>NC_140666.1:11908181-12543409 GCF_054131305.1 Coturnix japonica
CAGCTCTGCGTGACCAGATGGGCCAATTGAGCTGCAACTGCAGCATCAAAGCTGCAAAAAAGCAGTAGAAGAGAGAAAAGGCTGCGGGTTTATACCTTTAAGAAACAATGAGGCTCAAGCCCCTGCTCCAGGGCCGCTCGCTGGGCCAAGCACTAATTGCCTGAAATGCAGCAGGACGGGGGCTTGCCCCTTATGTCAGAGCCAGCCCTGCAGCTAAGGAAAGGAACGGGGACAAGAGCAGAGTGACAAGTGAAGGGCACACGGGTGTTTGCTGCCCGCGGGACTGAGATGCCCCTGCTGCTGGAGGTAACGTGAGGACAAACGTCTTGGCGCGGTGGTTGGATGCCTCTTGCTTGCTTGAAACCGATCTCTTGCACTGACACCCCCCGCGGATGGCAGCTCCCGAGCATGCTTCCTGACAGCCAAGTTCAGAGATGGTAATTTGTGTGACAGGGTGGATTCGAGCAGCTCCCACGTGTAAATGATGCTATTTCAAGAGTTGAGGTTTTTTTCCTTTTTTTTTTTTTTTTTAAAAAATTTTTCCCCTCCAGAGAGAAAAAGAAAAAAGTGACTCAGTAAAAGCAGCAAGGTATGCTGCTATATTTACTGCTCCTCAACTATTTCCAGGTCGTGGCTGCTCAGATGAGAGGCAGAAGTGCTTTCATCCTAACTGACAGCACTGCTGAGGCAGAAGGGAAGATACTTCCCTTCACCTGCAGACAGTGAGGGGGCACTGGGCTTTCTCAAGGCCAAGCTCCATCTTTCTGTTGCACCCAAATGGGTGCAGAACAACTTAGTGCATGTACCGCCCCTTTCATGACATGCCAGGATGTGAAGCCGCTCATTCACAGACAGAAGCAAGATGGTTACAGTAACAGAAATAAACAGCTTCCAAATAAACGCTGTGTTCCTGGAAATACTGTAAGGCAAAGAGAAACGGGAACAATAAAAACAGCGCATTGAACTATTTTGTTCTGAAAGGGAAACAAAAGCCTTTAGAGCACTACAACAATCCAACAGCATTTT
Source organism: Coturnix japonica (assembly GCF_054131305.1). Classification (NCBI taxonomy): domain Eukaryota; kingdom Metazoa; phylum Chordata; class Aves; order Galliformes; family Phasianidae; genus Coturnix; species Coturnix japonica. The sequence goes on from NC_140666.1 coordinate 11,909,208, forward strand.
CACATCCCCGTGGAAAGCAAAGCCAGAGCATCTTCCCCAGTTGTTTCTCCTCCACTTTCACAGCAGAAATAAAGAAGGACATGGGAAGCTTCATCCTTGCTCTTCAAAGGTGCCAAAGAGCCAGCAACAGGATTCTGCCAGAGGGTGCCGTGCTGGTACATGTATTGGCAGTGAGGCACAGGAAAAGGAAAAGCGCTTCTGCAGGGAGCTTTCACAGCCAGTGAGGGGAAAGCAAGCATCTTCAGCCAGGACCTACCGAGCCACGGTGACATTCACTCCACTGTGTGACATTCGAGAAGCTCATTTGGGGCCCCAGGAGCATGTGGCAAGTCAGGTACTGCCATGACTGCATCACAGAGCAGCTCTGCTGGGCTTACGAGTGGTTCAGAAGCGAAGCTGGCACGGCTGTAAACAGCAAAAGAAACCACAAAAATAACCCTCATGAGATCAATACACGGATCCTCCGCTGCCGAAGTCCAGAACAGCGAGGCTCTTACCCTGCATCACACAAAAACCTCTCAAATGGCTGCAGACTCAAATTCCTGTGGCAGTGCCAGCAGTGTGTAGGCAGCGGGCACACGCTGCGTGCTTGGAACAGAGGGAGCTGCGCACACTGCGGCCTCCCAGCAGCTCTTTCTCCTTGCCCGTGCACTTACTGCTGCAGGATCCAAGCTGAAGAAGGCCAATGAATTTCCTACCACCTGCGAGAGGTATTTCTTTGCTCTCAGATTAGAAAATATTCTATTTATTTATTTATTTATTTTGCTCTGGCCCTTATACTAAAGCAAACACTTTGGGAACTTGGTAGGCATTTTGAATATTTCCTTTGTGAACAGTCTGTACCTGGACACTTTCTCCCTCGGGGAACAGTTTACTTAATGTGAGGTAGACCTTTACAGCAGGAAAGAAGCAAGGCCTTTGTTCTCCTACCAGATGAACAGAAAAACAGCCCATTCTCTACCACAGCCATGCCTGGAAAGTTTCTGTTTGAGATCTAACTGCGGCTGTTGAGGGCCATGAATCACCGAGGATCACACTGCACGCCCAAGAGTCCAACTTCAGCCCCGACCGCTCTCTGTTCAGAAAGGACAAACCCAGAAACCACACACAAATAAAACACCCCCAGCGCTGCTGCAATGGAAAAGCATTACTGACAGGATGCAAACCAGCTACAGAAGTGGCTGCGTGCAAGAGCCGGATGTTTGGGCATGCAAATACCACACATCTCTGTGCTCAAGAAGCCACTGTCACTCATTTCTCCTTCCCCCACTCACTCACGCCTCTGGCTTAGAGTCACTTTACAGAGTGTGGGTTACTGGTCACGACCTCTATGGAAAGAGCAGCACAAACTGAATTCTTGGTGGCTGAGGATGCACGTACTGCAGCCCACACTGCAGAAAGCTTGCCAAGAAGCACCTTGCTAAAGCTGCTGGATCTACAGCACCCCAGAAGGCAGATGCAGTGCTCTGCAGGGACAGCAGTGTGGTGTGCTGCTCTCCTTGAGAAATGGACTGCCCACCATCCACCTCTGCAAGCACTGCTCTGTTCATAATGGCACTGGCATGACCTAGACTGACCTGGGCACTTCCCTTACCTGGAGAAGTGGCAGGTGTGGAGTCAGAAAGCCAAAGCAAACAACAGATAATGGGGAACTGTGAGGGAAGGAAACCTTCCAGTGCAAACAAAACAAACAAACACACACTGGGTGAGCTTTACCCTCCCTCCATTATAAACATGCCAGTTCTCCACATTTACACCTTGCAGCAAGCAACTACAGGAAAAAAAAGAGCCATATCTAATGAAATATTTGGGGGGGGAAAAAAAGTCCATTTCTGAAATCCACCATTCTTCACTGTGGTCCATGGTGCTGCTGTTCCCTCAGCTCCCTGAAATCTTCACAGTCTGCTTTTCTCCATCACCAACCTCCTGTCCAGCAACGTGCAAAGAACACCTCTCCCCTTCGCTCCTGTGGAACTGGCTCTTCTCCAGAACCAGAGCCAGTTCCAAAGGCAAAAGGCTGACAGCTATTTGCCACTATCTGCCATAGAATTCTAAGCCAAAAACTTGCTACAGGAGTACTATAATTTAAGGAGCTTTTCTGTCTATTTGTTTGTCTCTGAGCAAAGTCAGTAAGCTACAAGTGCTGGACCCCTATACTGGCCCAGCAGAATGAATACCTTCCCATTCTCCTTCGGCTTTCTGCTAGGAGTGATGGAGACCTCCAGCAGACCCTGCCCATGGGTGTTCTGAGCACATCTCTCCCCAGCCACAGACACACAGAGAAGGAACCCACTTGTCACATCTCTTCTGGCCTCACACATGGAGCAGCTCCCTAGGTAGGAGGCCAGAGAGCACGTTGGAGCACAGCGGTTAACTCAAAGGCAGCGTTTTCTCTGTGGTTCAGAAGCAGCTTCGATGCTTCTGTGAACCAGTGCTAAAATCCCCTCCAATGCCAGCACCACTACGGAGGGTTAGGACCACAATTACACCAGCTGCAAACACTCACAAAAAAAAAAGGGGGAAAAAAACCACTGGCAGGGATCTCTAGAGGTCAGCTAATCCACAGCCCTGCTCAAAGCACAGCCAGCTTCAGAGGTGCACGCTTCCATCTCCAAGCACAAAGAGAGATGTCTGGCACAAAGAGAGCTCAATTGAGTCAAACAGATTTACAGAGGAGACAGGAAAGGCCAAGGCTCATTAAGGCTTGTTCCCCACCACGTAATCATAAGAAATAGGATCAAGCAGATGTATCCCACAATCTACCTGATTATCCTGCTCAGTGCTCAAGAAACCCCCAAGGTCCCTGACAATCAACCAAGTGTCCACGCATTTGGGCAGGCCAATGGGGACAGAGCCAGCGGCGAGGAATCCCGTCACTGACCTGCCCTTTGCAGGATGATGCTGGCAACACTGACGATCAGCCTTTCGTAAGCTACAAGCACAGCCCGAGCCCTTGAGTTAATGTGGACCATGAAGCTGCAGACTGAGCGCAGTATGAGGTCAGGTCAGCCATTCAGTGATGCACAGAAGACCAAGGACTCTGGAAAGGCATCCCCAGGCTAAGAACTGGATGCAGGCTGCAGTGCCCATCCTGCACACCGAGGCGTGATGGGGCTCTGAGGAGGAAGGTGAAACCTGCTCATAAGGAGCTAAAGAGAAACGCTGCAGGCTCAGAACAGCTGTGGCTACAGGGAGCCCTGGACTTCTTAATCATGCTCCAGGAGATTTCTTCTCCAGCACCGCCTCCAGAGCAAGTAACGAGGCATTTTCCTTTCAGGTCTCACAGTCCATCTTTTCAAAGTACACCTCTGCCCATGCACACAAACACACTGTAGGTTCACAAGTTAACATTAGCTGCCCAGCCAGGTGAAAACTGGCCTGCAGAAAGAGGAAGCAGCCACTTGGACAGTAGTTTGAATTCTCTCAGCCGGAGGAACTCACAGAAAACAGAAATAGTTTTTCTTTCAACATTCTTTGTATTGAGTGCTTGGATAAACCATAAGCAACTTGGCAGCGCACCAGTTTGGTACAAACACAGAGCACCAGAACACAATGCAGTCATCACAAAGCCATCACTTTAGGCCAGACAGTAATTTTCCCCTTTGCACAGGGCAGGCCTCCAAAGCCTTTATGCTACTACATTCAAATCCATCTGAATTACACGATGTGTTACAAAATGAGGAGTCATGCACAGCAATGAAAGCACCTACCACATCAGGGCTACACAGAAGGGCACAATGCATACAAAGGCACCGAAGAATCGTTTGTGAAATGACTTCAGACCTGGGGAAAAGGTAGCCTTGATTTATTCCTCAACTCAGCCCTGCAACAGCATCCTCTGGTTGCAAATCAAATATGAGATGACTGAAAGAGATGGGAATTGTCAACAAAAGCATCTAGGATATTTAGGGCAATTTCTTTCAGCATTAAAAAAAAAGGCAGGAAATCAGGAAAAGCAAACATACCAATAACTGAGAGCTCATTTTCCATTCCAAACACCAGAAAACCCAGGGCTGCCCAGCCTCAATCCCCAAAGGCACTGCTCTCACAAAGGCAGATCCCATAGGCTACTACTACACAGGACAGATGCTCCAGTCTGCAGATGTCAGACTCTGGAGACAGGGGCTCAAATCCTGCCTCAGCTGTGGGCACCACCAGTGACACTGAACAAGCTGCTCAGTCCCCTCCGCAAGTGGGACCACTCTCCTGGTGAATCTTGGCTGATAAAACCCAAGAATGGCAGCCAGGCATTACAAAACATCTATGGTGGAGGCTGTATAAGCACTACATGATGCGACCTCTTGGACCACACAGTCACTACAGCATGAAACAGGATACAGAAAGGGAGGAGGGGAGCATGCACATACACATACATCTGCCCCACTACCCCAGCAGGCTGCAACAGGATGAAAGGCATGTCCAACAGCTCCAGTCCTGCTTGCACAGCAATAAACACCCTGCCAGCACAGAAGCACTGCTGTAGAACACGGGTGAGAGGAGGGTGGGAACAGCAGAGCCAGAAGGCACCTAGAAGGATTAAGAGCCTATTTTGGAAGTACTTCTAACAGCCAGTACCACCTGCCTGGTGAGGGTCCAGGGGCTGTGTGCCTGGTGTGCCCATGAGACAGAGAGGGGTTGGGGATCTGCACACAGAGAAGCCCACAGAGCTAAGCTCTGAAAGAAAGAGGCACGAAAAAGACAAAGTCACCCTTAAGGCACTTCCCAAGCTGCTTAAAATTAGTGCGTTGGCCTCTCCCGCCTCCCACACCCCCCAGAATCTATTATTCATTGCCCTTCATCTCATTGCCAGGTAGGTGAATCAACTCTGCAGTGACTGAACATCCTCCATTCCCCCTAAGATGTCTGAGTCACGGACATCAACACAAGGCCTGAGATCTTCAATCATCTCCCCACCTTCTCGTACGTGTGTAACACAACAACCTTCAACTTCTCCCCCATGGAAGGCCTTAGAGACAGGAATTACTTTTGATTTCTCTCCTATTGCTTGTGGTGGTGTTTTTCTTCCAGAAAACATCTGGCTTAATGCAAAACCACTGGATCAAACCAGGGGGCTGAGAAGGCAGGCTCACATAGCTCATATCTCATACCCATAGCTCACATCTAGATGAACAGTGCCTTCTACATGCGTATTATCCTTCTTGCCAGAACCCTGCGGCCCCAAACATACAAGCACCCACCTCTGCTTGGTTGGGAACCTGCCAAAGCTGACTTGAAAATCAGCAGACAAAAGCAAAACAGGGATATACACCCCCAGATCCAGAACGAGCTCTCGGAACCACCAGTGCACTTAATTCTTTCCCCTAGGGGAAGGAGCTTGGATGATGGCAGAGGAAAGAAGGGATAGATGGCAAGTGGAGTCTTTGTTTTAATTGGCTGCTGTTAAGAACATTAGAAGGATGTTTGAAGGAGAATGATTACAGGCAGAGTGCAGAGGAGGTAATCAAAGGTGTCCAACAAACTGAATTTATGATGTGGCTTAGCAGCCTGTCACCTGGCTATCATTCCTGCGTACATGCACACACATAAGCCCCAACATATATTTAGCTCGGGAGGTCTGAAAAAAAATGTCTCTTCTTGCAAGCCCAGCTAACAGCCACTTTGCTCCTTACAACATTGCAGAAGCTACGTATTTCCAACCGAGGAGGCGAGCCAGTTCACATCTAACGGATAAAAACTGTTTTAAGCTCTTCTAAATGTGAAGACAACTTTGTTTACGAAATACATACAAGGGAACATATGCATCCAGCACCAACCCAGCAGCGGAAAATTGGCTCCCTACAATTCCCTGTGATATAGATTCATTTTTTCCAGAGGAAGTCTAACGGTCTTGTTTGTTTTCACCACTAACAGAGGAGTTCAATGAAATTTTCTATTGGGAAAGTCTAATAAGGTCAGAACAACAGAACTGAGCGACTAGGAAGGAATGAATAGCCTTGGCATTTATTTTTAGAATAAGGATAAAGGTGGAGCCCTGTGAGAGGCAAGGGATGGGCCTGCTTTGGCACACATGGCCAGGCTGGAACACTTTGTCCTGTGAGACTGGGGGGGTGTCGAGTTTATTTTTGCAGCAGCAAATCCCTCAGTGAAATCAGCAACAAGAAAGCAGAAAGGTCCAATTTGGAGAAGCAGCAACAGCCCCAGGGATCAGTTGCAGCTCTCGGCCACGTGAGCAGGAAACACTCACCTCCCCCCCGAACGATGTTTCCTTTTCTTTGCTGCAAAAATGAGCACTTTCAGTAGCCCTGGTGAACTGAGGATCTCTCTACTGCTGCACATGAAGGGGAAGCAGAGTTACAGCAGGATGAGCACTGTGGAGGAAAGCAAGAGCAAGAACAGCACGGCATGGCAGAGCACAGGTAACACTGCAAACAGAGCAGCCAGCAGCACGGCAGGAGCAGGACTCAGCCCATCTCCAAGTGATCACCGTCCTTGGAGGTGTTCAAGACCAGGTTGGACGGGGCCCTGGGCAACCTGATCTAGTAAATGTGTATGTTTGGTGGCCCTGCTAGGCAGGGGGGTTGGAACTACATGATCCTTGAGGTCCCTTCCAACCCGGGTCATTCTGTGATTCTGTGAAGTGCCAGGGCTGCATGGCAGAAGGCAGCGAGATCGCCTCAGGGAGGGACAAGATGGGCCAGGAGGAGACAAAACGAGAAGGAAGGAACACAGCTACATTAAAAAAAGAAAAAAACCCACCAAAAAAAAACACAACAAAACAGGTGGAGCGGGAAGTGACTTGACTGGGATAAACAGGTAAGAAGGAAAAAGGGTGCATTCAAGAGCAAGCAGGCCGTGGTCTGTTTCCTGGCACTGGCTAATCTGATTGGCATGGAGATACAAGAAACAGAGGCTTAAATAGCTCATGGGAGCAGATCCTCGGCTGGGGAGGGCCATCAGCACTCGGCAATTAACTCCGTCACCGGCTCAGCCCTGTGCGGCACACGGCTATTGAGCGCGGCGCTGCCCCTGCACCAAAAGCAGGGACTTGACCCCGCCGAGCACAACCAATGCAGAACAAAAGAGAACAAGATTAAGCGCCTTTGTAAGGGTTAACAGACAATAGAGAACAAGCTGTTCCATGCATTCAGGTCAGGAAAAACAGGACTGGGACTTGACACAGACGCGGCGCACGCATCGCTGCCGCCCCGCCAGGCTCATGCTGAGGCCCCACTTAACCCCAACCCCTCCGCATCAGGACCACCCCACCCGCGCTCCCTCGGAGCGGGATGCTCTTTTCCTTGCGGCAAAACCCGTATCCTCAAATCTCCCTCTTCTCCCCTATGGGACAGCACGGCTCAGAGCACCGCTGAGGAAGCGAGCAGACATGGAGGGACGGCCCTCCCTTCCCATGGAGCCCAGCCAAGGACGAGCAGCCAGCAGCCACCCACTGCCACCCAAGAGCAACAGCAAAGCAGACATGCTCTATCTCCCAGCCCCATACTCTCCCAGCCTCCCTCTATTTTTAACTCGGAGGATCTCCTGAGCCCGCTGTGGTTTGCCTGCTGAGTTTTCCCCAACCAGCTGCTCACTTGCTCCTCATCCAGTCTCCCCTGCACTTGTATGAGCTCCACGCACCCGCAGCATCCTCTGGCAAGGACCTCAGAGCCCCACATGAGGGAGGAAGATAAGCTCCCTTGGAGCCTTTGGCCAAGATCCCGCTCAGATCTCCCTGCCCCCAACACTTCTATATGCTGCAGACCGAGCATCAGTCTCCTCTCAGACACTTCTTTTTAGGGACTCCCAGTGTCAGCAGTAAGTTAAAGATTTATGTGCAGCTTATTTCTCCCTCAAAGGGGAGGGTCAGAGTGACAGAGCAATTGCGGGATGAAATGTCGCAATTCCCAACCAACCTTTTGCAGGAGCCTCATTTTCAACCCTTGCAATTAAATACATATATATATTTATATATAATATATATATATTAGTGGTGACCTTGACTATAAGACCCACAATTTAAGCAGCCCGCATTCAGGCTCTGTTAACAAAGCAGCCCTTCTTGTGGGCTGCAGCACAAGATCGAGTTACCTCTGCCCAACAACGCCAGGTAGAAATGTTACAGACCTTTACATAAGGGCTCCAGGAGGGCTGCTCTCACCCTGCTGCTCACTGAGCAGGTTAAGCTCCAGCCTTGCAGTCCGCAGGTAAGGCAGGGCTTGCAATTAAGCAACACTGAGCACAATCACAAGGCATTTCCAAGGGACTGATGAGCAGCTGGGCGGGGTTACATTACAATCCATTAACCTAATCGGCATTTAAACCTCAAGAACTAACCAGCAGAGGCTGCCACCAGGATTAGAAAACAAAGTGAGAGCGTACTGTTAAAACATGCATCTTCTAAGGCTCCGGAGAGCTTCACAGCTACATCTTCACAGCTAATCACATCACAGGCACAGGTTAGGAATAAACGCCCAGGGCTAACAAGGAAGTTCATTCATCTGATCTAGCACAGAAGTGCTTTCCCCTCCATCTCATGGCAATGTTACCTTTGGAAGAGCAGAGCCCACAGTAAGCACCAGGTGATCCCTTTAGGATTTAGGGCAAATATATTTGGGGAATGGGAACTGTGGTGCTTCCTACATGCTTTGTAGCATCAGAAAACAAAGGTTTTAGTTGCTAGTTTCATATATTTCCCACACTTCATTTCTGCCCCATCAGGGCCTCTGCTCACCCTCATTTTGCCTGGATCTTGGTTCTTCCAGCACCCTCTAAATATCATTCCCTTAACACCTGATTTAATATTGCAACCCCTTTGATTACACACAACGGAGGTTTTATTGGAAATCTGATTATTATTTGAAAGTCTGAGCATTTCATCCCAGCCTCTGAATTGATCTATTGACGGCTTTCAACTCTCCCATTTTAATGTAACACTTTATACCCATAATAATTACATTTCCCATGATCAATACTAACAAACACCATCTCTGGCCCTCTCCTGATATCCCCCCAAAACAGCCCGTGGAGACCCTACTCCGACAGAACTCACAAGACAAGATTTGCTATTGAAGAGGGACTGTTATGGCCCCGATCTTGTCAGCAGGTGAGAAAAAACTCACAAAAAGCAGCAGTACTGAGTAAGCAGTGAGATCTGCAAGCAATGCTACCTGCAGAGCTCGGCGAAATGCCGATGCTGTTGAGCAGGGCAGGGACTGCCAGCCCACGTGGAGCTGAGCAGGCGCAGAGCCCAGGCTGGTGGCAGCACAGAGACTGGCCGGGCCCCAGGGCACACTGAGCATGCAGCCAGCACGGGGTCCATCTGTCCCAGCTCAGCTGGAGAGGGACCAGGCTCTGATGTGGGGAGCCACCACAGATAGGCTCTGCAGGAACGCCTGCCCACTCAGAATAGCAGGTGAGCTGTACTTGGCTGGGTTCAGAATTGTATACAAGAACCAGAGCACGGGAAATGCTTACAGGGAGGTCAGGGGTAAAAAAAATAGCAACAAAACCCTTTACCAGTGCCTATCACCTGCCAGGTAATGTGCACATGCCTGTGCCAGCCTGCAGATAGAGATCCCTCCGCTTACTTCACCACAGCACAGCCTGCAAAGCAAAGCACTTCTCTGAGATGCAGAGCTGCCCCAGGGCCAGGGCTCTGCAGGACACAGCTCTCCTTCCCACAGCCAGGCAGGACCCAGCAGCCCAGCCCTGGGGTAGTACCAAAGGGTTGGACAGCCCAAGCCCATCTACGCCTCCTGAGCTGCAGATGCCTGGATTTGCAAGTAAAACTACATTTTCATAGAGGAATAAAGCCATCGCCCTCCTTCACACTGATATTTTCCTACCAATCCTTCTCATTACTGCTTTGCGTGCCTGCAGTACAGCAGGTCTCTTGTTAGCAGACACAAACCGCACAGGCTAATTAAGGAAGATGCCCATCATGCTGCCTTCACATCCAGCCACTGCCAGCCCTGCAGAAGGGAACTGCTAAGGGCACTGAGAGCTCAGCTTGGGCAGGAGGACAGCACCGAGTTTCCTTCTCCAGACCACAGGACATGGAGCTGAAAGCACTTCGGGGGGGGGGGGGGGGGTCAGTGCCCCTCCTACTCTGCAATGCATTTGTGTTTCTATGTTGGAAATGGTATAAAAAGATGCATCCCCAATGCTGCATGAAGCGAGAATATTTGTCCCTGAATAATTTCTCTAGTATATTAAGCACAAGTCATTCTTATGCAAACGCTGCCCTGTACAGCTGCCAAGGTCAGCAAGACCTTGCTTTATTTGCTGCATAAGGGCTGGCTGCGCAACTTTTCCTTATACATATTTTTCCATGCGTTTTCTTGTCTTAGATTTCCCTCCTGGTAGTGCCCATGCATCTTGCTGTCTGCTCAGCAGGTCACGCCACCGTCTCTGGCTGCTGATAATGAGTACCCAATATCCAATCCTCCAGTGCAGCCAGAATTCCAGCAAACTCTTTCTTACAGTATGTTTAATTCAAAGGCACCGAGGACAATATTGAATAACCATTTTCAAGGAAAACACGCTCCGCAGCTTTTGCTAACAACATCAATATGTTTCTATTTTCAGAGGGTCTTGACCCGCCATCCACTCACACAGCCATCACTGTTCACATTCTCATATCTACATACAGATGATTTTTTGTGCAAGGATCGCATTCAACCGAGCGGCACCGCCCACAAACACAAGCTCTGGATTACAGTATCAGTAAGTATAGGTTTCGGTAAGCAGCCAAGTACGTGCACTTGCTGAACAGCTTGGAACTAAATAGATGCTGTGGTCTGAAAACAACCTCGGCTTTTTAAAGGCAGGCACATCCTTCTGGAGAGCTGCCAATGGTTATACCCAGACCTAGGGCCTTTTCCCCTACCCCAAATGCATGTTAAGGTACCAGTTTGCTAAATGCTGAGATGCCATTTAGGAAACAACTTACACAATGTAGAAACATAGTATTTCAAGACAGTAGAGCCTCACAGTAGTACAGAGGATTCAAACTACAACAAACATTAATCTGAGCAGCCCATCTTCAAAAGGACTGAGTTCAGCAGTTGGGTATGAGTTCCCAAAGAGCCCACCCTGTCTGAGAAGCACATGGCCCTGCCCCAGTGTTCCAGGCTAAACCCAAACCAACCGGGAGACAGAAAACAAAAGCACCCACCACCTCCCCGTCCTACCAGGAACAGCACAGCCCCTACTGCAGGGCTTCTTTATTCCCACTGGGTTACTGCGAGCTGCACCTCTCCACAACCCATCTCCAACATCAGCACTCAGTATCGAGCTCTTGCTTATCAGCCTGTGACGCAAACAGGTTAGCAGCCTGAGAGATGTGCTTGGCTAAGAACAGGAAGCCAAGGACTCAAGACGAGGGCTCCCACATCCTTCCTCCAGCCCCAAAACCAAGAGCTGCCTGGGGCCATCTCACTCATCCCTCCATCACTGCATGAACTCCATACACAGGGGGCAGTTACTGACACCAAAGTCACATAATCCTGGGTGTTACCCTGGGGTGGGTGCAACCCCCCTCCCCTTTCATTCTGCAGCAGACTGATCTTGGTAGGGGCCCACAGCCATTGCTGTAACAAATCATCATTCAAGCTTAACACACACACAGGTGCCAGAAGTTTCTCAGAGAGCAGCAGCATTATAATGAGGCAGTACACAGGGGTTAAGAAGCACTGCTGAAAAGGGAATGCAAACATATGGACTTTAGGCACTGAGCAAGCACGCTGCCATACATGCAGCTCAAAAGGTTAGCAACGCTTATGAGCAAGAACTGTCTGGCTGAATGCACTGCCTTTGTTAAACCGAGAACGGCTACATGATAGAGTGGGCTAATTAACTGTGTTTTACTTTGGGGGACCCGAGTTTAAATCCTGGCCCTTGTCACAGCTGAAAATGAATTTACGGACTACAATGAGAGCCAGGATCATTTATTTTCCACAAAATCTTAACAATTGCTGGTCTCCTGACAGAGAGGCCCAGAACTCTGGGCAACACTATCAGCGCTTGCACTGTTATCTCCCCAAGTGTAGGAGTTATTAACGGACTGATGTGAACAGCCACAACAACAACCAGTGCTGCCTGGCTGGACTCGAGGCCTGAATGCAAGGAGCACCTCCAAGAAACACGGCGGGCACTTCACAGTGCTACGGCTACAGAGAAGGGAGCAACATGTGGCAGGATTTACATTGACACCTTCATACCATTCACATTAGCCCTGAATTCAGAGGGGTCTAAGGCAGCTCTGGTGCAACTCTGCTTACTTCACGGGAAAACCACCAGGGCAGAGCTGGTCCAAAGTGGCTGAGGGCAATTTCCCCACTTCCTCCTCACTGAAGGCAACTCAGGGCTGGGAGGGAAGTCAGTACTTCCCCCATCAAGTAATTCTCTACTTTTATCTTGCTTAGAAAAGGTTTTCATTTAGAAACTCCAACTCCTCCTTCAGGGAAAAACGAAGCACCCCTTTCCTTTCACATTTTTACTACATCAGTTTTCACCTAACCAAACTGGGCATTTTTCCACTGACAGAAATAATCATGGTAAAGTCAGAACAGCGGAGCAGTCCTAGAATGCTTCCAAGCAAATAAATAAGCACAAGTACCTGGAGAGCTGCACTGAGACTGTGCTGCTGTCCCCAAGGAGAAAATCCAAGCCCTCCTTTGGATCCAGGCTAGAGGCCAGCCCAGCCACAGCTGTTTGAGGTGGGAAGCTGACAGCAGCTCGCTGTGATGCAGACTGCCTCCTCCTTGCAAGGCTGGCAGCAGAATGCAAACATCCCTAGATATACTAAGCAAAGCTCACCCCAGGCTCACCATCTCCTCCTAGGGAAACAGCAGGAAGACACTGACTGCATTCTGGTTGCAGCAGCAGTGGCATCAAGCTCCTTCATTGTGTTTGTAGTATGTCACTTGGCCTCCCTGCGACTCAGTTCACCCATCTCAAATAATGGCAGTCCTCTGTGCCTTTCAGAGAGCAGAACATTCAGGATGTGCGAAGCCACTAGTGGCAGTGAACCACAGTTTTGGAAACAACGTGAAGCACAAGGGTTATTGCTTCAGAAGTGCAATTGTTCTCTTCTTTCCCCCTCTCTTAGCAAAGAAACAGTCTCCAGCATCCTGTGCAGCCAGCACAACTGAAGGTAGGCAGAAAGACGCAGGGGTCATAAGGAACACAGAAATATTTTCTGAAGCAGCCTCTGGCACACAGTGTTCAGCAATGCCACATCTTTCAGCGGCAGCAAGCAAAAGACCCAGGCATTTAACCCTTTGGTACAACAAAGCAAGGGGTGGGCGCTGTCTTCACAACAGGGCTTTACAGCAAGCCAAAGGTTTGCGTGGAAGGCTTTCCTTGAATGGTACAAGGTAGAAGCTGAAGCCAGGCTTCTATCTAATGAGTCACAGGCTTGGGAGAGAAGGGATGAATCCAAAGACCACTGCAAAGCAGAGAAGGAGAGAGCAGCAGCCACAGTGCTCTGCAGGCTGACAGCTCCCTGCTCACAGGGTGAGAGCTCCAAGGCCAAGCCAAATTCCGCAAGTAAGGGCCACGCATCACCCCCTGCCATTATCTTTAAATCCTCTTTACTCTGCGGAGCTGTTCTGCACCCTCCTTTGCTTTTAATCAGGCCTGACCTACAGATGTCAGTCTCATTTCGGCTAAGTCAACACAACTGCCACATCTAGGATGCTGTTACAGGAAAAACCTCACTTACGCTTTTGGCTGGATTCCAGAGTCTACTTCTTGGTCTAGACCTGACCTCGTTCCTTTTCTTCAAGCCTAATCCTTTACCTTAAGGGCAAAGCAAACGCACAGGGACTCCAACACGGGCCTGTCTGCACCCCATCCCCCTGCAGAGCCATGAGACTCTTGATCACTCTGTACAAACACCAGAGTTTATTGACAAAAGCCTCCCTTAGAACCGCAGGTTCTTTAGAAGCACACGTGTATTCAAGAGCTAGAAAGCAAATGTGAAACACTGGCTTCATATTCTGCAAGCCAAATCCCCACCCCAGTGCTTGCACAAGACACAAACCTTCAATGAACAAACACCAGCTTTTCCTCAGATGGAGTCCCGGCCTCACATCAAAACAAAAGTTAGGCCTAAGCCATCATCCACTGTCACCTAAGGGTCAGTCATCCTACAGCAAAGAGACAAGACAGCAATACCATGCACTGGAGCCATGCTTCAATCCCAAACAGAACGAGGCTCCTGCCGATGCCTGTGGCACCACTCCCTCACATGCTGCCATCAATTCAAAGGCCTTTCTGCTGGTCCAGGTCCCAGCCCAGCCCCTCCTCCATCCATCATTTGACACAAGCTCCCTGTATACCCTCCCAAAGTTCCTTCCTAGACTCGGGCAGCCCATGAGGCTCTGAGCCCCCACCCCAGCCATACATCCCCGCCTGGGATCCCACACTGAGCGGGGTCTGGCCAACATGCTCCATCCACCTCGTAACCAGAAGACCTAGACCTCAGTGACGTACTAAGAGCAGCAATGCAAATATCAGCCCATCAGTCAGATACTAGCAACTAACCTGTTATCAGCTTATTTGAGCAGGCAGCTCTCTATAAATTCAACCTTCAGGTGACAACACAGGTGTTCGTTGGTTCTCAAGGACACCTGCACAGTGTTTGAACACATCTCCCATTTTTAGCAAAAACCCAAGGATCTGTACCCAACGTGATGCTGAGCAGCTATTTTCTCAGCGCCCAGCAGCACAGCCTCGCATGAGATGCACAGGAGCTGCAAACAACAGCCCTGTGAGGCCAGGAGGAGCCTCCTGATCAAATTCAGAGCTCTAAAACCGTCCTTGAACACGTGCTGCAAGAAATCCTCTGCACACACTCACCTTTTGTATCATGGGAGGAGGCGGGGGTGGGATAGGAAAGGAGATGAAAAACAAGATGCAGGCCGGATCCTCAGGTAACGAAAAACAGAGATGTTCCCCCGGTTTACACAACAGCCAATCTGAGCCAGCCGTGCTTTTAAAGTACTCTCACAGCAACATTTTCATCTGCCTTTCTATCTGCTACGATCACAAGGTGGTGTTTTTCAGAGAAATTATTTATTCAGTTCTGCAGTGACTAACCTGAATTCTCAGCTTGTTTCAAAAGAAAAACTGGAGCACTCCTTCACAAGAAGGGAGCAGCAGCGGAGCAGCAGCATTTCTCCTCCCTTGTTTTTCTTCTCTACCTCTCAGCTGAATCTGTGCTTCAAGGCCAAGTATCTCTACCTCTCATCCAATAAATAAACAAACCCTATGTTTTTTTGACTAAAATGTTCTTCACCTCAGGGCCAAAAACGGGATCATTTTTCCAGTTTATCACTGAAGCCAAACACTTCTTTTTTTTTTCTTTACCAGTTCATCCAAAGTGGATGAAATTCCTTTCCTTCTTTTTTAATTCCCTTTTCTGTTTAGCCACCTACTTGAAAAAACAGCTAATCTTACATTTCTGGCTGCAGCCTCACAATCCGGAATTAGTCGAACACAAAGTTCAAAGTGTGGGATTACCACTGGCTTGGCATTAGCGAGGCACCCTATGAAAAACATCCACAGAGAACAGTCAGAAGCAAATCACAGGGTCAGTGAAAGTGGCCACACTACTGTATGAACCACATTAATGCTCCTCCTCAGATTAAAGAAAGAAAACTGGCTGAACAGAGGTTAAATTAAGGCCCTGTTCTGAGTCCACCAAATTAAGGCAGGGTTCCACAAGGCACGGGCTCACCCCAGGGCCTGCCCTCACCATGGCTCCGGTGCTGTGCCTGACACAGGCACACACAGCAGTTCTGGCTCGAGGCAAGGGCATCCTTACAACTACATTTCAACACCAGGAAACTCTAATTCTGGAAGGCTGAGGACAGATGTATGTTTTCTTGCATGGAGATGCCCTCTACTCAACCCAGCCTAAGACCTTCACTTACACGAGGCTGTGATTAGGGGATTCGGGTCATGAGCAAGCAGATCTCATGCTTTAATTCTCTCCTGGTTGCCTGAATCTCCAAGATGAACGACATCATATTCTTGCTGAAATCTAAGCAAACTTGCATGCACAGGGACAGCCACCAGCTTCTCCTTCAGAAAAGGAAGAAGTCAAGCACGATAACCTCCCACTTAAAGGTGGCAGATACGGCTGCTCTGCTTTCCTCACACTAAAAGCTCGATCGTCGCAAACAACAATCCTAAAGCCAGTCTCACCTCTTTTATCTCCACAATCCAGCTAATGTTACTGCATCAGGCACATCTATAGTGTTACATCTCTATTTCCCCTTCTGTACATCTCCAGGAAGACATACACTAGCAAATCACGCAGTGTTACCCCTCTCAGTCTCCCAGCTCAGCAAGCCTTCCCCCCGAGACCACCTCACTGAGAACCTCGTTGGAAACATTCTGGTTTAAGAGGGCCCTAAAACCAGCCCCGCACCTAACACCCAGCTGCAGCCCTCCTGCATTCCCTCCTGTAAGCAGTGCACAGGATGGGATCCTTGCTAGGTGACCCAGGATTGCAGCAGCACATTTTGAGCTGCGCTGCCATTCTGTGTGGCAGGTTTCAATACCTGCAGATGCTGTCCAAAAATACGGAAGGGTAATTTGTGCTCTTGGGAGCTCACAGTCTAAAGGCAGAGGTCAGGAGAAACACTTCGTTCTTATTAATGCTGTTCTGTGGAAAGGTAGGGGGGGAAAAAAAGTCAGGACTGAGTGCTTCTCAGCAGCAGATTACAGCTAATAATACAAAGATTACTGACATTAAATGAATTTAAATTCATCCTTTTACCTTCCATAATATACAGGTGGTTTTTTTTACCTTGCAGTATTGCTCCCATTTGTAGTCAGCTTCACTTCCTGCCCAACATGAAGATGTTATATTTGGACTATAATCACTATAATGGACTCCTCCCCCTCAGCAGTTTTGTTGTACTAGGCGCCTTAAAAAGCATTTGTAGTGTTAAGCGAACAAGCATCCTATCTTCCCTTTTTTAGGTAATTGCTGCATAACTCTGTGAACAAGTTCTGCAGTTCTAATGGCTTCCTTGCCACCAGGAAATAGGAAATTCCCACCAGTGCACCATCACTCAGGCTCAGCTAGGGAGGGGAGCAGCAGCATCCCCATGTATTGAAGGCAAAGGGGACTGAAAAAGAATCACCTGCCACCAGTGACCAATGTGAGATTTTGAACTTAAATGGCTTCTCATGAAGGTTTGAATTCTATTCAGCAACTGCATTTGCTCACCTGGTCCCTGCAAGGCGATACATTTCCAAGCTTACAGAGCATGCGTCTGCATGCAGTTGTTTGAAATGTAGTTTGTGGCCAATTCCAGAAGCACAGGATCAGCTCAATTCAATTGTCCAGCCCTTTTGTTTCAAAAAGGGAGTTACCGCTGGTAAAAAGCACCTGCCTTTGCTCACAGCCTTATGCAACACCTACATTAAGCATTACTCTAATATTAATCAGCACACAACTACAACAGTTAGCATTTTATTGAGTTAGAAACCCCAGCACCCTGCAAAAGGCTGCTGCTGACCAGCCCAGCCCCACCTGTGCAGATGCTCTCCTGCAGGCCCGGGCACCCTCCAGCTCCATTGCAACAGCTCTGGGATCCCTATAGGGACAAGATGGTGGCACCATGCAGAATATAAGTAAATCTACTGTTAGACACACTAGAAACTTCCCTGTACCTCATGGCTGGATCTCAGGGTCTTTTCAGAAGTATAACCTTCCACCTAGCATAGTGCACAAAACAAATCTGCACTTCAGCAGCATCCTCATTCCAACCCCTGCACCTGAGCACAAGCTGCCTGATATTACGACAGCCCCAGAGCTGCAGTCCCCAGCCCAGCAGGGCAGACCAAACCTCAAGCAGAACCAGCCCTGCATGCCCTGCTCCTCCCTTCAGAGCCAGGAGGAGGATGGAAGGATGCTCAGCCAGCTGCTCTGAGCCTATGAAGATCACCCTCAACTCCGCAGCCTTCAGGGAAGAGGACACACCGTGATACCATGTAACCCCATTAACAGCTCCGTTCTACTGTTTCTTTTTTCTACCTCAAAAAAAAAAAAAAAAAAATACACACAACAAAAAGCCTTTTAGGTAAAAGTTGTAACATAAACAGAGCAGGGCCCTGAGTCAGGGCGAAGCCTCCTTCCAAAACAGAGTGAGGGGAAAAAAAAGCTTTCAGTCTCCCCTGAAAAGCAGGTCTATGCGATAGGAAAGGTCCTAATAAAGGTTTCACCATCCAAATTAAAAGTCAAAGGCAGCAATAAAGAGCCTCCAAACTACAAGAAATGCGTTGTGCACAGCGTGAGATTTATCGCAGCCTCGCAGAATGAAGCCAAACATCTTAATATGGAAAAACACTGCTACTTTTGACCCAAACATACCGGGAACAGGAAGCAAAAACAAATTACCCAGCTGCAGCCTCCCTGAGTTACAAGCAGCAGCAAGCAGCATTTCCTGCCCCTGCGTGTCACAGCCCTGTGCTGCACGCTGCTCTCCCAAGGCCCAATCCTCACCCCACCCAGCCCAGGACCCATCTCTTACTGCAGCTCTCACAGACAGGATCAGGCCCAGCCATGTTCTTTCAGCAGTCTCATTCCTAGTTCAGAGCAGGCATATTTTAAAGAGTCCGTTCTGGTTTTACTGCATTGTCACCAGAAAACGCTGAGAAATTAAGTCAAGCCTCAATTGGCTTAAAACACAATTGCATTTCTTTCAAATAATAGCTTTGTGTAAGGTTTTTTGTTGTTTTTTTTTTTTAAACCTTGTGTATATTACATCCCAATTATATCCTCAGGTTTTCCTACGCAACGACAGGAATCACAAGGCACATAGGTGAGCTCATTCCAGAATCACAGCTTCACAAAGAGACCCCAGGTAGACCAAGGGACCCACATAGGGAAAAGCCAGGGCAAAACCGACAGCCTGGCATCTCTTCTGCCAGCAGCAGTAAGGGAAAAGCAGAGATTGGCTTGGAGACTTCAGCAATGTTGAACACCATGCACGTAACGCAACCAAATGCCATTTACACAAACACGACACGCAAGGCAGCAGCTCAGTCTGCTATTTTGATTTAGATTCAGCTTTCAGGAAATCTCGTAGCCATCGTTTTTTATTAACTCGAGCTGGTTTTTCCTACAAGGATTTAAAAGGCTACATATGCCAGGTCTAGAATACTTTGTAAAGTAAAATAAGGTTATTGTTGGGATTGGTTTCTTTCTCCCTTCAATAATGCCAAGCGGCCAAATTACAGCCATTAGTACGACACGGGCTTCGGAGCAGACTTATGCCAGCCTAAGTGCAAGCAGAATTTCACCGTACAGCACTCCTGGGCATTACAGACATCTGCCAAAGCGATGCAGACAGCCCAGAAACGTGCACTAACGCACATTTTATCCGCTGCAATCTGCAACTTTCACAAGGACGCGGCGTTGTGTGCCGCCGTTTTGCAATGAGGCACACGGCGAGCACACCCTCCCACACACAGCAGCTTCCCAGCCCTACCTCATATTCTCTTCAATCCGTCACCTTCCCGTTCCTAAGCGCTGCCGTGGGGCTGCATGCTGAGGAAGGTCGCTCCCGTTATCACGCCGTGCCCAAATCCCACCCAAGCTAAATCCAACTTAACGGCAGAGGCGACAACAATAAGCGGGAGTCCAAAAGGCGGTCAGAAGTGCCGCCAAAAGCGGAGCTCCTTGTCCAAAAAGGCCCTCCCTTCTTCGGAAGGCTGCCAGTCAAACCCGGTCACGAGGCTGTTTTCCGAGAGTGAATAGAGTTCTTATTGACACAGCTTATGTCTGCAGCATGCGGCCCTCCGCAAGGCTTTCAAGAACAGATCGGATTACACAGACACATTCTCTCTGATTTTATGCATTCAGAAACCCTCCGACGCGGAACACCGAGCTCTGAAGGCCACTCGTTTGCAGCTCTGTCCCCGGTGTAAGTGCTGGGACAAAAAGCACACGAGCAGCTGAGCACCTCACTGCTATCCTGCAGGGCCATACAGAATGGAGGCCAAGGCTCAGATCTGCTCCATGCCATAGACTCATCCCTGCGGTGGGTACTTAACGTCGGGATGGGAGAAAGGAAAATAACAACTATCTGCTGACACCGCTTCAAATGGGGGATGATAGCATCGCCTACCCGTGTTGGAAGATGGCACGGAAAAATGGGAGGGTGCAAAGCTAGAGGAATAACGCTGCCTCGGCTTAGCAGGCAAGAGGCACCCAGCTGCAAAAATGGAAGTAAAGCATTTACCTAGGAGCAGCAATCTGCATGCACGCGTGAAGCAGGAGAAAGCAAAGAAAATGGGTCTGTTTATGCTGTTTCTACATTTAGCAGGCACTACGAATTCAGCTCCGGGGAGAAAAACGACCAACACACTGTCTGGCATACCCACAGTGCTGCTTCAAGGTGAGCAGAGAAATCCTAAGTATTCTGGTATCATAAAGGCACTGGCACTGAGTGCGATTCAGCCTGTGCCCAAAGCACACACCAAGTTAAACCCTGAGCAATGCACCAGAGGAGGATGCGGGAGGTTGAAATACAACAATTCAAAACGTAATTGGGCAAACAGCACACCATAAAGCGTTACACACAGGTATCTGCTTCCCTGACACCTAAAAGGGAACAATTCCTGCATTGATTCTCCCATACGGAGCTGAAACTTCTCACTGAAATATTATGTGTGGCAAACAGTGCATTGAGTGATTTGCAAGTTTGAGCTTCAGAGCTTTAAAGGGATTTTAAGAGCAAATATGCACTGCTCAATACAGACAGCCATCCTCTTCTTTCCCCTCCCAAGCCATGACTGCTGTCCAGCCAAGTGTTTCTGTCGACTTTCAAAGGCTGTTTTGTCCTCTTGGCAGCCAGGAGGTGGACTTGAGAACCCCGAGCTGGGATGCCAGGTCTGCCTGAGGTAGCAGATCTCCTTTACTTGGACATGGGGTCTACATCTGTACAGCACAGCCTAAGAGCCACAGCTCCTATAACCACATCTGGAAACAGACGTAGGCAAAGTCTGCTTTCCAGCACACAGCCTCCCTCTCATCGACCAGCACTGTGCTTCTAGCTCTTGGTTTAGTTTCCACACGTGATTTCTAGTAAGCTCATGGTCAGAAAAGCCTGCTCCCATAAAAGCTGCATGCTCCTTCCCAACATATCTGAGTCACACAAAGATTTGCTCTCTTGCCAAAGCCGAGCTCCAACCACTGGTGTGGCAGGTGTCCTGCTGCAGGCACCAGCAACCAAAACCTGACAGCAGATTCACAATCATCACCTGTGCCTGCATTTGCCAAAATAAAATCTCAATTTGCTTTCGGGCTCGTGACCAAGCTGCAGGTAGCAGAGCCTAGGAAAGGCACGCTTTGCCTTCTGCACAAAGAAAGCCATTTGCAAGACACCAATAATGCAGTTTTCACCATCACTTGAACTCAGTGCTGGTAATAAAACCCTCAACCTGCCCTATTTGTGTACCCCACATCCCTGTGCCAGCACAGCTGCGTGGCCACATGGAGAAGCAAATCAGGAAAGCAGCAACAGTTAAAATGAGTATCGCTCTTCCTTGTTACTCTGCAAGATTATTTTTAACCAGTGAGGATAGTAAAGGGACTGGTGCAAAGGGCTCCAAGCAAGACCATTTCTTTCTCTGCATCATCAGCAGCTTGAAAACTGACTTGCAAGCCATACAGAAGGAGGTAAGAAATCCAAACTCCCCTGAGTTTGCAATCACAAGTTTAAATCCCACTTAAACGTTCCCTTAAGAGCACAGAACAAGATTTGGAAAACATAAGAAAAAACACAAGTTACTCCTCAACACAGAATGAGGCGGCAGAGAAGGCTGCTGTTGGTTATAAAGCAGAACTGGCCATGAAAGCTATCAGAAAACCACCTATGTGGATGTAGAACTGCACCCATTCCTGCAGCACCAACACCACAGCATCCCTACTTTTCAGTAACATTCCCATGAAGAAAAGAGGCCCATCACCACATCCACCACCTCATTCTCCTCGGAGGGCCCTTGGTGTATAGGAGGTGGTATCACCATGGACTTCTGCTGTGGCCAGGCACTGCTGGAAACCTCAGCAACCAGAGGGAGCTTCCTCAGCGACTGCCAGAGCTGTTCTGAACCCCTGGGACCCAGAACACAGTGCAGACCCATTAGAGATGCACAGCAGCATCCAGACTGAAAGGTACATCTGTAAAACACAGCTGCTTCTGAGTAGACAGGCTGTGTCTGAGAACAGGCTGCACCTCCTCCTGCTCTAGGTGCATCCCATAATATCTAGAAGCTTCTGCATAGTCCATTGTCTCTCAAATAGAAGCACTCAAATGCCAAAATAGCTCTCAAAACTTTTCTGGGCCATCACTACTTTAAAATGACTTAATTTAAATATGACCCACGTCTCTCTATATATACATACACACACCAGGGGAAATTAGCACTTGCAGAAAGGGTTGGTGCCCACACAGCTCTGCTCTGGGCTCACATGTGCTACACTGCCCCGGATCCCAGCAGCCCCCCAGGATCCCACCTGCTGCAGAGAGAGCCCCAGCCCCAGCACACACCTCCTGGGAAAAGGAATATGGGGGTATATATACAGGGTATAGTGTGGTGAGGGCAGGGATGTTTTAAGACCAAATTACAGAACCCTTCAGCTGTGTGAACTGTGCAAAGCTGAACCCATGAGCAGCTCCTCTGGGAGGCTGTTCTTTTTCCTCCTATGAATTGTGTGATCTGAGCCTTCATTTGCAAATAAAGCTCCAAGGAGAAGCACTGTGCCACATCAGGTACTCCTCCAACCTGGAGAGCAGCACCACTGCAGCTCCATAAACTACCCTAGAAGCAAAATATCCTACAAGGAGGGCCCATAATATCCTACAAGGAGGGCCCATAGGGTAACACATCCCTGCAACCCCACTGCAGCTGCTGTATGAGAAGTTAAACAGCATTACTTCTGCAACTGCATAATCCCAGCAGAACCAGCTCGACTCCCACTGCTCTGCACAGACACTCGATAGCTCCAGCATGGCACGCAGACCATTACCTCGCTCTAATTACAGGATCGCGTTGCATGTCCAACAACCATTGCAATTTACTCCTGCCCCACACACCCCAGCTCCAAATGTCTCATCCCACCTCTCGCTTCCCAACTTTTGGGCATCCTCTGAATAAATCCAGGAGCAACCGAGCAACGCCTTCATTTGCATCACACACACACACACACGTGGTGGCCCTGAGCCCCCAAAAGGTAAAGTCGTTAAGGAAGGCAGACAACGAGTAAACAAGTGATTTAGGCAAACAGCACAGACGTGATGCTGCTGATCAAACACACCCCGGGATCGCTGCTGACAGCCACCAGCCCACCCCGCTGCTCACCCACAGCTCTCAGAGCAGGATCGGGTCCTCACAGCCCCCAAAGGCAGCGCTGAGCACCGAGCAACAGCCACAATCCCAGCTCGGAGCTGCTCGCTGCCAACAGGTCCCTGACCGCCCCCCTCACCTCGCAGCACCTCTGGCTGCACGAGGGGGGGGAGTGCTGCTCCCCGAGCTGCCCAGCCATCGCTCCGCAATGATTCAGCATGGGGGTGGCTCCAGGGAAGGCAACACCTCCAGCCAAGTGTCAGAGCACGGGGCTGGGTGGGAGAGGGAGAAGTTCCCCATCTATCATGGCTGCACTTTCCCAAATGCGTACAGCCGGGCCTGACAGTGGGGGTGGATTGGGGGGGTTCTGCCTAGAGCCGAACGGGAATAACACGTGGAAATATCCACAGCACGGCGAAACGATGCGAAGGGAAGGAGGGAAAAAATAAACCGACACAATAAAAGGAATAGAAAAAAATAATAATAAAAATAGAGGGGAAATGAAAGGCAAAGGCAGCCACTTCCCGAGACAGCCCCAACTTCGCCAGGCTGTGCTCTTTGTTTCTAGGCAGACTCCAGTGCGGTGGCACGGAGGAACAAATGCGCATGTCTTAATAAGAGGCCAAAAAAAAAAAAAAAAAAAAAAAGGAAAAAAAAAGAAAGAAAGAAAGAAAGCAAGAAGAAATTCCCTCCTTCCACTCTCTCCCCCCCCCCCCTTTCTCCCTCCCGAAGCCGCTGCGCTGCGCATGGCGGTGGGAGAACCCCCGGACCCTCCCGCAGCGCTCGGAGCTGAATTGCCGGCAGCAATTACTTTGGGTCTGTTTGGGTTTTTTTTTTCTTTTTCCTCCTCTTTTTCTCCCTAAAGAACCCAAACTCCAGGCACAGCCCCGCTCCTCCCGGCCCCGCACAAAGGCGCAGCGCCCCGACCCCCCCCCCATAGCCGCTCCCCGGTGCAGGTCGCGCTTTGCGGCCTTACCTCGGCGCTCAGCGGGCAGCGGGGGCCGCTCCGTGCCTCGCGCGGCGGCGCGGGGCGAGCCACGGGGGCCGGGTTAGCACGGGGGCCGGCTGCGCGCCGCCATTTTAACACCTCCCTCCCTCCCTCCCGCCCGCCCTCCCTGCGGCGGGTCGCCACGCGCGGCGTGGGAATGTCACTCAGAGCCGCCCCCTCCCCGCGTCCCCCCGCGCCCCTCCCGCCGTTACATTGACGCAGCGGCTCCCGGTCGCCGTGCCCGCCGTGGCGGAGCTCGCAGGGCAGCAGCAGCGGCCGCCGCCGTCGTCGTCGTGGCCCCTCCGCCGCCTCCCGCCGCCGGCCGCACATGGTACGCTCCGGGGCCGCGCCGCCTGGCTACTGCCATGGCAACCCGCCCGCCGAGCGCCGCACCCCCCGCCGGCGGCGGACGGACAGACGGACAGACGGACAGACGGACAGAGCCGGCCCGGAGCCGCCGACACAGCCCCCGGCTCCGTCCCGAAGCGCCGCCGAGGGGCAGCGGCGACACCGGCCCCGGCCACCGCCGCTCCGACCCCCACGGTGCCCCCGGAGTCACGGCGCCCTGTCCCCAGGACACCTCACGTCTCCCACCCGGGTCCCCCTTGTCCCCAGACCGCAGGCACATCTCCCGCTGTGTCCCTAACATCCTCAGAGCCACCCATCAACCACCCGCCCCCCCTGTCCCCAGCGCTGCTGTCACTGCCAAGCCCTTACCTGGGGGTGTCACGGCTCTCCCACACCGCAGCCCACATCTCACTCCTATTTTGCATCAGCAAACCGAGTCTGCAGGACGATGGGGGGGATGAGGTGTGACGAGGCAGACAGGAGCAAATCGTGGAGCTGTGTGCACGCTTTGTGACCTGACAGCCAGCTGCTCTTTCCTCGGTGCACGTCCTCAGGATGCTGCAGGCCGACCCGCTCCAAAGCAGCCCATTTAAGCATCACTTACACGTAATGAGAGGATACAGCATGGCCGTGGACAGCAAGGAGGGCTGTGCTGCTCACGGGACACATCACCCGGTGGTGTGAGGGATAGAACTGGGCACGCAGGACTTTCCCTAGGAGATTTTTCTTGGCAGTGAGTCTCACCGTAGATGTAAAAGCAGTAGTTGTGCTGCTGGTAGGGCTCCAGGAGCAGCGCACGTCTGATCTTCTGACCTACAGGCAAGAAGAAGGAGGAGAGGAACCGGGAAAACCGAGCTTGCCTGTTCCTTTGGGCCTGGACAGGGCCATGTACATGGTGATGAGGCACCAGTGTTTCTGGCTGGGCATGCAGTGGGTGGGGATTTGCACAGAGGGAGCTCCAGGCAGTTTGGGATCTGAGAAATGAGAACTCTCCAAAAAGAGCGGTGCTCTGCAAGGTATCTTCTGCTTCATGAACCCAACCGGGAGCATCCCTGAGCCGCACCACCCCGCTGCATCTCCCTGCTGAAATGTGATGCTGCCCTGCTCTGATGGCCATCGGAGTTGACTGCAGAAAAGCTGAATCATGAAACAAAGGTTATAAACAAGGTTATTGATAACGAAGGAAATGACTCTGGCATGCAGAAGTCGGAGTGAGGGAATGTCATCTGCAGCTCTCAGGTCCCACCCCTCCAGCGCTCCCCACGTCCTGAAGCAGACGACAATCTCCCCAACCCTTAATTCACCTGCCTGGCTGACATTTCTTTTCCCCAGCTAAATAACAATTGGCTCATAGAAAATAACAGAAAAAAAACAAGGCATCAGTGAATTGTATCCTGACTGAGTTCTGCTCTCATCATCCAGGCCCACCATCCCCTGCCTGCTGGGCAAGCAGACACTGGAGCCCTGCTGGCAGTGGTGACAGCGAGCCCTGCAGCACAGCCACGAGGGGTGGAACAGGACCAGCTTTGCAAGCCAGTTCCCTCTGCAGGTGCCTGCAAGGACATGTGGCCACATGCCAGCAGATAGAATAACCATCGCCCCGCTCTGCTTATGGGGCAGGGATGCTGCAAGGCCGCGTTAACGAGTGCTTGGGACGCCTCTGTGATCTGCAAATGAAAGGTGTTTTATGGCTGCTTATTATTGTTCTTCTTCATGCAAGGTCTATTATTTTCTGGTGCTCCTCGTTTTAACTCATGCCACAGCCCGTATTTGGTGTGGGGCAGGCTCCTGGATGGGATCTGCTCTGAGCACCCATTTTTGGCAGCTGGCAGTGCCCACTTCTAGCTAACCCGCTCTGGGATTTGCACAAAGCAGTGGCACCACAGCGGGTTGCTTGGCTCCTGGTTCTACAGGAGGCCGGGTGTGCAGCAGGGGTGTGCGCTGTGAACAGGAGAAGAATGTGAGGGTGCACCTTAAATCCTGCTGCAGAGAGAAAGGATGGGAATGCACTGGGCCTATGTGCTTCTGGACAGGGCAGGAGAGCTGAAGGGACCATACAGCTGCCACCCAGCCTACATCTCATCCACGTTCCCAAACCTCCTGTGCAAGAATTAGAGAGGAGAGGAGGGATATGAATGGGGTTTTGTGCAGAAGCAGGTAGATCTCTCACCCTTCTTATTGCAGTCTTTATGCACCACGGTGCACTCACCTCATCAGGCTGTGGAAAGCAAGGGACCTTTTGCTCCTTACTACTAAATAAATCATCACGCCGTGCCAGGTAGTTGTGATGACAGAGGCAGAAACACACTGCACATCTTCCCCTTTCTCCCCCAAGGTCCATCTACACAGCAGCAATCCTTAAATCCCTTCAGGTGATGCCACAAGAACCCATGCATGTGGACTGGAAGGAGCCTCCAGTCCCCTCACAGCCCCCTCTCCACCACGCCATCCCCAGCATCACCCTCCTGGACAGCTGTCTGCCTGCACAGTTAGCAGGTCCAGGGCTGTCACTGCCCTCTCCATTGACACAACAGCCATGCTTTAACTTCAGTGTTGGCTCACTCCCAGCAAACCCATTTGGGTCCCATTCTGGGAGTGCTGTGAGCCCGTGCCCAAAGCACAGCTGCCAGCAGCAGTGCCTGGGCACTAGGACACATGCAGCATCACTCCTGCCTGTCCCTAATGTCCCCTCGGGGCCCACTGCCTCCTGCAGAAGCACTGCTGGCATGCACATGGCTCCCCATAGAAACAAATCCACGTGCTGAGCAGAACGAGGGCTTCAGAGCTGCATCCCAGTGATGATATGTATATATAAACACCATTACAAGGAGCATCTGGGAGGAAGCCCGCTGCAGCTTCCATCAGGGCTGTGACAAACCACAAGAAAACCATGGAAAGAAAGCATGTGGAGCAGAATATTCACCCTCACATCCCCACAGAGCCTTGCCTGCTCTCCTGCCCTGCTCTTTGCTCTCTAACAAGGCGTTGCATTTCCTTGCTGAAGACCTTGTGCAGAAGGTTGTTCCCAGAGGACAGAGGCTCCAGGTGCGTCTTTACCTTGCACAGCTCTCACACCAGTGGTGATGACACTCAGCTTTGCTGTGCCAGGCTCCTACACAACATTCCAATGACTACACTACTGCAAAAACTCTGCAAAACCCAACCTCACACAGGCAGCAGTTGCTTTGAATGGTCACAGTTGGATATCGATCCTGCATGCGATAGATACCACAGTACTACAGCTTGAACCAAAACTTCTTCTGGCAGCTGGGCACAGACTTCAGCTCTCCTTTCCAGCAATGGCTGTAGCAAAGAGATATGGAGAGGTGGAACAAACACACCATCTCGCGTCGTGGTGACACTGACAGATGTGACGGCGTGGGGCTGCATGTGACGTTGAGATTTTTTATTAATAAATCTGCACTGCAGAACTGAGTTAGGAAGAGAAGAAATGCCTCAGTGCACGGAAGGGCTGCTTTGTTCTTTGGACTTGCAAGAGAAGTCATGTCACAGTGAAGGCAAAAAACACCAGAGGGCAATAAGGGCTGTGGGTAGCCAGGCACAAGCAGCAGACAAGATGGGTGTTGAGGCTCTGCAATGAGCTGCTTTGCACCTTCACCCCTCTCCTACACAGCCACTCGTCAGGGGAAGGCATGGCTGTGCAAGCAGCCGGGCAGCACTGTCACTGTATGAGGAACACACTGTCCCCAGGCACATTGCTGAGCTGTCTGGGGAGGGAAGCAGAGCCCCAGGGTGGGCAGCAGCGGGGCAGGAGTCCCAGGCCACACACTGCATGTCAGCATCTGAAGGACGAGTGAAAGTTGTTGCTCTTTGGCTAATTGCTCCAGACATTTGGGCTTTGCTTTCACATGCCCTCTTTATTTTTTCTTCCTTTAATTAACTGTGAACCCCATCATGGCTGTCAAACAGGGATCTGCAGAACGGAGGCTTGTGGGAAGGCAGTGATTTATGGCTCTCTGGAAACGAAGTGGCATTTCTGAAGAACCCCACCCAGGCCTGGCAAATACCGTGGCTGCGGGATGACTCACTGCCTGCTGGCACTGCTGCTCCCCGTGGCTGGAGCCTGCAGCCAGCCTGGGCACACGCATGGCAGCGACCCAACCCTGGCTCTGCAGTGACATTCATTTCCACCTGAGAGTTCCTGCCGTGCCCTCCCGGTGCCAGAGGAGGTTGGGATGGGAATAGCAGTGTCGTAGGGCTGGAATAGCAGTGTTGTAGGGCTGGAATGAGCTGTGAGCAGAGCTAAATGAAGCAGCGTGTTGGCACAGCCCAGTGAGGGCTGAGAGCCTCCTTGTATTCACCAGCACTCAATCACCAGAATGCAGACAGCAGCCCTGGGGAGCAGCCCCTGCGCCCTGCTCCACCATGAGAGCACATGGGTGGGATGGGTGACCTTGAGGAGGCTCTTGCAGAATCCTCTGTGTGCTGCTGGAGGATTAGCTGAAGAAGCAATTGCCCCATGAGCAACTGCCATAGAGTGGGAGAAATCAGTTCAGCCATTTGCAGGTGTGGTGAAAAAACAAAGAGAGAGAGACAAAGGCATTACCGCCTGGTTAAGATGGCCACTGCCTACTCAGCTGCCTGCTCCCTCACACTGATGTATTGAAAGAAGTCCCTTTGGATGGCTGTGCTCCCATCGGCTGCACAGAGCAGGCCCCTGCCCAGCTCGTGGAGCATCCCCAGAGACCCACAGGCTGCCATACACCTGTGTACCCCATCCCAAGGCTGCTCTGTCCCTGGGGGCATGTGCTGCAGCCCCTTCCCTACCCCACACAGTGGTGCTGATGCGGTGCCCCAAGTCCCGAGGGTGAACCAGCTGGGCTGCTCTTCCCCTGCTGTTTTTCCATAGCTCCTCATCCAATAGCTGCTGTAATAAAAAAGGCAAATCAGAAAACAATGTGCTCTGTTGGTGTGTTGTAAACTGGGAGAACAGCTGCTGCTCCTCGGCTGAGCAGGAAATGTCGGTATGAGAGCCATAAAAGCTGAGCTCCTACTTTCAGTTGCTGCGTCGTGCTGCAGAGCCGCTCCTGCCTCAATGCCTTTTTTCATAACTAAACCCACCGTGGCAGTGGGGAACAACACAGAAAACTGCTCTGGCTCTCGGTGCTGAGCTGTGGTTTTGGAGAACCTAAAATGCATCAAGAAGGAGAAAAAATGGTTTCCCAATGGTACCCAGAGTGCAGGGAATCTCCAATGAGAGCCATCCCTGGAGCGTCCCTCTGGATTGCAGCACTGTTGGGCTGAACCAGAATGGCTCACTGGTGGGCTCAGAATAGGGCTGATGCTGAAGAGGATCTTCCTTTTTCCAGAGAGATCCCCATTTATTCCTCTGGCATCACTGGCCCATGCACAAGCACATGGTGGGCTCCCTCAGAAGCCGATGGCTGCCCTAACCCCACCTCTTGGTGCGGCTGGGCAGTGTAACCTGAGTGCTCCCCTCAGGGCGCAGGGACACACAGAGATGCTTTGTTGAAGCATTACTCAGCTAACATTATTTTCCTGATTCACAAAAGGTGCGCTAATCCCTGTGGGAGAACAGGAGGGCCGGGAAGGGTTGTGAAATGCCACACATTCCTGCACCATGATGCTCCAACCCTCCGTCCCTGAAATGCAGCCCTGTGCTCACCCAGCTGGGTGAGCCCTGCACCAGCTACTGTGTCATGGTGCGGCTGGAGACCCTTCACACCATTTCACCCCCAGACTATTGCTGGAGCTCCTAATTTTATAAAATCACAATCATTAGGGTTGGAAAAGACCTCTAAGATCCCCAAATCCAGCCCCAGCCAACCCCACCATGCCCATCACTGCATCCCTCTGTGTCACATCCCCGCAATTGAGGAGCACCTCTAGGCATGGTGACCCCAGCACTCCTTGAGCAGCCCTGTGCCACTGCAGCACCGCTCTTACTGAGATGAAATTTTACCTGATCTCCAAGCTGAACCTCCTCTGGCACAACTTAGAGCCATTGCCTGACACAGCTGGGAGGCAGGAGGAAATAAATAAACGGGAGATGTCTACTCTTTGCTGAGAATAATCGTGCTAGACAAGAGAAAACTTCCGTCCCGTTCTCTGTTTTATCAGTGGAACAGCCCTTGACAAGACCAGCGCTCGGCTTTTCTTCTTGCGCCGTTCAGAGGGAAATGTTTCTGCCTTACCAGAAGTGCTGCTTCCTTGCAGACAAAAAGGCAGCCCTTCCCCGCGCTGCGGCACAGACAGCTCATCAAACTGCAACAAAGCTGCCCTTGTGCTGGAGCACAGCTCAGCAAACAGCCCGCGAGTGCTGTCATTCAGGCCTCACATACACAGCACTGTAATGACTACGGATAACCAGCACGGGCTGTGTTCCTACACCTCCGTGCTGCTAACACAGCTGCAAGCTGACACTGTGGATAGCGGGTCCTGGTGCGTGGTGCAGTGGTGCTTTGACCTCCTTGAGGCTGCAGCTGTGATGTTACCATCACCTCCTAATGAGAAGTGTGTGCTCCTTCCATAGGTGTGTGCCTTTCTGCCATCACCCTTTGGCCGTGACACACAGCTGAAGGAACCCAAGACTGTCAGTCCCAGTGCTTCAACATCAGACCCAAAGGTTTTAACTGCGTGCTGTGCACATGCAGAGGGGGCAATCCGTCCTGCTCGGCTGTATCAGAGCGTTCCCAACATGCTGGTGCAGAGCAGGAGCACAGATAACTTCAAGCAGGGAGCTCAAAATGCAACATTTTGGAAACAAAAGGCTTTTTTCCCATCCGACACTCTGACAAACATCCCTATGACCC
The DNA here is from genome assembly GCF_054131305.1 of Coturnix japonica. Taxonomy (NCBI): domain Eukaryota; kingdom Metazoa; phylum Chordata; class Aves; order Galliformes; family Phasianidae; genus Coturnix; species Coturnix japonica. The sequence continues at coordinate 11,940,669 of NC_140666.1, forward strand.
CTACTAAGAGAACTGCTGCCCCGGAGTGCCATGCTGCCCTACTGGGGCGCGCTCCTGACATCCGAGGGGAGCGGAGCGCAGGGCGCAGGGCGCACAGCTGCTGCATTGGCTTTGCCGGGGCTCCCTCTAGCGTGCACAGCCCGGAACATCCCTTCCAAAGGATGGATTTGATGCAACTCGAAATGGATCTAAATACGATGGTCACTTGGCTTGGACTTCCAGAGAAAACGCTCGCTCTGGGAGAAAATCCATCATTTCTGTGCTGGAAAATGGAACGGCTGACGGCTGTGTGCTGTGTGCTCACCATCCTGCAGATGGGAACTGAAAGCTCAGGGGTCAGAAAGATTCCTCCGTAATAGAAGCTTTGGCCTAATTTTCACCTATCACTTTTACTTTTATTCCTGTCTTCCTCGGGGACTGATCTACGTATTATTACAATCAGGTTATTTTCTGAGTCTAATCTAAGAAAATAAATTAAAAAGGCTGAACTTTCCATTAGATCTCGGAGAGGCGGCATTTCTCGGTCAAGGAGAACGGAGACACTCGGGAATAGATGGGTGGCAAAGCGCAGTTATTAATGATGCATATGAACACACACAGCCTTGTCAAGCTCAGGGAAGGGGCCTGAGCCCTGTGTGTTAAGTAAATAGCTCCTTTGTTGGTCTGAGGAGTCACACAGCAAAGCAGCTCACATTTCCAAGAAGCCGTGGAGCAAAATAATACAAAAGCTATTAAAATCCAGAGGATGACAGATTGCATTACGCTGCCTAAATTAAAGCCTAAATTAGTACGGATGTAAACATTAAGGTCCCTGCTTTCCTGCAGTTCTGAATACTAAACAGAACTTGGCCAACAAATACAATAAATCTCTTCAACAAATGTTGTTGGTTTTTTTTTTCCCTGTAATTTTTTTTTTAATCTTTGCATATATTCTAAACCCAAAGGCGTGACTGTACTGGAAAGAGCCTTCGGGTAAATGAAGAGCAAGGAGCAGCCCCTGCTCTGCACCCAGTGCTGGCAGCTGAAGGATGGAAATGGAAATGGAGAGGGCTCTGAGGGCAGGGAAGCCCAGCACTGCTGCCCAGAGCTGTGGATGCCCCATGTCTGGAGGTACCCGAGGCCATGGATGGGCCCTGGGCAGCCTGAGCTGTGGGGTCAGCCAGCCCATGGCAGGGGTGGGACTGGGTGCGCTCTGTGGTCCCTTCTAACCCAACCATTTTATAGCTCCATTAAGGTGCAGGTGCAATCCCTTCCCCTCTGTGCGAAGCAGCAATGTAAAATTAATGATTTCTTTCGTCTCTATCCTTGGCAGCTCGCTGGGGCTGCTTGTTCTACTGACAGCAATGATTCAGGAAGCTGGAAAACATCGTTCTTCATTTACAGTATTAACAGCTGAGCGTACAGACACAGAGACTGTAGTTATCCTGGAGGAAAGGTGACAGGATGAGTCACCTTTACATCTTCATTTCTAATGTTGCCTCTGCAGCTTTGGGACAGAACAGCAGTGGGGTCAAACAGGCTCCTTTGGGGTTAGGGTCAGGGCACAGTTCCAGACTCACTGGAGCAATTTGGGAGTTTGATGCTTCCATTCTGAGTTTCCTTCTCCCCCCCCCCCTCCCCCCCCCATCCATAACACAATTCTCTGCTTGTAGCAAATCAATGCAGCAATACCAGATAATGCCAACCCTCCGCCCTGCGATGGGGAAGGGAGAGAGAGAGATGAGCTTTGACAAACGCAGAGGGCCACAAATTGCGCTGCCTTAAAGAGACATCAAAGTAATTTTCAGATCAATGTGATGCTTGACACAGAGCCGGCGCGACTCCTTCCAGATGGGCAGTAACATCCCCAAAGGGCCAAGAGCAGCCACAGCTCTGCAGCAGCGCTCTGTGCACTCAGGAGCCACGCAGCTTTCTGTCAGCCATGAGAAAGAGGAAAGGGAAAATAAAAAGTCATCTGAGTTGAGGAAGACCCAACCAAGCAGGGAAAGGACTCAGCAATGACTTAAGCCATCTGCCTGAAAGGAGCCAAAGGAATTAAATAGGGATCCAGAGCCCCTCCTGCTCCCCTGCTCCAGGGAGGTTGTGGAGATACGCACTCTGGCTGCACACCATGGTCCCACCAGGATCTGTCTGTGGTCCCACACAGCTGTGCCATGCACCGGTTGGTTCCCATCCTGGGGAGGACAACAACCTCCCACTGAGTTGGAAATAGATCATCACAGATCTGCCTGTGGCACAGCTGTGTGCGCAGGTCTGAGAGAGATTTATGATTCTTCACTGCTGTTGCCATTCCTTATGCCTAAAAGGAGCAGCGTGTCAGACAGGGGAAGACATTTTTCTACTGAATGAAAATAACGTGTCCATAAAAACCTCTGGGGATGACATCAAATGGGGCTATGGCAGCAGTAAACGTGCTGTCCAGAGCAGCAGCAGCACAGGTCATCCTCACTGTATGACTGCACCACCAGTGCTGGGAATGGGGAAAAGGAGCCCCTGACATCAACCTTCAACCCGAAGCAGACCTCAGGAAAAGGCAAAAAGGCGCCAATGATGTAGATTTGTGCCTGCCCCATTACGGGAGGTGACCTGATGGTGTGCATAGCAGGCAGGGCACACAGTGTGGTGCTCAGCACTGTGGGGTTGTTGCTTCCTCCTGTGGCAGAGCAGCCCCAGCTGCCATGAACTGTGCCGGCACAGCCCTACGACAGCAAAGCTGCATTGATTTTGTGTTTGTACAAGAGGATGGCTGTGCAGGAGGCCAGTGCTCTGAGGGGCTCTGGGCTCATCCTACTGCTGCTGCAGAACCCTATGCTGAGCCTCAGAGCCCTGTGCAGGATCTGGCCTCCACCCTGTCCCGTTTCTGTGAGGTTTGGCTTCACAGGGAACAAGAAGCTGAGGGTGCTGTGGCCATTCCAGCTGCTTTATCCATCAGTAATTAGGCAGGCATTGTATGGCTTCGAGATTAATCCCACTTTTAATTATTTTGAAACTGTGTGAGTTTTCCCAGGCATTAAAGATTATGTACACGCTTGCTGATTCCACAGCAATTATTCTAATGTAATGATGTCTATTAATACGCTTCCCAGCTTGCCATGCCCAGAGGGGAAATTCCCAGTTTCTCCCTACAGAGCACACATCTCCAGCATGATGTAGGACCATCCACCTACCTGCTCAGAGCCCCTGAATGCTGGACTCCATGGTCCCACTTCAGACGTTCTATGCTGCTTTCTGTACAACAGAAGAGACAACGTTCCCTCTTGATGAAGCTGCTGGGATGGGGGGAGACCTTGAGGAAACACAGAGCTGAGTTCCATGGGGCAGTTTGGGAGCTGTGCCGTAAGGGAGGAGTGAGAAACCCACAGCTCAGCAGAGTAGGGGCACTGAATGCAAGGAGGTTGAAGTCCATCACCCACTTGGAAGCGGTCCTTGGCAGTTTGGGTCCGTGCGTGGCTGAGCCAGGCTCCCGCAGTTCCCACATGGCTCTCTCAGAGAGAGCTCAGAGCAGCTCTGCCCTCGGAGGCTGCAGTTTCAGACACACGTCAGAAAAGCCATGCTTATAAATTCACATATTTGCCTGTCAAGAGCTATTGCATTTGTGTCAAAATCAGCCCTCAATGTGAACTGCGTCGTTCCCAGCACACCTTCAGATAAGGAAATAATCACAGTGAAATCAGAAGACTGCAGTTAAATTTTATTTATCAGTTCTATTGTTAAATTACACAATCAAAGTCAGTGGATTGTAAATCTACACGGTAAGACAGCATCTACAGTGGGAATCAGCAGAATTGGATATGATCATGACAAAACGGCATCCTTATATTGGTACATCCTCTATATACAACTGACAGTATACACAAAGGAAATGCAACTAGTCGCTGTAAACCATGCACACCACAGCAGGATAACAAAACGCACCTTCTGCAATGGGCCCTCAGCTCGTTCCTGATTCAGCCCCGTTTACAGCAGCGCCTTTTGTTTCAAAGAGCGACTTAGTTCCCTCCTGCCAAACCCAAAATCCAACCGAGCCTTCGTATTGGCAACCGTGATCCTCATTAAAACGGTGATAATTGAAAAAGCAAACCCAAAGAACTGCTGTAGGTGGCGCGGCACTCTCCTGTGCCCAGCTCTTCATGCTGTGGCACAGGGCACAGAGATGGGCCACGCTCCTACAGCCTCTGTCCTCACTCCGTGCCCCTCTCTGCTTATCTGCTATTACAGGCAGGAGAAGGAGACAGTGAAGGAGAGCTGAGAAGCACCATGCACACGAGGACTGAGATGGTGCAAAGCTTGAGAGCGCTGCAGCCCACCTGCAGGGCCCGCGACCGCGCTGACTCGGGAGCCAAAGTCTCACAGAGGTGGCTTTCTTCTTTTTGTTTCGTTGGCTTGTTTTTTGCATAGAGATTACAGGAGCCCCTCACCTCCCGCACCAGCAGTGCCCGCATCCCGCCCCGCCATCCTGCGCAGCTATGGCTATGGAATACTTCTTCCCATCGTTCCAGCCATCTCTAACCTGTCAGCACTAAGAAGGGCTCGAGAGCGTAGAAAAAAAAAAAAAAGCCCTATTTTTACACTGCGTAGCAAAGATTTACTGGAAGTAAATCCTAATTCAAGTTTAAATCTACTTCTTCAGTCGAGCGATTCTCTTTATAATATTGCTGGGATTAGAGAGCTTTATGACTTCTCACAGACGCCGTACAAAGAGCCGCGACACGATCTCATCTAGTTTATATCACCAGTTATTACAGAATGATAAGCTCAGCATTATGTACTCTAATGGGCAAGAAGGACTTACAGTCAGATACTGTCACAAGACCGTAATTTGGAAAAGGCTTTATGAAACACGAGGATGTAACTCCTCCAGAATGGCTAAAATCACAGTGCCCTGCAGGCTCCAGAGGCTGTGCCTTTAACATTGGCACTGAGCTCAGAACAGTGTTTTGTGTTTTCAGTATGAGACGGACAGAGCTGAAAACTCTGAACAGCGGCAGGTAGACAACAGTTTAAAATGCTGAATATTTGTATGACAAGAGAAATTACTTCTAGACCCTTTTAAAAGCCAATATCTTACATAAAACCGGTCGGTATTTTTTCCCAGACCTTCAATGCTCTCCTCGTTGTCCACTCGTTAACTCGGTAAATACCACAATCAGTTGGTGCCCTTTGAAAGCCCCTTATTAAAGAAAACTAAGACAAAATCGAAAGGAAAAGGTTTTGCTTGTATACTGCATTGTGAGAGTATGCAAAATGCTCACTGTTAGGAAATGAGATTGCTTCCCAGATCGATTTCAGCAGAGCATCATCAACATTTGCCAGCATCCCGTTTTGTACTCATAACTAATTTAAGGATTTTTTTTGTTGTTGTTGTTTTAAATGAACGTCCAAGCAACCATTTCCGATGAGCTTACTTGGCTCCCGTACCCCATAAATAATCCAACGAACCTAAAAAGGACAATTTAATTACACACTAGGATTAAGTGTTCCACGTACAGTACGACATTTACTGCAAAGGCAACTGCAAAGGCAACGTTTTAACCTCTTTTTGCTTCCAGAAGCATCTTCCATCCGGACCATGGCCGGTTCCCACGTGGGCGCTGGGTTCCGCTTTGCTTTCGGTGTCCTGAGAGCGTTTCCCTACCGCCAGCGCTCCACGTTCCCCAGGTAGTCACTGCTGGAGCTGTTCTCTCCCTGCTCCCGCAGGTGTGCCTGCTTTGCCCGCAGGATCTTGCGCTGCTCCTGGCGTTTCCGCCGCGCCTCCTGGTGCTCCTTCTGCCTCATGTACTGGTAGCGCTGCAAAAACAGGTCTTTTGCATAATCGTACAATTCCATGTCTAAAAAATTGAGGGCCTCGATGCGCTGCTGAGTCTGCTCGTCTATCTCCACGCTGGAGGCCCTTGTGCTATTGTACTGCGTGAACGGCGAGATGAAGTTCATGTTAAAAGTCTTCTCAAAGAGATACTGAGTCTTCCTTTGAAACTCGGTAAGGCCGAAGAAGGCCATGCGCTTCAGGTTCTCCTTGGCACTGTCCAGCAGAACCTTGTTTCTCTGCTCCTCCGGCATGACCGACAGGTTGTAGCATCCCACCAGGCTGAGGTCGGACAGCATGCGGACCTGGCGGTTGTTGGCGAGGTTGTAAGGGCAATCCATGAACTCCTGCAGGGAGCAGCCCGACCAGTCGTCCCCTGTGTAGCAGCTGGGCAGCTCCTCGGTGGTCGGCGAGCGCCCATCGCAGACATGCAGGGACGCCTTCCACGTGGCTCCCCGCTGCACGTGCCGCCATTCGCTCAGGTACCGGGAGACGGGGTCACGCAGGATGGTGATGTAGTAGAAATTCCTGCAGAGGGGAGAGAGGCAGAGCGGTGAGTTCTGTGCTACTCAAACACAAGGCAAATGGATGGCCCACATCACCAGAAACCTGGGACAATCTTCCCAAGGGAAGTGATGGAGTCACTGTTCCTGGAGGTGATCAAGAACAGAGGAAACGTGGCACTGAGGGATGTATTAAAGGGTATGGTGGGGGTGGGCTGGGGATCTTATTGGTCTTTTACAGCATTTTGTAACAGAAGAAATGCCCAAGGGAAGCAGTGGCTTTTGTTTAGTGCAAAGTGGCACACAGGAAACTTGTATGACATGGTAGCCAGGAGATATGGGACACCCCACCAGGATAAGAGCAATTTGTTTAAGTAAACTGAATTAAAGTGGCTCAATAAGTAACTGCCCTGCTTGGGAAGCCCACTCCTCCAGGACAGGCATGCCAAACACAGTGATGGCCACATCCTTGGTGCTGCGGAAACAAGAAATGGGATGTTGGTTTGCTCTCCAAGTGATACCAAAAGTGGCCACCCCACAGCCCAGCCTCTGATCTGTGCCGTTCCCTTCAGCAGAAAAGCCACTAGATGTCAATGTTTTACAGAAAATTGTCTCTGGATGGACTTGAAAGTGAATCACAGGCACCGAACGCATCCAGTAGCACAAGGGAAAAGGAAACGCAGAGAGTCGCCATTCCCCTTCTCATCTAGGGCACTCGAGCTTATAAATGAAGTAGGAAGCACAATAAACTCACCAAACCAAATAAAGCTGAGGAGCCCAGGAAGGCAACAGCAGCCAGACACGGCAGCACCTGCTGTCTGGAGCAAGGACACAGCCATCAGCACAGCCACGTGCCCATGGGCTCACCTGGCACCCTGAGCTTTGACTGGGGATGTAAACACACCAGGAGAGCCAAAGCCTTGGTGCATGGCCCAGAGGAAAGGTACTTTTGGCCTAGGAGTATCACTGCAAAGTGTGGGGATACAGGGACATGGCAAACCCAAACCCCTTCTTCAGCACCTGCAAGGACTTCTCACCCTTGGACCCAGTTTGTTGGGACCCTGCACTAAACTAATGACTCGATTCTTAAGCAAGGATAAATCAGTGCTACTGAGCAAAGCTGTGCTTACCCCTCTGTACAAAGACCGTGCTTCTGGATGGGGCCATGGGGTGCTGCTGGCAGAGTGAGTTGGCCACAAACCCATGCTCTGAGGTCATCATAGCAATCAGTGGGGGGTTCATGCACAAATGGAAACAAATCCCAAGCCAAGATGGATGTACCGAGCATCTTATCATAGCTCATATGCTCAGCTTCTCTCCTTTTGTGCTCTTTGGTCACAGGCAGTGACAAAGAGCCCCTCCCGGCTGCGGTTGTAAAAACAAAGGAATGAATAAAATGTGTACGTTGGTGGAAGAAACGGTGCTGTAACGGAGCACAGTCACTCTGGGGGGCTGACGGCCTCAGCCAGGCAAGTCTCTCCATCAGGAGCTGTCAAAGAAGTCGAAGGAGAGCAGCTGAAGGCAGCTGCACAGAGCTGCTCGCTTGGCTCTGCGGAGAGGTGGCAGTGCCTGGGCTCCCTGCAGCACCATGTGCTTATGGGATGCCCCACACAAGGCTCCTGCCTTGCCTGGATTGAGCACAGCATCCTCTAGAAGGTCAGGGCCGTGCTTTATGCCACGCTGTACGCCCCCAGCTGAATCCTGCTTTCGAGACATGGGGTCAATCTCAGATGTTTTGAGCACTTCTCCTCCTCTTCTTCAGTTTCGCTGTTAAAGTTCTACCAGAAAAGGCACCATTCCTTTTGGGAACACCAGCTTCTGGGTCAGCCCCAAGCCACGCTCATCCAAGTTTGAAATCACAGCAGCTCCCATAAAGCAGCCACACTGCTGTGAGTTTATCTGAATTGAGCTACAAAAAGTCATGCAAGCTTTAATGTGTCACCAAGCCAGGGCTGGATTCGGCCATCGAGCACCCAGAGCATCCTCCTGCTGCAGCTGGGAGGCAGATTAAAAGCCTGGCAATTATTTTTAGCTCTGTGCATAACGGCTGGTTCCCTCTGCTGCCTTAATGAGGGGGTGTGGAGCTCCTGCCCATTCCTTGAAGCTCGTGCTTCAGAGCCCCAGACAGCATGTCTGCAGGTAGAGCTCAGCCTTGGCTGCGCGTCACTCCTCTGTCTTGCAGAGTTGTGCTCATTGCAAGTACAACTTTCTAACAGAGCTGAGCTGGGCGCCCACGCAGCACAGAACAAAAGCAGCTCACAGGCAACTCAGAAAGCAGGCTGGCCATCAGGAATCCGAGGTGTGTGACAGCCCTTTGCTCCTGGTATCTCCCTGCACACAGCTGTTTCCCAGACCCACGGCTCCCTGTGCGTTCAGCTGTCTGCTCCATCAGGAAGATGACTTTGTGCAAACACACCAGTGGCTGAGCACAACAGCTCTACATGATCCTGGACAGGAAAAGGATGACTTAACTCCAACAGATCCCAGCAGACAGCACCTCCACAAGGACTGCACTGAGCTCTGGCTCTGCTGGTGCCAAGCAGAGGAGTATTGATCCCCACTGGAGGACTGAGGCTGTTTAATTGCTGGCAGAGGCAGGGGAAGAGTGGAGGTCAGTGCTGGCAGCTGCCATGCCTTCAGCCTGGAAACCTGAGCCCGGCCTGATGGAGCTCTGAGCTGGGGGACTTGCATCGCAAAGCTGAAAGCCAAGCACTCACTCAACATTACACCCATTAGCAGATCGGTCACTGGGGGAGGGACTAAGCAACCTTTTCCCATTTCCCTTAAGAAATGAGGCTGAAGCAAAAGGGGCTACAGAGAGGGAAAAACCTGCAGCCTACACACAGGGAGCACACAACCCAGGGACACCTCAATCTCCTGTTGAGGTGGAAGATAACACCATTTTGGCACAAAGCTGAGGAAGCAGAGCTGTGACTTCCAGGGGACATGCCAGGACAGTCCACTCTCCCAACAAATCTAAGGCTACCCTAGGAATTTGCTCAAGCACGTCAGCTTGCATCTAGGTCAGGCTCAGCCAGGTGACAACAGCAGTCGAACACACCGATGGGCTTCTGCAATGAACGGGAGGTAATTCCACATCCCAATGTGTTGGATGGAGATGGGGGAGGAGGAGAAACTTGAGAGCATTCCACTTCTGGAAGATTGCTTCCCCACAGGGGCCCAACCGGGGGCTTGCTGGTCTAACAGCACAATTGTGCAACCCAGTTACACTGCAGGTGAGGATGGACACAGTGAAAGACATTTAGAAGTGGCACTGAGGGACGCGGTTAGTGGGCATGGTGGGGATGGGTTGATGGTCGGACTCTGTGATCTCAGTGGTGTTTTCTAACCTTTATGACTCTATGGAAGTTCCCTTTGAATAGGGCAGGGGGACAGATGAGATCTGTATTGTGTCCAGTGGGAAAGCAAATAAAATGAAACCAAACCCTGCAGCAGGGATGCTGCATACGGTACTAAAAAGAGAAGCAATTGTGTGGTTAGTGCCCAGAAGCCCACAATCAGAATTGACCAACAGCACAGAGACGACCAGCATCCTCCCCACTCTTCCCATATGCTGCTCATACTCCCGAATTAAACAACAGAGCTCATTTATCAGAGCACATTACTTTCGTCTTTTGAAGCCAAAGAGTTTGGGTTTCTTTCTTTTTCCTCACCTGCAACACATGGGATGAGAGGCACACAGCTCCCCTCCTCTGCACAGCTTTACAGCTCCAAAGCCACCTGACCTCTGTGTTAGTGGGTTTTAATTTTCAGTAGATGGGGCACAAAGCTGGCGTGGGTCTCCCTCACCCATCCATCATCCCCAGCACGTCTCCCACAGAAGTCAAACTCAATTACACCAGGCCGGATGCCCAGCGCTCCCGGCTCCTGCTAGGTGAGGTTAATTCCCATAAAGAGCTGCCCACAGAGAATTTGATTTGCTAATACTGCAAATTGTTCCTCAAAGAGAAGCACTGCTAATTTGTGAGAGGCAGGCATCTGTTCGGAGGTCACCTGGAGGGAAGCAGAACGTTGATATATAACATTGCAACTCACCCTGAATCTAACAGATTTTATCACCTATGGACATAACTGTAAGGCTGGGGAAGAGCTGCAACCAACTGTGCCTGGGAAGCCCCAACACTGGTAAACGAGCAGCTTTTCAGGTTGGGAGGTGCCCAGGGCAGCAGTGAGCACACAATATTTGGTAAGCTCAGCCTCACTGTGCTGGGAATGGAGAGTTGGCTCCAGATTGGCCCCAGATGCTTCACATCAGCAGCCAAAAAGCATCCCATGGTTCTCCCCTGTGCTCCCAGGGAATGGAGGGGAGGAGCAATGAACCCCACTTTTCCCTCCAGCAGCAAACCTAAACACACAGGGACTTCTATCCCTTTGCTCCGGTGTCACCATGGTGCTGGAGAATCACAGGATGCATTAGCTCAGAACAACGGCCCATGAGGAAAAGAGATAAGTATTTCAGAGCTGTGAATTAAAGCCTTTAGCAAATGTAAATTTACATTTCCTCTAAGTAATCATTATGTTTTCACTTCTATCAGCACCCAGTGACTCACGGAGATGTTTTGTCTAGAAACACTAATGGTGGGGGTAGGAAGCCAGCAGCCTGCCCACGGTAACCGCCGCGGGAGGAAAGTGCCAGAGGAACCCATAAAAAGGAGCTGGAATTTGCAAGAGTGGCAATTACAGCAGCTCACCCATCGCCTGTGGAATTATCAAATGGGAAAGGCTCGCAGCATTCATCGGATGGGGAAGATTTTCAGCATTTTAGGGGCAGAGGAAGGCAGAGTCTTCAGATATTTCAGCTGAAGATGGGTGTTCATGTATGTGCGGGCATGGAACCTGGATGCTAATGTGCTGCAAATCAGGATCTAAATAAGTGAGAAATATGCAGGCTCACACAGGCTCATGCCCCCAGGCACCCTCACGCACCAACCCGTCACCCGCAGCACTGCCTGCGTAGGGGAGAGCTGCCCTGCAGATCTGCCAGAGTGCTATTAATTTCCTAATTGCCTGTGTTATTAAGATCTCTGCAGGACACCCTTGCACGCAACCGATTCAGCAAGAACAGCAGCCCTCTTGTTTATGTTTACATACATACAGATATATTTTAGTGGCCGTTTTTGGACTTGGCCAACAGAAGGGTGACTTGGTGGTGTGCCCAGTCCCAAACCCACCGCTCCACCCTATAGAAAAGGGGATGATGTGCCCATAGAAACACCCATGTCCCAACACAACCAGCACTCCCTGCTCTCTCTTCGGGCTTGTTGCTGCAAAGCACAGCAGCCCTCCCAGAAGGAGCTGGTGAACAACCACAGGACTCTGCAAGAAATGAGATATTTACTACACTACTCACCCTGTCTAAATGCTGTTGCAGGAATTGGTTTCTGCTTGTAACTGATATTCCTGCGGCACGGCAGGCAGAGGTTTGCAAAGCCGACACTCCATAAGCGGTGGTTTACAGAGATGGAATAGTGGCAGTTTTTCATTTTCCAGAGTCCACTCACCCTTCCAAAAATCTTAATGCCTCATTGATTCATAATGCAGTACATAAAGATTTCATTTTTTCCCTGCACACAGTGATATATTATGGAGGCCATCTATTTTGCTACTGAAAAGTTTGCTTAGCAGAAAAAAATCTGGAGTTTCGACATTCAGGAAATTACAGTCATCTGTAAAGCACGACTGATGTGCCAAGGCCAACATTTTCATTGCACCTACGGAGCTGGGATAGCGATGCTAAATATTTATCGTACTTAAAAATAAGTAAATAAATTCAAAAAAATCCAGATTCTTGCTTATAAAAAGCGTGCACTTTGTATTAATGGAAAAGGCTCTCTCCTTGCATTTGTCCACCTTTAGTGTGCTACGCCACTTCCCAGTGGCAGTAACACGTAACGCTCCTCCCAGCTCCTGCAGGTACAAAGCCAGGCGCCATGTGAGCAGCGATGGTCGCACTGTGTGATCTCTGTCCTTTCCAGCCTCACTGCTTCCATCAGTCTCTGCTTTACCGCATCACTCCCCCCCCACGCTGGAGGAATCCCAGAGCTTTCGAGATCACCCACGTTAAATTCCAGAACTTCAAGTATCCTGCAGCAGGGAATTAACTCCGGAGAGATAGTCATCATCTACCTAAACCAATCCTCTTTAATAACCCATATAGGAATGAGGTTTGGCTCCTGTGAGGAAATGCACGGCTGCTGCTGTTGCATTTGCAGACACCTTCCAGCTAACACAGAGTGCTTTTAACAGCTGAACCAAGGATGTGCACTGCGCAGCAAAGGCATGTGGATGCAGCTCGCACGTTGCTTGCTGTAACCATCGGACAGATGGAACCCAAGGAAAACCTCTCACAGCCCTTCTAAAACGTAGTCCAAGGAAGGCATCTACTGAAAACGCATCTGAAATGTAATTAACGAGCTGGCACTAATACTTTCTCATTCGTACTGCTGAAAGGGATGAGGATGGACAACGTGCCTGCAGCTGCAGCTTGCTGCAGTTTTCATTTCGGCTTTCATTGATTTCATTTAGCGCCGTGAGACCGAATAATGAAGAAATCTGTATCAATGGAAAGCACCAAGCGCACTCCTGCCCCACCAGGGCACTCCAGCAATATCGTGGAGTGGAAGGGGATTCTCCTTTAATTGAATTGGAAATGAGACACACATTAGCTAAGAAAACTTAATCAGCGCAATAATATTAAAATGGGCCACTCAGACAAACTGTACTGATTAAGTCACTTGCAAACATTTCCGTCCTCATCAGCGAGACTTGTGGCGTTAATGATTTAAACTCACTTTCCTACTCCAGGGAACAAAACTGTAATTTCGTAGGAGATGATTAGAATGCTTTAAACCTTCCTTCGCACATTACAATGCAGTCTCCTGGTAAAAGCACAGAACCCGATCCTGCAAGGACACGTGCAGAGGCACAGGAAGGCTGTGCAGATGCCAGCATGTCATCAGATCTTTGATTTAAGCCAGGAGACAGCCCAGAAGGCACCTCCCTTGCTCTCTTGCTGCTGAAGCATTCCCAGCAGCTCCTCCGCTGCCTTCATCTCTAATCTTGACTCCCTGCACCGTAAAGCCGTGAGCTCCGTGTACCTCCCAGCACACCCGCATTTTAACAGTCTCGCTCACCCACAGTTCACATAACTGGATTTAAAATGTTGGTGAGATAGCAGAATGCGTTTCTATTAAAGCTCTGCCAATGCATTTGTGGCGCCTGAGCTCAGCTGGGAGGGGTTTTATTTCAGCTCAGCAATCAAGACTGTGCAGGTATTACAAGAAGAGCAGAGCACCCATTTCCCACATCCACTTGTTGTCCCACATACATTAAGCCATTGCTCAGCCTGAGCAGTGCCCTCAGGAAGGCAAACTCCTGCCTCTCCCACTGACCCAACACTGGGCCACCATGCCAGGACTGAGCTGGCAGCCCTTCATCCCAGCTTTCAAGGCGGCTAGCAAGAGCACATTCAGCACAGCTATCAGCTAAGACACACTGTGCACCTACCGATCTGAGGCCTCCTATATTGTTAATTAATCTCTAGCATTAAGATGTTCAAAATCCTATTTCAGGACAGCCAAAACCAAATCCCGTTTTTGCATCTTTTCAGTGCTTGTGAAGCAAGCTTCAGCCAAATGTCAGCTGCTCTGAGGTCAGTGCAGAGAGGAGATGCAGGCACCAGGCCAGGCAAGGCCCTGCTCCCTTCTGTGCCAGCTGAAGGGTGACAAGCAGCATCACCATGCAAAAAGCACAGAGATGCATGGCCCACAGACAGCGCTGCTTTCTTCACCCTTTGTTCAGCTCTCCTGCAGTGAGAATGACACAAAGATGGATCAAAGCCTGGCCTTTCTCTCAGCATCCTCTTGCTGTGGTCCTCCAGCCTGCTGCACCCATCACCCCCAGCTTCACACTCACAGAGCTGACCAAAGGCAGCACTAAGGAACTCCAATTCTCCTCTCTGAGGAGATAACCAGCAAGCCCAAGCACTGAATGAGCACACCCAAACCACAACAGACCACAAACGTTCAGGGTTATTGGATGAGATTGATGAGCTTTCAAAAGGAACTGCCATTGGTCCCATTTTTCTGCCTCACTTCTCAGAATAAGAAACAAAAAAAGGCAAAAATCCTCTCCTTAAGCAGCAGGGTATGGTTCAAAACAACACCGCTCCACCTGTTAGCATCTTCCGAATGATCTTCAGAAGATACAGCTCTAGTCCTGCCTGGATTACACTGGCTAAAAATGTGTGTGACATTTTAATTATCAAGTACAAATGTTACTGCGAGCAAGCAATGAAACAGATGGTGTCCTGAATTTTACAGTACAACCACGTTTTCCAGCTCAAATTTCCAGTTCACCAATCAGTGAGCTTTAAGTCCTGCCTTTGCCGTGTTTCCCCCAAACATCTGAACCGTGGTAACCAAAGACACCAGGAGCACAGCTCTGGGAGCAGAAACACAATGTGAGTCATCCTCCCCCAGGCCAATACACAACGTGTTTACAACAAGGAACCGAAACAGCACAAATCTATACAGCCCAAAAACGTGGGGTGTGTGAATTGAGAGAGCATCACTGCCCTGGAAAAAGGATGAGTACAAGGATGAAGGAATGACTGTCCTGCTCAAGGGGGAAAAGAGGTGACCTTGCTACCTCCATCTCAGTGAAAGGCTTCACTTGTTCAACACTAGTGAATCCTACCTGGGTCAAGACCGCCCGACTGCCTTCTCTTCCCCTCGGTGTGCACTGCCTCAAGGGGACGGGATGGGAACGGATGTATGTTCAGTCCAGTTCAAGCACTGTGTGAGGAGAGGCAGGACATGGGGAGGGAGCTGTGGTGGTAACAAATGAGTCACAAATAGGCTGTGTTTTTGGCTGTCATCGTGCTCCGTGTGGGCTATTTCCCCTGTCAGCCTGAGCTGCCCTCTCCAAAGGGGCTCCTGATTTAATAAGCTGTGGCAAAACTTAATCACAGAGAGCTTTCCTGATACTCTGCCCCATTCATCTTCACTACTGCAAGCCTAAAATGCTGGGGGGAGGAGATGCTGCCCTGGCTTATGGCATCACTGCTGTATTTACTACGAGAAAACATCTCCGGTAAGGTGTCTCAGAAAATAACACGCTGAACACTTCCTCACTTTGGAGCACAGGTGCCCTCCTGAGCACCTCTCCCCTGCAGAACAGGGAAACCCACCTGAGTGTTTAGTTACCAGGGCAGAAGGCAACGCACCAGCCTTACCGCAGACCCTGGAAGCAGCTTGGTTTGCAGCAGCTTGAGATATCTGCAGCAGGATGGAGATGTGCATGGTAGCAGCATGGGTTCTGCTCTCAGCCACGCCGGCAGCTGGAGTGCTCAGATAAATAAACCTGGAAATTGACTGCTTCTGAGTGACAAAGGCCTCCCCGCCAGGTGTTCATCCCTGGAGGGGTTAATATAAAACAATCCGATTTCTCCCCCAAATTGCACAAAATCCAATAAGCACCAGGCAGCGGTGTCTTCTCCCATTTAGAAGATTAAGAAACTCTGTTCTACCGACCCGATCGGAGCAATTCATTCCCACAGAATTACGCTGGGTTTTGAACCTGAAGTTGATACACCCCATTCAACCAGCAGGCTGAGCCATCCGCTGCAGGGCTGCATCACAGCACTGCCAAGCACCACCTGAGCTGGGTTTGCTGCCAAAGCACCTGAGCTGGGACAAGCATGAGAGCAGTGTGGGGCAAGGGGTTCCCTCCGCCCCCAGCTGCCACGATGAGGTCCAGCAGCAATACCTTCAGCAACATCCCAGCCATCCTGTTGTTAAACCAGCAGCAGCCGCGTAACTCATTTCGACATGCCGAGATGGGGCTTCTCTTGGCTTTATTTGAAACAAAATGACACTTTCTCTAGACACCAAAATGCATCCTCGTCTCATCCTATCAGCGGAGGAAGCATATTTCTCCTCTTTATGTGAAAGGTGATATTGGGTGCATCATGCATTGAAATCGTTTGCCGGCTCCCTCTCTCAACATAAATAAGGGAAAAGTAAGTCAGGGAAGATTGATTTTAAAGATGTATACATATGCATGCCGTTCTCTAACCCAGAACATTATTAAATTCTTTCATATATTCACGCCAAAGATTGTGCAGGTAGGGATGCTATCACTCGTACTTTCCCAGAGTGAGGATTAGGGAGCTTTCCTGCTGCTGAAAGTGATGTGTTTAAACAACCTGTGCTCAGCCAAGCCCTTCTGTGCAGCAGTGTACCCCAACCAGAGCCCCGCTGGGCTGCCCAGCAATGCCTGCAGGGAGCCACAGCAGCACCCCAAGGCCAGGCTGAGCGCAAGCTCTCTTACGCCCATCAAAGCACTGACCTTCTGATGGCTATTAAATGCCTTCTAACATCTCCAGCCTCCCCATCCAGCAGAGCAGAGCACAGCTGAACCCCACCAGGACAGCACTGCCTAACGGTGCTGCAGAGATCTATACTTTAAGCCACACTACATCCAGCCCAACACCTTCACTTAAGAGCAGTGTGACATCCTGCTCCCCAGGCAGGCATGTCTGCCACCAGCACTGCCTTCCTGCCTGCATGAACTGCAAGTCTGCAGCAACGCTGCACAATTACCTTAAAGACGTTATTTAGACAGCCCTGTGGCAATGGGTGCCTACACAAAGCCCAAATCCCACAGGGTTTCCATAGCAGAATTTTTATCATGCTTCTTAAAGATTAATAATTTAAGGCAAGTTGTAACTGTGCTAAGATTTAGTCTTATGTTTTCATCACGGCTTTATATTCTCATAAATATCCAACATTCCCAAGTATATAGGAACGTGAAATGCTATTCAAGAGGAAAAACTGCAACCAATATATCTTCCATTTATGGAATCCAACGTAAGATCATATTCAAAGCGCTGCATTTACTGTCTGATTTTGAATACATAAAGCACACAGCCATTAGAAATTCACCTTTCATTGCAAAGCTTTGTTCTTGCAGTGACATAACTTACAGCTGGATTAGGGCCCTAAGTGCAGCTCGGCCGTTTTTCTTCTCCCCTGCTCCCACAAACACGACTCAGAGAGACAGGTCGTGCTCTCTATCAAAGTTGCACTTGCCACACAGCAATATTGCAACACGTCCCATTATAGTTATGTCTGCAGAGACCGTGAGCACAGACTTGGCTGCAGGCACCTCCTAATGGAATTACATAATTGGAGGCATGTCATCTAAATCTGAACAAATTGGATTCTCTTGTCATGCACTATTGAATCAAAACGGAAAGAACACTCCACGCTGTTATCTACGGTAAACCAAAGGCGGCAAATCCGGCGTCACTAATATTTTGGTAATGTGATGTGTATTAAAAACAGGGCAGGGGGAGGAGAAGAGAAAGGGCTCACGTAGGGCACACCAAAACTACGCTGCGTGCAAGAACAACTCATCCCTGTTTGGTTGGGGAGTCACATTAAAGGCTTGTAATACCAGAGAGGAGAGAAGCAGCAACAGAGCTGTGCAGGGTTGGTTGCCTGGTGGAGCTGGGGACCTCAGGCTCTTCCACCACCTCTGTGCTGGGAGAAGCGACAGCACAGAGGCATCTCCCCAGCCCCAGCTCTGCCGCTCCTCCCCCCCCACCATACCCAGTACCCAAATTAACATTCACATCCCCTATGAGTTCTCCAGCCCTCGTAATTCGTAAGCATGCCCTGCTTTACGTTTACAAGTACGTTGACTTTAATTTGGAATTACTGAAGGAATCATAACTAGGGAGCCAGAGCTGAGCGTACCCAACTGCGCATTCAGGGCAGATTTTCACCAAGCACTCAGCTCGACCTCCAGTTCTGCACGTATGAGAGAACAGAGGCATTAATTACATTACCAGAATCACTAATCAGCTCACTGCATCTTTACATTTCATCAGCGAACCGCTGGTGCAAAACCAGAGCCTTTCTTTTCCTTTCATTTGGCTCTTTGAGCCTCACCATGGTATTTCCACGTGTGCACACAGAAAAAAAGAAACCCACAAACATACATTTAAAGAACACCAAAGCAGCACAGAAAGAGGCATTCTGATGCCATGTGGAATTCACAGCTGCCCCAGCTGGAGGAGTCACGCTGCTCTGTACCACTGGGGAGCCCTGAGGACAGAGCAGGGTAGGGAACAGGGAGAAGCGCAGGGCAGCATCCCACCAGTGGCCAACCCAATGCATACTGTGCAAGTGGGAACTGATTTAAATGGTGGTTTCCCAGGGCAAGCAGAGGAGCAGTGACAGGAGGGCTCAGCATCCAACTGGGACTGTCCCACCACTGCTTCACAATGGCCACATCACCCCCCTGTGATGGCTCCCACAGCCCCAAACACTGCACTCAGATTTAGTGACGTTTCTAAATCTAAGTGAAGGAGAAGGGAAAGGAACACCCCCATCCCTCACCGGCCCAGCACCTCATGAGAGCTGCAGAACGGTGCTCTCAAATATTCCACCGACTCCCTTGCTCTCTACTGCATCTTTTTCTCATTAAAAGGGTTTTAAAATGGATATTTATGTGGAGTCAGGAACTGGACTCTGCAATCCTTATGGGTCCCTTCCAACTCAGGATATCCTTGAGATGGTCTGATTTTGGGTGGCCCTGTATGGAGCCAGGAGGTGGACTCAGTGATTCCCTCCAACTCAGGGTATTTATTCTGTGTTTCTATTGCTACTTGTCCAATTTGGCTTAAACAGAGTCAGGGCAAACATGCAGGTTACGAAGCTCCTTCATGTGCTCAGCCTCCTTAATGTTAGTAATATCCATTCATAATTAACATTTTACAACTAATTAATATCGCTAATTAATGAATCAGAACAAGGGCAGGGAGATAGGAGAACATTCCTTCTGATAGCTGTGAAATGCACTAACGGGAGTTGGGTCGGGAGATGGCTTCTCTCTTTGGGGAGATTTAACCAGTTCGATTTGCAATCAGAAAAGCTCTAGTGAATATTTAAAGAACAAATTATAAGAATAGGATGAAGGAAAGCTATCTAGCAGTTCACATCTCTGCCTCTAAGAATAACAAAGGGGGGACCTGCACCATCCCAGCCCAGGTGGGCATCCCAGCAGTGGGGTCACAGCAGGGACCACAGCCTAGGGAGGGCTATGGGCAGTGTTGGGGTATATCATTAACAGCCACAGGGAATTAATTAGCACCTAATTAACAGAAGCGCTGGCGGCATCTGGGAAGTTGGACATGAAAGGCCAAGGTAAGCATTTGGGATGCAGCAAACACGTTCAGGACAAATATTTATTGGGTCAGTAGTTGCTAGCGAGGAACAGAAGCCATAAAGTGGAGATAACAAGGAATAATGGTGCCACAATGGGAAATTGCACTAATGACTTAACAGCTCTTTGCACCTCTCTCTAAAATGCTCCTAAGGGAAATCTCTTATTCAGTGCCGAAGTAGCAGCGGTGTAAATCTGCTCGTCATTATATCTGACCCCCTGCACTCACAGCAGCTGCTGAGCCCGGTGCTGCACAGCCCCACTGCTCACCCACCACCCGCTGCCACCACAGCAACTCCCAGTGCAGGGCAGAGCAGGACACGCAGCCCAGGGATGGGGAACTGCCAGTAGATCTAAGGGACCACTGGAAAAAGCTGTGCCCCCCAGCCATCACATCTCACACTGAAGGGCATGGCAGGGTGAGCAGCACCACAGGGCAGGAGAGACCGCAAATGCAACTGTAAGAAACACAGCTTAACTGTCTTGTTAATTAATATTCCAAACTAGGTGCGAGCCTTTAACACGCAGCAGGATTGCGGTGAAAGATTTATGAGATTGGTTCACCTTTCCCGAGTGCTGCCTTTGGGTCATCAGCAGAAACTTATCAGCCCACGTACCAGCGGAGATCGAGTATGAGGAGAAGGGTAACATCTGCACGAGACGGTGTGACCTACTTTTACAGTAATTTGAATGCATATCTGGGAGAAAAAGAAAAAGCCTCTAAAATTTTAAGGGAGAATTATAAATCAAGGCATGACGGTAAACAAGTAATTTGTGAAGTCGCACTGTCTACTCTGTGCAAACAAGGGATTCATCAAATAATAAAATACTACTTTAGAAGAAAACAAGCATAATTATTTTATAATTACGGCTGCTCTCACCTTCTGAGGGCAGGAAACCTTCCTACCTCTATAGAATCATAATCAAGACTCATCAAAGTCCTGTAAAAGCAAATCAATATCTGCTCTTGGCAGGACGAGTTAATTAATAGCGGAGAGCTCCGCTGCTCTCATTCTGACCACGGTGAGGGTGGCTCTGGGAACGTTCCATGCAAAGCACCCAGTGCTGCTGCTCTGCCCTGCTGTCCAGGCATGCAGATCCCACCATCGCCATGTGGGCTGTGCGTGGTGTGGACTGCTGGAGATCAGCAGGATGCAATGGGCTCCACACTCACCTGGTCCTTCCATGTGCCCAATACAGTGCTGGGGGAAAGATGGCTTGAGCAGCACCAGGCAGCTCATCTGCTGGTTTATCCACCAGCATGCATGTGTGGAAATCAAAGCCACACTGATTTCACCACTGCTGCACCAGTGGAGCTGGCTGGCTTTGCAGCACCCATGCTGAGCAGAGCTCCATGCTGTCCAGACAGCACTGTGCACTCTGCCCCTGGGAGGGCTCACGCTGTGCAGATGCCTCTACAAGCATTGACAACCAGGGCACAGGTTTCTGTCTTCCCAAGGCGAACCCTGTGCCATTTACAGGATGCCTGTTCCATTTTATTTTCTTTTTCCCTTCTTACGAGACCTTTAAAGCAGAGGTCTGGTCTGCCCTCAGTGATTAGCAGAAATCTCAAGGCCCTTCTGAAAGAGCAGGGCCTCCTATGAGCAGGGAAATTACAGCCAAGAACATGACAGCAGTTGGATGTGCAGAGCTGGGAGGGGTGAGACGCACTCAGCAGACTGCTTTGAAGCAAAAGCTCAGTAAAACATTATTAAACTTATTTTTAGCCTCGTTTGCTAAAGAGAAATGAGCCTTTCCTGAGCACACTGTCTGTCCGTCTCCCTCCCCGCTGACAGCCTCCTCATAATTATTTAATCAGCTGCTTCATCTGAGCATCCCCCGCTCTGCTAGAGTGGGGCACAAACAACCACAGAAGGGGCATGGGCACCCCCCGGCAGTGAGGTGCCTCTGTGCTCACATGCTGGTCCTTCCCACGTGCAAGCAGAAAGGGAGAGAGTGGGGAATAACACAGTAGAAAAGGAGACAAACTGCAGAAATCCATGGGAAAGCGGGGCTTTATGTACTGCTTTGAAATTAAACACGTGTACCCCACAGAGAGCATCTCCAGCCACGTATTTCATCTTCCCCGTCTACGTTACATTTCCCACTCTCCACCTGATCTGCAGTTCTTGGAAAACTCTCTGCGACCCAAATCTGAGCTGCTCAGCAAAACAACAGAGACTTGGGGAAGTCAGAGCACTGCTGGCACCCACTGTAGGAAGGGTGGCAGGCAGGAGGCACGCTGCGCACTTCTCAGTTGGAGGCGATCCCTCCCTCTCCCCACACTGTCTGCCCTTTGGCTGTTTACTTTAATGGAGCTGCAGTCATTTTTAGCACAGAACTGTCAGCTGCAGCTCCCACTCCATGGCTCTGCAGAGCAGGCAGTGCTTACCACGTCCCAGGAGCAGCAGCGATGTTCCAGAGACCCCACAAGGACTGGGCCCTTGCCAACAGGAGCTGATGCGCCGCCTCAAACCAGGCGTAAAAATGGGACAAGACCAGGAAAAGCCACTTCTGCAGAGCAATGCTATTTAACTGCATTATTGCTGAATGCTTGGCAACGCAAACCCAGCAGGCTAGGAGAGCAGGAGGGGAGGAAGGGCTGAGGAAAGGCCTCCAGGGTACAGAGGTGCAGAGGGCAAGCACCTCCCTGTGCTCCTCTTCCCCACAACACCACACTGCAGCAATAAAGATGAAGGTCCTTGGTGCCCTCATACTTTGCATTTTTGCAATGCCAGGCCCAACATTTCTGCTCCCAGCAGGCAGAATGCCCACCAAGCACCTCACTGCCCCCAGACCCAACACCCCGACCACTGCCTGAAGAGGGCTGCATGGATGGGAAACGCTGCAGGTATCCATCTTCTGCAGGGCCCATCTTTTGTGGGGATCTGGCAATTATTGCAAACAATACAGGACAAGCTCAACAGTAGGTGAGTGAAAAATTGGATCTGACAGCACTAATTGAGCCTAAAGTCCCATTTACTGAAAATGATCTGGCATAATTAAAAATTCACATTTGGAGACCAGTTGTGGCGAACCTGATACATTATGGTTACTCTGAAGGACCCCATGAAACAGCCCCGCCTCCCCCCAACCCTCTCCCCCTGTGATTTGGACTCACAGACAAAACAGCTCGTGCCACATCAATGGAGTCACTGGGAGGAGTCACTGGGAGAAGCAGCTCCAGATTTTGGGGGATGATGCCCTGTTCACACCAAGCACATGTCTCCAAATCCTCCAGTCACTGAAGGGAGCTGTGCTGCTCTGCATGCACAAAAGGGCTCTCAAACCTTTGCCCCACGCTAACAAGCAGCTTCCCTATTGCCCTAGCATAGACACACATGGACTTCTGCAATTGCTTTCTCCTTATCAACCTAACTAGGCTTTAATTCCAGCACATAATGTGCAAGCTTCACTTAGCCTGTGACAACTTAGAGGGAATGCAATTGGAAACACCTTCACTTCTACTTTTAATGAGTCACTCTGGTAAACAGTGTCTTTGCATAAACCCATGCCAGTCTTCAGCAGGGCAGGATGTGCTCGCAGGGATATAAAGACTCGATTAACAATGCACATTCTGCTCTGCACACAAACATACCAATCACAGCTAAATCACAGGCCTTGGATCATTTATAATAACCCATAACTTTCCATCTGTGTTTTTAAGAGCTGCCCTCAACCAGGAGATTTAGCAGAGCGCTGAAGGTATAATCAAAAGCTCTGTTGCTGCACCGCACTCGACAGGTAGGATGCTTGCAGGAGAAAAGGAATAATTACTTAATCATTAGCATTTTTGAAAGCCCACATACCCACAGTGGTTAACATCGTTATATTTTTATCTAGACAAGGCTGCTGATCCCTCCATCTGATACGTAAGGCTGGAATGGAGATAGCTTGCCACGTGGTCTTCCACCTCCAATGGCTTCTGTTGTTTTTCCCCCCCTCTAGCCCCATAAGCTGCTCTGAACCAGCACAGCAGCCCAAACTCTGCATTGAACCACCCGGGCAGTGACTTGTGCACAGCCCTCACTTCAGAGGAACAGCGAGCTGTCATCTCGGCAGCACTGCGGCATTCATTAGTGATGAGACACCACGGATCCTAAAATAGGCCATCCCAAAATAGGCCCTGCAGGTAGGAGAGGAACAGAGCCTGGCTAGTGCTGCAGGGCAGCTGGATCCCCGCTGTGATGCTCACCAGAGCACCCAAGTGTGAGAGGAGCAGCACTGTGCTCATCTGATGCCAGTGGACAGCAGAGCATCCCCAGGGCTGACCCTTAGGGCTCTGCCCAGCTGTGACACTCTGTGACCCCTCCTTAAAGCAGAGACAGCTTCCCCAAAGGTGGTGATGGATCAAATGCTTCCTCAGTAAGGAAACTCCATGCTATCCAAACTCACGTTCCCTGTGCAACAGATGATGAAGGGGAAAAGCAATTGTGAGCTTTGCTGGCAAACAAATGCTCTCCTACATTTCCTTTGAGATGTTCAGACATCACCATCAAAGGGCACCTTAAGACACAGAGGCAAGGTGAAAGTGATGGGAGTGGAGCTTACGCTACCCAAGAGGCTGTGAAAGGATTCTGGCAAACACAACCTGTTATTAAACACGGAGTTTTCAGGTATTCTGCCCATCCCCCGGGCTTGCTGGGAGCTCTGCAGAGACATGAGCCAGAAGCAGCTCTGCCTTCTGTAAAGGACCATTCAAGTGTGCAAACGCCTGACTTAGTACATCCCCAAACCACAGTTGAGCAAGGCACACGGGAGTCCAGAAGACCCAAAAAAAACCCCAAAATCAGAGTGAAACCAACCAACCAAATTCACTCAGAACAAAATATTCTCCCTCTGTGCCTTACAACTATAGATTTTCATTATGGTCGCTGCTGTTCTCTGACACAATGTTCAGGACAATAGAAGAGACTGCTCTGCATAGCTTCTGCTATTATCACACCTGCAGTTTGTAAGCTCAAGTATGGTGTATTGCTTATACTCCTTCTCCTGGACAAAATCTCCACCTGACTGAGGTTATTGCTGCCCTAGCTAAGCTTTCATGTTGTCCTTTAAGGTGTCAGCAGATGCTCACAGCAAATTACCTCCCAACCAGAATCACACTGCCTGTCCTCATCAACTGCTGGCAAGGATGCGTCTGAGTTAGCCCAGGAAGCATCTTGCCTCAAACAAATCCATATGTATAGGTTCCAGATATATTTTTCAGCTAGAGCTTATTACATCCAAGGCCAATAAAACAAGAAAATTTAGGTCTACACGCACGCTGGATCTGATGAAGAAAGCAAAATTTGCATAGCTTTGAACCATAATCTCCCACAGTAACCACTAATCTGCCAGTGATTATCTTTCTATTTGCTTATCGCTGGCTGTATTGACAGGGAGATGAAACGGGACAGCTCTGCATTAGCAGAGGGAGAGCTGTGCCAGAGATCCCATAATCTGGAGCAAAGGCAGCCATCCAGGTGCTTGGTTCCAGATAGGCTGGAAGCTATTCCACCTCCCAAATACCTGCCCTTCCCCAGGCTGCTGGATCCCAGCGTGCTTTACAGCCTTGGAAGAACCTCCAGGGTGCCCGGTCGGCTGCCAAGTGATCAACTTTCTATCTATTAAACATCTGAAAACGAGCTCAAATCTGGCGAGCTGCCACCTCCCAAGCCCACAAATAACAAGCTCATTGTAAGTCCTTTTAGCATGGATTAATTGGTGCACGGAGCCGACAATGTGAAGAGGGCAAGAAAACAACCCAGCAGCTCCCCCTCGGAAAAGGCACAAAGCTCATCAAATTTCATTTGCTCCGGATACCAGACGGGTAAAGACTTCCGTACGACACAAGCAGGCACAGTCTGTCGGTGAGTCTGGCATCGGATTTGCATTGCCCTGCTTCTCCACTGCTATTTTAACATTTCCTGCCGTTCCAGTGGTTGTATGGGAGAGGAAAGAAATGTAAAAGCATCTGGAAACGCTGCAGCTATCATTGAGGTAATTAAATGAAAGGAAAACAGCCCGAGGTGCATCCGTGAAGACAGGGAAGCAGAAAGCCGTGCTCCCAAGGGTGCTGTCCAAGCCCTGTGTTCCCATCTCATCCATGTGCTGGAAAGGCATCAGTGGCTGAAAGTACAGTGGGGATGCAGGGAAGAGTTTTCTGGAGGTACCTGCACAGAGTTCTGGCTATCGCTGCCCTGTTAGGAGTCCCAATTGTGCCACACCAAACCCAGGAGCTATCAGCTGTTCTGCAGCTCACAGAAACAAACCCACATGTGCGGCCAACAGTCTCCTGTGATAGCATCAGCAGGACCAGCATCCATTTCCAGTTAAACCCTCAATAAAAACCTGAATATCACTTCCTAAGAGCCAGCCCGACCTGAATACACACACTACATCCCCACTGCCTCCAAGATGCACTCGCTGTTCTCCTGGCCTGGCTGTAGCCAGATAAATACCTTCAGCTCAGCAGATTGTATCTGTTGAGAAGGGCAGATCCACTCCACACTACCTGGGGCACAGGGTTGGACCACCAGAGCAGGACCTGCTCCTTTTGGATATGCACAAACCCCCAGTGCACTCACACGGGCACTGCACAACTTGGTGTGCGATCCCAGCAAGCACTGAAGAGGAGAAAGCACTGTGATGAGAAACGGGGAGAACGTTTTGACATCTTGAGATGCATTTTTCCTGACAGTTCACTGGGCAAAGGACAGTCAAAGGATTGTGTTGTCTAATGAATCAATACTTTTTGGAGAGAATTTCATTAGCTGTGACACCTCTTCCCGATACAGGGGGAACTGGAAGTCATTCAAGTCACCAGACCCCGTGATAGTATCTGCATACTGATGGAGAGCTAATTGTATTTGGGACATTAAAAGGTCATAAATCAAACCGCCTTCCTCCTGGGAACACAATAACTTGATTCATATACGAAGGACTTTTTAAATTTAAACTCCTGATCAAACAGGGAACTACATTTATTAACACTTCTTCCGCTGTGCTTCAACCCCTCAGTCAAGTGGCTGAATTGTCCAAATGGGCTTAAAACTACAGTTAATCAATACCGAATGTGTTATTAAGCAGCATGCAGCCAGCAAACTGCCTGCTGCTCCATGTCAGCCCATTCTTCTCCCAGAGAACAGATGACGAGAGCCGTCCCTCCATTCCATGTAGACAACTGTGAAAACCCAGCACCAAACTTTGGTTTCATGCCCCCACCTGTCCTCTCGCTCCCCTCCTGAAGCCTCTGACAAAGGTTGGCCTTGCTGCACCCCATAGGCTGGAGGGAAGAGGAGAAAATTCTGCTCTACCAAGTTTTCAAGAGGTTATACAGCACACCAAGGATGCTGGAGGTACAGCACAGCCTGCCTTGGGGATAGGATGGGAATTAACTCAAGTCTGGAGTGCAGCAGGTGAAGTTTTAACATCAAGAACAATACCTGGGTGTAAAGCAGCCCTAGAGCTTGCACATTCCCTTGCCCACGTGCTTTGGGAAGACCCTCCTACTGTAAAGCAAGTCCTGCTAATTGGCTTCAGTGCAGCACCAGCTCTGCAGCTGCTGCCTTCCCCTGCAAGGTGCCTGCACCATCAGCAAGCGGCGCTCACCCAGGGGTGCTGGGAACAGTGAGTACACAGATACACAAAGTACTGTGCTCTGCATGCTCCGCTGCCTGGTTTAGGGCTGAATCAGCTGTCATACGCTGTCTGTGTCACAGACGAGTGCCCTGCCCCCTCTCTTGCAGTAATCTCTTTTTCACTATGCTGAGCAACAAATATAGCCCTAAATACAGGCTCATAAAGGTCCCCCATCATCATCTTTGCTCACAGATCCAAAGGAAAATTCCCACACTCTAATGGCAGCTCATTCAGTTCACCCTCCTGCAGACAGCTGAGCAGGAGTGAATTAACTCTTCTGGGGTTACACCTTTGCATACCCAGCATGACCAGGGCAGCTCCAGCACCACCCTGCTTCAGGGCACAGCATGGGAGCACCCCACAGAGCAGCATCTTCCACCCTGCAACACTGGGCAGGATCCTTCCCTCCCAACTCAATGCATCACTGCCAGCAGCCCAAGCACAGGGCAGGATGCTGGGCTTGATCCTGGAAGATCAGGGTGAAGGAGAAAGGAATTAGCCTTTAGAAATACACACACTACCTTCCCTTTCTGCACAGGAAGCCTCACTTGGGTAGGCTTTAAATTCCAGGCAACTTCTTTACACCTAACAGGTCATGGGGATGAGCTCCCCCCACTCACCTGAGACTGCCCAGGGAGCAGCATGTTTGTATGAAGCACTGCAGAGTGAACCTGCACGCAGAGCTCATGACACCTGTGCAAAGTGTGAGAGCAGAGACAGCTGTGTTCCTGCAGCACAGCCTCATTCTGCAAGCAGTGGGAGCACACGGCGACAGATGCAGTCTGTGCTGGCAAGCTGGGAAGAGGAGCTGTGTCCGGAAAGGTGAATGCCCAGAGCTGCTGAGCCCAGCAAGTCCCTGAGCCTTCCAAAGCTCCTCCTTGCACTCTCAGGGCACACTTCCAGAGTTGAAATGTTGCAGCCACAACACAAACAATAAAGTGCATGGAAAACAATGCTCCAGCCCCATCACCCGCTCACCCACCAGCGACCCATCCCTCAGTGCAGGCAGCAGCACAGGGGACAGGGCACAGCCCGTGAGCTGCCCTTGGATCCACACTGCAGTCACAGCACCAGTCTTGCACAGCTTCCATGAGAGGCTCTGAGAAACACTTTCTGTTAGCTGTTTCATTGCAGACTGGGTAATTTATCTTCCCCTTCTTCATTTTATAATTAAATCAAACTCATACAATCTAAATAACAAATTCTTTTCTTCTTCTTTTTTTTTAGTTTTTCTTTGAAGCAAACCATTGCTTCTTGATGTCAACCTGTGCAATGACAACAACTCCCCCCCTCCAAGAGAACACTGTCTGGGTGTTCCCAGACCATCCCTCCACATTTTTAACATCCAGTGTAGTCAGCGGAACATGAAATTATTATTATAATGGTTTCTAAATGGGCAGGTGCTAATTTGAAAATCACAATCAGACAGACGGGGGAGAAGCTGCAGGTGCATTTACTTCAGTGGCTCATTTCCAAGCTGACGCTGTTTTGGGAAGCCCATCCTGCTAAGGGCAGGGAGGAGTGAGCAGGGCTCTGCACAGCGTGCACCTTTGGTGCTGCATGCAGGCTGCGGGCTGGGTGGGCCTGCAGAGGGACTGACACAGGAGGAGTCACTTCCAGCACGCTCATTCACTGTGCACTGCACTTACTGCTGGAAACACAGCCCGCTTCTTCCACTGCCTTATTCCTTGTGTTACCCCCAAGTTCTGTAAGATCAAAGCAACATCTGACATCGATAAGCCGTAAGACTCTAAGCTCACACGATGCCTTCGGCATCTGCAGATTGATAACGTTAAAGGATAAATGGTCGGGGGGCTTTCGGGCAATCTGTGGAGAGCCCTGCAGAGATGAGACACTGGCTTATGAGGCTCATTACGATCATACTGCAGCAGTGACCTTCAGCATGCAGCAAAGGAAAGCAGGATTTAGTGTTCATGTCAACAGCATAATGAAACAACTCAGGGGAAGGCCAGACTCAGCCACAACTTTCATCAGGCTAAAGAACTCGCAAAGCCGCGGCGGCGTGCAGGCAAAAATAAGAGGAAGCTTTCAGCCTTTTTATCCCAGGCTCCCGCATTATGGAAGAAGTCATAAATAAGGCAACAAAACGTTTTGCTGGATAAAAAGGCATGAGAGGAGACGATTCACAGCTTTTCCAAGGCCCTGTGCTGCCCTGCAGGGTGAGTGTGGTCCCACAGCACTGAGCCAGCCCCGACCTCTGTCTGCCAAAGAGGAGCACTGGAAACTGTGTGTGCAATGCCTACTTCAACATGACCATCTGACTATTAATACTCCTCCAAACTCACGCAGCTAGAAAATGCCAGCCTTCCTCTAATGCCAGTTGCTGTCACCGGGCAATGAACAAGGCACCACAGGGCTAGTGACAAACCCTTTTAGCCTGTGAATTAGCATCCAAATTCATCAATCCTAACACAAGTGATTTCAATAACGTGACAGAATAGCATCAAATCTGCATTGCTGATTTGCTCTGGCTCTGATAGTGATTTCCTAAGTGTACTGCAGAACGAGGACAGCAAGGAACCGTCTGCAAAGAAGCAATGGCATTCTCTTCATTTCCTTACTCAGGTAGGTCCCATTAATAGCCAGACTGCTCAGAACTGAGGAGGAGAACAAGAGGAGACACCAGATGACAGCTTTTGTTCTTCTGTCAGTCTATGGATGAAAATAAGATGCAAGAAGATGGAAACTGCAAGCTTGTCATGAAGGATGGGATGACCGGAGATGCTGCCAAATTTGGCTCTAACTGTAAGATTTACTTTCCCTGCCAATGCTGAAGACAAGAAGCATGTTTCATCAAACATACTCATTTTCCTATATATATACATAAATATGTATATACATATATATATACATACACACACACACACATTCCACCCTTGGAAACACAAATCCCAATTATCACAGGAATTTAACAGCCACTTTTGATTTAAGACCAGCTTAGTGGGGTGGATGACTGGCAGCAATGGGGATGCCAAGCTGCAGCCCATCCCTCAGCTGCAGCTCCAAGGGGAGTGGGTCCCCTTACACACCAAGGCCGGGTCCCTGCACTGGGTTTAGTGGTCAGAAACCATCTCTGATTGCCTGCCAAAGCAACAGTGGCAAAGCTGCAATACAACAATGACCCAAGCAGTGTTTTTTTAATTATACAGATGACACAATCCAAGTCTTAAGTAGTTTTAAATGCTTGCCTTGGCCGTCTTCCCTCTTGGATAATGAGAATCTGCCATCGAAATGGCAAATCATTTATTGGGTGAGGGGGAACAAAGAACCTGCCATGTCTGAGCGGCTGGCGACAGCTTTGCAGCCAACAAGCTGCCCAGAGAAGAGAGAGATGTGCAAAAGTAGACTAATAGGCAAAGGTATATCTTTATTATCTCATCTATGGTCCTTTATAAGCAATCCTTAGGAAAACATTACAAAAAAAATCATAGGGCGTTTAACATCAGGTTGGACTGAGCTCTGAGCACCTGATCGAGCTGTAGCCGCCCCTGTTCACTGCAGGGGAGTTGGAACAGATGGCCTTTTAGGGCCCTTTCCAACCCAAAACGATGCTGTGATCTTTATCTCTACTTACATGGACTTCACGCCCACCAGAGCTGTTTCATATACCCACAATGCTAAGAGACAACAATTCCCACTGCCACAACACGGCATGAGCATCCCACAGCTCCTCCCAAGGAAACACTGCTGTTTCACCCACACATCCTCATACACCACACTCATCTTTGCAGGACTGCACTTCTTTGGCAGACACAAAAATCCAGTTGATGCTCCCTTTCAGTTTGATTAACGTGCTTTAACGCAATCCAATTAACAAAGCATTATGGCTTCCAGCATCAAAGCTCTCACATCCTTTCCGAACCAGGAAACATCTATGCCATATGATACAGCCATTAGAAAGAAGCTGATAGCTTTCGCTCCAAATGCTCCCCAGCACCTGACCCAGAGCCAGACAGGGTCACTGCAAAGACATGCACTGACTCCAGCAGTCATGGTTCAGGCATCAGAGAGGAAACCTGCATGTGCCCTTCCTCTGGGATATCACTGAACATTACTGCCTCCAGTGCATCAGAGGGGAAAAGGACCCTGGAGAAGAGCTGCAGTGTTTACACATGTAAATGAACAATTCCATAGCGCCCTCTCAGATATAAAAAAAGAAATTCCTTGGGAATTGGAGGTGGGGGGAACAGGGACCACAAATGACTTAGTGAGAATTACAGCAAGATGGATTAGCTGAGCAGCAATAGGCCAAAGCTGTATGGGAACATCAGACAAGGAGCACTTGAAAGCTTGCACAAAGGCTTCCCTGGATTGAGTCCTTCCACTGTTCTTCCTTTCAGCATCAGTAAAAACAAGGTAAGATGAATTCCTTGTCAAGCTTGAGAAGAACAGACTCCAGCACAGAAATAAACACAAATTGAATTTACTTTTGTGGCTTCAGATAGGTCACATCAAGCCCAAACTAATGCGGTATTGACCCGGCCTTACTTAAGACTACATAACAAAGCAGCAAACAAGATTGCAGGCGCTGCGAATTCGTTTCATTTAATATCGTCTGGGCAGCCAAGTCTGTGCTACAGGCTGCATTCAATAGACACCTATCTGCCACAGGGAAGCAGGATGAATGCTAAAGTTGGATGCTGAAGCACTGCCTGGCAGCCAGCACTGCTCACCGCAGTGGGAACTGACCGCAGCTGCCAGCATTGCGGGCCCATTCACTCCTTCATGCCCCGGGAAGGAGGTGGCCTTTGGGTCTGGGAGGTTTGTTTATCCATTTTCCTATGAGGCAAGGAACACGCAGGGAAAGATCTGATAAAGCAAAGCACTGAGTGGTGCTGAGCTGACAGCAGAAGGTAGTTCTGAGCAGTCTCTCCTCCTCCATGCCCTTGTACCGAAGGTGACATGGCACCAATTACAGAAGGGATCTCTCATATTTTTCTTCCTACACTCGTAAAGCGCCATAAAATATTCATCATATTCCTTATCTCCTTTAATGGAGCCATGAGCTGTTAGTGTAAACGCCACAGAAACACCTGAGGTGCCCTTTGGCACCAGACAGAGCTCTGTGGGCACACACCTTCTTGTTCTTATCACAGAATCATAGAATGGCCTAGGTTGAAAAGGACCACAATGACCATCTAGTTTCAACTCCCTTGCTATGTGCAGGGTCACCAACCACCAGACCAGGCTGCCCAGAGGCAGAGCAATGGCCTTATCTCAGCCACGCAATGGAAACCACAGTGTGGAAATCATAACACAGCAATGAGCACAGTTACTACCATAGCTATAAAGGTGTCTGTGTTGGTATGGACGTTAAACTGATGCTTTCCAACTCATTTCTGCCAGCTGTGACTCTATCAACCAGCCCTCGCACAGTGGGCTGCCCCACTCCTTAATGCAATGGTGGATACCACCTAAGAGTCATTTCCACAACTCATTCACAACTGCAGCGGCCTCCAATGGGAGTCAGACCATACATCAAAGGGCAAAGTAAGTCACATCCGCTTGTGCAACTAAGGGAGAAGCCAGACCAAGGATGCGCGTTACTATGAAGTTTCCATCAGAGGCCCCACAGTACCCACTTCAACCCACATAGACAGAGCAAGTCCTGGTTGCAGAGGAAATGCAGGACAAAGCTGCCAGAAAAGCATCTCGAAGCCATGCAGAAAACCTGCCTGACGAATCACCTGGGTGCCCTGCTGAGCTGGCTCTGATCAGCATTGCAAATACGGCTGCAGGACTGGACGGCAGCCCTGCTCACACGGCTCTGCATCTCATGCCTCTGAAGAGAGCATTATTTATAGCCTCACACTCAACCTGTAATAAACGGGGATCAGATTAAAAACCCGTTAATAGTTCATATTTATTAGCAGTGCATAAAAATAAGTAAATTACGTTGGTGCCAGCCTGCACATTCACTTCTTTAAATGAGATTTTGGGTTGATTGCATATTAAATCATTCGGCTCTTAGATTACACAGTATTATCGTGTTTCAAGCTCTGCCCTTTCAGTGAGCATGTGCTCCGGCTCCCCAGTTCCACCTTACCAACACAGCCCTATGTCATGGAGCTCAGGCTGCGTGGCACAAAGCAGGACTTGCCTATGGACATTTCAACAGCTTCCAAGAGAAGTTCTACCTAACAAGCACAACCCTTCTGACTGCTCAGAAGGGCACATCTCCCAGCTCCCAGGAGCCAGTCTACTCCTTCACACGTGCCAAAAATCAGGGCCATGTATGCAAAGTTCCTCTGCCAAAGTACACTTTATCTGCTGGAACTTCCAGGCAGAAGCAGAAAGCAGGGGCAGATCCCACCAGGAGCAGCTACCTGCAGCGCTGCCTGGTCCCTCTGCTGAGCCTTTGCTTGGTGTGACAACAAAGAGATACAAGGGGCCATTGTCTGGGAGCTGAAACGCAGCCTTGACTACATACATTTACATATATTTCACCGCTCAGACAGAAGCCTGGGAAAAGACGAGGCAATGGCTAGTGATACATTGCAAACACAACAAATACAATCTGGTTACAACCAACTGCAGACCTTATGATACCGCTGGCTGCGGAGAAAAAGAAAGAGAGGCACTCTGAGAATTGATGTTCTACCCGTCTATAGAGAAACAAATGAGTTTCTGGTGCTGAACAATTAGTACTCCTGTTAATTATGCGTGTGGGTTAGAAATAACACCAAGCTTTTGGGACTGCTTCCATTTTGATTGTTTTCTTTTTGCACAGGATAATAAAAATACATTCAGACAGCTAAATAAATCCTTCATAACACTGATGGGACTTCTTGTTCACAGCAAGCAGTTATGCAAATTGCTAATTATGAGGCAGAGATAATGATAATCTAGCACATTTATGCAACTGCATGTGCAAGAGGGGAAGCTAAAGCAATAGTTGCCTCCTTGTCCTCGCTGCATTTTTTTTTCCTTTTGATTTTTTTAAGCCATGTTGACAAGCTGAATCACTGCACGCCATCCCAGTTCAATACAGCTACACTGTGCACTGAGCCACAGTGCACACTCACCTTGCTTCTGTTTCCTAGCCCAGTCATTCCAGCTGAGAAAAACCAACAGTTGTGACATCGTTTCTACTTCAAGCTCTCAATTCAGAAGCTTCCACACTTAGGAACACAAACTGCTGTAATGCTGGGGAAGGCACATAACAACATCCAAAAATACCCCAAACCTGGAAGGCAAGAGCCCAGAGCTTCTGCCTCAGTTCACCACTGCTTTGGCAAGAGGAAGGGATGCAGCAAAAAACAACCCTGTGACTTCATGCACCCAAAACTCAGAGAGAAGCTCCGGATGGGCTCTGAACTGGAAATGATGGATGTAGCTCACTTGCACTGTAATTACATCTCCTTCCACGGAATAAGAACAGCAATCTGTGTCCTGATGAGAAAACCTGCTGCATCATGGAAATGGGAAAAGAACGATCAGGCAGACCTGGAAGAACTGCCAAGGAACTGAGGTGAGATATTAAATGCAGAGAAAGAAAGAAAGAAAAGCAGCTCCTGAGGCCATCACAACGCCCAAGGGACCAGCACACTGATCTGCAAAAGGCACAGGGCAGCAGCAGGGAAGGGCTGCACCTCAACACAAGCACTGGTAGACCAAAACTAGCAGTGCCCTAAAACTGAGCACTGTGTAGGGAAGATGAAGAATGTCATCTAAAGGGAACCCAGGATCAAGCCTTCAAAAGCTGAGGAAAGCCCCAAGAATCCTCAGATCTTAAAAACAATCATTTATATTTCACTCCTGCTCTCAGAGCACTTAGGCACTTACCCTGAAGTTCTCTTTAGGAGCTAGAGAATTAAAAACCTTGTTTGTTCCCGGCAGATGAATGATGCAAGCAGAACCTTAATTCATAGCAAGGAATGTCAAGAAATACCCACACCAATTTCATGACATGATGGAATCCCAAGAGCTGGAAGCATTTGGCAGACCCCACTATGCTGTGTTTGACTCTTTAACATGGCACACTAAGCTGAATTTTAGCCTGCCTGGTGTGTGCTTTGCAGCATCACTGTCTAATTCTAGGGAACAGAACAGAGTACGTTGCAGACTGATGAGTTCCAGTTGCTGGTTTCCCTTCCCAAGCTGTAATGTAAAATCTAGGATAGATCAACGACACAGATCCAAATGCTTCCAATAAAAAATGGCCTTACCTTGGAGCAGGAATTTCCACAAGAAGAGTTAAGATGAAGAATGCAAAATGCCCAATATGCAGAGATTTCAAGCATTTCCGATCATTGCAGGTGAAAGGCATTAGGAGAGAAACAAAAAGAGACTGATTAGCATCACAAGGATAGCGTTTGCAGAACAGATTTTTATCACTCTTAATTGCAGCCATAACTCCACTACAAACCGAGAGTTCTCATTCCTGTTTTGTATATCTCTTTTTTTTAAAGTCTTGCTTGTATTTAACATTGGTTTACACACTGTTCAGAAGGCTGGGCTCCATCTTACAGCTCTTACTCAGACAAAGCTCCCATAACAGCCATGGCAATGCACAGAAAGCATTGCCTGAAGGCCCAGGTCTCCCAGACAAGAAACTCCCCCTCCTCCCAATAACCAGTTAAGGGGGCAGCTGTAATTTATACCCCATGGCAAGCAGAACTTCCAATTCAGAGTCTGCTCTGCTTCTAATAAGATTTCTATCTGCAGCTGGAAGGTGCATTTCAAATTCATTCTTTTTTCCTTCTGGAAATCAAAACAAAGCCATAAGAACCTCATTTCAGCACCAGTCTGTTGGCTGCCTATATAACTTTATGTGATCAAGCCTCACATAGCCGTAATAAAAAGAACTCTGTAAAACATAGCTTTATAATACTTGAGCACACTATTAAACAGCTGAGGGGTTCCTCCAGCCTGATGGAATGTTCTGCTTCCCATCTATTCCTACGGACAGCAGTCTGGGATGGCTTTCATGGCTTCTCCTCTAAGGAGAAGATGCAGACAGCCATTTCAAAGGATATGGGACGAACAGGTAGCTCCTTACAGGGCTGTTATGTATTAATTCATTGTATTAAATCATTGTATTAAGTGCCAGGCAGCTCTGCTCTGCAGTTGGGTGAAATCAGAATATGAACATAAAAAAATTAGTAATTTCCACTCCCTGATAACTGGGAAAAGCTTGAAAACATGATCCCTGAGTGCTCAGTATAAGCAACTAAAGCAAACCCAGGTTTGGCTCTGATCCTGCAAAGCACTTAAGCACACGCTTAGTTTTGTGACAATCAATGGGACTTGGTGAGCTTCTGGAGGACTCCAAGCACAAGAGAGATTTGTGGAATCAAACTGGGGGGGAGAAAAAGAAAAAAAAGATTAAAAAAATGACAGCCTTAAGCCTTCACTTAATGGTATTTCAGATACTCTGAAGCCTGGCTCATGATTTTTAATTTAAATGCGGAGGACTGAGCTCTATATGCTTGCATGAAAAACATTTACTCAGAAGGCTTTAGAAAGGTGAGAGGTCTTTGCAGACCTTAAGAAGGTGAGGGAATCTTAGCAGACACTGCCCAAACCCCCCTTGCCCCTCTTTGTAATCCCTGCCATGCATTCTGTGAGCTGCTTCAACCCTACCAGGCTTAAAATGGGGAAAGAAACAGACAGAATTGCTAACATACTTCATCCCAAAGCACCACAGCCTCAGTTACAGCCCTGAAAAACAACAGCAACTCTCTACATTATGAAACTCGAGGAAGAAAAGAACGTGTAAGGTTCCATTCAAATGTCTGCCCCGCACAGTAATGCTGCAGTCAAGGTTGCATTCATACCAGCTAACGAGGAGCGATTATCAGCATGACCTCAGAATTAGCTCCAACGCTTCTAAAATGAAAACCAACAAACAAACCACGCTTCTCTCAAAACTGAGAGGTTTCTGATGCCAACTCCGTGCTTTATTGTCTCCCCAAGGGTCGTTCCAGCCAGATACTGACAACTGAAGACTCAATGACACTCAACGCCTTCTCCCATTACTCCTCATTTTTAATGAGTTCTTCCAAAGGACTCCAAAGGGTTCTTTAGCAGATCAAATGGAAGTTGATACAGTGCGAGGAGAAGGAAAACAAAACAGACCGCACTGAAGCAGAGGAGAGAACAAGCAAACAAGACAAAGTTATATTGTACGTGCTGAAGTACTTTCCAGCTGGTAATGAAGTAGACTAAACCTCTGCTGTAGTCTTTTCTAATACCTACTTGCAATCAAAACCAGGAGAGAGCAGACAGCTAAAAGCCATTAACCAACTACATTTTGAATTACTGCTTCATCATAGCTGTTAAACTATAAGAATGCATCCTACTAACGCTCATTTCTCACTTCTCCCCCAAATGTTATTTTTACTGCTGGATTGCTGTGATAAACACCACCGACTTTGATATTCCTTCTACTTACTTGGAGAAGGAAAGGCGCATTCCCCCAGCAATGTATTCACCAAGGCACCAATCACATCTTTTAAAATAAGTGGATTTGATGATGAGAACTGCTGAACAAATCTTCGGCAAATGGTGTTTATTGCCTATGCGAATGTTAAGCACGCCATGCTCGCTGATATACAGGTCCTTAAAGCACTCTGCTCCCTGTATTTATGGGTACATCTCTGCCAATCTGGACTGTGAATTAGCTGAGCAAAGCCT
Source organism: Coturnix japonica (assembly GCF_054131305.1). Classification (NCBI taxonomy): domain Eukaryota; kingdom Metazoa; phylum Chordata; class Aves; order Galliformes; family Phasianidae; genus Coturnix; species Coturnix japonica. The sequence goes on from NC_140666.1 coordinate 11,978,511, forward strand.
GGTGTTCCCATGCCACCCCAGCACCCTCCGGTTTTCTTGCAGCCCAGGGCCAGCACAATTTGCATTGCAGGCTTGCATGCTCAGCCGAGCACCTTTGCCGTGAAATTTGTTCCTGCCTGAAGCTTTGCAAAGATTAAAGTCTTACGTGCTGAAATTGGCTCACCTCAAGTGATTCCACACTACCTCAGGAAGAGGCCTGCCTAAGCAGACAACTTCACATGCCTCCTCTGATGGCAGATTAAATGTGTGACTTGCCCAAGTGCAGGATGCTTGTCTGCATACGCATGCATGTTCCCCAGAAACGCAAACCACCTTGGCATTTTCTTCAGGCCACCTGATGTAAACAGCCCTGCTAGGAGGAAATGGTCAGAAAAGAGACAGCAGACATCCCTCCCAATCTAACCCAGCCAACAGCTGAGAAAACACCTCTAAGACCACCAAGTTGAACTCTCAGTCCCTCTGCACCAGGCCCATAACCCAAGTCCCTCAAAAAAAAAACCTTCTTTCCATCCAACTGGTTTTCTCCAGCAAGAGCCTGTGCTTTCAGCTATCCAAAAAAACACTGAAATCTCACACAGTAAAAACAAAACAAGCCAAGGACAAAGCTACACACCTCATTTCTGATGTGGATTTTGCAAGAATTTGGAAGATATTTTTTGAAGCCAAGCTGATTAATGCTATTTTAATGCGCAATAGCTTGTGTTCAATAACCCCGGCCTTCCTTCTGAAAGGAGGAAAGCATTTTACAGTTCAGCTTTTTACAATCGGTTTTGCAAAGGGCTAGCACTAGATTGCAGCCGTAATTTTTTATGCTGACACTTCAGACAGCTGATGGCAAGCTGCCATGACAGAATGCAACCACTTCCAAACTGTAATGTTTTTGGGTAAGAGAGGACAAAACATGGCTGCAAGAAGAAGAAATGTGAGAAAAACAAAGAACCATTGGCCGGGGCTGCTAATGGGAGCTACCCAAGTACATAGTTATTTCAGAGGTCTCCATCCCTTCTGAGCTCCTGGTCCTCTCACTTCTGCTTCCTTGGAAGCTGTTCACAATGTATCAGCAATTGAAACCAAGCTCCGAGCAGATATGCTGAAGCTTCTCCTCAGTCTACAGATAGCTGGCTTTATTAACACATCTCTGGTTCTGCAAGGAGCAAAGCAAAAAGCAAGGGTTTTCTTAAGATGAATTCCTTCCATAGCGAGGGCTTCTCTTTTAATTACATCACTTTAAGGTTACAAATTGTTTTCTGGCTCTTATACATTATTAAATATAGATGTTCGCTGAGCTTAATGTCCGTTTAAATTCAAGGCCATAGAAAGTAATTTGTTTGCATGTTCAATGAACAAACCATTTCTTGCAGGTTTCAAAGAACGATGCTCATGCATGATGTATAAAGGTTGGCTTTCTCCGAGCTGAAAGGTCAAGCAAAGCAGACCTGATATTACACTTGATCCTCTAAGGAGGAAGTGAAGGCCACGGAAAAACAGAAGTTAAACTTTTTATCTAACTATCTTAAAAACATAGAGGTTCCAAATTTCCCAGGCCAGCTAACACCAGAGTTGATAGTGTGATCCCAAATACCCAGGCTCCTGCTAACATGAGCTGCAGACAGCAGGATAACCAAGTTTGTGTTGTTTCTAATGGCTTAGCAGGGCCCTCCCCATGCTCACGTGCACGCTGCACCAACAAAATGCTGCCTCAAAGCTTCACAGGAAACCTGCCTGCTCCCAAGTGAGCGTCCCTTCTCCAGCACAGGCCTGCCAGATCATCCAGAGCCAGTGCTGGCTCTCAGCATGCAAAAAGGCATAAGAAATGCTTCTGCTGAGTTACTAATCCCAGGTTTCACCCACCCACTGCACACACATTTTTTCCTAAAAGCACTGTTCGATCCCCTAAAAAGCGCACTGGAAGGACACCAAAATCACTTGCTTCTCACTAATTGCTACTGCTTTTGCATAGCTTACCAAAAATTCTTATTCTTTTTATTTCAATACCGCAGCAAAAGTTAGCAGCCATTGGACAGCTTGGCTCAATTCTTCATTATTTTGCACCATTGTTGGAAACAACTGTTTCACCACTCAAACCCTCCATCGAGGCAACACAGGCAGTTTGTCTGCACTATTCTTCCTGCACATGGATTGCACCGTCCCTTGAGATCAGCCCCTTTTGCCACCCAACCCCTAACAAACCAGGTCTGAAAACCACACTGAGCTGCAGCAAACTGACCTACCTTCCACCTGCAATGCTGCTGCCATTCATTACCTGCTGCCTGCTGGCAGCTTCCCACACACACACCAGCCTGACGGTGAGCCTCAATTTTTGCCCTCTGCACAGCACAGGATGCATCGCTTTCTCCCTGTGCCTGCAGCTCCCCCTTCCCTGCTACCCAGCATATTTTTTACCACCTCACCTTGCCTGCTGTGTCACACTGCTTACACCACCCGCCCCAGCTCCCTCCCTCCCCTCACCGCCCTGAACCTTTGCATTTTATCTATTTCAAAGCTGAAATCCTGCAGGGAAACTGGAAGCACCCTGACAGCTGTGATGCTGCATCATCACTTCTTCGGAACCTCCAATGAGAGACACCAGAGCCTTCCAAGCAAGCAGAAATTTGGCAAAGAGAAAAGGGCTCTTGTCCTGGGCAAAAACCAGCAGGATTTCTCTGGTATTGCTATTTATTTATTATTTCCAAGCTGGCTGCACAGTAAAGTATATGCTGTGTCATTAGTGATGTAATACAGGCAACATACATTAATTTAGGTTGAAAATGGCAATATTCCTCTGTTTTGAAGGTGCTAGATGCTGAGCCATCACCAAGTCAATGCCAACATTTAGGCTGAACAAAGAGCTTCACTCAAAGCAAAGACTTCAGCGTTTTGGATAGTAACTTTAAGGAGAACTGCCTAAAACATGCCAGTAAAATCCCTCAACACTGAGGCATTTCAGAACCTGCTTTCTTGTAAAGGCTCTAGGGTTTGCCACAACTGAACCATCTGGGGTTAGGAGGGAGATGATGGAGGAAGCACTACATCTTGCTATCAATAGTTAATCTACTGTGTCACATTTCTTAGAGAACTAAATGAAATGCAGCAAGCACTGTGTAAAATCGGAGCTAGGGAGCAAAATGATTTTGTAGAGCAAATAACTATCTCATACTGGCTGTTTTATGCTCTATTGAACAGCCAGCAGTTTATGAAAACAAAGTTCCATAAATATCATAGCAGGTTCCTGGTAGAGGTTTCTTTCTCATGCAGCAAGGACTCCCTGGGCTTGCAGGGCTGGACACCAGCAATACTGCGCACACAGCTCAATTTCAGGGCTCTACCCAGAGCTTCAAACACTGACCCATCTCTTCAGACCTGTGTTTATGTCAGACCATAGCTGTAGGGCTCAGGGATATGAGCACGCAGTGCCCACCACCTCCAGCAGCAGTCAGTCTGCCTCCACTCACCCAACCAGGAGCTCTTCCAGATGCTAGCAAAGTAAGGCATTCTATTTTAAACATCACAAGTACGGCCAATTTATTCTCTGAACCTAAATTAACACCTATTAAAGGTGTCAGGAACAAACACCCAATGCAGGAATCAAACATCTCCTCCGCTCCCTTCTCCCGCTCCTCAGCATTGCACACACACACACACACACACAGAGACTAATGCTGTCACACAACAACTTCCCATGTGGATCTGCAAACGATAACAGAGCTAAAGAAAAACAAACAATTACTGCAAACCACTTTGGAAATGCAACAGACAACCCACTGCCAAATCGGGATTGAAGAATCATTCACTCCAAAAGCCATTTCACTACAGGAAAAACACAATCTAAATGCCAGTGGATCTGAAGGAGAAGCGCTAACTACCAAAGTAGCAAAAGCCCTAAAAGCGACCCAATAAAACGCAGCTTTTATGAAGTTCCCTTGCAAAAAGTCTTTATTAATCACAGGCCCCGCAGGCTGCGGCAGATGGCCAACGGGAACGGCCAGGTTCTTGCCATGCTGTGCTGATGCCAGCTATGTTTTATAGTCTCTGGACACCACCACGCGATCCCAGCCCTCTGCCCTGCAGGACGTAAGGCTGGCATTAAGCATGCTGCCATTTTCAAGTCTCTCCTTGCCCAATAGAGCTGCAGAATTAACTCTCTTGCATCCTTTCCATCAGCATTATTAGAAGGCCCCTGCCTGCAGCCTGACCCCAGCATGGGGCTGCTGGTTTGGGAACACACTCTGGTGTGTGCAATTCAGAGCATTCCCCCATGAGGCTCTCTGCAAACACCCTTTGCACTGCAGCAATGAGCAGTGAGCCCAGTGCAGCCCTGGGCATCAAAATCCAGCCCCGTTTCCCAAAATCTACAGCCAAACAGCCCACAACCGTCATGCATGTCTATGTTGCAGAGGGGACCTTTGCTCAGCCCCATTCCCAGAGAACAGGGCTTCTGAATGTGTCCCTGCAGTCTGTTGGCTGCTGTGCTGCCTGCAGGGATGCTCATTGCTGGCACATTTGGAATGGAATAGGGCAAGTGAAGGAAAGGTAACTGTCAGCAGCTGACTTTCTTCAGTTGACCCTTTGATAGTTTCTTTTTTGCTTGTTTGTTTTATTTAAACGATGTGATAAAAATCAGCAATGAATTATGCAGCACCACTCGGTAAGTCCAGTCCCAGCAGTTCTTGAGAATCCCATTTTAAAGTTAAATTGAAGTTCAACCCTTTATCTCAAAGCTTTAAGAAACTCAGCCAACCACCTTCCACAAAGGTACCGCTCCCCTTGCCATCATTCACCCTTCGAATGCCCAATTCCTCCTTTCCTGAGCACATGGGAGCCATGGGAAGCTCACACAATCACAATCCTGCCCATCAACAGCTCTGTCACGGAGCACCTCCAGAACCATCAGTTTTCCTTGGCCTTTGCTCACTTCCACTGCCTTTTCCAAGACATCTTTGCTGTGTCGATGTCAGCAAACCTCACACCTGATTCACAGCCCAGCTTTGCACAGGTCATACTGGCCCTGGAGATCTCCCCCTGCCCCAGTGCTGCCATGCGTGACGGCGATGGCTGCCTAATTGATCCCAGGGCAACTGGCCACCTTCTGCTAGGTGGTACCATCAGCAAGAAAACAGCTGTAGCCATTAGCAGGACAAGTATTTTGATGGATGAACTGTCATGACACTGCTTGCCGTAACGTTTCATATTGCAACCAGCTCGTTTCTTGCCAAATGATGGAAGACCAAATCAGCAAAAGTGGTGTTTTTTTTGTTTGTCCATCTGCTTTACCCACTACGAGCAGCACTTCTGAAGTCTCCAGCCACAAATGCTTTAACAGTTCAGTTTCCAGTCCTCTGGGCTTGCTCCACAAGCACCTTTCAGAGATAGGAATGCAGTGATTCAGGCAGGATTGCTGGGCAAAGAGGTGAGCAACACCACTACAGCAGTGATGCTGCCTTCTGGTTTCATATGACCCAGTGCAACAGCACAGGTGGGAGCCTGAGGGACATTGCATACGTAAGACATTCTCTTTCCAAAAGAAGGCAGCCTTGTGCATAGAGTTAAGTGCAAGAATGGCATGACCACAGGGCTCAGCAATGCAGCACAGGGTCTATGACGCTCAAGTGTTGTATTCTGAAAGCTGAGCAGACCCTTGCTGCAGGATGACTTCCTGTTTGGGAGCTGGAAACAAGGACACCACATAGCATGAACCTTACTTACAGAATGGGAATGCTTTACCCCCCATTTTGGCAGAGCAGCAGACTTAATGGAGCCACTCCAGAGGGGAAAACAGCAATCCATACCTCTAACAAAAGCCATTTCCAGATGCTAAAAGGCTGCACGCTGCAAGCAAGCCAGGCCACTCTTGCTACAGGTCCCGCTTTCTTTGCCTTGCCATTGATGCAACCCAAATGGACAATTTAATTAATGAAATTAAAATGCATTAAGCAATCCAGCAGGAAGGCAGGGCTGTCTATTTCAGTTCTTCTGAAGCATCAATTATTACAGGAGGGGGAAAGAAAACAGCCATCATCACAGACCCGGTGGCATTAAGAATAACAGCCAGGGAAAAAACAAGTGGGAGCAGCATGGGGACAGGGCAATGCAGGCAGAGCTGCTCTGGGACAGCCCCAAAGCACAGCAGTGAGAGGCACCTGGCACATGCCCAAAGACAAAAAATGACCCAATTCCACCTCACTTTGAAGCCAACAAATTGTTCTGACAGAACTAAGGAGACAAGGTGCCATGGGACTCGCCCTCCTCATTGAGAAAATCTGTCTCTACGTCAAGAGCATTTTTTGGGACAAAACTACATTTGGAAATGCCACAGAACGATGGCACTCACACACATCCCTATCTGAGAACTCAAACATCTCACTCCACCAACCTGCTGCACGATTTGGCAACAGATGTGAAAACAAAACACATCCTTGTCAGCTGATGCAGAATGTAGAAAGAGATTCACCTGGCACAAAGAAAACAGCCCTCAAGTAAAAGGCAGTGCCTTGCAATAGAGCTATTTGATGTCTCATCTAAGCTGCCTTAGTACTATAGTATATATACTTAGTATACTTAGTACTATAGTATATAGCATATATATAGTATATAGCATAGTGTATATATAGTACTATAGTATATAGTATATATATAGTATATAGCATACTATATACTATAGTACTATACTACCAAATTATAGGTGCTGGGAGCAGTGAAACCCAATAGGAACCTTAATGAAGATGGGGTCTCCAACACAGTTAGTCTCCTCCTGAGCACATCAGTGCAATTCTGTTGAGCTCACTGACTCATCAGTGCAATCCTGTGCTCCTTCTCCTGCCCGACCCCCACATTTCCCCTCCACTCTGCAGGGCTCCAGCAGGGCACAGAAAGACAGAAGAGCACACTGCTTTTATTGCGCTCAGAGCTTCCCTGCTGCGCCTGGAGATCTAGACGCACAGCATCCATTATTAGAACATTTATCTTCTGGTACAAGGTGTGTCATATGTATCTCCACGAGAGCCACAGGCAAAAGACGCAGGCATGGGGACAGAATACATTGCTGATGTTTTACTTTTTGCAAATAAAACGAGATTAAAAATAAAACGAGAGAGCAAATGCAGGATGCCAAGCAGGAGCTGAAAGGATGGATGTCAACTGACAGCTATGGGTTCTTGCAGCCACTGGAGAGAAGTTGGGGCACAAAAACGCTCCATAAAGATATCACTTTATAATAGTCGTTTGTACTGGTCCCGTCCCATCGCCCCTACCTTTTCACAGTAGTAATAATAATAAATGGATTCTCCATTATTTGCCCATTTCCCATCCTGCACTGAGCAATACCACCACCAAGATAAAAAAGCAGCTGCAACAGATCTCAGAAGTGATTCTTCTCCAGTGTCCTGCCGACTTCTGATGGAACCTGCAGAGCCATTATCAGGGCTGGCTCCCATCAATGAGCCTTTCATCTGCTAAAGCCTCCTATTGACACTCACTTATTTATAGCAACTGCACTGCACCATTCATTTAAACACATCAGCGTTTCGAATAAAAGATAAAGTGGGCTTTGAAGGATCAGCCTCAGAACACACCACCCTGAAATGGGATACCGAGCTCTCTGTAGGTTAAGCTGCCAACGTCCCCAGCTCTCCTGTGACCTGATCCGTATCTGCAGAGGGTGGATCTCCATTCTGCAGGCTTCCATCTTCCCAGACATTTGGTACAGCGGTGAAGGGCTGCAACGACTATGGTATTTCTTGGCTTCAGCTTGTTCACCTTTACACAACAACTGCTTTTCATTATTTTGTTTGATTTAGTATATTTCAGATAGAAAATGCTTGCCACAGACTCCTCTGCCATTGAGTTCAGCACTACCCATCAAATGGTCTGGGAAAGCAACTCTACTCTACTCCCCAGAGCAAAGAAACTGAAGAGAAAAGGAAGAGCTCTAATCCCTTCCAGCTGCAGCAAACACAACTGTAAGCAACAAGAGCATAAGAATAGAACAAAAACATTGAGAAAATCCAGGGACAACATGGAAGCAAGATTTAGAGACCATGGCCTGAAGGGCCTGTGCTTTCCATCACAGTTCATGCATTGGGGAGGTCAGTTTTTAACCAAACAGAAAGCAGTGCTGGAGCTCTAAAACCAAACGTCTGAGCAGCAGGAGGGCAGAATCGATGCTGAGGACATGGGGATTGAACAGCACTCAGATGGGAGCATCCAAATGTATGGGGTCTTTTCAAAACCCCTCTCTGCAAACATGAGAATCTTCTCAATGCCACAGTCAAGGCTGGTCTCATGCCAGCCTCCAGCAGCTGAACTGGGGTTAATGTGGATTTAAGTGCAAAGGAAAAGAAAATCAAGTCTCATTGACTTTCACGTGACCTCATGACACCCCTCACAACATTTTACATTCCTATAACTACAGCCTTTGGCATCTGAGTTTTCAGTTAGAGAAACATTTGGATCTTTGTCATTCTGGAAGTAAGAGGAAAACTACCAAAAACTCAGTGTAACTCATGCACATCCACAAAGTTTGCAGTGTGAAAGGAAAAAAAGCCAGAGCAGCACAATTTCTATGTTTCAGTCAAGTATAGGCAGAAACTGCCACGTGTTATTTTGCTGCTGTAAAAACTCCAGAAGAGCAAGCAGAGGGGGGAAAAAACGAGACCACATGCGTGAAACATGGGATATGTTTCATCTCCAGGGTACAAAGACCCCAATCTCACACTCCATCAGGCTGTATTATGAAATCTGGGGGGGGTGTCACTGCTGCACCACACATTGAACAGTTCAACAGGACCAGTTTTCACACATACATCAGCAAAATGGCCATGCTCACAGGCACTGTGTTTGATCAGCGCTGCCTGGCTCACACCATAGCGGGTTGGGAAGCACTTCCCTTTAGGATCTTGTTCTTCCATGACTGGTACACATTGCCATGGCTGTGTACCTGACCCACTTTCACAAATCCATTCCTGTGTGTAGTTGACTAATTAGAAGTGCTCTTCCTTTTATTCTTTTCCTCCCGCACCACAATATGTGATGTAATGCTATGCTTTAAAAAGAAAAGACTTCGTTGGAGGCAGCTGTCAGCATGAAGGCTACTGGTAAGCACTGGGGAGAGCTTTGCACAGGAGAAGAGCAGGTCTGAGCTCACCTGCTTGGCTCTGCTCAGCAGCACTCTGGTAGCTAGCACGAAGGGCAGCAATGCTGTGAGCTGCTTACCTGGCACAGAAAAATAGAAATCACCCCTTTAATTCACCATCAGAAAATGTTTAACAGTCTGCAGTCAAAACCCTCATTCACTCAGCAGTAAGTGCACTACTTTGTGCTAATGTACAATCCTGGGCCCACAGGAGAGCCGCGATCCTGCGGCCAAGCATAGCAAGCAACTGCTGCCGAGATCGATATTGCTTATCAATGAAGGGGAAAATACATCCAAGCCTTTGAAGACATCTAAGCCTATCGTAATGAAGCTTCCTGCTCTAATCTAGCCTGTGCACACAACAAAACCAGCCAGGCTTCTGTTTGCAATTCCTGCATTTTAAATAATTCACAAAGAAATCAAGAGAGCTTATCGCAGCGTGCCGGGAATCACAGCGGGTGCGGTTTCACTGCAGCATTCCTCCCCAGGATGCTTGTTGTTCATGGCTCCTACATGCCACTCAGCAGCCCCTACCACACCACAGGCTTTGGGGCTAATAGCTCAACTGCAGGGTCTGGCTGCTGCTTGAGTCCTGCAGCACGCTGCCACCACCTGATGCATAAGGACACAATGCTGGCGGATGGGTCCCCACATGGAGGTACACGTGCAGGAATGGGAGGGAACACCAGGAAAGCCCCCCAAGGAGATACAGCCCAACCACGCAGTGAAAACACATCTTTAGTGCGATGTTTTCCCTTGTTCTCTTGCGCGTAAGCATTGCCACTCAACCATGTCCAGCCAAGCTGTCGTTACTGGCCATGGCACTGCTGCCCCAAGGCTAAATTAGTGCTTCCTCTGCAGCCAGCTTGCTCTCGCCTGCAGGGCTGCCAAGAAGGGGGTGGAAGAAGGCTCCTTCCAGCAGCCACCCTCCCAATGTGGACATGCAATGCTTGCATAATTCACTTTGAAGTTCCCAGCCTCCGGGCACAAAGATGCAACCAACATACAGTTGAGTTCTACAAACAGTCAACAGAAAGCATTTCTCAGCACAGCATCCTCCCAAGGTCGGCAAACCTCACAGCTGCTTCTCCTATCATAAGGAATGGATTCAGGGGAGGTGAGGAGGCAGCAAATCTTTCCTGCTGGTGGTCCCGCATGCTGCAGAGGTGGGTTTTGCAGCTGCAGGAGGCCTGGCCTGCATCTGCATCTCTTGCACCTTTATGTTTTGCTTTCCCATGGCATGTTCTTGCAGCCAGCAGCTATTTCTTAAATGTAAAAACTGAAAGAAGAAAAACAGGAAAAAGTACGCTTGCTTTCCTGATAGCAATCAGAAAACCTCAGAAGCAACTTAGCCTGAAGGATCTGTTGAGTTTTTTTTCAAATGATGAAGAACTGGAAGAAATTGTTCCCACCAGAACAGCTTGCCTAGCTTGGAAACTACTTTCTGGTTCCTCTTTCCCTGGAACACCCCCCACCCCTGCCCCGAATATGCTCATCACAAGCACCACAGCAGCTGAGTGGGACAGGAACAAGGCACGAAGCCCATGGCCTCTCCTCCCAAACTGCTGGAAGGGGCAGCAAGTCCCAGAGCAAGCTGCTGACGTTGTACAGTCCATGTGCGTAAATCTCACACGTTATTCCAGTCCCTCCAGAGCCAAGGTACCTCATGGCCTCAGCCTTTTAATCTGCTGTTTGCATTTAAGCATCCTGCTAATTAACCAATCCATTGCAAAGCTGGGCTGCGATGCCTCTCCCTCAAGGCCCGAAGCAGGGCAGCACCATTAAGTGACACGAGCAAGCTGGCAGTGCTAATAGCTTTGGGAATAGGATGGCATCAGCCCCGAGAACACCAGTCCCCCACAGCTTCAGGATTATGTTACACTTCAGCTTGTCATCCATCCAACCCCAGAAACCAATCTCACTCAGTGGAACTAAAATCAATATCTTTCTCTCTCTCCCAGCACCAGGGGATGTATTTTGTCTCCTCTCCCAGGGAGAGGAAGGACATGATCCCAGATAACGCATTAGGGTGGTTGTGCAGCAGCTATGGACATCTGGCACATCACAGTGGGCTTTAACCACGGGCCGCTTCTCTGGGTCGAAATCCCCTCCTGCTGAGAGGCTGAGGTCCAACCATCAGCACAGAGCAGTGCAGGTAAAGCCACACAGGGCAAAAGAGCTGAGCTGCAAACAGCACCACTGACACCTTTGGTTCTAGAAATGCAGAGTATTCCTCGGCAGGAAGAAAGCACTCATAACCTACCACTGAACACCCCGCAGAGGCTAATTGCTACATTAGACATCTGAACAAACAACACTAATCACCGCATTAAACAACTACAATTAATGCTGCACTGACAAGCAAAGTGCCATGCTGCATGTCATGGCTCCATCCCAGGAGCCCTGAGCAGCAACCCCTTCTGCAGGTCACTTCCCTATTACTGCCCACAGAGTTCTTGTCCTGCTGGTCCTGGTGCAGCACTGGAGGCAGCACACTCATAGCTCCATAGCTCTCTGTCTGAGTCTCCCATCGATGCGGAGATACCAGGGCTGCTCTCAGGGCCTGGGGGGCTCAGCCATCGTTTTCACTTGGTTTGTTAACAAAACCAGCATTTTTATGGCGAGGCCAGGTGAAAAGCATAAATAAAACATTTTATGTCATCTTGGATTTTCACACAAGGAATCAATAGAGTTTTGATTTAGTAATAATGAGGAGGAGAGCCCTGCTTATTACCTGTCAGCAAGGCAACAAAAAAGCACCAAAGAATCTTGCTCACTCTTTCAAGCATTCATTTCACACTGGCAGTGTGCTACCCCTCTGCATCGTGAGGAAAACACCCCACACTAGGCAAGCAGATACATAAATTCCCTATCCTTTCTCCTCCCTTAACATGCTCCTGATGGCTTTAGGCCTCCATCCTTTTTACATCATGGTCTACTCATGCACAGATTAGAGATGAGAAAAGATGTTCTGCACGCAGCCACCCCCAAGTCCCATAGCCACAGTCTGCGCACACTGCCTTTTCTCCTGCACTCCCCAGTGCCTGCAGAACCAAATGTGTGAGACTAAAAGCTGTGCTTCCAACTAGAAGAGGCCCACATACAGGACAGGTAGAGCTGGCACTGCTGTATGAGTGCAGAGCGAGTCTGAGCTCTGCACATCCTCTTCCCCGGGAGATGCTTTCAGTTCTCACTGCTTCTCATCTCATCCCTGAAGGCATTCAAGGCCAGGCTGAATGTGGCTCTGGGAAACCTGGTCTAGCAACCCTGCACACAGCAGGAGGGTTGAAACTAGACTATGGTGATCATTCCTTTTCAACCCAAGCCATTCTATGGTTCTATGCATACCCCTCACTAGGGAGGGAAAACATGGAAGCACTTACGTGTGGATAATTTATTTCCTCTACTGCATGTTTCTAGGTGAGGCTGACAAGGGTGGAACCAGCAGATGCAGGACAGGCACCAGGACCCAGCTTGGGGCTGTTCCAGGTCCAGGCAAAAGCAGGTACCCAAAAGACAACACTCTAAACCCCTCCACAACACCCAGAACAACTTGCAAGTCAAGTCTGCTCACAGTCATCATCAGGTAGGTACACGGCACTTCCAGCTAATTAGTTTCTAATGTTTTTAATTACCTGTCTTGCAAGCGTTTTACATCAGACGTACAATGTTTAATTTCATCCGTAAGAACCCAGAGCACTCAACTTCCACTATTAATCGGGAGGACTTTTTTTTCTTAATGCCTGTCTCATTTTCACAACACAATGCCAGCACTCATGGAAGAAAAGCTCTGCTACACCCTATCATCTGGCACTCCCTTATCGCCCAGCAGCACAAGAACCACATGCTGTTGCTTAATTAAGTCCCCATAGCACATGGGGGTGTGGGGGGGCTGTTTTGTTTTTTATTAAGAGAGGAACCCCTGGGGGTTGGGTTCCCTGCAGCGCTGCTCCTGCAGTGCCCTCATCCCCTCTGCAGAGCGCAGCCCTCAGCACTCAACAGGCAGCCCTTTCTTTCCCCCTCCCCTTCTTATTTTTCTCAGCCTGGAGTCAGGTTTGCACTCACTGGCTGCCCTGAGCCAGCTGCTTTACAGTTTATTTTGCAATTTAGAACGCTGCACATGGAGAGCACCTCACCAAACGTTTGCATTCCCCTTCCTCGTGGACCTTAGTGCCCTGTCCTTCATTAACTGCTCACTCCAAGCCTGAAAGGAGGCAGGACCGAGCGAGGCTGCAGGACAGTAAAGCAAAAAAGGAGCACAGTGGGGATGGGTTGATGGATGGACTGGGTGCCCTTCCACCCTTAATGATTCTGTGATCCTAAGGAGTTTCCAGAACTGGAGCTGGAACTCAGCTGGCTTCTGTCAGCTTCCTGCCTTATATGGGGGTGGCTGGAAATCCATGCTGCCATCTAAAACCATCCTAATTTCATGTCACAAGTAACACTAAGTGTGCATAGGTATAAAGAGTGAGGTCCACAGATGCAAGAGAGGATGCAGATGTGAACAGTGAGGTTGGCAGGGCACAGCCACAGTGCTCCATGCCAGGAGGCAGACACCATGCTGGTGCCCATGGCCTGGCCGCCCAGGTAGGCCTCACCTGCAATATCCCAAGCTGTGATTCCAAGAAGCTTTTTTCCTCCCACATCAGCGCCTTGGGAACACCTCAGAGATGAATTTCAGTGCACCAGAGATGCTGAGCCAGGCCTCCACAGGGCCGTGCTCTGCCAGAACAGCTTGCATTGATGTGCAGCCGTACCAACAAGAGAAAACACCATCTGACTGTGAGGAAGCAACAGATATTAACAGGGAAACTAGATCCAGATTCTACTTCTCCAGTCTACATGCACCAAAAATATCAGATATTCGCTTTTAAAATGCTAAGGAAAAAACCTTTCCCTTGCAAAACATGCTGCAACTGTGGAATGCAATGCTGTAAGGCAGAGGTCTGCCACCCATGGGCAGGACTACCAGACTTGCAACAAAACCTTGGCTTCAAACCTTGCACATAACTTGTCTTCCTCCACTTGGGCTATGGTCTATCAGAATTCTTCTGAAGTGTCTGGGGCTAAAAGACTATGAGACCAACTCCATTACTGGTGGATGGTACGCTAGATATGAGTCAACACGTAAACAAATCGCAACTGTATATTCCATCCCAGGAACATCTCCACTGCCATAACAGAAGTTACTTACATGCAATGCAACATACACTTAAATACACATGCACAACAACAAAAAAAAGGAAAAATATCAACGTAGCAACTTAACCAGAAGCATTACCAAATCCATACATCTGTTACTTGCTCAAGGCATTGGTTTAAGAAGAGATATAAAAACAGCCTCAGCAAACAAACTGCCCATTGCTAATAATCCCACCAACAGTGAAAACTTCACAGCACGTACTACAGCTATATGTCCTGTGCTAGAGGAATTGCCACGAGCTCCCAAGATACCACAGAAACACATCACCACAGGAGCACATTTCTGCAGAAGCAGAGAATGATGGAAAGATGTTTGCTTATTTTTAGCCTCTAGAGGTCACAGCCTCACAGCTAAATCCCTGAAGTCAGACAGGCAGTCTCTATTTTTCCTCCAAGACATCACTTACATATAAGACACTGCAATCTTTTAAACAACCCGATTTAAGGTCTCTATTTTGTAGACATCAGAAGGAACTTTGTTTGGCCTTTACAGCTCTGCATCACCCGCTGGGCTGGGCGCACGAAGGGTGTGCACTGTAATGCTTCAGCTTGTATAAGTTGCATGGGTCCTATTCGCGACCCGCAGCGCTGAGATGACAGAAGTGGGCAGAACTGCCCAAGCATGAAATTGGTTTAAAATGATGAAGCGAAGATCTGTTTTGCTTTGAGATCAAATCACATCTGAGAACACCGACAGCAGTCTATTTAGGTCCCTTGAAATCTGATCCATAGCCTTGTTGTTTTTTTTTCCATCTCCCTGTTTCCCGTTCAGAAGCCACCGCTGACCTACAAAATACTATTACCTGGGAGTTTTTCACTTCACCAAATGTCACCAGGCAATTTGGCAATACGTCCTTGAGATGAGGAGGAAGAAATACCTCCCCTCAAGTTCCTGAAGACTGCAAGAAACGGAGTGCAATCACCTACACTGTCTCACTTTGGAGATGCTCCCAAAGCCACTGTAACACAGGGCCACTCAGCGCAGCAGCAGAACCAGCTGGATGGAGCAATGTTTCTATCAGCACTGACCCACAGGTACACACAAACTCAATCCATCCACTCCTGGCATATGGTTCAGCCCAAGCACAGCACCTGCTTGGAACCACCTTGACACGCACCATTTGAACAAGGCAGGAAATGGCCAAAGGCTTCAGAAAGGAGGATGCTCAACAGACGAGGAATGCAGGGTTCCACTGCTTCCAAGTTGTTTCTCAGACTCTTCAAGCACTAGATTCACGGTGCCATTCCAGCTAGGCATCATGTTGTCAGGATACATGCTGCAAAACCTTACAAGGGCCTTTTTCCAGAGACAAACAAGCCCTATTTCTTCACACTGCTCCTTGTATATAAATAGTTCAAACTCATTAATTACTTAAGAGCAGGTGATGCTTGGTGCGGTTCAATTACAGCTGGAGCATTTAGTGTATTACCACTCTTTAGCATGCCTCAGCCATGTATTATCTTGTAACCAGATAACAGGCATCCCCATGGGGACTGAAACCTTGACTTCTAAGCAGGCAAACTGGTTTTTTTGGGGGTTCTAAAATTTATTATTTAATATTAATTAATATGAAAGCACTGTTGCATTTTCTCTTTCTGGATACAGAAAAAGCAGAAGCCCAACAACCCAGACCAAATCAAACATACAAAATGAAGTCTCTATTTCACAGATAACACCAGCTGGACTTCCTCCTTTCTGCCTCAGAGACTCGGCCCAAATTAAAACCCATCACTGCAGAAGTCAGATTTTGAATTGCACGTTAAAGGATCTCTCCTCCAAGCATTCGCGCACACATCCCACTGCGGTCCTTAGCGCAATGCTTCCCTCCATCCTTGTTACTAGAGCAAGTAGAGATTTTATGGGCAACAGCCAAGAACACATCCCGAAAGAGTAAAACTCAGCCCCTTCATTCCCACCCTCACCAACAGTAGGTCTGACTGCCTGGCTATTAAAAACTAAACACCAAACACACGCATCCTTACCCTAAGCAGCAACACCATGACTGGGCACATTCAAGGATGTAGATGTGGTACATAGTTACAGAGTTAGTGGGCAATATTGGTGGTAGGTAGATCATCTTAGAGGTCTTTCCCAACCTTAATGATTCTATAAGTACTTGGCACATCAACACCCACAGCTGCCAGTCATTAATAAACCCTGGCCTAGCACCAGCAGTTTTCTTCCTCTAACAAACTCAATCTGAAGCAAGAAGAGGCACTGCTTGCAATTAGCTGGTAACCATGCTCTTGCCACAATGTGACCACAGGCCAAAAATAAAAAACAACTTAAAAATACACCATAGTTTAACTCAGCCTGTGTCACCACACAGAAACCACAGAGGCTTGAAGTGGGGAAATATTAACACCAGGGGACAGATTCTGGATCTTTAAGGCAGCTTAAGCAGGTAAAAGCCAAATGGCTCCTTCTGCTGCTCACTTTCACTGCCCCAAAGCTTTCAGAAGGGGCTGACAGAGGAATATACATCAGCACTACTTATTCCCTCTTCCAGCTTTCAGTCAATTTCTCAATTTCAAACAAAAACCCAAACTAGAAATTATTCTCTCTATCCTTGTTAGCTAAATTGATGAAGGTAATTAATGGTACAAAAAGAACAGCATACATCCCACCTCCATATTCTCATAACCACGGAGATGCAAAACACTTCTATCATATCAACATGGAGGTGCTAAACAGGGTGAGGCTGGACCAACCCACAAGTGCTGCTGGTACCCAGGCACCGACTCAAAACATAACAATTAACAGCAGCCCCTTGTAAGTGCTGCTCTCACCAGCTTCTCACCCAGCTTACAGCCCACCCATACTGAGCAAATCTCCCCCTTTTGGCTACAAGGATACTGCAGAAGACTGCAGTCTTGATGGTATCAGAGCAGTAAAATCATCAGCAAGAGCACAGACTGCAACTAGGAGGCTCCCTGGTACCGGAGTAAGCTTCGTCCACCTCCTCCCCATCATCCTCTGCCTACTGCAGACATCCTCCTTGTTGGCCCAACTCATGATCCTGACTCATCAGCTCTTAGCATGCATGTATGCTTTTATAATCCACGGTGGAAACCGAAAATAACAGATCCATCTGCATGTGACATCCACATCTTTTTGGTTTGACCTGCCCACAGATATTCACCTATTTTCCCCCTGAACTGGGGTTTAATTAAGAAGTAGCACCTCCCGCCTCAGTACCATAAAAAGAGCACAATGTCAGCTTCAATCGTTATGAAATGACAGTCAGCTCAAGATTGCCAACTTCAAACTGAGCTGGGCCATGGTGGTGCTTTGGGGGGATGCTGCTGATGTGGGTAGTATCCATAACAGAAGTTAGCTATAGCTATGAGGGCTTTTCTTTCAAAACAACCCTTCATATCCTGACGGAAGGGAAAAAAACACCAACTTTAAAGAGATGAAAATCATCCGCCTGCTGTCATTTTAAACCAAACTGCTGTTATTTTTAAACATGCACGTGAATCAGCACTCATGTGCCTGCTTAGGAAGGGAGAGCTGCACCCTGATGGACTCCTGGGGAGGCTGAGTGCTCATTCATTGCACTGCACCTCCCAACCAAAACAGCCCTCTGCTCAGAATTCCTCAGCTGAGCTCTTCTGCTCACTGGGAAAGACGAAGCTATTGTTAGGAAAACGCACTAATTAGGATTCCTGTGCTACTTTCAGGCTGAGTTTTCTCTTCAAAATCTGCCTCTAGCAAATGCTGAATACATTGCTTTTGTTTAACTAAAAAAGGCTTATTTTCCTTCTTTTTTTTCTTTCTTTCGGGATACTTTAAGGCTCAGATTTTAGTAACAATTCCAGTTTAGAAATGAAAAGAGTTCTTGCCAAGAATACATTCCTGTAACATTGCAATTTGATGGTACGCTTCACTATTTTTCCCCACTTGGATGTTTATTTGGAAATGATTAACCGTGCTGCATACTGCGCACAATGCAAGCTATCAGTTTTCACCTACCCTTTGTCTGCAAGGGCTTCGCAACTCTGAGCCAACCTGCATATTTAATGTACTTTAAACCAGTTGTATTTGCTGCATTACTGCTGCGGAGCTTTGGATGACATCCAAGCGTACTAAGTTTAGCTCCAAAATTGGCTCTTTTAAAACAATTCCCTAGTTAAGGAGCTGAATGCAGAGCTTCTGGCCTGCTTGGCAATGCAAGAATCCAGCCTGAGAAGCACTCGTGGGCGTCCAGAGAAGAGCTGGAGGGCTTTGGGGGCAGGCAGGTCATCAGGGAAGCTCCAGGGGACCCTCATTTTCCAGCAAGTTATTACCCAGCCCTACTAGAAGGGTAAGCATGAACAGAGTTGACGCTTCCCTTTGGTAGACCCCCATCCATCAGGCCAGGATGCTGCACAGGAAGCACACCCACATCATATGGGCACCATAGCACATCCCCTAAGATTTAACCGGACTCAGAGGAAAATAACTTACAAGACAGCATGCAGCCACATAAATATAGATTTTCTCTAATGAATTACACTCAGCATTGTCTTTATTAAGTATGACTTTAGATGTGATTCTGGCAAAAACCAAAGAGTTTCCAAGACTCACCCAGAGTCCACGCTGGGGAGATCTTTGTGCAGAAATTCCAATAACATGGTACCAACCCAAAGCTGTAACACAGCTTCACACTCAATCTTTTGCGCTCAGCACAGACTCACATCCCTGGCTTCTTCTGTACTGACTTGAATTGGCATTTACAAACACGTTTCTAACTACATTTGACTTTCATACAGATCATACGCTAAAAGGAGAACTGAACATTGCACTAATCCCAATTAGATTTGAGTCTATCTATCTCTTTATAATTATTATGAGAATATATTCAATTTGTACTTTCATCTAACAGCAATTACAACTGTTTACTGGTTCTAAGGCGCATCCTTTAGGAAGCCATGAGTCGTATTTCATGCTAATCGCTGTTTGTTTGGTATTCTCTTCTAGAAATAAAGGGATCAGTTCACAAACCCTTCAATAGGAATGATAAGAAAGGGGAAAAAAAAAGCTAATCAAATGAAGTGGTACATCAGAAAGAGGAAAAAAATGAGGTCTTCCACACACTGCATAGTTTCACAAAGCATCCATTGTAAGAAATCTATCCCCAGGACAAATGCTGACTGTAAATAAGAATGTTCAAGGCAGTTCTTTGAAGGAACTTAGCAAAAAAAATTAGCAGACGCTCGTTCAACAGAAACCTCCCTCTGAGGAGATTTAAGCTGAGTTTTACAACAGGATGGATTCCAGCAGAGACATCCCATTACTGGACCACTCCACAGCCCACTGCATCCTCCACAGGCTCCCAGCGCAGCCCCTGCTGGCACCATGCATGGCTTGGGGATAGTGCCAGCAAAGCCCCCTCCTGCTCCCTTCCTCCTGCACTCCAAAGCATCAGGCAATACACCCATGCCATAAAAGCACTTCTCCTTCCTTGTTACCAAATCTGCAGTTTACATTTGCAGGCATGACAATACCCACAGAACCTCAGTCTGAGTAAGAGAAATGTTTGTTATCACCCAGGAGTGGTACAAGGAGGAGAATCCCTCTAGGCTGTGGTCCTGCAATTCAGCAGCCAGCTCCGACCCCCTACGGTTTATATGTACAAATGAGGAAGCCGATAGCTTATCTTCTCTTACAGCACTGCTCCCCTGCACAGCAGGGCACAGAGCCCCAAAACACAGCTCCACACAGAACTCTGTGCACATACAGCAGCACAGAACCAGCCCCTGTCTATTCCTATTGGTGCATCTAAAACTAGCGGGAAGCAAATGCAAGCTTAATCCAATTATTTGCGCTAAATTAAAATCCCTCACTAATCCTTTATCGATGCTTGGTTATTTTACCAAGGAGAGAAGCTTGGTGCTACTGCAACTGATGGAGAATTGCACAAGGTAATGGGAGCTGGCTGCGAGCCCTGAGAGCCTGCAGGAAAGCTTGCAAACCCTCAGGCCACTTGTCACCTGCTCCTACAGAGCAGCCCGGTATAAGGGCATGGGACAGCACTTGCACAGCCACAACCCACACAGCGACCTGCTGTCTGAGCACAGCCCTGCAGTCCTGTGCTGCCATGTCTATCACCTTCGATAGAATGAGAGGTGAGGGCCTTGAGTTGCAGCAGGGAAGGGTCAGGTTGGTTATTAGGAAAAATTTCTTCTCAGAGGGAGCGGTGCTGCAGTGGCACAGGGCTTCCCAGGCAGTGGTGGGGTCACCATCCTTGGAGGTGCTCAAGGAACGTGGAGATGTAGCTCCGAGGGACATATTTATGGGCATGGGGGGGTGGGATGGGGTTGGACCAAATGATCTCAGAGATTCTTGCCTGGTAGCAGAAATCCCACAGTCCACCCCAGTTCCCCCACCAGCCCACAGTGCTGAAAAGCCAAAGCCCTGCAAACCACCACAGCACCCCAGGGGTGCTTTTGTTGGAATAAGGCAAAGAGCAGGCTTTGCTAAATTGCACCCTATGGAAAGAGAAGGAGAAGGGTCAGTAAAATCCTTCAGCCCTTATTAAAATGTAATGTGAGTTCTATTTACTACACCATCCCAACAAGTGCTTTCCTGCTTTAGGAGGCATCAGCAAGGACATGACCTCTCACGCTGTGTGCTAGAGCAGGGAGGGATCGGTGTCAGAGGTCCATCTCCTATGGAAGGAAGCAGTTACAGCTCACATCCACCTCGTGGGGATACTTCACCGTGAAAATAAACAAACAGTTGACTGTAAACTCACATGAAACATCCTGAGATTTCATTCTGACCACCACGGGTGTGTGAAGAATTAATTATTAGTCCTATCGCCATTAAAAAAACAGCCACCAAAACCATTGAGCTGCAGTAAAACAGCTCATTAAACTTTGTAATCTAGCTGGGGAGGAAAAAAAACCACTTCTTTCCCCACTCATCAGTAAAGGGAGGTTTGGAAAGGTCATGGGGTAAAATCCTGAAGTTTAAATGAGATCTCACACAAACCCACCGAGGAAAACCATTAGCAGAAATCTATGCATTCAGCTCTCTCTGAAAACATGGAGTGTGTGTGGGGGGGGAGGATTTTGCATACTTACAAACATCTGCAGTCAAAGCATCAGCTCCAACAGCTCCTCTTTCCTCCCCACACATCTCAGGGCAGAAATCAAACATTTGGGATCCTCACAATTCAAGCTCCTTAAATGTTTAATACTATATCAAGTTCCCTTCATAAGGCCCACATTGGGCGCTTCTTCTAAAGGGCAGGTTGTTCTCCTTGTTGGCTTTGTTTTATGGTTGGTTTGGCTTTTTTGGAAAGGTTTAAGAACCCCCCCGATAAATAAATAAAGCACTGCGTATCAAGAAGTCATAAAGTTCAAATAAGATAACCTTGAATTTCGTTTCCCGCACATGGTAATGAAGCTCCAGAGTATTGGAAATTCCTGCTGCCGTGGAGAAAAATAAATTGGGCCAAGGCAGTGAGTGCTATCCCTTAGTACAAATGAACATAAACAAGATGCAAGAATGCAAAGCCAGCATGTGAGGCCGGCTATAATTTTCTGTGATTAGAGACTAAAACGAAATGTAAAACAACATCCCTGAGTGTCAAATTAGTGGACAAAAAAAAGTCAGGAACAACATAAAAAGAGAGGTTTGTCAAGTCTTTGCAGCTCCCTGTAAAAATGAGGGAAATCAAAAGCAGATCCATCTTCCTATTAAATGAGTTCCCTGCTTTGCTCCCCCTCGCACCCATCATGAGAGGCGATGAGGCACTCGCCCAGTACATATCAAATGTGTTTTCCAACAAGGACAAAGCACATCCAAGGGCAGGAAGATAGAATGGGTTCAGAAGAGGAGCCAGGTGTATCCACAGCATGTCATCAGTTTAGAAGAAACTCTCCTTTAGGAACATGGCAATCAAAAATATCCCCCAATTGTGCACAGAGCAAACACACTACACATACAAATCCGGGTACGTAACACACACACAAGGATACAGGTCACTTCAGACACTGGCTTTTCACCTGGGCCATGCCACTATCAAATCACCAGGCAGACGACTCTACCCCACTTGAAGAGAAGTGTGACAGCAAGGAGGAACATCCTACCATTGGGATGAGCAATTCCTTTCCCTGTCCTTTAAGAACTACTGGGTTCTGGATCTCATTCCACCCGAGAGCACTGCAGCAAGGCTGAAACGCCAACCTGGAAACAGCTCCCCAACAGCAGCACTGCTTCATCCCATTCCTAAAAGCTAGCACGCTCCTGGTCATGATCAGGATTTGTCTTCCCCAAGAGGCTGCAACAACCTCTGGCTCTAACGAACATTTCAGCCTCAGTTTCTATCCAAAATGCATTTCAGGCCAGCTCATTTCCACAGCAACACACTGCCCCTAAGCATCCAACTTCAGGTTTGAAGCCCTGCTAGCGTCTGAAGATGCATCTGCTTCCCTGCAGATAAACAACTCTGCTGAGGAGGCTCCAGACAACACATTAATCCTTCTAAAGTCAGTTGTAATTTCAGGTCATTAAAGAAGCTTAAATTTAACGAACTCCAAGAGGAAAGCTGATGTGGGGGTGTTCCTACGTGCTGTCACATCCATCAGCACAGGGCTGCTTCCCAGCCCAGCTCTTTGCTAATCGAAGACCAGGAGAAAGAACCACCGAGTTCTGGAATGAGGGTCAAAGAAGTGGTACAGAGATGTGCTCTCTCACTCTGCCCTTCTACCCCTCTCCCCTGCTGGCATCCCTAGGTTTGCCATAGAGCTGCGCATCAAAGTCACAGTTTGCCCATACTGAAGCAGCATCCAGGAGAAGAGCAAGGCTGGCTTAAAACATAAGGGCTGTGATGCTTCCTCAGGACCAAGATCTTTCCAGCTGCTCATCCTAAGGTGAATTTGTCCAGCCTTTGAGCTCACACACACTTTGAGTACCTGCGGTGATGAGAAGCCACAAGGAACCCGCTCCCATGGGTTGTCTGAAGTTGTTGCCTGCAGGCCCTGGTGCTGTAAGAACAAGCAGCCAGCCCTGCCTGGCCCTCAAAGCCACACATAGGATCTGCTCACACTCTCACCCTATCACCTGTTTTCTTGGCAGCATTTGTCTACCACTCAGCAAGCAGCTCCGTGCTCAAAGCATCCCACTGACAGGTGAGCCCTGGGACAGACAGCAGACAGTGGTGGCAAGAGAAGTCTCATTAACTAAACGAGGCTCAGGCTGACAATAGATAGATGCAACCAAAAATAATTAACCTAGTAGTAAGTCTATTTATCTTTTCTTATTTTAGCTATACAGTGGATGCTCAAACACACGGCTTTATGAGATGCTCAACAACATTATCTGGGAGAAGTGGAAGCAGCACAATTGTTACCCTGTTCTTCAGATTGATCACTATGAAAAGAATTTCCTCTCCCCTCAGATACAAAAACCACAGATCATAATCAGACCCTCCCAGGAGCATCCCGTACCCACACACAGCTCAATGGGCACAACCAAGCCCACAGCATGTTATTTTCTGACAAACTCAGTCTGGAACTATAAATATCCTTATCTTAAAATACTGCTTTAAAAAAAAAATCTTGAAAGGCTTTTGCTCTTTTTTTTCCCCCCAGCTATTTGAAGGTCTTCACAGTTGGTTATTCTTTCTCCCCTCCTTCACAACAGCAAGTTTTCCTCAGCCCCCAGGAAATCCCTCTACATGGAATGGCAAGAATAAAGGAAAATGCTTCATGGGCAAAAAAAAAAAAAAAGCAGAACGCAACAGAAGTGCTTTTAAATTCTTCTTGATTAAAAGAAGATATGAATTAA
The DNA here is from genome assembly GCF_054131305.1 of Coturnix japonica. Lineage (NCBI taxonomy): Eukaryota > Metazoa > Chordata > Aves > Galliformes > Phasianidae > Coturnix > Coturnix japonica. Next base: position 12,002,621 of record NC_140666.1, read on the forward strand.
GAAGCTACAAATGTTTGAGAACTGATTTCATACACTTTTCTTCCCCCCAAATTAGGCTCAGTTTAATCTTCGAAATAAAGAAAGTAGCGTTCTGCATCATAAATTATTCCCACTGCTGTGCCTTGAAGGCTCCGTGAGCTCCAAAGGAGTTCTTCAGCCAGCCAGACTGCAGAAACATCCTTAACACAAAAGACAATGCTCTGCTATGAGCCGGACCACACTCCTTTCAAACTCAAGTTACATCCCAAGTAATTTGGTGGTACTTTTTACATGACATTTTCAGGCTAAAAATCCAGCAGCTCATTCCTGGCAGAAGGGCAAGGAGGGAACAGCTGCGTGTGCACCAACTTCCCAAATTAATTGGGGTCCAGGGCCACCAGGAGCAATCAAGGGAAGCACAAGACGCAAGCAGAGCCTTCTGCACAGCCAATTAGCACTTCCCCTCCTTCCTGGGAATGGGGAACATTACCCGCTGCTTTGTTAAATACAGCACCCAGCGTGGCAGGGCTTCACGTTCATAGGTAGCTTGAGAGAGAAAGGAGATCAGAACCCAGGACGCTGGGTTGGTTCAGAATCAATTTTGCTGCAGCCTGTATAAAACATGTCCCTAGTGGGGCTAGTTTTATCTATCTATATATAGATGTATATATATTTAAACCATGTATAAGAAAACTCTATGTGGAACATCTACAATAAAGGCAAACAGCTAAACTCGGGTACCTCTACCCCCCAAGCTATCTAGATAGAAACTAGCAGGAGTCTCTGCAAGGGATACCTCTGGACTTACTCTCTATATGGGGTGAGATGCTTATGGTAGGCTAAAACAGAAGACAAGAGCACTTAAGGAGAGGAATATATTCTTACATTTTATATGGCAGCCTTGCATATTCTGCAGCATGCCCATTTCCATGCAGCAAAGCATCCCAAGATCACCCAATTTAGGACACCCTGCTGGGACAGTCCTGTCTACTGGATTCCACGTGCACATCCCAGGAACAACCCTCATTTTAAGACCATTTTATTTCAGTGCTAGAGATGTACCTTTACAAGTGATAACTCCAACAGCAGCACTGCGCATTGCCAGTGGAAATCGGTGTTGACATCTGTACTTTTAAGTTTAAGAAGAAAATGCAATTTACAACTAATGCACTTCCAGATGAAAGAAATCTTGTTATCTTTTATGAAAGCAATTATTTAAAGCTATCAGAAATAAGACAAAGCAACGTGTCTGACGAGCAACGTGCCCCCAGAACTGATGGAACACAACATAGAGAATGCCATTCCCACCAGCCTACGCTAAACAGGAAGCACCCATCTCTTCAGGTATAAATTAAATCGACGTCTCCAATATCATCTGCATCAGGAGGAGCGCAACACTTCCACTGACAAACAACTGGGAGCTGCTGAGCACCCCTTCCCACTGCTCAGAGGAGAGCAAACACCAGGACCGCAGCAAATGTAGTGCTGTTCCCAGTCCCACAGCTCAGCCTGCAGCCAGCAAGGCAGCCTGGAGACAGGCACAGTACCATCAAAACACTTCACCTGAGCAAAATACGAGGGGATATTAACTAAGCTGTAAAAATCTATAAAAAAAATCTGCTTTACAAGAGATATTTACCTATGAATCAGCAGTTGGGTTAATTCATTATTCAGCAGGCTTGTTATTTACAGTGTATTACAGCTTTGTAAATTATTTATACGTGCTTGTCTCTGTCTGTGCATGATTTTCCCTCAAGAGAAGAGCAATATTTATAATCTCCCACACAGGGAGGTTGTTTCAGTCAGAGTCAGGACATTAAAGCAGTTGATGCTGTCTTCTAGCCACGTCCTGTTGTGTCTTTGAGCTCAGAACCCAGCACTGAGCCCTACCCTGATGCGGGACCCAGGAATCCATACAGCAGACATCAACCTGGAGAATGCTGCTTTGCATCACATAGCACCAACCCACACAGCAGCCACCTCCAGCCACAGCTCCAGGAGGAAAATAAAGCTTATATTTATTTATTTATTTTAAAATTTGGGTTATAAAAATACATCGTCAAACCCAGCTCCCAGCAGGGAGCTTTAGAACTGCTAATGGCAAATCAGGTTTACAAAATCCACTGCCTGATCAGTAAGCAGACCCCAATAAAACCATCAGAGGGATCAGATGTGTGGTCTTCAGGTGGAGACCCTCAAGGTACAGAGAAGCCACCAAGCACAGCAGGAGAATCTTAAAACCATAAAATGGCCCGGGTTGAAAAGGACCACAACAATCATTCAGTTTCAACCCCCTGCTGTGTGCAGGGTCACCAACCAGCAGTCCAGGCTGCCCAGAGCCACATCCAGCCTGGCCTTGAATGCCTGCAGGGATGGGGCATCCACAGCCTCCTTGGGCAACCTGTTCCAGTGCGTCACCACCCTCTAGGGGAAAGACCCCAAGGAGAAGCCACCAAACACAAGAGCTCAGCAGCACCTTCACCCAGTAGAAGCCACAGACACAGGGAACTCAAATATTGTCTTGGATCCAAACAGCATCACCAGGAGTTCAGTGGATTTTCACAAGCATCCTAAAATCTGTCAGCCCCCCTGATGCCAGCTACAGATGAGTACTTTACAGTTCTCACGTAGCTATAATAAATGGCTTGACACTCACGTTGCTTGAGAAGTGACTCCAGTAATTCATCCAACCCAATCTTTCCTTTGCTTAGTAAATCAGCAAATAATGTTTAAACATGTTGTTTGTTGTTGTTGTTTTTTTTTAATGCATCCAGCCCACTTAAGATTTCTCATCATCAACAACAACAGAAAACCTCAGACCATGTTTCCGTGTTAATTAAACTCCAACTCCATGCAAATGCAACCGGGCCCGCGTCCAAGAGAAGCAGCCTGTAGTAAACATGAGGTGCGGTGGAAGTACTGATTCAAAACACCTCATTCACCGACTTAGATCTCACAAAACTGAATGAATGGGACAAAAATAAGGGAGTGGATGAGTCCTGAGCAACCAAAGAACAAACCTGCTTGCTCACAATGCAGAAGGACCAGGAGGTGCCTGCATGGAGGGGCAGCCCAGATGTGGGACAGCCCATGGCAATGGCACTGCCCTGGCACACACTGTTACCCGCAAGCACCACGGTGGGATGGAAAATTAAGTCGTGAAAGAAAATGACTGAGGTTGTGTTTAACTCGATTAAATATTAAGAATGCTTCCATGTAAAGTCAGCATTAAATCACTCTAATCGCATTAACTTTTTTTCTTTTTTAATACTACTGGCAACGTCAAGCTTAATTTACGTCAATCCACGCCAACAAATAACTGCGGTTCTTTTTATATCCACAAAAACACAAAATATGACCTCAAATAAGTCCATCGTTATTGTTGCTTTCTCACTGTTTACTGATCATGAAAAGTTAATGAAACTGCTCGCAGATAGGATGAAGTGTGCATCCCTTTTGAATAAAGCTAATGCATTTCCCTGCTGTATCAGGAAGCAGAGCGGCCCACAGAGAGTTGGTTCCTTGCTCTAACGACCAGAGTGCCTATCTTTAGGTCTTAAAGAACACTGGCTTGTTGGCCTGTAATCTATTCCTTAGTAAATGCTCAGAATGGGATTTGTATTTCTTTATGCTCGTTCTTTTACTTTTTCACATTCAGACTCTGCTGTGGTTTCTCCACTCTTAACTGGCTCTCATAGATAAAGATTCTCATTAACAGCAGCTTATTTTCTCCTCAGCCGACAGAAAGGTGAATTTATTAGCAATCCTTGCAGTGGCTCAAAACCTACACTTACACCTCTGCCATCAATTTCCCACCGGGATTCCCAGGGAAAGCGATATGGCTGCAAGACAAGAATATGCCGTAATGATTTGTGCTGGAAATCCACAGCTCTAAGAGCACAGTACTCTCAAAGCACATTTCCTCACTCTCTTATTGCTAGCCGAAGACTTCAGGTACATCTATTCATCACTTGTTACCCAGAAACAGGATTTTTGCCTCAGTTTTAAGGAGAAAAAACTCCTCCCAAGGCTTGGAAGACCAGAAAAAATGAGGTAAAGCATAGAACCTCTGGGGGGATCTTCTTGTTGGTGAAGCTCACCCTCCCATGTTTAGTGGCATGGGAGCCCATCCATCCCATTTTTTCACGTCCTGCACTTCCTCATTAGCAGAGCAGTCCCAGTGCAAAGGATGTTGTGCTATTGTGTATGTGAACCTCACATGCTTTGGATAATTATAATGCAGTAGGGCTTTGCAAGAGCTATTCTTGTGCAGATTCAATGAATCCCAGTTTCCATCCAAACAGAGCCTTGTACAAAAATCACAACCAGAACAACAGCAATTAATATACCAGGAATGATACAAATCCTAACACAAATACAAATCCATACAGCTCTCTCATTATACTTTATGGCTGCCAGCCCATGAGAATTACTTTAATAAACACAAACAGAAAACCAAAACTCAAGTCAGTTATTCAAATGATGGCTGTTGCTTGTTGATCTAAACTCAGAGGCTTAAATCAAACCAGTCTCACTGAATTTAAGACTGACACAACAGTGCCCATACTCACAGTGCTCTCCTTGCCTTGGAAAACCAGTGGGATTACCAGGCACCAGGGCAGACCTTTTGGGCAACTGCTTTTGCTCTCCTCAACCAAGGAGGGCACTGAAATAACAATTTCCTCCTCTCCACTCTCCTTCCCCAAACCCAAACACCTCTCTCCATGCAGCTCCTGTACTGGATCAGTTTGGGCACCGCAGCCCCGGGCTGGCTTTGGTTTATCACTGCTCACAGCAGTCATTCAGCCATCCTTAGAGAAAACCTGGCTCCCCAGCTGTGTGTATCGAGCACATATCTGCAGTGCAGAAGACTGTAAGCAAAAGTGAAATCGGTGCCAACTCTTCCCCCTACAATCTGGTGCCTATTAATTTAAAATTATTTGAAAACTCCAATGAAATATTGAATTAAAATGTAATTGCAGGGGTTGGGAAAGGTTGTGGCACTAAAGCTCTTTGGAAGCTGCTTCATCTACATGACATTTTGGCAGCATTTACTGCCAGCTTGCAATTTAAGCATGGAATCTCATCACCAAAGGGAGGAAGATCCCAAACCCGCACATTCTGGAGCATCACCCCATGCTCTATTACAGCCACGCAGAGTGTTGAGTCAGGACACCTCAAAAGCCAGACCTAAGCCTCCCCCTTATCCTAAGACAATTCAGATAGCAGCATAAAGCCAGAAAAACTGCTGTGGTTCATTTCCTTCTCCCCAACAGCTCGCCATCCAAGACTCAAAGCGTGTTCCTGCTTCACCCCTGTGGACACAATTTGGCAAGCGCTCCATTCAGAGGCACCGCATGCCACAGCCACATTCTCTCAGTTATTTTTACCCTGCACTGCCTCCCCAGCCTGGTTCCCCACGTAGCCCCAATAAGGGAAGCAGCAGAAGCAGCTCCAGCTGATGGAGAGAAACACAGTGCAAACCGTGCTCTCAAACAGCGTGGGCAGACACCGAGTTACATCCACATTTCCACACTCTTCTGCTCCTGCTTCCTAAGCATCACGATCCAGCAGCGCTCACCCACGCTCTCCCATGGGCATGTGCTGCATCCCCCTTGCATGTAAGCTCTCCCCAGCCCACCCCACATACCCACTTGGGGTCATCCCAGCCACAGGCTTGGTGGCTGTATGGTGCCAGTGCTCAGAGACACGTCCTGTAGCCGCTCCATCATGCTCGAGATGGGTTGGCCATAACTCATCTTTCCAGCATGCTAGCCAGAAACACTGCAGCTTTTGTTTTGCATTGCCTTGAGGAATGCAAAGACGCCTGCGCTGCTGGGATGCTGCAAACACACCGCTTGTCTGGCTAAATATATGAGGTCCTGTCTCCTTTCAGGAAAAAAAACAGATCCAGAATCCAAATTAATCAAGCCCAGCAAGCCCCTCAACAACCCGGGCTCCTCCTCTCAGCCCCCAAGAAGGAGGCAGCAGTTCGCAGCCGAGCTGGATCGTTATTTATAGGTGCAGATTAGCATAGAGGACTCACTGTACAGTAAGTCCCACCGAGACAGCGCCCGAGCCGACACCAGCGCAGACAGTTATTGATTACCAGTCACAATGAAGAACGGTGTGTTTGGAACTGAACAATTTTATTACAGCCTTTTCTACCAAGACACAGTGGCTCCTGAAGACAGGCTTCAGTAAGCAAATCTCCAGGCGATCTGTCAATGGCAATGCCAACCTGTTCTTCGATGGGGTTATTCAAGCAACCTTAAAGGAACTGTACAGACCTCTGATATTTGTGCAGGTCAGAGACTGTCCTCATACATTCCGAAGACATACACTAGATATATGGCATTGTGTCAAAACACAAAGTTTGGTTTTTTACTTCTTTTTCCTAAGTTTTTTTTTAATATCATTTAGCCACAGGAAACCTCTCACAGAGAAGTAGAGACCCCACCAACCTCACATCAACGTATGTGCTTAAGTCACACAACTTCCCAGCAAGCACCTTGCAGAGCTCAGTTCCCTCAGTCTCCAAAGCAGGTTATTTAACCTGGCTGGACACTAGTGCTGGTGTCCAACTGCTATCACCTTGCAAAGCTAAGCTTAATTCCTAACATGACATGGAAAGAAACACAATGAAACAACTGCCATACAGCACTACTTCTGCTGATGCGTAACTGCAGTTTTAATAACGTGCCCCTGTGCAGGACCAGCATGACAATAGCTCAGCTTCAGCTCTTTGTTCTCCTGTATAGAGAAAGAGTCACTTAATGACTTTCTTATCAGTTTAGCTTGGTCCATACCCACAAACACAACAGCTCCAAACACAACACAGAGCAGTGGGTTCTGCTAACATGTCAGCCTTCCAAGCAGCAGTTACACCTAGGTAAGCAATAAAGCAATGAGTCTGCTCACCAAGAACTCTTCCCACCTGCCAACAGATGCTTATAGCAACAAGATGAATATCAAACAGCCAACTTGTGCAGCACCGTTCAGCTCAGCAGCTGCTTCTCACCTTGCCAACAAAGCGCCAACAAAAAAGAGCAGTTTACACCTTCCTGGATCCGATGGCAAAGAGCAGCACATGCTCCAAACGTGCACCTTCCCGCATATCACACCCACTCTGTTGTCATACTTGAGCAGGAAAATAATCACGTTCACTGCAAGTCTTGCAATTCAGACCTAGTCCCAAGCAGCTGTGCCATGTGGGGTGGGGAATGCATGTGTACCCCCGCTGGGACAGTTAACACCCCAGTGGCACTTCTGACAGCAGAGATCATAGAATGGGCTAGGTTGAAAAGGACCACAATGACCATCCAGTTCCAACCCCTTGCCATGTGCAGGGTCACCATCCTGCAGACCGTGTTACCCAGAGCCACATCCAGCCTGGCCTTGAATGCCTGCAGGGATGGGGCATCCACAGCCTCCTTGGGCAACCTGTTCCAGAGATACAGGAGAGCAGCCTCCCAAGGGACAAAGGTGAGCAAACTGACCCATTCTGCAAAAGCACACAGACACTCACCTCCTTGCAAATAAGTAGCCACTTGCTTCTGAGAGGAAAACATTGCTGCAATTAGAGCTCAGAGCTCTTCAGGGCACTGCATGCATCCTGCACGAAGATGCAAAGGGATGCACAGCTCTCTCATTTCACCAGCATACTTGCCTTTCAAGTTCTTCCACTTGTGAACCTTAGCCAAACTAATTTGATAATTCAATTTTTCTTCTTTGTTTCTCCCTAACATTGATTTTGGCTTTCTCACTCATGACTGAACCTGCATATATAAAAAAAAAAGGGGGGGTGAGGGAGGTAGGGGGAGGAATAAAAATCCATCAGCAATAAGAAATATACTGTTGTGTTTCTATAGTTCCCAACTGGTCCATTCCCCTTCTCCAACTACCTGCCGTATTCAGAAAAGCAGATGGCATCATTCAAACAAAATTAAAATAGATGAGCGCATGCTAACTTTTTTATGCCTTATGACGATCATCTTTATGATTTTCATCTGAAAGCACAACAACTAAGCCACATCCAAGGCAGCATAACGTATGTCATGGGAAATGGATTAACAAGTGTCCTCCACTCCTACACTGAATGCAGACCCAGCTGAGATTTTTGCAGACCTACAGCGTTAATATTAATGGCACTGAGGTTGGCCGTTGGTTGGGAAAAGAGATTTTCCTTTTGCAGCAGGCAGTGACTTGTAAATGATTATGCACATGACACAGGGAAAAGCATCCATGAACACCATTGTGTGTCACAAAAGGAGCGGAGATGCCCTGCAGAACTTCACAGGTGCCTAGGGGTGAGGTGGTGCCGGATGGATGCTTTATGGTTGGACTGGGTGATCCTGTGGGTCTTTCCCAACCTTGGTGATTCTATGATTGTACGGATGTGCAGGCAAGGAAAGTATTTAACTAGAAATGTTTTCTTGCGCTGCTTCATCAGTCAACACTGAACAGCAAATGGATGGGCAGACTGTGGCATTTCATCCCTACAGCACCATGGGGAGAGAAAAAGAAAAGACAACAAAAAATGGAAATGAAACGAGAAGCAAGGGTGGGCAGTGAGGTGTCAGGAGACAAAGCTTCCCGGTGCAGGCAAATCCATCTTCCCCAAAGCTCCATCACCTCTAACATCAATGTCACCGAGGGTGTATCTGCACGGCTTGGTAGGCCCAGTCCCAAAGCAGGAACGCAGACTGCAAATCAGCAGCACTGCTCCTGTCCCACTCACACCTCGCTCTACAAGCAGCTGTGGCCTGGGGATGAGATGCTGCGCCTTGCTGCTCCTCCAGCAACCTCACAAAGTCATTGCAAAGACACCCCTGAGAATGCTGCTTTGCCCGGAGATGCTGTGATACACGGAAAGCAGCCAAATGGATTTTCTGAAAGCATTTTTCCTCCTTCTAAAGGCTCCGCTGCCGTTCTGGCAAAGTGTATCCTTGTCAGTCAGCGGCTAACCTTGTCAAGGGGAAGAAAAGGCTGGGAAGTGACAGGTTTGACAACCTGTCGGATGCCTGGTGCTCTGCTCTCCTCCCGATCTGATCGCTATCAAACATTAAACCACTGTTCCTCCACACAGGAGTGCAACTCGATGCCTGTGAGCCTCAGCCAAGGCTGATAGCGAGCTGGGAAGCTGCCAGCAGCCCTGTTTCACCCCCTTGCCTTGCATGTCCTCCTATGAGCTGATCTCTGAACATGTCACACCGGGAACGGTCCCTTAGGATCCCAGATAGGTCACCAAAACTGCGATCGGCTTTCAGGAAAATGAGAACTAGAGATGGGTGGTGGAGCTGTAACTCTGCAAGGAGAGATGAGGGTGACAGCTGCCTGGTTGCCAGTCTGCAGAACCTCGCCTACAAATCAAATTCCAAGCTCAGAAACCCTGGATGGGCCACAATTTCCTTCCCACCTCCAGCAAAGCAAGCAGCCCCTCCCATGCCACGCGTAGCAAACCCCAGCACATTGCACATCATTCACTCAGTTCTTACACACCCACTCAATGAGATCATCTCAGCATAAGGAACCTCTTTCCATGTGTTCAGAAGGGACAGAATATTTTAATTCATCTCATTCTCCCACACATACACAAAAGCTCTGCTTTCTGGACCAGCTTGCCTTCAAGATTCATGAGTGGAAGCAGCAGCACTGGCTGCACTACCCTGCTCTTGATGCTCCTTAATTCCACTGACGCTGCAGGAGACAACGGCTGAATAGTCAGAAGGAAAAAGCATCATACAATCAGGAGCTTAGCTGCACTAAGTGAAGCAGGAGATGCAGCATGTACCCGAAGAGGCCATTAAGCCAATAGATGCCAAGGACAGACTACAAGCAGCAATTACATTGTTTTTTCACAGTGCTAATATTAAGCTTATGGAAAGATGGCTCACTCTCCTCCCTGTGGGCCTAAGTCAAAACTTGCATTTGTTTAACATCAATTTGTTTTCCAAAGACCTCAGCAGCAAAAGCAAGGTGCCTGCTGCGCAGCCCAGCTGCTTCAGCATGACACCCAACAAGCAAGTGGGCTTCAGCAACAGGCAGCTTGTGCTTTGAGTCCCAGCAGGCTTCTGAGCTCCTCACAACACTCTCAGCTCAAACGCAATTGCAAATAGAAAGCGGGAAGGTGAGCAACAAACCCCTCCAAAGAATCCGCAAGAAGCACCACATCAGTAAGATGGGATTTGCATGGTGCTTTACCCGTGGTATTGTCCACCACCAGCAGCACCTTGTGACTCTGAACAGAGACAAAAATAAGCTTGTGCCAAGCTTAAAATTCAGCTAGGGATCTGGGGGTGGGGGGAAGGAGAAAATGAAACAGTAAGAACGTTCTTCTCTTTAAAAAGCAAAATTTCACATCTCCTGTATACTTCCAGGCTCATTCCCTTGCAGCAGGCAGCTCGCTGTAAGGATCCTCCCTCTCTTTTTACACTCCGAGATAAGGTTTCCTTTTAAACAAACAGAAACCAGACTTTTTAAGACCGATTTCCTTTTTCAAAGCAGTAAGGAAATAGATTCCTTTTAGCATGCTTCATGCTTGAAAAGGTTACAGTGGCCTTTCAAAATACCACACGCTGTGCATTCCGTATAGCATTAATGACTTGGAGGATGCACGGATACTTTCTAGTACATCTTAACCTTTTAAAATTGGGCCTTCATTGTCTTACCTTAATAAGCAGTTTGTTCACCTTATGTCATTTATGTCTCACAAAGGCCACCCTGGCTGAAAATACACATTAGATGTAAAACCACATGTTTTGTGTCCGCAGTTCAGCACGTGAAGCTGCGAAGCTTCATCAAGCACAGCATCGCTCCTCTCCTCCCATTATCACTCTCTGCTGTGACTAAAGCTCCTCGTTCCCAGGTGAGCAGTTCTCACCGTGCTCCCTGAACCGCAGGGCTGGAGGGCACTGACAGAGGCAAAGGGATTTATTCACTGCACTGAAGTCAGGCAGTGCGAGCACGTGGCTCCCCAAGAGAAGGGGAGGGAAGGAATCAATGAGAAATCAACAGTGATTAATGCTGTTTGACAATCTTTTGCATTAATCATGTTTCCACGCTCTTGAGAAAGCGAAGTGGAAAATCCATAGTCATAAAAAGCGTAATTGGGAACGTTCTTCCTACTTGTGCCGAGACAAGGGAAGGGGAAAATCTTAAAATATAGTAATTACAAAATGCTGAATTTAAATGATACACACAGTAGCATCTGCTTGTTGATAGCAAACCTGCAGAGCAAACCGAGCCAGGTATCCTCCTGCACGCTGCAAAGCACCGTTCTGACAACGATCTCTTCATCTGCTCCCTCAGCTCCACCATTAACAACCTGATAAAGAATTCATAAACACACACCTCGCACAAGTTAAAATACAGCCATAACAAAGAGTCAATCACTCTTCCTGGAGAACAAGCTACGAGATGCCACAGAAAGCAATGATGTCTTCATTAGCTTTTACAGTAAACATCCCTCTCAGAAAGCAGCCTTTATGACCCACCAAGGGCAATAAAGACGTCTTCGCAAATTGATGAGACAAATACTTCAGAGGCATAGTTTCCTCCAAAGCTAGTGTGAAACGGAGGGTAATGCCATTCTCTACACTCATAGAGCAGAATAAAGATCTTCATCCTTCTTGTGATGAGCCCACACCTGGACAAATGAGGGTCAAGCACAATATGGGTGTTAAGCACACTGGCAGTACAGCTGCGTGCTGAAGCTTCACGTGGAACAGTGAGGGCCATTCGTTGTGACAGCTTTTCACCACGAATTGCAGCGAGTTCCAGAGCTATACAACAAACAACAGCAAAGGAAAACAGAAAGAAAACGAGGAGCATCTGATACACAACAGAGCTGATCTGAGATTCTGCTTGTGCTAACAAGGTATGATGCTGACCAACCACATTATACAGAAAAGCCATTTCTCAGCAAGGACTGAATTACCAGAAGCTGAAGAAATTCAATTTCCAGCCCTAAACTTGTAGTCTTAAAATTGAGTTTTATCCAAGCTCTTCTGCTAGCATCAAAACAAGGTACCTCTGAAGAAGACATATGTTGACATAAGCACACTAGCTCACTATAGAAGGATACCTATAGTGTCAAGAGAAAGAAAATCTCCCCCAGAAAACAAACAAAACAAACCCCACCAGAAGCAATGGGAAACAAACACGCAGAACAGAATTCCCCCTCCTTCTGTGCCTTTCCTTACTAACAAAGGCTGCTATGGCTGTTTCCTAACAGCACTTTGGCGCAGCTGGACTGAGCCCCAGGGCCAAGAAGTCCTCATGGCAGTGATGCCAACCCCAAATTTCTGCAGCGAGCCCAAACGGACACTGTTTTTGTCACAGCTTTGTGGCCAAAACAAGTAGGCTGCACCCCCAACCCACCACATCTCTCATTAAATCAACTCCTTGGAATACAGCCCCTATAGAGAAGAATAGATTCAGCTCAGCAGCCCTCTTGCTGGGATCCAGAAGGCTCACACAACTCTCACACACCCTTATCCAAAAGCACGGGATGAGCCAATCCAGTTTTACAAGATTTATTGCTTAATTAATAACTTCGATGTTGGCAATTAAGGTGTGTTTGAGAGAAGATAATGAATATTCTTTTTCCACGTGAAAGCACCACCTTTTGTGTCTTGCAATCCTCTCCGCAAGCTATAATTGATAGTTTGCTTTAACGTGGAATATTCCTGCAGCAATTACGGGGCTTTATTGCTCTCTGTTACTGCACTTTGCACAGGAAAATATTTTTGTTATCATAAATTCCTTTGCTAGCAGACTGCCTAGGATGGGAGAGAAACGAGCGCCAGCTTCTCCAGCATCACAAATCTTGCCTTATCCCTTACAGCACAGTGGGAGAGCTGATACAAATCCACTCGTGCAATGGTTCACCACAAATCCATGAAGGGCCCCGGGATGCCTGCAGGAGCCTGCACACCTCCCAACTTGCTGTAAGGCATCGCAGCTTATGCAAAGAGAGCAAGTAGGAAAACATACCAATCAGCACCTCGCTCCTACGGGGAAGGCTACAAACTGAGGCAGGGAGAGTAAACATGATTTAATAGGAGTTGATTCACTGAGGAACTGAGGTCCAAATCCTCCCTGAAATGCCACCACCTTTTTTTGCACCAGGGACCCCAAGGAGAAACAGCAGAGATGGGTGGTGAACGTGGAGCAGGAACGTGGGGGCAAAAGGCATCAGCTCTGTGAAAGTACACAGACATGAGGCTCAGAAAGTGCTGAGCAATTCAAACAGACTTGCTCTAAAATAAGTCCTGGAGGAAATGCTAAATTTCACTTTATAAGCACTTAAATAAATTTAATGCTATCTATAGCTGCAGATCTAACTATAGCTACAGCTGAACAGCCCCGCAGAGTTGCAAATTGTTTCTAGTTAAGGAATGTCTTGCAATGCATCAAGCTATATAAGGTGCTGCTTCTTACCAACAACAGAATGGCAATTTAAATAGTACAAGGATGGGAAGAGCACAATTTCCTGGAGCTCAGAAGGCCCACCTGGCCCTTAATGCACCGATGTTGCTGTGTTCACAGAAGTGCCATGGACCTCCAGCATCACAGCGGGGCCAGAAGAGTGACTTTCCACAGATTTACCCCAGGCATCTGCTGCTGCTCTGCACAACTAAAAAAGGGACATGCCCCTCATCTTACGACAAATACTGAGGCATCACTCATAGGATGGAGGAAACCATACAATGGCTATGACCCAAAGCCTTCTACCTCTGCTCCCTGATGTCAGGGAGAAGCAACAGGCCCACGCACCTACTGCTCATCATAGCAATCACAGAAGCACTACGGTTGCAAAAGACTGCCAAGATCACCTTGCCCAGCCATCAAAGAAGGCCACATCCTACCCCAGCACTTTCCTTCCCACATCATGCTCTCTGCTGCGGCACAACTGCAATTCTTCCACAGCGAATTGAGCCCTAATTACTGAACAGTTTGTGAACAACTGCCCTTAAAATGTTAACAGCTGAAATGATGATAACAATAATTCTGTTTGCAGTTACAATGGCCTCTCATTAGAGCTGCTTAATTAAATATTTTCCAAAACTATCTCAGGAAAAAAAAAAGAAAAGCGTGCTCTCTCAACTGTAGAAGCAGAACCCAAAGCAGCCGTGAGGAAATGGTGGCTTTTTACAGCTGAAATATTTCCTACAGCCAACCACAAGAAGTGACCTCACACATGTCCCCAACGCGGCTGACTTTGCCATCATTAATCCGCTCATTCAATAGGAAAAGACGCTGCAGGTCCTGGTGAGCGCATTCCCCTGTGAGCGCTGCGCCAGGAATTAGAAATGCTTAAATCTTTTACACTTATTTAGCCTTTATGCTCACCCAGAGCCTTGGTTGGATGGAGAGATGATTTAACATCCTTCCACAGTCGTGGGGTACAGCCGTGCCTCCTCCAGCACATGCACAGAAGGGCAAAGGGGCAGTTCTCATGTATAGAAATGCTCCCAGCATCAGCAGCACGCTGTCCCTCCTCCTCTCCTCTGGCACATCCGCTCCTCTCAGCCACACACAGCTATCTCCCACTCCACGTAAATGAGACTGAGCAGAGATCATGTAAATACATTACCATTTGTTAGCTAATTAAGATTTAATGGCAAGCCCCGATTGGTTTACTGCAACACACACAGCTGCTTACAAACAACTGCAGAGAGCTGGTCTAGGAAGGCATGTGCATACAGTCCTACTGTTCATTGCTAAAACATCTTGAGTCCCAGTGATGAAAATCAGGTAGTTCTGGCCATTTTAAGTATTGCCAAATACATATAAAGAGACACTAGCAGCGCCTGAGAGTTTACACTAGGTTGTCAGCTTCAATAAAATCTATGAGGGAATAGATTTGGATTCTTTTTCATATTTCTCCCCGAGCATCTGCTGCTGGGGATGGGCCAGGGGCTGGACAGGTCTTCATTCTGACCTGGCAGATGTGCAGATGCTACCACATGGCTCTGACATCGCTGTACCAATGCGCCTGGCAATTTAATGGGGCCACAACACAACAGCTGTGCCTTCCAGCCCAGAGCATCCTTGGCACACGCTGCCTGCACAAGGCAACAGGGCAGGCACTGCCATCCGTGCTCCTGTAGTGAGCAGTACATTTGGGGAGCAGATGAAAAGTGACACAAACACACTTTTTTGTTTACTTTTTGGTTCTCCTACTCATGCTGGGGCACGCAGTGAGCTGAGGACATGACTTCACAGAAGGACACAGCAGGAGGCTATGGAGGATCAGCTCTGCTCAAGCCACTCAGAGAGGGCTGCAGAGGATGAGAGGAGGATAACAACTCCCTCCTTTGTAGCTAAATCTTGGGCATTTCTGTTCTAAACTCACCCTGCTCCCAAATCCGTACAATACCAGGGGGAAACTCAAATGAGAGCCACCTGAGTCGGCTCCACAAGCTGAACATCTTCAGTAACCCACAGTTCAAGGATTAATTCATCCTGCTATTCCTTTTTGGGGTGAAATCAATCTATACAAGTTACGGGGGACAGCATGTTTCTGTCACTGCTTACTATAAGCACGTCATTCTGGGCAATGAGTGGTATTTCTTGTTCTCCAAAGCCTGCATCCTGCTTTCCTCCCTGCCACTGCAAAGACACTGCTAAAATCCTCTTTTTATGAACCTTTCCTATAGTGCTACAGATACCAGCAGGGCTGAAGAACCCACTGAATCCTCAGATGGGCACTATGCAAAGCACGCCATAATCCTTGCAGGGGATTATGCCTTTGCGGTCAGAACACCAGTTTGCAACTTAATAATGCACCATTAAAATATCCACCCCGTTCTACTAATCTGAGGGGGGAAAAATGGGGGGTAGGGGGACCCAGCTTGCTGAGACACGTCTGAATTCATTTTTTATTTCTCCTCCAAATAAAACATCAAAATATTTAATTCTGCCACCTATGGAAGAATAAGAAATAATCAGCTGTGACTTTTCAAAAGCCACAGCTGTATTATGTTGTGATCAGACTTGAAATCAAAGCCCATTTAATAGTTGAAAGTTGTCAAAGCCTCAATATAAACTTTCACTAAGGCACAGTCACAGTGGGCTGGGAATTTAAATGGAAGGACATCGAGGTAGGCTAGGAGTAACACCTCTGCTTTGGTTTTATTTGGTAAGATCTACATTAAAAGCCTCTATTGAAAGCAGTGATAATTTGCTGAAATCTACACAGCTGAGAGCCAAAAATGATGCTGAGGAGGAAAAAGGAAGGTGGGAGAGGACAGAAAGCTGTGTGAGTATAGGGGAGGTT
Source organism: Coturnix japonica (assembly GCF_054131305.1). Lineage (NCBI taxonomy): Eukaryota > Metazoa > Chordata > Aves > Galliformes > Phasianidae > Coturnix > Coturnix japonica. Next base: position 12,018,885 of record NC_140666.1, read on the forward strand.
CAACAGGGATCCCAGTGCTCAGACCAGCAGCCTGTGCACACTAGAAACCTGTTTGCTACCCATACCTCCCTCACAGTATGGGACACCAGCACATCCTTAAGCACCAGCTGGAGCCCAACAGCACTTCTCCTCCTGTGAACTCTGTCAGGCAAACATCTGTCAGCACGTCTCAGTTGTTTCACACAAATCACACCAATGTTTCCCCCCCCCCCCAACCTTTTTTTTTTCCTTTGGCACCTTCTACCAAAATAGACTATTGCAAGATGTCTCTGTATCACACTCCATCAGCACAACGCAAAAGAAAAGCTGTTTATAAATAAAGGAGGCACAGTCTGAGCCAGATATTAGATTTCATGCGCTTGCTAGCAGCCAAACATACATAACATCAGAGTAATTGCAAATAAAGCACAAACATATGCGCAAGACAGGGACAGAACCCCAAGCGCTTTCGCACTGCACTTTAACTTCCTCAAACATTGTCTTTCTAACGAACTGGGAGAGTGATGAATGATCACCTTCCTCTGCCCGGCTGCACTGGGGCTATTCCCACTGCTGCCTGTTGCTTACTGTCCCTGCGTACCTTGTCTTTCCTCACCTCAAAGTAGTGTTTATTTAGCGTTGATCTTAACACCAGCAAAAGAGATGCGGTGAAAAGAGGAAATGAATCCCCCCTATTACTATGGCAGCTTTTCACTTCAACTAAGGAGCATTTATTTGGTGGATCGTATGTCTGTGAAGATCTTGCCAAATACCAACTGAATGGATACACTGCAGGGTAAATTAACAGGAAAGCAGTGAATAAACTCAACAGCTCCTGTACTTAGTGGGCAGAGCAGGGATGGGCTGATGGATGGACTAGATGATCTCCACAGGCTTTTCCAACCTTAACTATTCTACAATCCTACAATTCCTTTCTGGAGTTTGAGACAGGAAACCACAGCAAAGTTCCATCTCAGTAAAAGAAACACCAGAAACACCCAACACAAGCAGTTCCGCTAACACAAGTTCTTCCAGGAGGCTTCTCTTTAAAATGAGCAAAGTTTAATCAGAGGTAGAAAGCAGAGCAGGGAGAGGATGAGCTGTCTTCCCTCTCTGTGCTCAGGTGTGCTCCCCTCCCCAGCATCCTTTTCCCACCTTCATCTCTATGCTCATCCAACATGCTTTTAACAAACCACCTGAGATCCCCCCAGCCAGGCTGTATCTCAGGCGTGCAGATCCTTTCTGCATAACATTTACCGAACAACCTTTCCTCCTCAGCAGCTCCCTCCTGGGGACCTCTCATCTCACAGCTCAATTACAGCAAATTCCTCTCCCCAACCCTGACACATACCTCGCTCTGCTGAGATCTGCTCAGAACACAGAAGGGCAACAGCCCTTCCCCCAGCCAGCAACTACTGTGCCACCACCCACACATCCCTCCAATTCTTGCTTCTCCCCCAAATCAGCTGATGTTTCCTACTGCAATTTTGCTGGAGAAGGCAGGAGGACACCCCGCGCTGCCCACAATTACTCAAACCACCAAAAGCTCTGCTGTTCTACTCCAGCAGAATTACCTTCAAGCAAGTGATAGCCACGGAGTCTCTTCCATCCTGAGACTCTCCAATAATTTGCAAACCTAATGCAATACGTGCATTACTTGCATGTATTACTAGACATGGACACATCTCAACAGGTGACACTACAGGAGGGCTTGGAGCACAACTTTGCTCCAGGTACCTCCCTCCCAAACCATTCTATTTCCTCCTCTCACTCAGGTCCACATGTCACAACCATGCACTAACAGAGTCCCTGTTAGTCCCTGTCCTGGCAGTTTGCTCAGGATGCAGCCAGTAAACCCCATCCAACAACAGCGATTGGACAGGACCAGGTGTACACTGAGCAGCAGCGCCTGAATCAGCCCGCTTAATTACAGCAGAAAGGCTCATTCATTACTTCCTTTTCAGGTTTAAACATGAGCACTATCAGGTTAACACCCATGAAGAACAGGCAGTTGGTTTTATGGATAAAACTAACCAAGAAGCTCAAACAAGCTCTGTGTTTAACTTTCAGCTGTTCTGGACTTGTTAAGTCATCTCCCCAGTCCCTGCTCCAAGATATTCATTACCCAACCGCATACAATTGGAAATTCTTTCTTCTAAAGTCATACTTTAAAGTACCCCTTAATTATTTGTGGTCTGGCAGAAGCTGTAATGCTAACCTATTAATGTTAATGAGAGAAATATAGCAGACAATAATCACCTGCTGCTTTATACACGCTGAATTTAAAGCGAGCAGGTTAACTTAAGCCTAAAAGACTGTTTAAACTCCAAGTTTGGAAGCAGAATTTGATGGTGCATGATTAAGCCTCAAGTTCTGCAACCAGGCAGGCCTTAATGGAACAAGATCACGTTAACTTTACAACAGGACAAAGCTTTATGAAATCTTCCCTGCAAAAATAAAGGGGGGAAAAAAAGAAACGAAGCTTAAAAAAAAAGCACTACCTGTAAAACACTGTTTTGCTCTCCTTCCACAAATCTTTATGATTTACTTTTGACTCAGGAGCTCACTAAAATTAACAAGCTGAAATGATGTTTTGACAAGTTCCAGTGCTGATGAACAGATTTTTCAAATCACGAATCCAGCTTCACCTCGTTCTTCCAGCACAGCTGACAGTTGAGGAGTGAATCATTCCTTCCTTCTGGTCTTTGTGTGTTTTGTTGAATGCTACACTGGGAACAACCAACTTCAGTTCCCTCAAGTAATTCTGTAAAATGCCAGGCTTCGTGTTCTTTCACACTTTAATAAAATTAAGTTCCATAGGAAGGAAAACACCCGCCTTGCCAAGCTCAACCATTTTGACCATATGTTGCCATCAGATGAACCTAACCAAAGCTGAGCAAAAGAGATCTACTGTATGAAATCCTGTCACTCTGAATGCATACAAAATCTACCACCGTTCCTTGGCAGCAGGCAAGGTTGCCTTCTGCATACGCTTTGGGTTCCACCTCAATGAACAGATGGGCACGATGGTTACACTTCATTTAGGATAAATAAAGGAGATTACTTGTCCCTAGAGCCAAGAAGCTGAACTCACAGCATCCTCTACCCAGAGGACAGGCACATGCAAGCAGCACGTGTCCAATATCAAATGGAATACGCACAGAGGAGCTTCAAAGCTTTACAGAGAAGGTCCAGAACAACCTGAAAAGCAGCCAGAGCAGTCCCAGAAACTGAAGACTTGAGACAGTGAGGGGAGAAAGCCAAGGAACATTTCTAGCTTGAACACCTGTTATTAGAAGCACAGCAAGGAGACTGCTGCCTGTTCTAATCTTCCCTACACTTAAATGAAATAAGATCCAAATACTGCATTTATTTAAAAGGACATGCAGCTATCTAGCTTTACTGATAGCAATACCCAACTTTCCACTTTAGCCAAGGGCATCAGGGAGGTCAGGCAGTCCGCTGGCTGCAAGGGCACTTCCTCCTCCTCCTCCCTGAAAGCACAAAAGTGGAACCTCTCCCGCTGGGGCAGCACCTACTGGAGACAGCAAAGTCAACGGGGCTGCTGCTCCTGTCTGCAGCTGCCAATGTTTTATGCATTCTGAAAAATTCAAACGACACAGCTGTGCGATGTGAAATATGACTCAGTGGAGTTTGCGTCTTTCTGCAGGCAATCACATTTATTATAATAAATAACTATAAATAAATAATGAGGTTGCTTAACGGGGACACGGGTAACCTGTCTAGACAATCACGGAGGTGACGTACTTTGCACTGGAACACCCTCAAGATTTCAACAATGAGTCTTGATTAAAATTAGGGTTTTCTTTCAACTTTGCTTTAAAAAAAAAGAAAAAATAGAGGGGAAAAAAAAGCCCTAAGCAATGATTGCTTACACAAAGATGTTGAAAGCTGCTTCTCAGCATCACCAGCATGCACCTAGCAAGTTCAGCTGGTAATATTTTGCTCCCTAGCAGGCGTCCCAGGTCATTTCACTGCCTGCCTAATGGAGAAATGCAATGACCAAACTAATAGCTAGAACATGTGACCTTAATTAATTAGCAGACCTCCTGGAAAATGCCAACTCTGCATTGTCACTGCCTGCTCTCAAGGACCCTCTGCCTGCGTCAGCAGGACAGACGCTGGGTCTATTAGCATTTGCTCTGGGATAAGGACAGATGATGCGAGATCAGCCCCAGCAACCTCATACAGGGGACAGACAAGGTCTGAAATACAAAAACAAGATCTGAGGAAGCAGTTTGTGGTTGATCTTCCCTCTCCATAAATGTTTCTCCAACGGGCTGTAGGAGAAAGCCATGACGAACAAACCGAAGGTCAACTGGGAGAGACCAGGAGGGGAGCAGATGGCCACCTGCCACCTCCCCACTCAGCAGCATCATTCACTCCATCTGCATCCCAAAACACGACCTCACTTCCTCCTCTCTCCCTCTAGCTGCCTTCTTCCATCCATGCATTGTACTCATTTAGGTTCCAGGACCTTTTCAGCATGTAGTGGGGAACACTTGGGAAAGCAAACAAAATATATCAGGCCAATACCTTCCCCTGAAATCCTACCAACAGCTGCAAATGAGCAGTGCTCTGCTAGGAGGAACACAGAAGGAAAAAACAACAAACCAAGACATTTCCTATTCTATAAAAACAACCCTTTGACTTCAAGCAGAACTGCAGTCACAATCAATTTCAATAACAAATTTTATCAATACCAGGCAGCAGCCTACAGGAAAAGATCTCCCTTTCTCCCCTAAGCAATGCATCTTACTTTGGAGAGGGGAGAAAGTAAAATAAACAGCACTCAGAACTTTTAAGAAGCAAATTGTGCAAACAGCCACTCTGCCACTGTTTGCAGAATGGCCACTGGGAGCTCAGTCAGGCTCAGATCTGACTTCCACGACAGATGCATGCTCACATGGGTGCTCTTTTGGCAGTCAGGTCCTAATGTTTGCTGCAGATCTCATACATCACGGAGATGAAAACTGCAATCACAGCTGCTCAGCAGAATTTCCATTATTATTTCCAAGGGTCGTATTAGGGAATGAAATATCTCTGATTTTAGAATGAAGTATCTTGTTATTGCTTGCACCTCTAAACATGCAGATGCTGCGTCAAGAATGTTTTGAATATCAGTAATAAATAACTATAAATAAATAGTAATAAATAGTCCCATATGGGCTAGTTGTTTTTTATTCCAAGGGACATGAACTTAAGAACCAATCTTGCAATTTAGCCCAGAATTCTCCCTCAGATTTCCTAGCTTTTTTTCCCCACTTGTTTGCAAGTTTCATCAGCACCTACTGCATGACTTGTAATGCTAATCAAACTTCTCCAGGTAGAGCCAGGGCCTATAAATCAATCCCAGCAAAGTAAATACATCACCCCATTTTGGTACAAACATTCCTGCCTCTCATTAAGCTGTGTTCTAGGAGCCTGCAGCATGCATTTCAAAAGGGTAAAGGAAAAATGCATGCAGGCAGCTCAGCACATTTCCATCAGTGTGACCTCAGCATGACAAGGGCTGGGCAGGTGGGGGGATGTGATGAGACATTACGATTAAGCACACTGCTTTCCTTCCTTGCTTTCCTTTGTGTCTCCTTGCCTGGGCTGGGATCCCCCCCAGGGCTGGTGGTTGTGCCCATCCCTGTAGGGCTTCAGGTGCAGGGATGGCACAAGATGAGAGCTCCCAGGGTCCTCAGAAGCTCTGAGATATTTATAAGTGTCCACAAGACGAGTTGTACTTCCTTCCTGTTTTATGCTAACTACAGGCACCTGTAAGGAGCAATCAATCGCAGTCTGTGCCATACCCTAAGAACCCTAAAATACTAAGTGCAGGAACCATCACAGACGAGACATTAAGGCATTTATATAGGCTGGGATCCTATATCAAAAGCTATTTATACACTAACTCAGCAGAGCCTCAGTGTTCATCCACCAACAGAAAAGCATGAGTGGTTTAAATGGATGAGAACCAGACAAAAGCACAAACAGTGCCGTCTGGTTTCAGGTGTGACCACTGCTAAACCTCACCCAAGGAAGGTGGATCTGAGTACTCGTGCAAGGGCAGGAATTGCACCTCCACCCATTGGGAAGAGGCAATTTCTACCTCAAAATCATCTTGATTCCACCCACGTTGCTCCAGCCAAACTGGGCCCTTCTCACCCACTCTCCTCATGAAATAAAACCTCAGTGGTCCAAATCTCTGACTCTGATTCTCTCTCTTCCAACCACGGACACGATATGATTGCCAATTAAAAAGTGAAAGTGGAATGCAATGAGATACAGAAGCAATTAAACTGGGAAAAAAAATGTCATGAGAGCAAAAATGAACACGGCCTACTGAAAGAAAAAGAAATTACTCCTTTAAAAGAGACAGTAAAAAAACCAAACCCACAACCCGCGTGTACCAGATTTGATTTGAAGAAGATGTTAGCAGTGATACATCTGCTCAGCTGAGCTGCCAAAAGGAATTAGTTTAAGAGAGAAAAAAAAAAGAGAAGTTTAAAAACACACTTAGAAAGCAATACCGCTCTGTTTTATGTCCTGCCACTCCTGCATGCTGCCACATTACGGAATGCTCCAGAGATCACAAAACGGCCTCCCGTCACCGAGATGAAACCCAGCAAAGTGCTAATGATAACGTTTAAAGCAAGATGTGGAAAACCGGTGCTAAAAGTGAAGAATGTCAGAAGCTGTGTGGCTTGTTTCAATGAGCCGGCCGGCTGCTGGAGAGCTGTTCTCCCCACACAGCACCCCACAGGGCCACGACAAGCAGGAATCGCTAATTACAGTGGTTCAAGGAGGATGCAGCAGCACTTCTTTGTAAAGCTGGAGCACTCGGTGCCGTATCACACTGGCTTTTAATCTCTCATCCCATCATATGACTTTTAATAGAGTTCTGCGGTCCCGGCATTAACTGCGTGGAAAAGAGCTGACAGGGCAAGAAAGCAGCTCTTATCGTTGCAGTTAGCCATATCCTGCTCTTCAGGAGGATGCAGGGCATGAATTATCTGCTTCCCAGGGATGAGCACCACTGTGCAAATGGAGACCTGCTCTGCTCAGGCTGGAGGCAACAGGGGGTTGTGCATCAGCACTTGGTACAGAGCAGAGCCCCAGGATTTGTGTCCACGCCACAGCATCCCCTTAGGCCTTCCCGTGCACTTGGATGCTTGCAGGAGCAAGCTGAGGATGTGCTCCTGAAGGCACAACAGCCAGCACAAACTCCTTCCCCAGCTAGTTCATAGTCCTGGCAACCCTGTTGCCATGCTACAGCTCTCAGAAAACTCAAATTTCAACACAAAACCGAGGGCCTCTGATGTTACCTCCTTCTAAGAGCTCACCCTGCGCTCGCCAATGAAAAGGGCCCTCAAAGTCACTTTCTAAAGCAAAGAAAATGAAAGGGTTGGACAATGTGTGTGTTACACAGTTTTCTTTTTGAACTCCTCAGACTTCTAAGCAGCTGGTAAGAAGAAAGGGGAATCTGACCTGGATTAGCTAAAAAAAAACCCTAAATATTTTACAAAGCTTTATCATTAAATTCAGCTATTGATTAGAGCTTTGACCTTTGTGAGTCTGCACAAACCTTCAATACCTCCTCCGGATACTGAGGAGGAATCCCAAACCGAGGCCAAGTCTCAACAATCCCAACTTGTGTCCTTTATAAAGCACGTTATTAAATCATCGCCATTCAAATACTGACAGGGAAATACATTCAGTTGTCCTGCGGGCACCTCCAGCACCAGTTGTTGCAGAAATAGATACACCCTGAAAACAAAGGGGAAAGAAGGGCTCTGGGATGCCCAACTGCATGAGCTTGCACATCAATCCCAACTTCATTCAGGGATGCCAAGGCACACAAATCTGATGTCTTCCTCATACAAAGTTGCTCAGTTCTCCATTTCATTTATTTTAAGGCAATGCGAGCGCTTCCAGATTGCAGGCCATCACCTTGAAATCACGTGGGTTTTAGTCAAGCAGAAAGAAAAAGGCTAAAACTCTACTGGAAAAACTGCCTGCTGCTGGTTTGCCCTTGACAGAGTTGTTTATCCAGTATCTCCCTTTCCCCTCCACATTGCTTTTGTATTATGCTGTACGAAACACTGAGCAGCAGATGGTCTTTACCTCCTGTAGGATGCTGGAGGAGCATCTTGCAGAAAGGATGAGCACAAGACATGGCTTTGAAGGTTGGTGTTGAACTGGACACTGTAGCTCCCAAGTAATTGTGACTAGCCACTAAATCACCGTGTGTAATGGATTCCTCTGAACACTTATAGCTAACAGTCCCATTATGCTCTAATCTGGAAAACATCTAAATGACTCTCCACAAAATATTAGAGGGGAACATAAACGTCTTGATAAGAACGAGATTCCAGAGGTACTCCACTTAACCACAGTGACATCTGTAATACAACGTCTAGTACAATAACATCCATTATAGCACAGTCATTTGCTATTTGATTTTTAAACTCATGCTTCCAGACAGCAATTCAGAGAGCGTCAATTCTATATGAGAGGTGAAACAAAGAACAAAGCTGTGGGATGGAGCTGGGAACCACAACTGGTAGCCCCGATGGCCCCAGGAAATATTCATTGCAGCACACCTTGCTCATCTGCCCCCATTTACCTCCTAAAGCAGTGATTTCCAAGCTCTGAAGTTTTAGGGTAATACAGCCATGGAGGAAGGCTTGGAGATGGCACCTTACATCTCCAAGCAGCCCCTGCTGTCCTCTGCTGCCAGGGAAAGGTGCCACATTGGTGGGGACAGAAGGGCTTTATGCAATCAAAACCCATAGACAATGCTATTAGCTGAGCAAAGTAGAAGAGGGAAGCGTCACTGATTCACTTCATTTTCCAGGAGAAACCTGAGCTGTTGGAGGACAAGCTGAAATATTCCATTAAGGAAAAAAATAACAACACAAAAACATCTTGTTTACAAAGAGAAGGGAAGAAATCCCTCAGGTTAACGTTCAAGTACAGCAGCAACAGAATTTACCACAACAATCTCTGCGAGGCAGATACTCACCCTGCTCCCAGCCCAAGGAGCAGCACAGCTTACAAACAGGCTGCACTCGTTTAACAGAAAAACCGAGCAGAAAAGAAACACCACTAAGAGAACCTTCAAGAAAGGAAGGGAACAGACTCTGCCTTTTAACATTCCTCCCAGCAATTCTGCCCATCTCCCTGCCTGTGGGGCATGTCTGTAGGGAAAGCTGCACCCAGCAGGGGATGGGGCTGCTGTCAGTGACCCCACCAGCTCGAGCAGCGCTTGCAGGCGTCAGTCTAGACCGGGGACTTGAAAGCACTTCACCACCACACCTTCCTGAGCTGTGCTGTGCACTCCTACACCGCAGCCAAGGATCAAAGCCAAGCGATGCTATAAGTGGCTGCAGCACTCCCAGCCCTGGTACCTGCATTAAAGTGAAGGCTTTTGCTTTTGTTCTTAACAGAAAGGAATGTTTCATCTCAACTGCCCGAAGATGAAAAGCAGCTTGTAAAATAAATGGATGCTGTCCACATGAGCTAAGAAACCCAGGTTTTTTCTGCTTCTCCTCTCCAAACATCCCAAAGCGACTCCAACACTCTGCAGAGCTCAGGACCACTGACATTAGTACAGGTCATGCCCTTGGACCACAGCATGTTATTCAGCACCTACAGCCTTACTGAAATCCACTTCCAGAAGTGAGTGCATCTCTCAAGCCCTATAACATCCTAAAAACCAACTCCCACAAATACCAAAAGGCAGTGCCTTCTAGCAGCCCTGAACAACAATTGCTGCCTTTAAATCACATCCCAGATGCCCACTTTTCATAGTAAATTAAGTCCGTCCTCTGCCGTAACAGAAGCCATTAGCTGCATTGTAAAAGATGCAGCCCTGGTTAGGCAAGCCATCTGCAAGTGCTCCTGTGAGCAATGACTTCTACCTGACCTGTGTTTGCAGGGTCACCCCTTACTTGATGCCTAACCTAGCGTGGCTTGCTATGAACAGAGAGCAACTCAAAGAGCACCTGATGAAATACAAAGACTGTTTTATTTGTGTTTTGTTCTTAATAGAAACAGTCACACCAAGAGCTCCCTCACAAAGATGCAAATGCATTGCCTCTCACACTGCAAAACACAAGCAGTGCCCCAGCACTGCTCACCACCACCTCCAGACCTCCCACACCACTTCAGACAGGCAGTGATATCAGGTGTCCACCTCCAAGCTGTCCTCTACAAGGAAACAAGCTGGATGCACAGAGCTGAAAGTCACAGGGCAGCAGTGTTGTAACACCTAATGCTCCGAGAGATCATCACGAGATGTCAGAGCCCAAGTGTAAGCAACCTGGCTTCCATTATGAGCAGTAAGTAGAAGTACTGGGATTCCACCATGTACCGTGAGACATATAAGCAACCCTAAAAAGATCTTTTAATCACAGGAGCAAAGAGACCTGGATTTCACTTAGCTTCATATAACTTTATATATAGGACATTAAATATTTTTACTGTAGGGGGAAAAAATAAAGTATGATCCTGTACTTCACACCCATAACTCTTCCCTGAACACACAGGTTTATAGCAGGAATCAATTCACCCTAGGGAGACTGTGACTTCAGGTGATGGATGGGCAAAGGAGAAGCAAAACTGTCCTGCGTTTTCCAGGAAAATAACAAAATATGGTGGGAAGGTAAAAAAAAAAAACCTTCAGACGAGAAACAAGAGAACCTTAGATTCCTTTAAAAAAAGAATACAGTGGCAGCCTCCAAAGCAAATTAATTTGCAGCTCAATACACAAGTTGTCAGCCTGAAAAAGCACAGTGCTGCAGGGAAGCAGCAGCAGGGCCGGGCGGCTGCTGCCCGCAAATCCCCAGCACCACAGCCAAGGCAGAATCTGCTTATATCTTACAAATAGCCAGATCCTTCCATAATCCAGGCTCTGAGAAATTTTTATCTCTCTTGTGAGCTCAGCTATTCTCAAGTCCTTTCTGTGACGTTTTAACTCTGTGTGGCAGGATACACTGACGGATTTTATAGCAAAGATTGGTTGACATGAGGGCTGGATTTGGGTGAGATGCAGCCTGCCTTTTGGCCCCACTCTCCCACAGGCTGCTGGAAAAGATGTCCAAACTCACGCCCTCCTGAAGCTCCAAACCAACCCTGCCAAGCAAAGGCATCTACTGCTGCAGAGGCTTCACTGCTATGTGGAACATTGCATTTGGTAGCACGTTGGATGTCCAGCAAAATACTGGGTGCTAAGACAGCTTGCCAAACTATTCCTCAGTTAAAATTCATCCCCAACAGGCTGCAGCCTCCAAAATCCAGCAGGTATTACTGCTATATCTCAGCTCCACCTTATAAATCTAACTCTATCCATAACATTCTGCGAGTGATCATATTCCAGTCCAGAGTACTGCTGACGTCCAAAATTTGACTAGCAGAAGGAAAAGCAAGCCAGCAGCTTCTCAGCAGAAGCAGCTGCAGGTGCAGCTCCTCTGGTTTCATTTGTGCCTCCCCCCCTTCACCCCCCCACCAAATAGATGGGGTTAAGAAAAAAGGCATTTATAACCACAGCCTGCAAGTGTTACACTCAGGAAGATGGACTCATGGGGAGTGTGACAACACAGATGCTTCTTGCCTTCCCAGTGACCAGCTGGCAGCTCAGTAGAACCGAAAGAGTTAAAGGCTAATTTATGCCATTTATGTTTTTGCAAGTCACTCAGCAGTCATCAGGCAGACACATCCTGTTGCGCCTGACATTTCCTTGAGCTCTTTTGTCTTATTTCTCTGTGCTCCCATTGCACTGATGAGATCCAACACCCCCACAGGAAAAAAAAAAGCTCTCTAATACACAGAGGCCACGCAGCCCCTTCCTCCCTCCCTCTGCACAGGCAGTGGCATGGGCTGGAGGTGGAAGGCTGCCTGAGGGACAGACAGACAGACAGCTGCCTCTACCCACAGCCACCCCCCTGCAGAGGACATGGAGCACTGGGGCAGGACCCAGCAGCATCTTCCCATAAAAATACAGCCCCAGAAGAGCTAAGGATTGCTCCTGGGAATAGCTTTCCCATGGGTGAACGGACAGCAAACAGGAGGCAACACATGAAGCACTTCCACCTAAGTGTCAGTTTCTTCAGCAGCAGAGTTTTGAGTATCAGATAAACTAGATTAACCTCACCTAGACCTGCTTAAGGATGCTCTCTCCTCGGTTAACCTGAAAAAGCAGCCAGAGAAACTTCTGACAGGTGAAACTTTGCTTTTCTTAGCAGAGGGTTAAAACAGCTGTGGTCTAAGGAAGAATACAACCATTCCCAGAGAGTGCTTTACCCATTTGGTCCGTCTGTTTGCTGAAGGACCCTACAGTTCAAACTGCACCTTTGAAGGGCAGATTCCTGCTGCTGGGAGCCTTGCAGTGTTTTAATTTACCCAATGCAAAATGCAATAAAGGAAGAATTGATCTCCCAGCTACTCGGACCTCTAAGAGCATCAAAACTTCACAGTCCTTTTGATTATGGAAAATTAGGAGCATTTGCTACAAGGATCTCATGAAAGGCATCGTCATCTTCATGCTTTTATGTAAATGCACAAAATCGTTTAATGCTACAAGATCCTCTCTCTCATAGCTGCATATATTTAGTGCTCTCACATCAAAAGTTTGGCTCCTCTAGAGTTGCATAAGCTGCCGAGAACCAAGAAGTAACATGATTTGAGTCTCATCACTAATGGATCTTAGGACTCGTAGGGCCTCTAAGCACTAATGATTTTTTTTTTCCAAGGCTAAATAAACAGAGATTTCACTCAAAGCTGTAAACAAGCAATATCTCAAATGGATTCTGCCTTTAAAAGCATGAATGGATGATGGAGAAGACTGGGGTCAAGGAAGAAGGAAAAAGCTAATCCTAATTGTCACCCACTCAAAAACTTCACCTTGCTGTATGAGTATATACACTGTCCAGCCAGAGATACCCAAGTGTATGGAAAGAACAAGTGCGCTAAGTGCTTACCAGCTTCTTATTTCAACCTAAACAACAACAAAACCCAACAACCCAAACCCACCAAACCACTGGAAGTTAAAAACAGGTCACACCCAGTGCAAACGTGCTACAGGAATTACACATTTACTACCTATATCAGCACTATGAACTTACATGCAAACAGATATATATATAGCTTTGGCTTCTTAGACTCACATTAGAAAATGCAATTATCTTTCATTAATTTTACAGAGCGTTCACAGTACAAATTAAATCATTTTTTTCGTGTCTGTTTAAGAAAAACTTTACTGTGTTAATTATTCATAAATACGAAAGTCTGCTACTTATTACTCATCTCAAATGTGATTCATTTCAATAATGCCTGAATAATTCGCCGCTACCCTATTAATCCAGGAACACACTGTACAATTGCCAGCACCAGCAAATCAATCATGAGCAGTAAACCATGCTGGCTTGCTGGAGGAGGAAGGCAGGAGCATGCTCCCATACCAACCCCTCTCATCCATAAACCCCATCTCACACCTCTGTCCTCACCAGCTGTGCCCAGCAGGCTTCCAGCTGCACACAGGGAGCAAAGAAAGGCATTAGGCAGCAGTACAGCAAGGGGGAACAGCAGCTGGAGAAGTGGGAAGAAATGGATCCCAAATCCCCTCCAGTACACAGGAAGCATGCACAGGTAATTCCAAAATAGGCTGAGAGTCAGGAGGGCTGCTCAGCCCCAGGGAGACCATAGCACAAGACAAAGCAGAGAGCCATGCCTGCAGCAAAGTGGTTAAATAACGCACTGCCCAGAGCTGTGCATCCTCACCCATGGCTGCTCAGGGAGCAGAGCCCAAGGCTGCAGCTGCACAGGCTGGATGTTACAGGGAGGGGGATGGAAAACTTATTACTGCAGTCACAGATTTTCTGTCATTACAACAGTTATTTTATAAAACAGATCTGACCACACACACACATTTCATCTATTAAAGCTTCTTTCCCCACGATAAGGTCAGTGCTTTGGAAAGACTTCTCTCATCCTTACAGTTGATCAGTGTTTGCAGGAAGGTCCAGTCCCACACTCAGTGGTCAGCCACATATTATTATTTTGCTCTCTAACAACTTATGTGAGTTAATTTGAGCCGATACCGCACAGAAACACCGCCTTTATTATTATGGTCATGGAGAAAGTAAATTAATGCAAAGGATTGCACACAGAGGCCTAATCCATTTGAGGTAAATCAATGCATTGCACATTTAAATTGCTCCACTTTCCTTCAGAAAAGTACATTGAAGTGATTCATTAGGCCCTGAACTGTTCACAAGAAACAGACCAATTCTCTTAGGCATGCCAGTGCATCTCTGCTAGTTAGATTTAAAAAGCAATCAAATCTACTAATAAGTCCTTTTTGCCGACGTTTACATCAGTAGAGAACATGATTCCTGACAATTCAGATTAAACAAACGAGGGACAAATTAATCTCGGTTAATACACCTCCAAACTGATGTAAAACTTACAAATCTGCCTTTTAATAATAACAACCAACTTATCGGTGACGCTCGACTTCGAAGCGCCTTCGATAACCTTTCGCAAAGGTTATCGAGGTATGAAGAGGAATCACATGGCACAATATGAGTCTATTTTAATAGAGTTGAAGCGCGTATTTATAGTTTCCTTTTAATATTTATACATTCCTAGGGGAAAAAAAAAACAACCCACGTATATTTGCAGAAAGGCACCTTTTCAATTCAAAGTAATGGTGTGTCTCAGTACTACAGCACTGTGCTATGGTGCTCTCATCCCCACTCTGTTCTTCAGGGAGGGCTGACCTGGATAACAAATGGAACAAGCAGCACAGGGAACCCTCCCTGCCTCGCCTCTTGTTCTGCTGCCATCCCTGCTGGTTATTTACTGCAGTAGAATATTCATCCCTCACCCCCACAGACAAATTTCCCTCATTTGAAATAAAAGGCGGTAGGAAACGCGCGCTAAAATGCCACATTTAAATCACCAAAAGTCACTTTGCGCTCTGTTAAACGTTTAGAGCAGAACTGAAAAGGCCTAATAGGGAAAATGATTTTTCTTTAATCCCTTTGAGATGGTCCTTTAAGAAGTCCAACGCCCTCTGCAAACTGGCAGCATCAATTTAGGGAGCTTTCGTGCAAGCTCTAAAATAGCAAATTTAAGTTCGTGACCAAGGCCTCCAAGGTCAGGCCCTGTAAGGAGCCAAGCAACCTGCAGTATGGCAGTGCTCCCACCATCCCCTCAGAGCCCCCAGCCTGCACCACCACCCCATCACACAGCAGACCCAGCTCAGCCCTGTGACAGAATGGGAGCCCCATGGCCATGGCAGGCTGCTCCCTGCCCTTCTCCCTTTGCTCACTTCCAGCCTTTTGGTCACCAGCATCGTGGTTAAGTGATAACCCTGCCTAATTCAGGCAGTATCCAGATGCAGGAGCACACTATCAGCCTCACAGCATGAGCAGCAACAAGAAGCCAGCCCTGACATAGCACAGAGTATGACTGCTCCCCTGACAGAAAGCACCTCTGCAGAAAGGGTTTCTGCTCCACCAGCTTCCAGTGGTTTTTAATTGCCCACCTCCTGCCAAAGCTGGACAGAATCTCATCATTATCAGCCCTGCGCATCGGAGCACCTTGGGACCTGCCTGAAACCCTTGCAAACGGGGGAAATGCTGCACTGATGCAAAACTTCCCTACAGCAACTTCTGCTACACAGATTTTTCCTCCTTCAAGCATAAGCTGCAAAAAGCCAAACACAGAGCACACCTCAGGAGCAGCTGAGAGCTGATGGCCACACTGCCTGCAGCAAGCCACCTCCTTCCAGGGGCTCTACCAGCAAGGAGCCGCACATGTGGCCTCCAAACATAGATTTGCAAATGCAACTCCCACATCGTCCAAGAGCGCAGCAATTAATCTGCTCAGCCAAAGGAGCTAAACACCATAAATGCTTCCAGCGTGCTGGAAAACGTTTGAATGCATCTTTTATTTAGATTTTCATAAGATATCCCTTGATGTTAATTAAACCCTTCCAAGTTACATGGCAAGGACACCCATGCAGTGCCAGGGTTTTTTTCTGTCACAGAACAGAAGGACAGTGGTGCCAGCATCAGACTCACCCAAAGCCAGCAACTTCCAGCCCTACTGCTGGCCCAGCAGGCTCGGATGAGCTGTCTAACACTGCCTCCAGACTTCCTGGCTCCAGACTTCTGAGAGCTCGTTAAGGACATCTCCTCCTTTCAACACCAGCCAGAAGGGACACCAAGTACAGCCTGACTGCTACCCACTGCCGCAACTCCCCCAGTGAGGGTGCAAAGTCACGACACCACTTAAAAACACAGGTATCTGTATTTGCTCCCTCGTCTCATTACATTTTCCAGCCTAACCCCAAGCCCTTTTGTTTCTTGCAGCGGTGCCACTGGATTTATTGCTATAGACAAGTTCAGTAGATACCTCCCATAATAATTAGCCAGAGCCGAGTGGAATCTCAGTTGTGGGATGCTCTCATGCACAGTTACTTTGAATGCTGCTTCAGTTCAGTGCGCCAAGAGCTTTGAGGCTTCCACAATCAATCAAGTGACCCAAGTCAGTCATTCATGACTAGGAAAAGGCACATCTTCCCTTTCTCACCATCGATGCCAAGTGGTTGAGACAACCCCTTCCTTTCCACCACTGCCATCAGCCCACTCCACCAGACTCCCAGGCAGCAAATCCAGAGCTCCCAAAAGCACCAGCTCTGCCTGTTCCCCTTCCCTTCCCTGAGCCTTCAGGATGCTGCAGTGCTGCTGCTCCCTTCTGTGGCCATTTGCTAAGGCCAAATGGAAGCAAAGCCAGCTGCAGAGAGAGGGGGTCAGTCAGGAGGACGAGGCAACAGCTCTGTTTATATTATACTCATATTATTATTATACTCATATTAAAGAGCACAGGCTACCACTCCAAAGCAAAGCAAGTTTTGGTAACTGCCATGCTCAGAGGCAGGAAAGTACAGCTGGGATAAATTAAAAGTTAAAAAAATGAGTATCTATCACTAAGAGCCATCCCCAGTATTCATTTCTACAGCTTCAGTGAAAGAACTTCAACTCTGATTCGCAAAGAAAACAGGGGCAGATTGCTGATGGGATTAAGAGTGGCTGAAGAAGGAATGATCCAGGCAACTAGATTCTCTACAGGCAAAGCCCCGAGCCTGATCCCATCATGGTGATGCTGAACCTTAGAGATCCAGGAAGGGATCCTTCTGGACTTCCTAAACAAAGGCTCAACTTTATATAAAAGCAGAAGCTCCTGGGGAACGGTCCAGCTAATTGCCAACCTAACCAGCCTCCAGCAGGCAGCCCATGCTCCTCAGCACAAACCTCTGTGCAAACTAATGACATACAGATGCAAACCAGAAAGCTGGAACAACTCTTTCTCATTTGGCTATTCCCAGACAAGGCTGGGCAGCCAGGATACAATAACTACAGAGCATTAAATGCAGCTGCCAAGCCATTCAAAACACCCTTACAGCGGGTCCACTTTTTAATCGCTCTCATTATAAGCAGGAATTCCCACCCTCACTAAGCTTCCCTCGAGGAGGCTGTGCCTCCCAGCTCTTGACTAAATCCTTCTCCATTCCCTGATGCACCCACGCTGACCTTACAGCCCCCCCATCCCCCTCCAAAGACCACAGCACAGGGACAGCCAGGCTGGCCCCGCTCAGAGCCGCAGTCAGCACGGCTCCTCCGCTCAGCCACCTCATCCCACACCTTCCCTGCTCTGAAAGGAGCTATTATCTGTCCAGAACGCTCCTGGATGAGTGTCCCTTACTGGCACTCCGAATAGGTGCTAATTAAGAGGTTGTCAGCTGAACGTCGCTAAATAGAGAAGGCGAAATAAAATTAAACACGGGACATCACAATGTGCAGAAAGACCTGAAAGGTCTAGTGTTCATTTATGAACGTCTCCCTCTGTATTTTTAAGCATTTAGAAGTTGCAGTCCAAATAATTACTTGTGTCAAGGCGTTATTTGGGAGAAAAACTGTAGCTACTAAGCAAGCTGTGTAATTAGGTTATTAAAAACGTAACGTAATTTCAAAGGCTTTTTAGGGAGCAGACTTCTACCTAACACATAATCATCGCAGCTTTATCTTCTTCGCCCTCTGGGTTTCTATCTCAAGTCAAGAGGGCTCACAAAGCCAGTTATGATGGTACACGTGGCTTTGCAGGACAAGGAACAATCGCCCTGAGCTCCTGGGAAGGGCTGTCCCATCTTTCTAACTAACCCTGAGCACCAAGGGGACCCAATGCCCCATAGCTGTGCAGGGCAGAGCCATCTCTGGGGTGGGGGGGAAGGAATGCTCACTCGAAGGTGTTCTGCAAGAGACAGCAGTTCTGCATTGCCATCTCTGCCGATAAACAACACAGCTCATAGGACAGGTAAAGTAAAGTACACAGCCTGGGAAACAGGGGAGGAAATATACCCAAAGGGCAAAGAATTCGCTCCTGGAGCTTGCAAATGGAGTGCCACAAAAACAAAACGATTGAATCGGAAA
Source organism: Coturnix japonica (assembly GCF_054131305.1). NCBI lineage: Eukaryota > Metazoa > Chordata > Aves > Galliformes > Phasianidae > Coturnix > Coturnix japonica. The sequence continues at coordinate 12,037,370 of NC_140666.1, forward strand.
GCAAGGAGGGAAACAAAAGAGCAAGAAACACAATAGCTGAGTCTCATGAAGAGCTTCATCTTGGCTACGGAAAGATAACGACGCTAACCATTTTTCTACTAGATGGCAGTGTGGTGTCACACTATATAAAAGGAATTCTAGAAAGAAATTGCACTCTATTTCAAGCAAATCCGTGCTCAGACTTGACTTCAGACAGCATGATGTATACCAGCACCCTCATTGTGAGGAGACCTGCCATTAATCTCCCAGCACAATAGGACCGACACCCATAGCTCCTCATCTCCCAGCGGAGCAATGGATAGGAACACCCAAACCCCAACCGCGGTGCTGCACAGCCCGTATATTGTGAGCATCGCAGCGCTGTGTTACAAGCTTTAGGAATGCAGGGGCACCCAGCTGCACTCCGGTCTTGTTGGCAACTTCTATGGGAAGCTACGGGCTGCTAAAAGCCAAAACGCAGACCTAAAACAAACAGGGATAGGGCTGGAGGGCAGCACAAATATTTACAGCTAACACTCAGAACAACCTCCAACGCTCTGCCAACATTCTCATAACCTAAACTTCAGCCCTTCCCAGCAGCACTTATCCCCGGGGCATACGGAGCCCCACGGCAACCCGGGCCTGACCCACACTCGCCGGCAGCATCTCGCTAAGCTCCTTCTAATTGCGGCAGCCTGCGGGTTATTATCACTTAAACGCACAGCGCGGGGGGCGGCTTTGTTCGCCGCAGCTCTCACCTGGAGGGCCGGAGCCGCACCTCCTTCTTGCTGTCCACCACCGAGGGCACGCAGTTGGTCAGCTCGGTCCAGTCGGCGTGCAGCCCGCAGCTCCAGCCGGTAGAGAAGCGAGAGAAGAGCCACGTCTCCCTCTTGCCGGGCCGGTGGCAGGTGCACTTCTTCTGCCCGGCTCGACACTCGCACGGCTGCTCCAGCTGGATGTTGCGGACCAGGTGGCGGCCGAAGGTGGTGCCGCCCGTCTTCTGGATGTGCAGGAAGACGATCAGGTCGTCCCCTTTGATGTTGAAGTCCACCCTCCGCAGCAGATCTCCGGCGGTGAAATTGAAGCGAGGCACGAAGCGGGCCGGCGTCTCGTCCTCCGCCCGGTACGGGTCGGCGGCCGCGGCGGGGCTGAGCGCGCGGAGCCGCAGCAGCTGGCACTCGGTACCGGGGCAGACGTACTGCAGCACGATCACCGCGAACAGGAACAGCATCACCAGCGCCAGCAGCACCTTGTGCGACCGCTCCTCCATCGTGGCCGGCAGCGCCGCGCATCGCCGCCGCCCGCCCCCGCCGCTCACAGCCGCCAACAACGGGGGCCGCCCCGGCCACGCTCCGCCGCCATCGCCCCTCCGCCGCCGGCCCTTCCCGGCAGCCCCAGCGCCGCCGCCCGCCCCCCCGGCCCCGGCTGTGCTCGGCTCCGCCCCGCGCTCCGCCCCGCCGCGGCCACAGCGCCGCCCCAGCGGGATGGGGCGATGCTCCACGTGCCGCCTGTATCACGGCACCGGAGCCGCCCCGCACACACACCTACACCGTACGAGCCTACACCGACGGGTCGCCCTTCCGCAGCACCGATCCAGCGCTGTGTGTATTCATGCCGTGCCAATGATGCTCAGCCCTCGGCTCCTGGTGTATTCACGGCGCTCACCCGTGCTGCCTCCTTTCCTCCACTCACCCCATCAGTTGCAAGCTGGGTTTGCCAATGTTTTGCAGCCAGCAAAGAAAATAATTCAAAATCACCCTCCCAGGCCTTTATTCATGTCACGGGTTACTTAGATTTACCAATGCCCGTGACAGGGGAAGCCACCCCATAGGGCCCCCCGGGGCCCGGAAAGGAGGGGGAAAAGGGGAATGGGATGAAAACAGTGGCAATCTAAGGAGGAAAAACTTATTTTACTAAATATGATAACAAAATACAAGATAACACAATATAATATAATTGAGGCTAACAAATTGAACGAAACAGAGAGAGAGAGTCCCCGAAAACCGAGAGGCCTACTGTGAACTCTAGGCTACACGGCTGGAACGCTTCCCACTCTCCGAGAGGTTTGAGAGAAGAAGAACACTCCAGCCTGGGAACAAGATTATATAGCGTCCTGGTCCCGTGACTTATCACTACCTGTGTTGTTCTCTGGGATATATAGTCTTCATCTGTGGACTGCACATTCAGTAGAAGTATCCATGCTTTACATGAGGTTATGATGTGGAATACTGATAGCAAAATTACGAAACCATGACAATTCATCATAAAAAGAACAATACAAAATCCCAACCAGCCTCCATTCTGCTCCCATAGCCCACCTGAAGTCCTTCCACCAAAGATGAGGGGTGTTTGGAGGGGTTGTCCTCATTGTTTCTACCCCTGTGCAGCCTCCCCTTCCCTTCCTGCTTTCTTTCCCGATGCCTCAACTATTTGGAAAACATTTACACTCGCAATAATAGGCAATTTCATCACAAAGATGCCAGGCATGAGAACTACTGAGTTAATTTGCTTCTGTTTATATCTGTCTCCCCGCAATGAATGGATGGCAGTGCTTAATGAAAACTCTGTGTTCTGAAATTCAAGCTTTAAAATTATAAAGACATTCCCGTGCTTTATATCCATCACTTCCCCACAATCGTTTGTATTATATAAAAAAATAAATGCGTTTGCCTCCAGCTTTATTTATTCTGCGCTGTGAAATAACAAAGACGTGTGCTGGGTTAAAACTGATCCCGAATGCTAATACATGAGAATTAAAAGGAGGGAATAATGATGGGCTAATGTCTACGCTAAATTAATATATACTATAAAAGATATGATGCATACTGGGTTGGTGTTCCCAGCAGAGCCATTATTCTGGAATGAGCTAAACAAACAATGATCATCCTTTCAGCGATGAGTGATGGTCTCCAGCCTGCTGCCTTCTCACCCGCTGTATGCAAACGATGCTCCCAGCTTTCATCTGGGGCCACGAGGAAAATGAAGATCCCCTCGAATGAGATGAAGGTCTGCTGGTTCCTTATGGGAGTAGAGCTCTTGGTCAGCAGGCACCAGGCGAGGAGCTGCTGGAACAAAAGGGGCTAAAGTGACAAAATGGACATGAAAGCAGGATCAAGCTGAGCTGGTGCAGGGACTCCTCTCGGGCTGACCCTGTTCACCTGCAGACCTTTCTGAAAGGCAGCAGTTTGTGTGTAAAGGCACCAGGTATTTGCCCAGAAATGGATCAATGCAAAGCCTCATGCCTCGAGCATGGAATTGATCTTTGCAGCTTTAGGAAATTCTTGTTAGCTCTTTGTGCGATACGGATTATCACACCCCTGTCTCTTTCATAAAGACCTTCACAGCATCTGAATTTCACCACTGTGTTTGGCTGACAAATGGTGAGTGCTTTGAAAAGACACGGCAGCTCCGAGGTAAGCAGGCTGTCAGCGTGCAAACTGAGCTTTGCTGGGCATTAACACCTCCGCCTCGTAGGGAGGGATCACGGTTTCCTGTCAGCAGGAGCCTGAGCCCCATGGGCAGGGACACACCAACTGCTGGGAAGCACAGCAGCCAAGGCAGGGTTATTCTGAAATCAGAGGAGAAACTATATATGCACAATAGCACAATGAGAAGAACCTGGTTAAATGAATCATAAGCAAGCCCTTTGCTTTGCTAAATCCCCTTGTAAGACAGTGATTCTTATTGAGTATCTGTGCAGGAAGGTGGAGAAGACAAATGGAAATAACTCCAGAAGAGCCTCCTATGTTACAAAAATAGCATATTTCTTAAAACAATCATCATAACTGTCACCAGCCTAGCTTCTGCAGCTTGCTTTTATGGAATGATTTCTCTTGGCCAGAGACATCCAATGGTTAAACACATTTGTGGTGAGGGCATTCAAAACCACTCTTTCCCCAGCACATCCCCAAAGTGATGGAGCTCATGCTCCAGCCTTGTCCTCCACTGCCCAGCAGGAGCCCTCCTGCTCCCACAAGCTTTGTACAAACCGAGTGCTTTGATAGCTTTCTTCTCTGGGTGAAACTGGATACCAGAATCAAAACGTGTCAGCCAGGTCAGCCAGGCAACGTGAACACACCACCCTGTTGCTGGAGGAAATGAGGTTTAAGAAAAGCACAGAGCAGAAAGACTTTCTGCAGACAGGGCACTGCGTGAGAAGAGGAGCAGGGATGGGGGCAAGGAAACATCCAGCAAAGGGCTGTGGAAATGGGATCGTGGGACAGGAGCTTCCCCAGTGCCTCACAGCATAAGGCCCTTATCTGGAAAAAGGGTATGCAAATGAGCAAAGGCATGGAGCAGCGGGGTGATGAGTAAAACTAATTAGAAAATGAAGCTTGATTATTCATGGACCTGACATATCAGAGAGCAGCTAATCAAAAGAATAATACAAGTTTGCATATTCTTTGTAACATGGGCATCAAAGCCCTCAAAGCCTCGCTTCTTGTCACTATGGTATCACCACTGCTCATTCCTAACACCAAACACACTTGACGAGAGTGTAACGTCTCACTCTGGATCATGCAATGCTTCAAGGAGAGCCTGGAGTGTCCAAAAGCTCCTCTTTCTTCCAGCTTTTGAACTCATCTAGCAGGTAACCCCTCCCTGTAGATCTTCACAAATACAAACACTGCTCAAAGCTTTATGGTGCGTGGGGAGCTGGGCAACCCTTGAAGGCTGGAGGCAAAGAGTGGGGACCTGGGCAACCCTCGAAGGCTGGAGCTAATGACCTAGAAGTGGAAAGGACCTACCTGAGATTGGAAGATTGACGGTTTCATTCTGCTGCTGACTATTAAATAACCTTTGCAGAAGTCACATGTGGGGTGATGGGCTCAGTGGGAGGTACATACGTAGTATCTGCTGGGTGCAAAAGGCTTTCAGAAGTGCTTCCTTCTGTGCGCGTGGCCTCAGACACCATCCATCCAGGCTGCTCATTGCACTGAACCTTGGATTTCCACCATCCATTGGAGCTGGCCAAAAGGCGGGCTAGCTTTCAACTCACAAGCTGTCACCAGAATTTCCATTTCACACATAGCTCTGTGAAAGGTTTTAGAGGACCCTAGGAGGGGCTGGATATATACCAAGCTTCTGGGCAACAGTCAGTATCATTCATTCACTCTCTATCTCATCACCACTGATTCTTATCCCAGCATGAAATTGGCTGAGAAACTGCTGAAACATCAAGTTCCCTTTTGATGAGGACAGCCTGGGACAACTCCAGGGAACAGGATCCATGGGGATGAAAGGACTCTTTCAAGTATGCCACTGAATCAGTGGGAAAAGCGAGAAGTTGGGATGGCCGTACTGCTGCCACTGTTTGCTTGTCTGAATAATTACAGTGATGGGTATATTAATTCCATCTGGCACTGGAGCCAAAGAGCAACCAGTCCCTGAAAGAGATTATGGGTGAGGTGTGCAAAGTACGAAGCACCCTCTTTGGAGGGACTTACCAGCAGATTAGCTGGCATTAGAAAGGGGGTGAGCACAGGGGCCATATGGCACAAGAGACATTTTGTGCCTAGTCCTGAGATCACACTGGGGCCAGTCTGCAACTGCAGCCTGGCAAAACACTCATCCTCCCAAATTCCCCTTCCTCTTCTTTTATTTTCTTGTACGCTAACTTGCGTATAACACCAGCCGGGTGCTTCTGACCTCCTTCAGAACAAAACCTCCAGCATTCTCCCCATTAAGGTAGCTAAAAGCCTAACTCAGGTAGTGCAAAACGGGCTTCAGAAGCAATTTCACACCTTAGGGAAGACCATAAAGCACTCACAATATTTGTTGCATCTTTCTAAAGCCAAGAGGGAAATCATTTCATGTGGCTCTGAAAGGAACAGTGGGAAAAGTCACAATATTACCTAATGTTATTACAATAGATAGTCCTGTATGGAGTAAATACAGAGAGATTTGGTCCGAAAGCACTCAGAAATCTGAGCAGCCTATGAAATCTGCCCTCCATAGTGAAGGATAAAGCAATTAATTTCATCAGCTTTGAAAAGGATGTAATTAATATGGTACCACCCTTTTGCCTGGACACTCTTCACTCCAAGAGTAGTTAATAATCACTTATAATTTGGAGTCATTCTGCATACAGATTGCACCTCAGATGCAATATTTGCTTCTTGAAACTGATGCTGAATTCAGGCACCGTGGAATTGGGGAATTAACCCTGCATGTGATAGGATCACATGGAGGAACAACAAAATCACAGGAAGAGGTCTTAAATTTCCATGGACGGGTTCCTACGGTTACCTCATTTGCAAAACGAATTGAAGAATAAATGAATGTGGAGTCAAAAGAACCCTGAGCATAATCAAATAAGGAAAGGAAGCTTCGAGGCCAGCTTCCTACGCGGAGCCTCCGAGCAGCAGCTGATGGATCTGCGGGGAGCGATCTCATAGCCCAGCAAAACAAAGAGCTGCTCTTGTTTCACAGTGAGATTCTGCAACAGCAGATTTACCAGAGATAGCGGATGAATAATTCACCCCTTACATAGATGTGGTGATAAATTTTCAGTCCTTTATTTCAGTTCTAGTCCTGTAAAAGCGCATCCAGCAAACATTCCCCTTTAGATTAAGAAAGACAAGAGGGATAAAGCAAGACTTCCACTTTCCTGATGTGTGAAAGGCTTCTCACAACAAAAGAAAACGAAAAGGAAGGAAAAGGTCACCTTTTTCTCTGTCTTCTTCCTCTGCCATCGCAAATCCACAAGGAAATGGAATATGCACGTTACAGTGCAGTGAAACTTCTGGAATTAGGCAAGAGTCAACACACAACTCAGCAGACAAACCCCAGCTGGGCCGCGTGCAAATAAAGGACATGGAGCACAGCAGCCTCGTTGCTTCCTGAGAACGCCCCATGTTCAGTGTTAGCACACTTTGCAATAGCTAAGAGGAAGAAAACAGGAAGCACAAATCCCTACCTCCTGATCCCAAATTGGAGCCACTGGGGCCAGATGGCCTGGGGCCACGTTTTGCCCTGCTCTGCATTTGCATTCCCAGACTCACAACTGCTCTTTGAATCCCAGCTTTGTGGCAGAGCACTGACTGCCAGTCCTGCTTGTGCCGTGCTGCCACTTCTCCAGATTAAAATAGGAGCAGCTATTTTCATCTGCTGCTGGAATCCAGCTGCAGACATTCCTCGCGGTGCTTTTCTTCTCTTCCCAGCTGACCAAGCAGCGTGGCAGGGTGCTGACACATCCCCATCGGGTCTGTCTTACAGGAGAGCAGGGTTTGGGAGCTGCCGGTGGTGCTCCTGCAGAGAGGCTGCATGGTCGAGCACTTGCCTTGTGCTTGTAAAATCCAGCCCAAGAAGGCTTTTCAATTATAGGAGCTAACAGAAAACCCTCTTTTATATCATCCTGGACCTTTGTTAACTGCTGATTGATCAGATCTGGAAATAAGTGGGCAAAGGAAAATGGTAATGCTTTTGTTCCTGCTCAGCCACAGCTGTGCACACGCTATGCTCCGTGCTGTGTTTGCACTAGATTACAATAACCAAAATTACCTGTGCAAGGAAATGGTAAAAGAGCTATTATTTTATTGCACAGCACTGATTCTATTCCTTCTGCCTATCTTCCCCTATTAAGGATAAGCAATAGCATTGTACTGTTACGAGGGGTGTATGACTACACCTCTCAGCATCAAAATTCAGCACATCTCCCACAAGGAAATGCATCCTCCAGCTTCACACAACTTTTACAGACCTGCCTGGGTCCTAGACTATATTTTTATATAGCAGTGGTAAATTCTTGCAGTTGTTTGTGCCTGAAAAGACTCGGGAACAAATTGATACATTTCTGTATGCTCTCCCAGACTGCCTGATTGATGCTTGTTGGTATTCTCAGCACACTGATCCTGGGCAGCTTCAGACTCAGGGTCTCAGCTCCTATCCAGCACAAACCTCTTGGCCAAGGAATGCTGCCCCCGGCTCTTGGATCAACGCTGTGGTGTAACCATGGGATGAAGAGTTCCAGAACTCCCTCAGGTTCTGAATTTTCAAGAGCTGTGGGCCTGACCCTGGATAAAATCATCTGCCAAAGAGCTGGAACTGCCAATTGGAGGCTGTGACTTTTTGCAGAACACTATCAACCAAAAGAAACAAACAAACACACAAACTTATCAGAAATAATATTTTCATTCATGCAGAGAATCAAACTTTAAATGATTCCATCTGTCACTTTCATCTGCACCCTGTTCCATTGGCTGGATTTTGCTCATTAAGATAAATTTCAAGCCAAGAGATCATTTTTACCTTCAGGGCTTTGCTGAAATGTGGTGTGTGGGACTTCTTCCCCTCCTCCGTCTTTGACAGCGATGACAGAGGAGAAAGAGTGTTTCTCCTATGCTGCTTTACCGTTGTCTGCAACAGCTTTGACCTTCCAAAAGAGAAAACAGTATGTTCAGATTCCTCTGCCTTTCCCCCATGGGACGGGAGCTGGCCAAACCCCACCAATAAAAGTTTCCCATTCAACCTTGCATCGTAAAACCTTCTGCTCTTTATAACTCTCCTCCTCAAAGCTTCCCCAGCAAGCCTCCAGCCCTTTAAGGGCTCATGCTGGAGAGCTTCTGTGTTGTGCAAATGGTTCAAATGTCTTTGTTTCTTCCCTGAAAAGGCATAAAAGAGATTTGTTGGATTCCTTACCTCATAGCCAAACGCAACTACACACCGTGCACTTTGCATGTTACGGCTCCCCATGCTATCAGCCTCAATGACTTATTTTACTGTAAATGTAATTAAGTATTGGAGTGGTTTTGGGAGGGATAACATAAATCATCCATCACTTGAAGTCTTTAAATCAAGGCTGGGTGTTTGCAGTGGGGTCCTGCTCCGTGCTCAGGCACACAGAGGCTCTCATAGTGCATTTTTCAGACTGTATATAATCAGACGGTCATGGTCAGCCCCAGTACTGAGGAATTAGGGGATAGGCGGGATGGCCTTTGTCAAGCAGGATGTAGGATTAGTTGGACTTAATGGTCCTTTTTGGCCTTTAAATCTATGAATAGAGCGAAGGAAAGAGAAAAACAAAACAAAAACTAAACAGAACAACAGTGCCTGTTATAATTAGCCTGTTTCTCCCTTCTGAAAGCAGAGCTGCAGGCAGCTGATGTTAGAAAGGACTGCTGGAGAATACCAAGGACACTGCAGTGCCCAAGCACCTACACCCAGAGCCCCTCACTCCCAGGCAGTTGCTGCAGCCAACCCAGCCACCTAAATCCAATGGGATCTTCTGAGCTCTCCCGGCAAACACCAGGCATGAGGACGTACTCAAAACCCAACCCATTTACACTTTCTTTCCCCTTCCCCTTGATATCATTTATGTGTTTCAGAGCTATAAGTCTAATGCTTTTTTCTGTTCCTAAATTAAGCTAATTAAAATTTTAATCTGGTAGACGTTATCTTATTGCATAATTAGAAGAGCTTATATTTCAGTGGTTTGGTTGGTACCAATCCTTTTTACTTTAAATCATGTTTCGTTAATTGAACAGAGCTTAGATAGGTGCTTATAAGGTAGTAAGCTAAATATCTGTTCTTAGCAAAGTTCTCCATTTTCCCCAGTGATGTAACCTCTCTGACCCCACATGCTTTACACTGGTATAGTTCTCCCCCAGTGCTGAAGACATCCCACGTCCATGTGGGCATATGGGGGACTGTGGACATCCCTTGTGGGTACCAGCAAAGCAAACACTAATGGTCCTCTTTCTCAAATGGCAAACACAAATTCTGCCCACTGACTGGATGATAATATCTGCTTAACCATGGGTTAGTGCATAATTAATTACTCTTAGAGCTTTATTAAGTCCCTAAGAATCTTTCTATAGACTAGGCTGGTATTACTCTGCCATACATTTTAAAGAGATTACTGTTAATTAATTTAACTTGTCCACGTACCTAAAACTCAGCTAAACCCTCTATTGTGCCATCTGCTGTCATTTCAGACATGCAGGATTTCCAAACTCCCATTGAACTATAAACAGATTAATGCTCTCTACTCAGATAGAAATATATCCAAAGAAGACACTTTCCAGCACCTCCTGCTATGCACTGCATGGTGCCAGGGCGCAGCCCATAGCACTGGGATTGCCCTTCCCATGAGTTATCCATCCCACCAAGAGAGAATTTCCCTCTGGGACAATCGACCCAAAGCCTTCCAAAGACACTAAATTCCCTGGAAATGTGAAATAAAACATTAAGCCACAATTTATCTACTCCTGGGGCTAAGGCGCCCAAACCAGTGAACATAAATTGCTCAGAACATTTATGATCTTCTGACAGATTTCTCTCCTGAAATAGGAGCCTGACACACGTAAATCCTCACAAACACTCCTCCAGAGCAGAGCTGAGCAGTGGCAGAACCGGCACGTGGAGGTCAGCTGCACCCCTTCCCATTGCCCACACTGTTGGGCACAAGGGTTGCTTGCTGAGCGCAAAGTACCAGCCCCCTCCCCTTCATCCTGTGTGCCCCCATCCCCACACACGGCCTCCAAATCTACACAGTGCCCAAGACCAATGCAACACATGGGCTGGGGGCTCCTGTGGCTGCCAAAAACCAAACATTAAGTAGTGATGTTCATAGCAAATCAGACCTTCTGGTTGGCCAGGCCACACAGGCTGGAGTAGTTTCTGTCACAGAACAATTTCAGGTGGGGGAAAAAAATAAGCAAGAATAACAAACTAATCCAAGCATAGAAATTCTTAGTTTTCTGCTAAAACACACACAAAAACTCACAAGAGTTTCTGAAGGCTCTGTTTGTTCATTTCTCAGGTAGCAGCTGCTTCTGAAAGGAGGAGTATTTTTAGCATAAGGTTGTAACTAAGGTTAAAAAAAGGAACGGTTTCCACCCAGCTCTCTTTCACAAACTCATTTGGGATGAGCAATGTGACAGCAGCTGGCTCCCACCGTGCATGTTTCCGGCAGCATCCTCTCCCAGCACCAACCTCCCACACAAGGATGCTCAGCTGCAAGGAGCACACAGCAGGCACACAGCCCTCCTTGGGGCCAGACCCACCTGCTGGCAGAGCCATGGTGTCTGCAGGGACCCTGAGCTCACCCTGGAGCTGTAAGCTGTAGGGCATGGCATGACCAGAGTGAGCTTGCAGCATGGCTGTTAGTTGGGCAAGAGCTCAGGTGTTCACCTGTTCATCATCTAAGCTCAGGTGTTCACCTGCTTGTTCAGATCTTGTTTGGAAATGGGCAAGAATTGCTCCACAGCTCCAAGAAGAGTCCGTTTCCTAACCAGTGTCTCGTCTCCAGAGCAGTCAGTATCTCTGCACAAGGTGACTCCAGCAGCCCTGTTTCACCCGCATGGTGCTTTGGCTCAGGATGCACTCCCTGCATTTCCACCTCTCTAACAGCAACTTTTTCCAGACTGGCAGCTGAGGGGATATTTAGGCAGACATTCATGCAGACAGAAAGCTATATCTGCTTTGCATTTGCTATATCTGCTTTTGTATTTGCTTGCTCCAAGAGGGGCTGGATGGAGAGCAGTGGCTTGCAGCTAGGCAATGGGTATGAGCCAGCACCTCTTCCAGACAGTTCGTTTGCACTTCCCAATGAATGCTGTTTGTTTGCAGCAAGCATACCACGAGGCTTATGGCAGGGGATGGTCTCAGCTGACACACTCTCCACCTGCCTGCCATGGTGAGGTGCATCCCTCAGTGAGGTGCTGATGGATCAGTCCAAACGTCCTTGCCAGCCAAAAGGCAGGTGAGGCAGGCATAAAAGAGACACACTTGGCTCTGATGGAGCCCATTCACTGAGCTTGGGTAAGCATTAAAGCAGCTGCAGTGACTGTAGCTTAGCAGATGCTACACAGTGGCATCCCACTATGTCCTAAAGCATTCACAGCCTCCAGCCTAAGTCCTCCCTTCCCACTTAACTGCTTGGTTTACACAGCAAAACAGCTCTCCCAGATATTCTTGTATCACGCCCAAGGAGCTTGCAGTTGGGCCCCAGATTCCACTGTGATTTGTGATCAGCGCATCAGCCATCAGAAGTGGGTGATTAAATATCTGTCACGAAGAACAATGTAACATAAACACAGATAAATTGTATTATTGTGGGTCATTTAGTTCTAAGTGCAACAGCCTCTGCAATTTTTTTTTTGCCACTTAGGCAATATGCAGCATGAAACAGCACAAATAAATAAAGATGTGGAGAACATTAGATACACTTTGTAAGAGCAAATTATGCACGTTCACATTTCATTCCGGTTAGATCAAAATTAGATGGTTTTCCTCCATTATCTCAGTGGATATGCTAAAACCCAGTGATTTATGAAAGAAACTGGTGTGAATGCCACTGTAATTGATTAACCTAAGAGACTGGTGACCTACTTATAGGTATACAAATATGATTATAATTGTGCAGTAAGTAGCTGAATGTTCCACAGGACTTCTTTATAATGTGACTGTAATGCATAAAAACAAGAAGAAAACAAAAGGTTTCCTTTTGAAAATAGGTGCTGAGAGCTTTCTGCCCATCTCGAGGATGATAGGGGCAGAATAAAGCCCTCCTGACCAGCAGAGTGTCCCATCAATAGACTGCCACAAGAGCTGGGGACAGTCCCCAAGTGCTCACAGCCCTAAGACCCAGACCATGCCCCTGTCTGATGTCTGGATCTCCACCATGGAAAGCATCCATTGGGGTCCCCTGGGAGGAATGATCTGTTACAAAGCCTTGCACTGGAAACCCTGGAGACGATGCAGGAGGCAGGAGTTGTTAGGGTGGGACCGAGTTAATTAGCACTGTGTCTGATGAGGGCCATAACAGCATAATGAAATAAATGAATAAAAGCAGGCTGAACTGATGGGTGCTTGCTGCAGTGTGGGTCAGGGCTGGAGCAGCACGTGCAGGGCGATGCATTGTTCACAGTGAAGAGGATGGGTTGTGAGGTGGTGCTGCGGGGGGAGGGGGGATTCTGCAGGACCTGTGTGACACACAGGGGACAAAAAGGTGAGCAGCATCACAGGACACCCATAATTAAGTCCATGGGCTTGAGACATGTTCCAGAGAAGAACTTGCACCCCACATCCCAAGGAGTTACCTCTGACTCAGGCACACAGGTGACTAGATGAAGATGGCTGCTCTGAACTTCTGCATCCATCCTTCCAGATGCTGACAACCGCCCAGGGGTGACTGACAGGCTCTGCTTTTGTATTCTTTTCCATATTCAGTTGTCTGGAAGAAGGATAAGTTGGCCACAGCAGTGCTGCATTTGAGAGAGGCTCTGGCTTCCTGAGAGCATTCAGGAGATTGTAATAGTCAGCCTGAAGGTACTGACAGCTCTGTTATCATGCCTCAGGCCTTTAAGGAAAGTGTAAGGAAGAAATAGAAAACCACAAGTTAAATCTGTGCTTTACAGCAATCAGCCTCTCCCTTTCAACTTTTAACCTTCTCAAATTCCAAATTCCACCTAAAAGAATTAGTGAAGGATAAACACTGCTTAACTTGTGGTATTCTGAGGCAGAGAGATGACTCCCAGCTCAGCCAGCTATCGTGGCCATCCAACATAACGTGCATTAAAGTGACAGAAAAAATGACAAAACAGAGGACCACATACTATCTTTAGCCCACATGCAATCCTGTATCCATGTCTGCCATGGGAAACTGAACCTGTGCTCTGCATCCAGTCCTGTGCAGCACCTACCCACCAAAACCTGCTGGGGACAGGTAGTGGCTCTTTACTAAGCTAGTAGAATAGTACCTGCAATTCCCATTAGCGAGGAGAAGCCCAACACACCAAGCCCACCTCTCTTCACCACTGCCATTTCAGACCTTTGGCACTTCCAGTTACAGCTCTCTAAGCACAAGTGTAGAAATAAGCCTACTAATATGGGCTGTGGGACCAAATGAATCTCTATGAGGAACACCTGTGCACCCCTAATTACCTCAACAGACAGCAACTGTTCCTCCTTCCAGAGTGTTGCTTTAAGTAAAAATCCTGCAATGCAATAATCCCAGCTTCAAGTCTATTGCAGAAATTAAAAATGACTTGCTTCTGGTTGGATGCAAAGCTTACTAATTACCTACCAGCATTCAAGTGGCAAGTTTGCCACATGAATAATTGTGTATCCACCAAAGTGTTCCACTGGAAGGGTTATTAGCAGGAAAACAGGAATTCAGTTGGAAGGCATTAATAAACCTTGAAGACAACAGCTATTATGGTGATTGATCCTCTATCCAAGTGTACGCAGCTCCTGCAGGATGGAGGAGCAGAGGATGCTGTGCAGGAGGGGTGTTCTGAGAGCAGGTAGGTTGTTGCAGAAGTCAAGGGTAAAAACAGGTACTGTCACATCCAAAACGGCTTAGAAAGACAAGCACGCTTCCAGAGCAAACTCAAAATTAGATCATTTTAGCAGTTTGCAGAACTCAAGTCCCACACCCAGCCCTCAGGCTTCCCCCAGGTCTCTGCCTGTTGCAGGTGGGGGTTCACAGGACTCACTGCCCCCTACCAGAACCACTATTGGGTTGGGTGCAGTGCATGATCCGCATGGAGCTGCTCACATCGCAGCATTCCAGTGCATGCCAAGATACAGGGTGTTGAGCTCATTGCAGTATTTTTCCTTCTGAAAGGAAACAAAAACAAACTCTTGCCAGTTTATTATTTTAGCTAATTATATGAACCAACAGTATTTCATCCAAACCATTTTAGAAAAATAATTGGAGAATGTTCACAAAACCCAAGCAACCATTTTTCTCCTGCCAGCGTGGCAGATGCAAACATAAAGAGTAACATGTCCATACATCTCCAATCTCAACTTCTTATGAAACAAAATAAAAGCAATCTGGTTGTGAACTGATCCAGAGCAAATACAATATTTCAGAACACTCGCATTCCGTTGGTGGGGCTGATTTATATAATGCAATCTAAAGACCAGTGTGCAAATATGAGGGGAAGACTATGTCCCCTTCACACTTTCTTAACTCACAGGCATTGTTCTTCATCTCCATGCAAGTGAGGAGCCCTTGGCTTGCACAGTAACATCTTCTGAAGTAAGAATACTTGACAGATTTCTGTGGCACTCCCAAAAGTAGCTGTTTTATAAGCCTGAGGTTCCCTTTGCCATATATAATATCACTTTGCCATTTATTGTATGATCTCTGAGACCACACACAGTGGTCTTCCAAACAGGTGCTGCTGAACACGTCCCCTGCCTGACTGCACTTTGCAAGTACTACCTCTACTCCCAGTAGACAGATGGAAAGATAAGGAAGGAGAGGATGATGAGCTGAGACAGCTCCAGGCACACTCTGGACCTTGAATAGCAGCCACCACAGCCCAGGGCAGGAGGACACCTGCTGCACACACCATTTTATGCTCAGAGACCTCCTTTGTGTTGGAGTTTTCTCCCACTCCTTTTCCAGGTTGCTCCAGCTGCTGTCCCCATCTCGTGCTGAAGTTTCATGATTAGTTTCCAAGATTCAGCAGCTTTCTGATAGGCAGAAGAGCACCTTGGGTTCATGGCACTGCAATCCTACTTGGAGATAATGGCCAAAGCAAGTCAGAAACAAAGGGGAACTTAACAAAAACTGGAAATTCTGTACCTTGTGTAAAGGTGGTAACAGAGGATGGTTTAAAGGTGGCTAATATAAAGATATTGACTAAGATGGCGATAAATAGTCAAAGGTTATTAGTAAAGAAAACTCACCAATGTCAATGCCTGGACCAGAAAGCTGAAGCAGTCTCCACTGAGGAGCAATCTCCAAGAGATGCTGCCTCAGTGGTGGTCAGCCCTTAAATGAGGTCTCAGAGGAGGTGGAGTCAAGCTCCACCCCTTCCGGGAGCACAGCTCCATTACTCTCACCTGTGCTTCCACAGCTGACCCAACACTTGCCTCAGCTGATTAATCAGAGGTTCAAGCTGTGATTTCCCATACACCTTGAAAGTGAAATAAGAGAAAAAGGAAAGGGGAAAGAAACACAGAAAGGATAACTGTCACTTTCAGAAAGGAAGCCATTGGAGGATTTCCAAAACCAGTCCCAGTTCTCAGTTTGCTCTGCCAAACCTTGATCTATCATTTTGCCACAAGTTTTGCACCCTGTTCTTCAGGTACTCTGAATGCAGTCCTCCAAGCTACCACCAGGATGGGCTGGCTCTGACTGATACCTCCCAAGAGTGAGGGAGGCCAGTAACAAAAATGAGCTCATAAATTTCACGCCTTCTTTGCTGCTTCAACAGTTGCGTTTGGCTGCATCTGCACACTGGAGGTGTGAGCAGTGCACTGGGGGGCTGCATCCCAGAGCACACATTTCATAAGAAAGGCAAACCACTTGCTCCGTGAATTAGTGGCAAATCTTATGGCAATGCCAATAAACAGAGACACTAATTAATACCCTCTCGTAATTCAATTCATTTAGGGCTCAGCTTGCTAACCAAAGCTCTTCTTCCCCCGCATCCGGCTGCTGCAGACCTTTGAGGAGGGATGATTCCTGGCTGCTCCCTGGGAGCTGATTTACTGCTGCTGTGTCAGGATTTGCACAACATTCAGGGCCTTTTCTGCAATGAAATATGCTCAGCATGGAGGTCAGGCAAACTGTGCCACACTGCATTCAGAAGCATCCTTCAATTAGCACTGCAGACCATCTGCAGACTTACAGTTCAAATACTGGCAGTCTGGAGGTTGTTGGGGGTTGAGCAGGGGTTCAGCTGCGGCCAAGCTCTCCATTTATTTTCTAAATGCTGACTTTTCTGCCATTTTTATTTACCATGATTAGTGGTCCCTTAATGCAGACTCGCCCTGGCCTTGCTCTGGGATGTGCTGTGCTCTCCACCACAACATGGCCATGGCTTGGATTTGCAAAGGCACTTTCTGTCTCACGGGATTCATGTTATCGGTGCAAAAAATCTCCTTCCTTTTCATGGCACAATGGCTCACTCTGATCCAGACAAATATGTGGATGTTTCCATAATTGCATGCTGACCTGTGCTGAACAAGCCTGCTTCAATGCTATTTCGGTTCTGCATGGCCAGACTTTATCAGATCTATTCTAGCTAGAGGAAGTCACATAACAAATAAATAACTTCAACAGTACATTGGCATATTTTAAAAGCAAATTATTTGGCAAGTATTTCCCCTTTCTTCTCTTCCTTATTCACCCAGTTTATAGGACCATTAACATGTGCACCCTGAGCTGGAAGAGCAGCCTCACCAACAACAACCTCAGTGCTCTTCCACTTTGTGAAGTTGTATTTTGAGTCTCCTCTTCCTCTTGCCCTCCAGAGTCTGCATATGCTGCAACATTTTGTGGGATGTTGCTGCCAGCCCAGGATCTCCATGCTTGGTGCCTGCTATTTGTGCACTGCTGACCTGCCCCTCCTTGCACCATGCTCCTGCCACCTGTCCTTGCCCCCTGTGGTCCCCTATAGCAAATCCATTCAGCCCTGGGCCTGGCCATGCATTAAGGACCATGCATAATCCCAGCCAAGTCAGCAATTTGTTTTTCCATCCCCAGTGACACCAACTGCGCACACCACTGCCACCAACTCTCCCCTCAAGGTTGCTCCTTCCATTGCCCCCAGTCCCTTTCCTCTGCAACTTTGACAAATGTCTGAACTCCTCATCTATTTTCTTCCAAGAGAATTAAAGTTTTAATGATTAACCCTTATAAATTACAACAGCAATGCTCTAAGTAATAAATAGTTTCTGGTCAGGTCTAGCCCTCTGAGCTATTAGTCTCCAGCATGATACTCTGAGCCCCTATCTACATATATTTTCCATACTGTATTCAAGTCCTCTTATGTCATTGAGATAAGCAGTCAGGAGATATGTGTTTTCCAAAATGATGTCCTCGTTCATCATTTCTTCCTCACTGCTCAGCCTGATTACATTTAATTCAAGAAGAAAGAAGCCTCGCCTGGGCCCACTGAGCATATAAGGTTAAAAAAGCAATGCAAATGAAGCAACAGCTTCCTGGAGAAATGGCTACAGAACACAAAATAACAGCATGTCTTATCAGCACTGGGGCTGTGTACTCTCCTCCTCATTTCAGAGAAAACTCAGAGCACAAATGACCCATTCATCAAGATCAGCAGGTACAATTCTGCTTTAAACACATATGCTCAGCAGCAGCCACCCTCCCGATTACAGGGAAAGAGCTTAATTTCATCTGATATTAATGCAAAGCTTAATTACAAATACAGATAGGGGAGTAAAAGCTTCCTGCAGCCTTAGCCCTTTCCAGCAACACTTTGCTTAGGGAGAAATATCTTTTGTTCCTACAAGTTCTTCTCTGTTACAGTATTTGGGATACAGCAAGGAGGGGTAATGCCAGCACATGCTGAGGTGCAATGCAGCAGTGAATGGTGAGGAATCCTGGTGACACTGCACACACCGCTGTGCCCAGAATACAGCCTCCAGCACAACCACTGCTTGTCCCTGTGCTGCGCAATGGCAAGGATGGTGCTGTTAGGAAGCCTTCATGGCCTCAGCTTGGCTTGGCTATCCACACTTGATGCCACTAGAAATTAGCACTGTGGATGCTGTTGGGTGCATGGCTCTGCAGTGCCCCCCTCCACGCCCTCTGCCTTGCCAAGCTGCTGCAGAGCCAGGCTGGAACCCATGAGGTTACAGTAGGAATTTCCCACTAGGAAAGGTAGCTTAAATGTTTGCTCTCATCAGACTTCAAAGAAATGCCTAAGGAGCCAGGGAAATGAAATGCATACCGAGCCAGCCAAATGGGCAAACAAACACAGGCGAAAAAGCTAGAGCAAATGAACTCAGACCAAAACTCCGGATTTAAAATGGGAATTGAAAAGGTCTTAAAGAGCTGGGCAGCTTCCCAGCACATCCAGAGGGCAGAGGATCTGCAGCTCCAGGAAAGTCAGACAGCAAGCCCAGGACTGAGTGGTGACCCTGGTGTGTCTACACCCTGAAGGAACTGAGCCCATGGACACAATTAGAAGTGCATTTTCTTACTAAAGAAAGTGCCTTTGTTTCACAGAAAGTGCCTATTTTAGGATAAAGGTAGCAGCAGTTGTTACCAGAACAACTGTGTAACTGAACCTGCATTAAATGCAAGTGATTAGAGGCAGTTTTTAACACTGTGACCTTTTTGCCACACGTGTATCTGAAACACCTATACAAGGTGTCCTGAGTTTCCTAAAGCTCACCCAGGGCTATGACACAGCCAGAAAACAGGGTGCCAGCTGCATTCCCCAGCTATGTGGCATTTTGCTCACAGTCCCCCATGAATGCTTTTGAAACACAACCTCAGTCAAATTGGGATGGCAAATTCCCATTCTGGCAGCTTTGAAGACTAACTCATCCCAGTTTGGTTCGTCTCCAGCATGGTTCAAACTCAGGCTGTTATTTACTTAGGGTTTACTATGATCAGAGAGCTACTAGTTATATACAGGTACAAGAAGAAAACCTGCAAAAGATTGGAAAAAAAATCATGCTCCTCCATCTGGACTAGATGAGTGTGTTACTCGGCCTGATTGCATGCCTGTAAAAACTCAAAACACAACAAAAATAAATGTGCAATCACTGGGAAACACCTTCTATTCAGTCCCATGTAATAGAAGTGTCATGAGCTGAATAGAAAGCCAAGATGTGGATCTGGGAGAGAAGCAGCCTGTGACCTATCTCTGCTGAAACCCACCTGGGAGAAGCAGCCCAGGGTTCATCCTGCCCTCACCGAGGCACCAGCAGTGTCTGCACTGCACAGGGAGCTGGGACACCAAGGAAGGGAAAGCATATTTCCCATTTGAAGCTACAAAAGCAGGCAAAATGTAATTATAATCACCCAAACTGGACTTCTGTCAGGACATCAGGGCTAATGGTCTTGCTCTTGCATGAAGTGCCAATGGGATTTTTCTAATGATCACAAGTGGTCAGGACCTCAGTTTCACATCTCATTTGGAAGATAATGAAGAAGTCTCCCATTTACTTTTGGTCCTAAGGGAGGTAAGAACAAATCGACCGTGTCAAAGGGCATCAGGACTTAGAAATGGGGATGCTTTTACTGGAGATGTGACCGAGAGCTCTGACAGCTGGGAGAGATGGCGGAGAGAAAAGAAGGAGCAAGGAGGAATCGTGTGTGATTTCATACAACTCCTGCTGGTGCCTCCCCTTTTCTGAATGTGCTGTGACTCCAGTGACATTGCTGAAAGGAAGGTGAGTCTTTTTTTCATATGAGTTATTCCTGCTGTAAAACGTATTTGGAGGGAATGAGTTTATAAAGCTATCTCTGAGATAATTGGCAAGGATACTCCGCTCTCCTGTGAAGGTTACAAGTGGGTTACAGGAGGGTCTTCAGTTTAAACTTGGAGCAGTGAGAAATTAATAGATCTTACAGTGTCAGTCCCAAGGCAGAGGATCGTGATAAACTGGAAGCGGGAAGAGAAGCTCTCTTCAACTTACAGAGGGGGAAAAGAGAGATGTATCAGACCCCTGGGAGCTATGCAAATTCAAACTGACACCTCTGCAGAAGACAAGGCTGGTGATTGCCAATAGAAGGTCAGTGCTATTGGAGAGGAGCAGACATAGCTTTACCCTCTGAAGAGGACAAGGAGGGGTCCCAGAGGCTCTGTGTGCTCCTGGGCTGGAGCAGAGAGCTCTGCCCTGGGAAGATACACACTGACAAGCACTGGCTTTCACTGCCTTGCACATAGAGGATGATTTCACTGTATTCAGCAATAATTGTTTCCATATCTATATGCTTTGCAAGGCCTACATTGCCCCCTTTTTCTTCTGCTGGGAGCATAAGAAAAAGTAATCACACCTTAGGTAACGGTACAGAAAGACTTGGACAAGAGGATGAATTTGCAAGGCCCCTTCTGGAAAGTCATCGTGTGGATGTTGGCTGTTCTATAGATGGAGTTGCCCAAGTGGAGAAAGAACTGTCTGTGATATTGATGAGAACAAGTAGTTAAAAGAAAGCAGTTTGGGCTGCAAAGTATACACTGCCATTGAGATCAATATTGGAATCGGTTTAATTAATTTGTATGGTCAATAACCTGGAAGGAGGAAGGCACACACCAGCCATGCAATTTGTTCACAGTGCAAAACAGGAGCAGCAGTGCTGTCAACACACAAGGCGATGGCTCTGCCTTGGATCACAGAATCATTGAATCATTAGGATTGGAAAAGACCTCCAAGATCCCCTTGTCCAACCCCAGCCCACCCCACCATGCCCGTCACCACACCCCTCAGTGCCACATCCCCATGGTTCTGGAGCACCTCTGGACGGTGACCCCACCACCCCCCTGGGCAGCTGTGCCATTGCAGCACCACTCTTTCTGAATATAATTTTTCCATGATATCTGACCTGATCCTCCCCTGGCATAACTTACTTAAGGCCATTACCTCTCATCTCCTGCAAACACCCACCCTGCTGTGAGTGCCAGGACAGGCGACTATGGGGAACGTGCCATTATTAGTGCACACTGGCACTGCTCCCATTTCTGGTGTGAAGGAAAGGGGACAGCATATGGGAAGGTAAGGACATAAATATCAGTCCTCAGGGAGTGCGGCTGAGAATTCCCTTGTGTTTTCTGATCTGCAAACCCTGTCAGGGGCTTTCAATTCTCTCAGAGAAGAGAAAGGAAGAGACAGATGCTAAGATAATTACTACTCTGGCAAAGGACTTATTCTTATATCCAGAAGGAGAGTTACGGCCTCACAGCTGTCTTCAGGATAGAGTGAAAGCATTTTTTCCACGGTACATTGCAATGGCAATTAATTTACTCGATAAGCTTAAACTAACCTTTATTTTAAAGAGGAAGACGACTAGTTGTACGAAGCATCTTCCAACGTGACATTTACCAAGGTCAAGAGGATAATCATTTGAAAAGCAATTAAAGGTACGTTTTAATGTTTTCCCCCTGGCAGCCCCCCATGCTCAGTGTCTCTCCTTCCATAGCACATTTCCAAATGCTTGGGGCCACTCAGAGCCCACTGCTTGGGGACAAACCTTAGCACACGCTCTGTAAAATGGGAAATGTCTTCTGGGATTGTGATGGTAGCGCTGGACCATTCTCCCTCACAAGAGGCACGTGTAACTGTTCAGGGTACCTTCTCTACTGCACAAAACTGGGAAACCATTTTAAAGAGCTCCAGTCTTCCAGCAGAAAATGATGAAATGTCAAATTCTGAGGGCCAGCACTCTCTTCCAGTCATACAGAAGACTTTTTTTTTCCTAGGCAAACATTGCTATAGCGCGTTCAAGAGGAAAAATGCCAAATAAGTGCTCAACAACATTCTATTCTACTAAATAATCCCTTTATCTTAATGGAAACAGTATTTGGACCATTTAAAATAATGCATTCTACCTTTTTAATCAACAAAACCTTTATAATAATGTATGTGTAATTACTGCCAAGAACACGACAATATCTCATTCTAAATTACAATAGAGGAGGCAGCAACGAGCCGAAAGGCTCAGTTCATGGAAAAAACTAACAGCTCGGTCTGGCTGGTACTTTTCTTATGAAGCATTTAGTCAGGAATTGGCATAAAACTGCCTGCAAGAGCACCAAGGCTGGTGCCAGCCAAGCAGTGGGAGGTGGAAGGGAATCAGACAGGTCACTGCAACAGCTACCACCAGCCCTGAAAGCATTGTTTGTTTTGAAGCTCTCCTGCCTTCATGCCTTTGACGTGTAGCACGCAGAGTAGCAAGATAAAATACCTCCTGTCCCACTTATTGTTTTGTGGGATGACCTGTCAAAGCATAATTAGATCATCCCGTGCATGGTTGCTGTGGAGAAGCTTTGTGATCCTTGAATGTCAAGCTGTCAAGGAGATAACCTAACCTTTTGAATAACAGTATGTTAAAAGTAGGAGCTATTTGTTATTGGCAATGACGCCTACATGTCTTTGGTGCAGAAGGGCAAACCAAAACTCCAAGACACAATAATTACAGTAAAAATGAATGAAACAAACATGCAGCAAATGGGAACCGATAAAAAAAGTCTCTGCAGAAATCAGCAGCACTGCAGAGAGCTTCAGGAGGCCTCATGGAGCTCCATGCCTTGCTCTGACCTGTCTGTTTTAATATTTGATCTCCTGTGCTGGCTTCAGCTGCTCCAGCACGATATCTTGGGGTTTCAGATCTCTAAAAACTATGCTGCTGAATTCTAGATGAACAAGGAAAGTCTGGATAAGACTGCTTACCAGAGGGAATTAGCTTACAATATTACTTCAGGCAGAGAGACCTGTGGGAAAATGAAGTGTTCTATATAAATAACTCCTGCAAATGTGTAAGGGGGACCTGGGACAAGTTGATAAGAGAAAACAAATTGCATGCAAACAGATATTTTAACAGACAAAAACACTCAGCCGTTACATTGACCGATGAAGTGACCAGAGAGGTACCAAACACAGTGAGATGCAAAGTGTGGGAGAACACACACTTACAGCAGCACCAATGTGGCCACAGCCCCTGCCCAGTGTGCTGCCCATGCCCTCTGCCCACATGGTGGGATGCTGGGTGCCATCCAGGGAACCATTCCCAGCCAGGGAACCAGAGTGCAGCACTGCACATTGATTGCAGACATTTGGAGGGGAAGGGGGCGTGTGTGTCCCCACACTTTCTGACATGCAGACACCGGAACCCAGCCAACACCCCACAGCTGTGCACCAGTGCCAAACACGGAGGTAACACAACTCCCTACTCCTACTGCTTGCTATACTTAGCCATATACCCAGGAAACGTACTGGTCTTTCAGCTGCAACCACAAGTAGGAAGTCACATGCATTCAGTTTTCCACTGTTCCCTTACTGAGTTACTGCTTCCTAAGACAGAGTCCTCCTCCTCTACTAGCCTGACCTACATTCTCTCTTTCTAAATGCTCAGCCTTGCATCTGCATGTCTTGGAAGGCATATTCATCTGCTTACATGGCTGCCCAGGTTGTGTATCATAGAGCAGCTTTTTCTTCACCACGTTCCCAGTCTTGTAATCACTTGGAAAGCTTATCAGTACATTCACATTTTTTTCTTCCACACTGTAGGTAAAAAGATAACAAAAAGCTCAGGACAAAAGCTGATCCTTAGGAACAAAAATAAGATGAAGAGATTTCATTTTGGACAGAGGCCACTGTTATTATTAAATGTGTGCCCTAATGATTAAATACTGTTTTTGATCGATAGAAAAAATTTGCAAAATCATAAATGCGTAGAGACATCTACATATATTAGGTCAATAGTATTGCTTTTATTGAGCCTGAGTGTAATCTAATGAGAAAACATCATGTTAATGTGACAAGGTCTTGTTCTCACAGCCTTACATTGACTGACATGAATTATCTCACTTTCCTTCAGCACTTATTCACCAGAATGTGCCCTTGCATTACTTGACCCACATCACCACCCAGCCCCTGTCACTCACCTTGCCTCTAGGCTCTTTGAATTGTCCCTGATTTCTGAGATTAAACATTTCTGTTAGCCTAATGAATGAGGGCAGTCATTAAGAAAGTTGGTTGAACTAGGTTGCAAAATAGGTCTTTCTTGGGTACATGAGAGAGGGCCATAGCTTCCATGGATCCAAGGCTCTTCATCCCACTTGTACTCACAGTAAAGAGTTCCATACTGTAACCTGTTAGCATGGAAACATCTCAGTAAGTTTGGAATTGGTGAATTCTTTGGCACCTGGAACTTCAAGAGATACCAAGTGAAGTGTCCTTGGTCAAGCAAAGAAATCTGGTGTAATCCAAGATTCAGCAGAGGAACCATGTGATTTCTAGGCCAGATCAAACCATCAGAGCAGTCCTAGTGAATGCAGAACCCAAAATGCATTGCTCAGCCTTACCCACTATGGTATTATAGAACCACTGAATCATTCATGTTGGAAAGACCACTAAGATCCCCAAGCCCAACCCCAGCCCACCCCACCATGCCCATCACCTCATCCCTCAGTGCCACATCCCCACAGACCTGGAGCAGCTCCAGGGATGGTGACCCCAGCACTCCCTGGGCAGCTGTGACACTGCAGCACTGCTCTTTTGGAGAAGCATTTCCTATTTCCTATTATCAGACCTGTTTCCAGACAGTTCACAAGAGGTCACGTTGTCCTTACATTCCTTACTCATTATGTTCCTTCTTAACTTCTGTTTTCCAAGGGTCAGGGGTTTTGTTCGCCACTTTATGACAGTTGTAGTGTAAAAATAATCCTGGAATGGCTTCTGCCCACATCTGCCCACTGGATAGATTATGTCCACAGAATGGGCACCAGCATCTTCCAATTGCAACCGTTCCATTAAGACCATTGACACGTGCCAAGAAATATCTGTCACACCAGCCCATGGTCAGTCCTGCATGGGGAGAAAAGAGGAGGCAACTCCCCTCATTCCCCTGTGGAGAGGAGAAGCACAAGGGCACACACCTGCCACCAAGGACAGAAGGCTGCTGTGAGCTGAGCAGCAGGTGGTGCTCCTCCTGCCCTTTGCACACTGTACGAGGTGATGACATTGTGCCATGCTTTCCAGCCACGAGGTTATTGATATTTATAGCGGTGATATAGCAGATCATTTGAACATGGAAAAGAGACAGGAAATCAATTAGCATCGATGCATGTCTCCAGACTGTGAATTTGCTCATACAAATCCAAGTAACCTTCTCTCTCCACACCCTGTGGTGTTCAGGATGAGAACAGGGTCCTGACCATCCTCCAACAGGCCACTGAAAACAGGAAGAAATGCAAACAGGAACTTATGGAAGCAAACAGCAATCGCTTTGTTTTGCATGCAATAAGGACTGCAACAGTCTCCCTGCTAAGCACTAAATGGAACTAAAAAAGCACCATCAGAATAACAACAGAGCAAAAAAACATTAAAACTGAGCTGTAAAAGAGGCATTACTTATTCACGTGGCAAGCACAGCTTTATTGCTGCCCATCGCTCTGCCAGGGATGCACACAGCAGGCAAGATGCAACGCTGCTCTTTGCTCTCCCAACCCCAGTGCAAACAGAACTCCTGCAACCTCTGTCCCTCTGTGAGCCTCGTGCTCTGACCCAGAAAAGGACAAAATTGCCATCTCCAGAATCAGAAAGCAAAGTTTTTGTATCATCAAGGTGGAGGCTGAGGAAAGGAGAAGGATCTCTGCTCCACAGGCATAGGAGGTGCTGATGCTCCCTGGGTGCCCATCATACATGTGGCCGTATCTGCTGCAGTGGTATTGTGGTGGTTGGTGCCCAGATATTCCAACCAAGTTTTTGATTGAAAATATTCTGATGTGGGGGAGTGGGAGGGAGAGATGTGCTCACTGTCTCCCTGCAGATAAATTGAGGCTTTCTGGAAGCTGTAGAGCTCTGCAGCACAGCTTGGGGAGCTGCAAAAAGCAAACCACTAAGGAGCTGCACGATGTGAAACCAGCTCCTTTTGAATATCATCTAAGAGTGAGAGCATTCCCCCTGGAACTGCACGCAGATGAAGGAAGCAGCCCATACAAGGGGGAGAAACAGCGCAGAGCCAGCAAACCACGTCTGCGTGCCATGAAACCCTGAGCATGCCAGCACTCAGAGCTGGAAGGTGGATGGACAGCCCAAGACCAAATCCCACAGTGTTTGGGACCAAAGAGGAGCTCAGCAGCAACTCACCAAATGGCTCCTGAGGTCTGCAGCCCTGGTTCAAACCGAGCATCTCATCATCCCGAGCGTTTGGTGACCCACCAGCCTGAGCGCACGCCACATCGTTCTGCATATGTCTGCTGTTCCTGTCAATCTGTCTCCCCGTGTACAGACAGGGAGAGAGAGAGCAGAGATCACTGGCAGTGGGCAGATTAATAATACATTTATTTTCTGCATGCATCATGAGGAAGGGGAAGAGCCGTAATTCAAGAGCCTCCCTGAGAGTTTTGCAAATTTTTCACAATAAGAGACAAGAGCAGGAAAGGAGCCCGGTGCCTCAGCCCCTTAAAGCTGGTGCCACTCTGTATTTTAATGTAACATTTAAAAGGAGCACAAGAACCCGTGTGCGCCATAAATACAAAGTACAGGTATTAAACCGATCAATACAACCAGTGCATCCTTTTCCACAAGCTCTCAGGACAGGGAGGCAGCAGCTCAATGGGGGTCCCAGAGCGCTGGTGCTCCTTGACATCTTTAAGAAAGAGCTTCTGGGGCACCCATGAGGGCTGCCAACTGGAGCTCATCTCCACGGGGGAATCAGAGCAGCGCAGACAAGGACAGGACTGGTTCTCCAGTGCTGCTGTTTTCTTGTCCACCTCAGCATCTGCATTCCACTTTAGGGAAGGAAATGGTTATTTAGAAAGCCAGGGCTATTTCTTGCAGTCTATTTTTTTCCCTCTTAGCTCGTTTGCACATTCACCTAGTTTCAAGCAAAGGGAAGCAGAAGATGAGATTTTCTGATATCAGAGTTGCTTTACATATCTGACAGGTAGGTACAAAACAAGGTGATAATGAAGGCATGTTGGCGTGTATTAATCAGAAATGCACACAGAAAAGCACAGGCTGAGACTAGTAATTTATACGTCTCGCTTTCTTTGCAGCTTTTTGAAACCTTAAGAAAAGGAAAACCTAGAGAAATTTGAATAAAAATTACCATTGGATGTCTGCATTTCAGAGGCAGATCCGAGCAGGTCTCTCTGAGTGCTCCCACCCTGCGAGGTCACCATTTCCTCAGGGCTGCACAACAAGAACAAAAACAGCACACACTGGAGCAAAAACCCCAAATAAGACATGCAGATCAGGACGTGCTGGGAAAAGTTGAGCTTCTGGCTTGGCCAAAGGGCCTGTAGGCTAACCTGGCCAAGAAACTGCCTGTCAATTTCACAGTTTGCCTGAGAGGCTGAGGGTAAGGAGCGGTTCAGAGCTGACTGTTCTGTTTTCTAGTGGCCAGCTACTGTTTTGAAACCACAGATCCTGTCAGTATAAGTACACAAATATTTTTTTTCGACTCCTGATAAGAATAATAGCATAAGACAATGCTGTACTACCAACAGGCAGTGTACTCCATGCCGATAACCCACCAAAGACAACCCCCACAGTAGAATCATAGAATACCCCAAGTTGGAAGGGGCACCATTGGCTCCAACTTCTGGCTGCTAAAGGACCACCTCAGTCTCCTCTTGTCTGGGCTGAACAAACCTCAGCCACTCCTCATACATCTTCCCCCTCCAGACTCTTCACTGCCTTTGTAGCTTTGGTATATGGGACCTCTTGGGAAAGTCTTGTTGAGTACCTACAACATCACACAGGTGCCAGGTGCCGAAAGAATGCAGAAAATCCAATTTCAAAGGAACTGGTATCAACTAAGCCATATTTTTCAATATGTCTGCATTATTGGTAATTCTTGTGATCGTGACATAGTATTATGCAGCCTCATGTATGTCCATGCTAGATACTGTTATGTCACCATTTGAGTCAGTAGAGCTGCTGTTCCATCGGCATTTCAATTATAAAACTCCTTTGCAGAGATTAATAACATAGCTCGTGCTTTAAGCCAAGAAGCAATTTTTTCCCCCTTCAAAATTTCATTAAAGTCTGCTGATAGAGCAAAAAGCACAGTGACTTTCTTTGTACTTTCAGATGCTACTTCTATACTCTCTCACTACGGAGAAATTATGCTCCAGGCTATTAGTTCTTAGCTGGGACTAGTTGTTCCTGACCTCCAACGTTTCAAAGGAAAACCCAGATCCTACACAGCTCAAATACCACTGCAAGAAGTCTGTACAACAACAGTGATTCCCCAGACATAGCAGTGGCTATAGTCTACACAACAGAACGATTAGTATCAGTCTCAATATAGCGGATGCAGCCAGATCCCTGTGAAACAACATTTAGAATTAATTCTGCAAATGATTTCATGTATATGATAGACATGAGCTGCACTGTGTGGTTTGAAGGGTCTGAGACACCACCCTTAAGAACACAGAACTGCTGCACTCCTTGCCTGTTTTGAATCAAAGTAATGGCTACAGGTCATGAGAAAAACACTGCTACACCACTTCACATCAGCCCCTCAAAGACACACCTGTGTCTTTTCCCGTCCCAGTTGGAACTGGAATATTCTCCCAGCTCTTCTTGTGGTCTCCCTGCTTTTATTGTTTTTCTCCCCGGCCTTCCTTCCCTCCCTCTGATTTTTTCCCCCTGTGTTTCAGTGAGCCAATCAGCTGGACTGCAAAAACAATCATCTTTACCCAAAGTGAAATTGAATCATAACATTATAGGATTTCTGTCCATAAGCATTCAGACCTCAATTTCAGTGTGTTTTGTCTTGCTTTGCCTTAATGGTCAATAGAAAGATTCCCTAAGACCTTGATAGAATAAAAGAAAACTTGTTAACATAACAAAAGCATTTTGGGGGATTCATTGCTAAGCTGCTGATGGCTTTTGGCATCTTCCAAGCTGCATCAGTGGCTTTGTCCTGAGTACTGCTGGCAAAGACCTCACCTCCTTGCCCCAATAGAGTCCTGCAGGGTGGGTCCAGAGCCATCTGCAAATCAGAAATTCAAATTATTAGGTGAAAAGATGACTGAATACAAACAAAAGACCTCTAAGAACATCAAGCCCAACTATCAACCCATCCCCACCGTGTCCACTAACCTTATGTTGTGAAGTACTGCCTGAGCCCCAGCTTGGAGATCTCACCATCTTTTAAACAATATCTGAGCAAGCGAGGGCTGCTAAGGGCCAAGACCTTGTGTTCCCTTTGTTGTTAGATAAGAAGCAGAGAGCAGGCAGCCCTTCCATGTGCTGCATCGTGCCAGCAAGGCTCAGCACTGGGCAAGGCTCCACTGCCCACATAATGCAATCCAGCCCAGGAAATGCAAAGCCACGGCTGTCTTCATGTTATTAAATCACAACCTGAGCACACTTTTACAAGTACAGTAGCTAGTTGTTTGGCTAATTAAACTATTAAATTAGGCTGGAAAATAAACATTTGGAAGTTCCAAGCAAGACAAAGCCATGAATACTAAGAACTCCCCAACTTAGTGTGATTGATTATACAAA
Source organism: Coturnix japonica (assembly GCF_054131305.1). Lineage (NCBI taxonomy): Eukaryota > Metazoa > Chordata > Aves > Galliformes > Phasianidae > Coturnix > Coturnix japonica. Next base: position 12,067,256 of record NC_140666.1, read on the forward strand.
CAAACCCTATGTATTGGGGAAGTGTTGAGAAATAACATCGCTTTCATCAACTTGTAAACGAACAGTTGTAGAGCGAGAGTGGGGGGAATAATTAATTACACCCTGAAACATTTTACTGATTGAATCCATGACCCCAGCTCTTGTAAGGTCATCAAATGATAGATTAGTGCTGCGCAGAGTATCACAAATGGCATTTGTGCTGGGAAGCTCATTATATGAGACGTCAGGTCATGTAAATCATAGGAAACAAATACAAACATCCATCAGAAAAATGCAGACAGTCATTACATGCAGCAGAGAGGAGTTGAATTATTATGCAAAATTTATTTTGACTATTAAAATACAAAGAGATGACACAAAATTGTCCTTTAAACAAACATAAACTACAAGCGTTCTGACAGGAGATTTTGTTTATATATGTTTCATCTCTTTGGTGTGCCACGGCTGTAAACAGTATCTGAAAAACAAAGGAGAGGGGAAAAAAAACAACCAAACAAACCCAACTGTGTTCCAATATTTGGGTCTCCAGATCTTTTCTTTATTCAGGAGAGAGCTCGTCTTCCTACATCTGAATAATCAATGCAGAATAGGAAGGAATTGAGTGTAATTACTGCTTATGCGTCATTTGTTACACATCCTGTCTGCTCAGAGAGAACTGAAGTTAGTGCTGCTTCCAGACAAGCCACTTTTTGCTGTTTAGGGAGGTGCACTACATGGTTTAGCAGGAGTATGTGGGTGCACAAGAAGAGAAGATGAAGAAGGAGGAGACACTGAAGCAGGAGAGTTTCTACAGCCCACTGCTGGGACAGAAACCCACTCACCAATTCCCAATACTGTGAATGAATCCAGGAGCTGAGAAGGCTTCTTCTGGAGTCTGTTTTCTTGCTCACTAAAAGGAACCCTTGGGTGTTCATCCAGTTTCCTTTTCATTTGCTCAATGAAGCCAAATTTGTACCTGCCAAGAGAGCAAATGGGTGGAGTAAGTAAGCAAGTTCTGGGTACAAGAGCTGAATATCAGAACCATAACAAATACTGGCAACTTGAACTGCCATGAATTACAAACCAAGCACAATCACCCCATTTTGAATACCAAAAAAAGCATCTTTTTCACTTTTAAAAAGCTCAGTAACACAACATCTATGAGATATGTTTTTAGAATCCTAGAATAGCCTGAGTTAAAAAGGACCACAATGATCAAGTGGTTCCAGCTCCCTGCTATGTGCAGGGTCACCAACCAGCAGCCCAGGCTGCCCAGAGCCACATCCAGTCTGGCCTTGAATGCCTGCAGGGATGGGGCACCCACAGCCTCCCTGGGCAACATGTTCCAGTGCGTCACCACCCTCTGGGTGAAAAACTTCCTCCTAATATCTAACCTAAACCTGCCCTGTCTCAATTAAAACCATCCCCCCCCTTGCCCCATCACTATTCATCCTTGTAAATAGCTGCTCCCCTGTTTATACACTCCCTTCAAGTATTGGAAGGCCACAGTGAGGTCTCCCCAGAGCCTTCTCTTCTTTAAGCTAAACAAGCCCAGTTTCCTCCACCTTTCTTCATGGGAGAGATGCTCCAGCCCTCTGATCATCTTAGTGGCCTCCCCTGGGCTCATTCCAAGAGCTCTGCATCTTCCTTGTACTGGGGGCTCCAGGTCTGGGCGCAGTACTGCAGATGGGGCCTCACAAGAGCACTGTCACAGAATTTTAGGGTCAGAAGGAAGGTGGGGAGCCTTCCCAAAGAATTGCTTGTTTGGCTTCACAAAAGGCAAAAGCAGGGATGGTAGGTCATGTTTTCAGTTGGAACACAGGTGCTTTGGTACTGAAACACCTCTAAAGTAAGACTAAATCCCTGGGACTGGAAAATCACAGCATCCCTTCTTGAGCGATGCAGGCTCCTTCCAACAGGCTCAGGATGATGTCTAATGAGTCACATCTCCTCTCAGTCTTGTTCCATCTTTCGCTATTGTAAATCACTCTAATCTCGTTTTATGAACACCGTATAAGAAGGAAGGCACTGAAAATTACAAATAATCTGTCAAACTGTGATTTGTGAATAAGGAATGCAATATCCCTCCCGCTACCTGGAAGTTGTTTGTATGATGGAAAGGAGGAACTGGACCTTACAATGAAACGGAATAAAGTAGATTTATTGGATCTTTTATCATCTGAAAAAAATGTTTACGCTGTTACTAATGTAAGACTGACTGATACCATTTGTACATTTCTTCTACTGCTGCTCCGTGGTGGGATAAATTAGTATGCTCTGAACTTTCCCTGGGTAACAAGCCGTGAGCGTGCGACCACTGCCAGTCTCAGTACATTCACTGCTGCCAATACAAATTGCCTAGTCCCTTTGCAACCAGATAAATGGAGTACAATTCCAGTAAAATAAACACAATCCCAGCACTGGGAGAAATTGCATCAGTTGGTGAACCCTTTTCTAGCAAAACACCGATGGGGGTTGTGTCAAGGAGCTATAAACAGAGTTGTTGGAGATACAGCAAACAGTATTTGGGTTCAACCAGAGACAGAGAAGAAGAAAAATACTATGGGATCCTTCTGGCCATGTTTTAGGAAAACATTGCAAACACAGCATTTGCAGGGTTAGCGCTTGGGAAAGCTCTTGACCAGTGAGCAATGAGCTCAGCAAAGCCCACACCAACAACAGTGAAACAGGGACAGGGAGGGTGGTGTGGTAGGAGCTGAGAAATAATTGATAATAAATAATAAATAAATAAATACACTGCCATTTTGTGTCAGGAAAGGCTCCCAGTGCCACCACAGCCCCCAGCATCCCTCACACACCTGCAATGCTCAGCTCCTATAGACAGCATGACCCCCCAGGAGCCACGCAGTGCCTCAATGCTACATTACAGCATGGCTTAATATATAATCCAAGAGGAGCTCACCTGGTGACATTTCCGTCTTGACAGCAGCAGCAGCAGTCAATGCATTCTATTTTCATCTTGTTTTGAGCTTCTCCCCTGCTGTTCCCTGAGTCAAAGCCCCAGATGAGTTCATCCCAAAGCGAAGATGGATGTTGGGATGTTGGGATGGATGTTGGAGGCACACAGACAGTGCCTGGTGTGGGGAAGGAGTTTGCTGGCTGTCCCATTCCCACACACACACCCCATTCCTTAGCCTTCACCCCACATCCCTGTTTACAGTGAGGACAGCCCTTGGGCACCTGCCCCACTGCAGCTCCTCCAGCCCCAGTTGTGCACCAGCCATAAAACCAGCGCCGGATTCTTTTAAACAAGGGAGGCTTATTACAGCCTCCTGTAAATCAGGCCTGAAATTACCACTGTGGTTTCTCAATAAGCCCGAGTCCTGCTGAACAGCTCATGCAGTTTCTGTTTGAAATTCCTATTTTAAAACCACTTTTGTTGCTCCCCCATGAAAGCAGCTCGATTTGCAGCCGTACAGCGCAGAGCAGCACGGCCCACCAAGCGGGAGAGACTCTTTCCCTTTAATGACAGCCATCTGTGGGTTCCTATAACTTAGCAATGTTCCCAGCTATGATTGATGGAGGGCGCTTAGCTTTACGGAATAATCTTTACTATTTTACAGGGTTCCCTTTTTCTCAGTTAAATGTTGTTTTCTGAATAATTCCAAGCTGCCAGCAGGTTTACAGAGAAGAAAACCGGAATGAATCTCTCCTCACTTTTATTTACTCCTCTTTGAGCACTGTGTTGCTGCATCCATTTTGGAGATTTACGGCAGCATTAAGTTTGCTCCCCTCGTCCTCGTTTTATAGATTTCTGCCGCAATCATTTTGAAAGCCAGAAAGCTGACGGGAAAATTAGGAAATTAGATAGTGTGTTCCTATTCCCTCCAGTGCCCTGATGAAGAAGTGGGGAAGAGAAAGAAAATGAAGGTGTAATAAATATCAGAATACAGCTTGGGGGCTCTGTAATGGAGCCCACCTCCTCTGGGCATCACCACTGTACCCCCAGTACTCCAGTGCTGCTCTGACTGGGAGCAGAGGCATCTGTGCCCCAGAGTGGCTCCACGGTGGCTGTCAAGGCAGCAGCCATCCCATGTGCCAAGTTCACAGGCTAATTGTTTATCTCATTTTAATTGCTAATGGTGGCCCGTGGCGCTGCGGCTCCCTGCGCTGAAGTTATCTCCTCTGAGTTTTTAGGATTATTGAAAATAATCATCCCAGAAAGAGAGAAGCAATGGCACTGCCTGCAGGATCTGGGGACAATGGTAAGGTGGGATCCCCATGTGACATACCATGCGTGACCTGGGACAGCCCCACCACCAGCTGCCTGCAAACAGCCTTTGAGCACAGAGGAATCTCATGCATGTGCTGCTCTGGGCTCATCATATATTATCCAAGCACCAGGAGGACTGCACACACGGATGGATGAACCATGTTTGCTTTCACCTGAGCTTTGTTTCCTGACCAAGGTGGCTGCAGTGGCCAAATGCTGCCCTGTAGAGACCCTCCCACTGCTCTCAGCACACAAGGAATTGTGCTGGTTTGCTCCAGCAGCACCAGCTTGCCAGGAAAACAACCTTCAAATCAGCCCTGCAGATCATCCACATGACTGCCTGGACTCTGTTTAAACCTCTCAGATCAAAATAGGCATGCTGAGAGTTGCAGAAAGTTGCTTATCTAGAGACGAGCGAGGGCTGGGTATCTCCCAGGAGGTGGTACCACCCGCAGCCAGTGACAACTTTACCCACAGCATGAGAAGTATGCACCCAGCTGCAGGTGTCTGCTCTGCTTGAGCTCCGTAGTTATTGCAGGCAAAATAAAAATGCTGGAAATCATCCCGTCGGGTCAAAAAGTTACCTATTTGCTTGAGTTTCTTCCCATACTGGATTACAAAGACTGATACAGTTCACTGCCTTTACCCTCAGATCCAGAGATGTGTTTACTACAGAAGGGGTTTTCTTACTCATTTTACCCAAAACAAGGCTGATTTTCCACCTACCTTTAAAGTCTGACTCACCCATTTTGTGTGGTGCACTGGCCGTGGTTGGGGTTAAGAACAGGTATTTTCACTTAAACAGAGAGAACATGCAGTCCAGCTTTCCTGCTCTTTATAGAAACATCTGCAAAATGAAGCAACAAAACACATCAAAACACTGAAATTGCCCATGGAGTGAAATTCTGAAATTGCATTCTGCAAGAACTGACACACCATTGTCATTTAGCCCAGTAAGTTAGAAAGAGATTCAAATATAGCTTTTATTTTGCCATCACAGACTGCAGCTCTATCCAATGCAAAATGTGACTATATTAATGCATGATATGATACACAAATAAAAACGTGTTGGCTTCTTACTGCACATACTCTTCACATTGGTGCATCTTTGTACTTTAAAATGGAGACCTAAAAACTCATTTAGATTATGATATAAACGATGCTCATTGCACGACTTGTACTTTGAGTTGATGTCTGATATTCTGATTGGCAACGGAGCACTTTTAGTGCTGCAAGTACAGCGGGCATAAAATAGAATGGTTCAAATGAAGTTAAAAAAAAAGAAAAAGGAATAGAAATGATCTAATGACAAAGTAAAGAAAAATCAGGCATGCTGCTGGCTGCAGTGCGGCAGCCCAGCTGTCCCCATGAGCCAGCCAGCTGGGCAGCAGGCGAAGAGGCTGGGCAGATGTCTGGCTTCTGCTGATGGCTTGATGGCATCAATGTGTTCCCACAAAGAATCTTGAGCCCATCAAATCAGTGCTTCCCAATAGAAAGTGGTTCAAAAAACTGTTCTGCTGGAAAATTGTCGACCCACCGCATTGGTAGCCAATCGTTCAGTGGTACAGCTGAGCACTGTGCCTCCAGGTAAAGGAAGAAAGCAACAAACCTTCTTCTTCCATGACCAGGAGTCTGGGGAGAGTACAGAGTTATGCTCATCCCTATCTACCTTCATGTCACTCTGGACGGTCCATACTTCTATCTTTTTCCTCCTTTTAATCATATCCTTTTCAAGCCAGAGCCCTAAGCAGATTTAGCTTTTCCTATATAGGGTCATGGAGTCGTAGAATCATTAAGGTTGGAAAAAGCTTCCAAGATCATCAAGCTCAACCATCACCACCATGCCCACTCATAGAACCATTCAGACTGGAAGGTGCTGGTCCCTGTGTTCCTGTGTCTAAAGGTATTTGTTGCCTTCTCTGTACCTTCTGTTCTCCATTGATATTTCTGCCATTGGCAAACAGACCTTCAGGTAGGACTGAGCCCATGAGGACAGTGCCAGCACTTGGAGAGAAGCAGCCATAAAGGCACATCCTGATTACAGGCAAGTGCTGATTTAGAGACCATTGCTCTTCATTTGTGGATAGCACAATAGAATTTCTACTGAATTTTCCACCCATTATAAAATCTGATAGGACTTGATTCCCAGTCCTTATTTTCAATCTTTTACCAGTCCAGGATCCCATGAAATCTTCTTGAGATGCTTAAAAGAGGTCTCTGGTTCTAACATCCATCATTCAGTGTTGTCCCACTTGCTTACTTTCCATTGCATTTGCTTTTGTTAAGCACCAAAATGAGCAATATCTGCTTGTATAATGCAACTGTATAGTTTTTAATTTGATGTTCTTTCCAGTATCTTCTTAGCTTGCTTCCCTATCCTTCTCTACCATCTCCTCTTTTTAAACTGAAATGCATCTTTTTTATGATGCTTTTTCTGTATAGTTTGAAAGATACCTAGTAAAGCCTTGGCACAGTGGGCCTGGGAAGGAGACTTCAAAGCTACCACAGCACGACCCATCTCTCTCCCATCTGATGCAGTGATGCAGCTCCTTATTGACTGGGTTAGAATTAGAATTGATTTTCATAGAATGGTGCTGTTGATCCTCTTGGATTGCATTGCTTTCTTCTCTGGTTGCAGCAAAGCTGGAGATCTCTTTGCCACGTGTTTGGCTGTGCCCAGAGTTCCTGCTGATGGTGGGAGTGATGGGGAAGGGGCTGCTGGCACTGGGAAGCAGGCAGTGAAATACCATACAAATCCTTCCTAGTAAATCAGATTTAATTCTTTTATGTTATTACAAGCCCCATTGAAAACAGTGCAAAAAGTCTTAGTAAATCTGTCCCCTAGGTGCCTTATGTCTGTATTTATTCTGTCTTTATAAATTCATTCATTTACCCTGTTCGGTTTTAGCTTCTGGGTGTTAGTTTTTATCCAGCATGATTTAATTTTATACTTGGGATTGGGTTTAAAGCTTGCACCATGAACTAAATAAGTTCATTAAATGCTCTAAGTTTCTCTGGTTACAAGTTACAAATTCATCAGCATGGAAATAATGACATCTTAAACCTATTAAATTTAAAATATCTTCATGCTCAACACCAGAGCTCAGATATGCCAGCCAATGGTAATCAAATGCCACCCGACCACTCAAAAATTTCCAGGGAAGAGAAAATGAGCTGGCTTGAGTATGCCTGCGAGGCAAATCAGGCTGTCAAAATCCTATCATTCTTGGGAGAAATTTACATAGCTCATATTAAACACACCGGCGAGACTGGGAACCCAGAGTAATTAAATGCTGGGGGGAGGATGAAGCCCTGCGAGGTGGGGCGGGAGGGCTGCGGGGGGCAGTGGGGCTGGGGAAGCACTGAGCCGTGCACCCACAAACTCTCTGCAGCAAAGCGCCGTGGGTGCTTGCGGTGCAGGAAGGGGTGAGCAGATGAGGAGCAGCACTGCTTTTGCATGCTCAGCCCTTGCTGCAATTCCGAATCCTCAACCCCAGAGCAAAGCTGTGCTGTGGTTTGGTTGTTGCAATTTGGTTTTCCGTAAGGCGACCTCTTTGGTTTACAACGGATAGATCCGGCACTGCAAAAAGCGTGAGGAGCCCTAAGCCTCCCCTTATTGATGTGACATATTGTAATGGCTTCTTTGGTTACCTATCAAGTTACTGTGTACTTAGAAAGCTTTAATCTGTAGATTATTTACTCAATAGACTGTAACGGCTTCACATAATAGCCCATAACGGCTTCCAGCAGTTATAGCCTATTGTGTCACAGGGAGTTGGTGTTGATTTTCCCCCCCTAAATCTAACACAAAGCATCTAGGATAATATATGGCATTGTGCTGGCCTAATAAGAAGTGCCTGCGCTCTCATTTTGTTCAATTCTTTTGCTTTTAAAAAGTCAATATCAAGAACAGCGTTTGTTTTCCTAAAAGCACAAGAGGAATTTTGTAACTCCCAGAGCCTCTACAGCCAAAAGTGGATAGAAAGCTCAGAGATGGTGCAGGCTGAGCGTGCCTTACCAGCATCCTCCCATGGTCAGCAACAGCACCAATGAAAACACAGAATCATAGAAGCACAGCAGCTCTAAGGTTGGAAAAGGCTGCTAAGATCCCCCAGCCCAAACCCAACCCACTTCCACCGTGCCCATAACCACGTCCCACACTGCCACATCCCCATGGTGCTGGAACATTTCCAGGGATATAGAGATGAAATATCTTTAAGGCATTCTTAATTTATTTATTTTTTTACTTTTAAGACATTTGGCAATGAAAGGGCATTTTTCACCAGGTGAAAACATCTCTAATTTTGAGCCCAACTGCTCCAAATTGATTTGATTTCATTTAAAGCCTAGCTAATTAATTAAAACCACTTGACAATGCCCCTTTAATGTTTAACCAAAGAACAAACTGTGCTCCAGCTGAGCTGCTAGGTGTTTATGTCTTATTAGCAGGCTTCCCAAAGCTTGGAGAGGAGGATTTCCATGCAAGTTCTCACCCCACCTTTTAATTACACCTAAACAGCTCATTATGGTCCTACTACAAACTTTGCTCACAAGAACACCCTGCAACATGCACTTAGCAGGTACCGACAGTGCATGGCTACATGCTGGGGCTCATACATCACTCTTTTTTCTATTCACCAGAAGATCTCAGGAAATCTCCCTGCTCCATTTGGAGCAGAGCAAGCACCAACACTTGTTTCCACATTAATTGCAAACATGAAATAAATGCGCTGCTAAGACATGCATTCATACCAAGCTGTAATTAAGCAATATGTAGACGTGCTCCCAGTACTCAATAAGCACAGGGAAACTGCAAGTAGCTGGGGCTGTGGGCGGCGTGGGGAAGGGTGAGAATGGCTTTCCCTGGGGGATGTTTCACCATATGCTTCTCCCCATAAGCTGTGTGTGCAATGGGGAGCCACTCTGTTGCTCAGGGTCCCCATCCCAGCCCCCCTCCCTGTGCTCTGCTTTACATCCCTGCTGGCACCGTCCTCATCCTGCTCCAGCACCAACCCACACCCATACCCCATTGCAGCTCCCACTCAGGTATTTATAAAGGGTAGTAGAGCCCTTCAAGACACCTTTTTCATCTCCCTGGCTGCAGGGGCAAGGTGTTGGTGCTGCCTGGTCAAATGGGGTGGGATGGATGCTCAGCATCCTTCTGGGGGTTTCCACGTGGAGCAGAGAGAAGACCCAATGCAGGCTACAGGAGGATCGAGCCTCCCTCCTTTGCTCAGCTCGGGGGCTGAGATGGTAATTTGTTTGCACTTGAGTAATTTTTGAAAACATAAACAACATCTTGCCATGTGCTGGCCTTTTTCTGTTTCGTGGGTTTGATTTCAGCCCGTTTCGACAACAGAGGGATTCTGCAAGAAAGCATTGGATGAGGGAGTGAGATCATTAATGCCAGCTCACGAGTCCTAATTGCCCCAAATGAGTTACACGCTGAAATAGCCTGGCCCAGTTATCAGCCAGAGCATCCATGAGAGCTGGGCACTAAATGCAGAGAAGGCTGCATCCATGGCACCATTCTCAGCCCTCTCCCTCTCCCAGTTGCTTTTCTAAACAACTCCACCAGGATTTATACTGTCAGTGTGAGATTATTCCCTATACTTCTATTTCTTGTTCAAATGTATAGAAATTAATTTTCTGGTCATAATTTCAGTACCTTTGGGACATTAGCAGGATGGAAGTAAAAATAGAACATCATTACAGTGTCAGGTAATGCGGATGAGTGTGACTAATAACCTGAGTGTCATTGATTTAATAATCTAATAATGTCTCTGCACACTCAGCGCTCAGACTCACCGTTTGCAGATCAAGATTTAAGCCTGGCTGCAGCTGCAGATCAGAATCAGTAGCTCTGCTTTAGAGCTCGGGCTGATGATAAGCAACCTGCGGCTGGTTTTCCAAGATGAAGGAGTGGGAAGGAGCCGGCTGGTGTCTGCAGGTGTTGTGTTCCCATGGGTGACAGCAGTGGCAGGTCACAGCTCCCACTGGGGACATTTCCCAAGCTCAAAGAGAAACGCTCACCAAGCAGCAAAGGTCTGTTGGCTTCCAAACAGCTGCTGGCCCATCAACAATGTCATCTAAAAATGCAAAGGAAAAGAGCTCTGAGGTTAATTATGACACCTTCTGGGAAAGGTGCGATCCACAGCCCTGCAATGAGAGGAGAAAGGGAAGAACTGGTTGGACAGGCAGTCATTGTCCCTTCCCTGGCATCCCCAAGGGCAAGGTGACAGATGGGCATCACCCACACTATCTTCCCTTGCCACTGTGCATGAAACCACACAGAGATGCCCACTAATGAGACATGACATCAGGTTTGTTATAATTCGGTTATAACAGGGACTATTGATCTTCTCAAACAGTGTGTGAAAACCCTGTTCCCCGGCTAAACATCTGAACATCTTCAGTGCAGTAAAATTTGCCTCTACCTCAGTGTCAGCATCTTCTCCCAAGGAACAACAAAAGGCCAAGAGGCTCAAGGCCTCAAGTTGCTCCAGGAGAGGTTCCAGTTGGATATTAGGGAAAAGTTCTTAGAAAGAGTGATGAGGCTCTGGCACAGGCTGCACAGGGAGTGATGGGGTCACCATCCCTGGAGGTGCTCAAGAACCATGGGGATGTGGCACTGAGGGACATGGTGATGAGCACAGTGGGGTGGGTTGGGATTGGAATACTTGGAGATCTTAGTAGTCCTTTCCAGCAATGATTCTGTGGTTCTATGATTCTATCTGGGACTGCTCCGTGGCACCACAGGAGACAAGTGGGGTTTAAGCACAATCTTTGACCCCTGAAAAACACTTTGCAAACAATTCCACTTATTCCAGACCATTCTCCAAAGGCCACAGCAGTCTTCTCCAACCCCACTTCATCTCAAACGTATTTATTTGTTTCCAGTTAACTTCACCCAGATAAGAGGAAAGATCCCCACGGAGTTACCAAATAAAACACTCAACGCAGACCCAGCAAGATTAGGGCAGCAGAGCCCAAAAAGACTGTAGCGATTATGAAAAAATTCACAACCACTCTCTAAGTACCATTCCACTGGAAGAGGAGCAAAACCAGGACTTAAAATGGAAAACATCCCACCTGGTTACCAACAGAGTGGCTGCAAATGGCTCCGCTCTCTGGGGACATTCAGTGCCACGAAGCCACAGAGGTCCAGCAGAAACATTGCAAGAGCACCCAGGGAGTTCCCATATTGTCTTTTTCCAGATGCCTCATTGCAAGCAAGCCCTGTGGCAGTAGTTCTGCTCCACACTCTGGGAGGCCCTGATCCACAGCCATGGTCCGTTTCTAATTAAGAAATTTCCATCTCTGGTAATTAGCTTTTTACTTGCTCGGGGTCCCAGTTGTGCCCTTTGGGTTTGCCCAGCAGCAAGCCATTGGAAGGGCTCTATGACAGCTTCCCAGCCTCAGCAAAGCCCTGCTGACTCTCACACCATCTGCACAAGTGTTAAAGAAGCACCCAGGTCTTGGCCACCACTCTGTGACACTGTGAACCCTTTAAGCAAGGAAGTGTCCTTCTGCATAATGGACTGAGAATGATGGGATTCAATGCAAGAAAGAAATATAAGAAGTCAAGGAGCTACCTGTCATTAGCAGCTATTTGGCATCTCGTTCAGGGCGATTCACCATTGCTTCTTCTTGTCCAAGCTGATCATTCAATAAAACACTATTGTGAAAGCAGATGTCATCAGAAGCATGTTTTCATATAGGAAATATTAAATTTCTGCTATTCAACAGTGCATCCAATCCCATTTTGTTCTATTAAACTCTTCCTAGAGTTTGAACAGAAGACAGTAAGAAATAAAGAGTCGTGGTTTTCCAATTAAGCCAAATTTTTGGGACAGTTACCGTGCTTCCTCCTACTTGATGCTCATACACAAAGATATTGAGAATCACTGGAAATAAATTATCCTTAACTGCAATATAGAAGGGGATTCATCAACAATATTGATTTTTCTTTCACATATGTGGAGTTGCTTTGGCAATTAGCCTTGGAATCAGTGTTTCTTTCCTGTAAACCAAATGTTAGTTGCAGAGGAAAGGAAATTGGGAGAGGAAATACTGGGAAAGGAAAATGCAGATCACAGAGAAAGCACACACTGTACCAAACATTGCCTCTCTCCCTCTAAACGTAGGCTGGGAGGCTGGTAGGGCTGGGTGGAGTCCTATGGGAGTTTGTGAGTACATTTATCTTAATTGCATTCGTGTGGCTGTGGAATGATTTTAATCTGGAGATAAGTGATATCTGATTTTTATGTGTGTTTTTGACAGATGTGAAGGACACACAGAGCAGGGAATGAATTGGATGCATGTACAGAGTTGTGGAAATGGTTCTTAATGCCATAACATAGTCAGGTATTAAATCTCAAAAGGAAACAGGCAAATTATGCATCTAACTACTTATCATGTAAACTTGGAGTGAAAGTGGATGATACTCATTTCTTGGTTTATGAGCACCAGAGAGGCATGTCATAAAAGGGAGAATAATATGATTAAAATTAATGTAAAATACTATGGGAAGCATAACTTTCAAGTTTCATTTTTGCAATGCTGGGACTTCTAGATCTAGCTAGAATAAAATAATCTCAGAGCCCATCGCTTTCTGCTGTAACTACACTCACAGAAATTAATGCTCCTGGAAATGAGCACTTTCTTGAACTGCAGCGCTGTAACTGATCACTAACTGGCTTCAGCATCAGAGCAAACACTCAGCAGAATCGCTCATCTGCCCCACGTTCGTTATGTGGTACACTGAGCTCCTATGCAATAAACACAACAAATAAAATACAGACTTTCTTTGACAAGAAAATCAAGACTAATTGGTAGTCCCTGGAATGGCAAAATTCAGGAAAGAAGTCACACTTCAGGTTGGATATTAGGGAAAAATTACTCTCTGAAAGAGCAGTGATGCATTAGCACAGGCTGCCCAGAAAATGGGGAGGGGGATCGCTGGAGGTGCTCCAGAATCGTAGGGATGTGGCACTGAGGGATGTGGTGATGGTCACAGTGGGGTGGGTTGGGGTTGGACTGGATGATCTTAGTGGCTTTTCCAACCTTAATGATTCTGTGATTCTATGAACAGCCCCATTAACGCTACCCCAGCCAGCCATCCCTCCTACAAGCCATTTGCTCACTTGGGTTGCCACACACTGCCCTTTCAATTCACCACATCATTCATGACTTCTATTATTCTGTGTAAAATTCACTCATGTAAGTTTTGTAAACTTACGTCCAAATTTTTACCTTGATTCTGTTCTCCTAGTGAGTATTTATCCTTAATTTCCACACTGATCTATAAATAAATGCCTAAAACAACACGCAGAGAAACTTTACAACTCTACATTAGCCTAACCATGCAGATTATTACAGAAAGCATAGCTTGGAAAATCCCTAAGCTACTATAATTAACCTATTTACACCTTAATTTTCTTATAAGATGCAAAAGAGTTTGAAAATTTAAAGAGTGTCTGTGCTGTTTCCAGCTTTGTGTTGGAGTTCAGGCTGTGCCGCCTCTCCTACGCACAGCTCCTGCCATCTATTGTTTAATCATTTTGAAGATGAGACGATTGCATCTGTGACCCATGAGGGCTCGCCAAGCAGCTCGTCACATCTGTAAACCCCTGAAGTTCATGTGGAGAGTCCCCAGACCTTCTCTTACATATTCTGAAAAGAACTGCTGCTGTTTGTGCCTCCCATCAGAGCTGCTATTTCATTTCCAAGTGGATGTAAATTAACACGTTTTATTAATCAGACAGCATTAAAGTCTGAGCAAGAAATTTCAGCCTCCTCACAAAACCGTAGTGTGGCGGTTATGAGACTCCCCTGGCTTTGCTCATGACCAGGAGCAAATCTTTTTTCCTGTCACAGACATGTTTGGGGACTAACAGAGACAAAGCCCAAGAGAAGCACGTGCAGAAGGACAGAAATATTGTCACACATACCTGCCATGAAAATGCAGCTTATGTAGTGCATCAATGAAGTCAAGTTTCCAGTAGGGTTAATCTTGGTGTGAAGCATCTTAGTGGAAACAACATAAAAAGACAAATCAGCCACACATGAAAGTTAGACAGGATCCAGGAGTCTGTCTCTGTAGGGCAGTATAGATTTCTTTCACCCTCACTACAATGTAATTTATTTATCTATTTTTTTCTTTCTTCCTTTTTGCCAGTTCACTCCCCCACCCCCCTTGAGTTAGAATAATGTCAAAACGTAAAATGTTTGTGTTTTACGTGCACCTGGATTTCTGGATGCTCACCAACGCTACCCACAGGCATGAGACCTCATGCCTGACTGATTTCAGCGTGGGTTGTCTGAAATGTTTTGGAGGATCACCAGAATCCCAAGATATTTATCCTCATAAGCTTTCTGGATTTAATAGTGACAACTTCTGCTGGGCAAATTAGGCAAGTCAATTTTACAGCAAAGGCAAGTCAAATATGCTATAATTAATTCAAATTAACACACCCACAAGATTCTGAAGCCTGTGATCAGTCAGGTGGGGATGCCTGCAGGAACATCCACATAGAAGTCATTATTAAGAACCTTGAGACTAAACATTTCAGAGGAAGCCAGAAATAACCTGCACAAAAACAGGCTGGATTGCAGAAAACCAAATGTTATCTTCTCGTAGAACTTCACTATTAGCAGTGACCAGCAAAGCAAAACATTTCCTGTAAATCTGGTTCTATAACATTACATTTAATTGTTCAGTATTCAGCCCCTACGGAGGATTACTGGAGTGTATCTCGCTCTACATATGGTCTATAATAGGAAACGATACCTCTGGAACTCTGAATAGCAC
This sequence comes from Coturnix japonica, assembly GCF_054131305.1. Taxonomy (NCBI): domain Eukaryota; kingdom Metazoa; phylum Chordata; class Aves; order Galliformes; family Phasianidae; genus Coturnix; species Coturnix japonica. The sequence continues at coordinate 12,082,282 of NC_140666.1, forward strand.
AATGCCATGCAGGAAATTAGAAAATATTACGTCTTGTAGTTAGAACCTTCACACGTCACTTGCTGGTTTTGTTCCTTTATCAAAGCACAGTGTCCAGCAGGAATATGTATTGTGATCAGGCATCGTTGAGAGAAAACACCAAGGTGAAAAAAGCTCATCCTGAGACAAGAGAGTTATTATTTAGATGCAGGGAAAACAAAACAAACCAAAACCAATTTTGATGTTAGAATGAGAACGTGGACTCATCACTTCAGCATTGTATTTCATGCACTGGGCAAAGCTGCAGGAAATGGAGGCCAGGGAGGGTTTTTGGAGCATAAGGATATGGATGGCAAATAGGCCATCACTGGAGGATGGTCAAGTTCTTTCGAGCTGTCCATTTTCTATTGAAAGAAATAGAGACTGTCTGAGCAGAGATTCACGTGAGAAGAACCATGCTGTTTTGTTGGGGCTGGACACAGCCTGCCCACAACCACTGCTTCCCCTCCCATCCCCAGAGCAGGCAGCAGAAGGACACCACAGAGGAGGCAGGCTTAGCAATGGGGGATGAATTTCTACAGTCTGTATGGAGACATTTGCAGGAGTGATGCTGAACACCACCACCCTCCTGCAGCTCACTTCCCAGTTGCCTACTTACACGAGCATTTCCCAGCTGTCAAGCTCCTGCTCAGTTCTAGTGAAACCTCCTGGATTTTCTCCATTCCCAGTGATTATGTTGAGCTGCTGGGATCAGCTCCTACTGAGAGTGGAATTGCCAAATCAACCCCTTTAAGTCCCTCCTCCTTGTTAATATGAGCAGTGCAAATCCTAAAATAGGCACCAAGCTCTTTAGCAAGACACATGAATGATAGAATCGTTAAGGTTGGATAAGACCACTAAGATCATTTAGTGCCACCATCATCCCATCCCACTGTGCCCACTAACTGCATCCTTAATGCCACAATGACAGCCACTCTCCTCAGTACTGGCTCCTAAAAAGTTGAGTGGAGGTTCCTTGTAGCAGAAACAGCCCTCAGAGATGCTAAGGGCTCACACCACTCACAAAAGAGATCATACAGATGTAACGTCTTCCAGTGCTGTCTAAATGAGATGAAAACATGCCATCTGCTGCCATGAGAATGGCCAGGTTGTCTCCTCCTGGCCCAGTATCCTGTCTTTGGCTCCATAGAGCTGTGGATGCCTAAAGAAGAGGTTCAGATTAGGGCAGACACACAGCCTGTGTGCTCTGGCTGTCTCTAGGGAGCTATGCTTAGTGACTTTCTATGCTAGAGGCAACTTCTGTGTGTTTTATCACCCTTGTTGTATTGCTCTTCCAGGAACTCATCTAATTGCCTTTTGCACCATTTAAGCTTTTGGCAACCAGTCTCCTGTGGCAGTGAGTGCCACAGCTGAACAACATATTGTGATAGGAAACAGCTCTGCTGTGTGCACTGACAAGGACCCAAGCAACATCTACTTCAGATTTCTCACTCCAGGCCAAGCACTGGGTGATGGTGCTCTGCTCTGAACACCCTACACAGACAACCATGGCACTGTCTTCAAGCTGCAAGGCAAGCCCAGCCTTGGGGTCTCACCTGTGTCTCCTAGTTCCAGTGCTAGTTTCTAATGGTGAGAAATAATCATTAGAAGCAGAATGAGACCAGGACCCCATGACAACTAGCAGTAAATATAAATGGCTGGAATTTAGGCAAAGTCCAAGTTTTGCTTTCTCACAGATCTACTGCTCAGCAGCAACGTCTGGAGAAGCCTTTAAACATCTGCTTTACCTGAACATCTTTGACCCATTCTGGCCATCAGACCAGAAAATTTTGCCAAGGATGTGACATGGAGATGCAAGATGTATGTAGGCACTTCAAGATTCCTCTATTCCATTCTGTTGCTACTTCTTTTTTTTTCTTTTTTTTTTCCCCTTTTTTTTCTTTATATATATATTTTTATATCATTTTCTCCTAAAGCCCAATTTAGCAATCACAGTACAGACTTGGTGCTTTTATGCGAATTCTTAAATTTACAGAAGTACTGAGCTGAAATGGGATTCGCTGTGAAGGCTTCTTTGCTGTTCCTCCTGTCTCTTATACACTGTGCAGGGGGATGCTGGTGGAGGCAGCCAGAAATAGCTCTGAGACTTCCAAAGTGTCTGAATTGAATCCTGGGGTACTGAGGGTGGGTTAGAACCAGCACAGGGCAGCCCTGGTCTGAGCACTCACTCAGAGCTTCCCAAAACAAGGTTGGGATAACAAAGCCAATGCTGGTAAATGCCATAACCCTCATGCTTTGCTGTAGCTGGTATTTTCTGCCAAGCTGGATGAACTGATACTTTTTGTTAAGACATTCTTTTGCTGAAAGTTTCTGCCTAGCACTCTGAAGCACACAGCACCCCAATGTAGGATCACAGTGCTGCAGATAACACACATCTGCACTGTGACACCCGAAAGCTTTGCTTCCAAACAGCACCAGCCAGGCTGCAAGAGTTAATGACGGTATGTTGCTGATAGTGTCACTGAGAGTTGCTGGGTCACTGTGTCTTTAGCCTGATTTAAAATGGGAGCAGCCTGGATCTCATTTTTAATTACCTTTTGACTGTAGCTGTCTGGTTATTTGTATAAGCAAAAATATTGGCATGCCAATCAGGTCATAAACTGTCAGCCAGATCATGTAGAGGAAAATGCCATGCATGCTACTGTCACAAGCATCATTCCTAATAACGATGCACTCTGTGAAATATGATATTTAGCAAGTTGTGCTTAAAAAGCAGATTGCATTTCTGATATCCCCTGCCAACAAGGTATTTAACAGAGTTGTGCTGGCTCTAATGTCCCTTTTGCATCCTTTCAGAGACAAGAATAGATACATCACCATCGTGACGTTAGCAAACTTGGAGACTGCAGACACTTCATGAAATAAATTGGGACTGGCAGGCTAAGTACTCAAATTGGTGATGCAGGAGCCACTGGGCCTGTCTCCTGACTGACACACTATTGTTGGGAGAATCGACAATGAACCTCGCTGCCTTCAGCATTAATGACTGCAGCTTTGCAGCAGTGTGAGCTGGGGGTACGGCTGCAGCATCACCTCCACACAGCCCAGTGTGAGGTGGAATTAAGAAGTGACAGCAGTGCCTTGGCAGGTGATCTTACAGACATGCTGCCATCCTGCCATTCAGCCTGCCATGTGCCTCACCTGCTTTAAATGTGCTTTTTTCCTCCTCTCTGGATGCCTCAAACACACTGCTGCATCCGCTTGTCAGAGCACTGTCATGAGTTAAATGACACATCAGCTCTGAGGCTCTTGACCTGATCTTGGACTTGATGAAAGAATGGTGAGAAAACAGAAATAGCTTATGTTAAGGACTAAAAATAAGTAGCGAGAATGACTGAATTTAAGCAAGAAGCTGAATAAACATCTATTAATGTGTTCCTAAGGGATCAGGAAGAGGATCGCATTTCCAGATATGGCTCTGAAGTTAATCCAGAAGCATCAACTGCACGTCAACACATTGTCCAGTGGACAATGTCACCTGTCTGTGCAGGAGGCACCTTGAGAAGTGCAGACCTGCCGGACAACTTACCACCTGCAAAAACAGCAGAGAAAACAACTCAATGGCCAGAGAAAACAACTCAATGGCCAACGTGTAACCCAGCAGTAGGAAGGTGGGAAATGGCCAACAGATTTCACAGCAAGTCACAGCAAACCAACCTACCTCCCTTCTATAGCAAAATGATTGGGGTGTAGGCAAAGGGTATCAGTGGACACCTTATATCTTGGCACAGGAAGGGTTTTGACACCATCACAATTAACTTTTACAGAAGACAAATGAGGAAATCAAAACTAAGTGAATATTCCCAGCACATCACTATAGGTAGCAGGATCATGGTTCAGAGTGACCTCCTCACATGGGAGAGATGACCCAATATAGAGCTGGTGAAGTTCAGGCAGTTTGTGGAACACATCTACACAAGGGTCCAAGACTCTCTGAAACTATACTTTTTCTCTTGGAGTGGAATAGCAACATCTGGGTTTCATTCTAGTCTCATTTTCATGCAGTTGGCAGCATGGCTTGCTGATGCTCCTATGCTGCGTGCTCCTGAGGGGCCTGGGTGCCGGCCTTCCTCCCTGAGCCATGAGATATTAAGTGGTATCTGCGAGGAAGACCAACTCCTAAAAAAAATTAAGTTCTTTCCCAAATTTTAACCGCACCCAGATATTTTACCATCTTTTTAGTGGGGGCATTTTTACCCCTTAGCATAATCTTGCCTTTAAAATGCTACAAACTACACTTCAATAGATAAATAATTTAAAGCAAAGAAAATAGATGCTCCATCAAAGAGCCCAGCTGTTCAACCATCCGGTGGGGCACACTATGCTGGGATAGTTGGGGGTCGCGTGTAGACCTGGCTGCCCATTAAAGAGACATGCATTTCACATTGCTGCAATCAAAGTTCTCTGGAGAATTTTGCATTGTGCCTACATGTAATATGTCAGATATTTGCCAGCAGGGGAAACACTGCAAAAAGTGAATGAGTTTTCCTCTGTTCAGTGACATTACTAATGACTCATGCAGGATTATGGGTAACAAACCTTTGAAACGAGAGGTTGAGTTGTACACTACATTATACATCTGAATTTCATGGTATATTAGTAACAGTGATTGGTAATACAATATGATGGGAAATTGCTAACATCAGAGAGAAGTTAATACGATGCACTGCAATTTCTCAAAGAGTTCCATACTTTTTCCAGCACCACCCATAATCTGCTCATTACTGCTCGGCAAAGAGCAATCCCTCTCATGGAGTGAGGGGCACCAGTGCTCTGACAGCTGGTCATAAATTTGAATAGAAGATATGCAATCTGAAACATTCGTGTTTCCATGGATCGTTACCCAATTGTATCTCCTCTAAGAAGCAGGTGATTTTTTAACATCCTGCGACAGTTTGTTTCTGCTGATATTTTCTCTCTCCAGATAAATCTGATGCCAGCTCGTGTCTTTACAGTTTTTCTTCCCATTCTTGCTCTATTAAAATGGCTGATACAGTCTGTACGCACGTTAACCAAACACCAGTTAATGGAGTGTAACTAAGAAGAATGAATATATTTACAAAAAAAAGAGTATTTCTAGGCATTAAAATAAGTGTACAATGTCTAACGCAAGGCATTACCTTTACAAATGTAACCACAGATTTATGTTTATAGACTGGTAAACCCCGTGGCTAAGAGTGTCCTCTCAGTCATTCCCACTGCAAACAACCTAAACAAATCTTTGAACTCTTTACCTGATAATAGCCTGGAATATTTTGTAGCTATTTTACAATGCCAGTTAATGTCCATCCGGACTTCTCCATTTTTAGAAGATTTAGTGCTTCCTTGGGGAAATGGGTGAGTTTACTGGAGTGATGGCTCTGAAGGCCAAAGCCAATGAGCCCATATAGTAGATGCACCAAGACTGCCACTCTCCCAGGGGATTTGAAGTGTTAAGTCATTCCCAGGACAAAGTAGCAACACCACTTTATGCCTTGTCCATATTCACTCCAATGACATTCATTTCTTCTTCTATTTCTTCACTTATGCCTACAATGGTGAAAGTGGCCTAGTGAAATGTTTCTAGCTATTCCAAGGCTATTTCTGAGTCCAGCCATGATTGTACAGAAACACTCCAGGTTTAACAGCAAGAATAGTTCATTTTTATGGTTCATTCATCGCTAACACTGACCTGCTGACCAGCAGCAAAAATAACCTCTGCTGTTACGTTGCCCTGTGGAGCTGAAGGGATGAACAAAGGGTCATTTATAAGCTTTAGTACCATCAACTGCCTCAGTGCTTGCATCCATCAAACCCACTTAGGAGCAAAGAGTTGATCCAGTAGAATCTTGAAGTCAATGGCTCTGAAGCTGAAGCACAGCCACCCACTCCTCCGTTTATCCACTCCTACCTCAGGTCTGTTCCACGTATTCACATCTCACCCAACCAAACACCTCCTGGAGCTATTTGGGCAAGATGTCCAACACAAAAGAGCCTTCGCATGTCCTAATGACTTCGGGCATCACCTTGAAATAGGTGAGGACAGAATTACACATCCTGGTATTGATACAGCTCAGCTCACATGCCAAACGAATGGAATTAGACTATTTAGACAAAAGATCTTTCTTTTGTTGGAGAATCTTTTGGATGGATGTCCAAAACTCTTTGTGTGGCAAGTCCACTGAAGACCAAAGCTGAGATCCCACCAGTGGGTAGGAAGGGAACTGGGTGGTAATTATGACAAGTGAATGGAAGACAGTATCTCCCTCCAGCATTAAATTCAAGCCCTGACCTTTTCCAACATAATGACTAACTCAACCTTTACATAATAATGTGTGTGATATTTGGAGAGTATAACATATGTGTCATTTTAATTAATTGAACAGAAATAGATTTACAGAAGAAAAATGAATTAACCAATCAGCAATCACCTTCCTATCTATTCCATGTCGGAATAATTAGTTTATTCTCCTAATCTCTTGACTCCTCTAGAAATCATAACCTCACTGACCTCCTTGAGAATAGGAGCTCATTTGAATAGTGCCATAATTGTGCTCTGGGTGCGTTATCATCCAGTTTCATTTTTATTAAGGTAATCTTATCCCTTCTTATTATGCCTGTCTCTGACGGGCTGACCCAAACCTCGGGAAGGACTGCTTAATAACATCGTTGTTCTGTGGATAAAGACAGTGGCAAAAGAATCCTTCCTCCTAGAAGATGGGCTGGTTTTGTCGACTGGAGGATGAGCAATTACTTCACTGCCATTCTGTCTGTCTGTTCAGACATGAGTCCTGACGTTGGCAGTAGCAGACTGTTACCGGCTAGCAAATGCTTAAACAAGATCACAATTTGTTCCAGAATGATAGAATGACCCTACAAAGTGAATTACACTGTGAAAAATAAATGTAAAATACTGTGTAGATGCACAAATGATTATTTCATTATCTGGCCAATGTATGAGCGACAGATACAAATTGTTCCAATCATAGCGTGATGAAAGAGTAATGAACAATGGGTTCTTGAATGAGCACAGGAAGAAAATAATGAATTGCAGTTTAAATGAAATCAGGAGTCAATGGACTGGATCACAGACTGTCCTTCAGATGTAGGAATTCTGCATTAGTTAAACACTGTCATTTGAAGAAACGTCCTTTAAGAGGAAGGAATCTAAATGGGTCAGAAAGAGACAAATAAGACGAGCCTGGTCACTGGCTTGTTTTTACAAGCTGGACTGGAGTGTTCCTATTCCTGCTGCTTTGCTAATTTGTATCTTGCACTGCAAATTTGTATCTTACACTCTGCAAAGTTAACAGATCATCTGTACTTTTGCCTTTCCCCTACTTTTACCTTGTTCCTCCTCTACTACTTGATTAACTTTAGGTGACACCTGTAGAGATCTGTTGCCCATCATTTAATTTCTACAGGCAATTAAGACCAAGATAGCAATAGCTTCTAGGAAGGAAAGGGTCAGTGAAGTTGAAATAACACATGGCAAAGGCTCCTTTATTTGTGTTTGTTGGAAATCTATCTGCAATAGCTGAATTTCTCTTCTTCAGTTGTGTTTCATACCAGTAAACCAAGAATTAGGATTTCTAACGTTATTTCCACAGATACACATCACATTTCATGCATCACACCTATCCATCACGTTGCACAACATCTTGTTAGATCTACAGAGAAGCTGCATTTCTGTTGTGAATGCAGGACACCTGACCACGCTAGCTCACCACCCGGAATTTCTTTACACTCTAATAAGACATCCTCCTCTGCAAGCAGCCTGCAGAAACCAGCTGGTTTCACAGGCAGGGCCGAAGGAGTGACACAAACCAGCTCTGTCACTGCCTACTGCTGCTCCACAGCTGCCACATCCAGAGCCTACGCTGCTCCCCAGCAAAGGGCACAGTGTTCTGGGCTGGGTGTCCCCAAGGGACAAGCCATCTTTTGCTGCCTTCTGCTCAAAAACCTCAAGACATTTGGACCTCAGAATCAAACCATCAGCCCATCACCATCACGCCTGCTAAACCACATTGCTCATTTGAAAATGAGTCCCAATCCCAGCACTACTAACCACTGTCAGAAGACAGAGAGTGATGGCAAGAAAATGCCCAACTGTCAGCTCACTGTAGTGCAGAAACATGTGGCACCTTACCTTTGTGGGTGAAGAGGCCTGGGATGAGTGCCGACACGTGAGAGGACAGAAAGATGGTCCCCACTGCCCAGTCCTGGCCTGGATCCCTTCTGTCCAGTTTGATAACAAGTAACACCACTTTGGTCTTGAAGAGCTGGATATTAGGAAAAATTTCTTCTCTGAAAGAATGATGGCACGGTGACATGGACTGCATTGGGAGTTGTGGTGTCACCAGCCCTGAAGGTGTTCCAGAAACGTGGAGATGTGGCATTGAAGGTCGTGGTTATGGGCTTGGTGGGGACAGACTGGAGATTAACTTGGTGATCTTTTCCAGCATTAATAGTTCTATGGTTCTAAGAGGCATCAGTCAGCTGGGGTGCTTCTTCACGATGAAAAGTGAACAACAGTGGCTGAGCTGTAGTTAAAGGGGGATAGAGGGGGGGGGGAAACACATTAGATTATTTTGAGTCTGGAGATATGATCTGACATGAGCACAAGGACAACCAGGGTGATCCGTGCTCTTGGTGTCACAGCTGGAAGCCCTGAGAAGAGGTAAGGCTCCCACCCCATGCCTTCAGCTGTGCCTGCAGGGAGCCCAGTGCTGCAGTGCAGAGCAGCCAGCTCCTCCATGCCAGCATCCCCAGCCAGCAGCCACTCAGCTCTGCAGAGCATGACAGCATTGAGGTGCTGCAGGGTCCTCTGCAAAACAAAAAAACAACTCAAAGTGCTAATTACGAAGATATACAGCTTAACACCTGAGCTGGGGTGGCAGAGTCCTGCCCACCCAGGAACTGTATCACCCAAGGAAGCCAGCACAGCCAGGGCCAGGCTATGCAGCAGGGAGCTCCAGAAGCCAGCTTCTTTATTAAGAACACAACCACAGCAGGAAAGTGCCTGGAAAACTTTGCACTTTGCAGCATGAAAAAACAAAAACAAAAACATCCAAAGCTAGAAAAGCCAGTGTGGGGAGCAGGGAGTATTTACGATGGGGGAGGTTTGCAGGTTGCACATTATGAATGTGCCTGGGTACGTTATTCACCTTCCATGCGAGCATGCGTCACTGCAGGGCTTTCTGTGGGTGTGCATTTGTTTGGTTGGATTTACTCTGTCCTTGTCTCTGTGTGCATAGCTGCACAAGTAATGAATGCGCCTATTAAAGCCCAGCCAGAACATTTGTCTCTGTGGCTGGTGGAGAGGAGTCCTCACACCAGCAATGTGCTGCATTTCTTTCTATTTGCTCAGAATGCTTTGCTTGCTCAGTTTAGTGTTTTCAGACTCTGAGGCAGATGCACTGGGTTGATTTCTAAGGCAACTCTTAATTACACATACCTGATGATGGTCTCGATGTGAACACCTGAAGCAGACTTGAAAGCACAGATTCGCTGCATAGGACCTTGGCTCCCCACATCCTTCCTGCAGTTGTGGCGCACAGGACTTCATTCTGGATTAAACATGCACGAGACCTCAGCCTCATCAGAAAAACACCCAATATCAATTAAAGTGCATTGCTCAGAGTGCTCAATGAGGAGCCCGACTCAGCCTTTATCACAACTCTTTCCCAATGGCGAGGCCGTTAAAACGGAGCTTAGAGAAGATTGGAGCGAGCTTTCAGCACTGGGCATTTCCTGACTCCTGGACCTTTGATTTTCTTTTCTCATCGTTACATTAACACTTTTGTTATGGAATATTTATGATGCACACCACACGCTTAATGGATTTCCTCCTTTATTTGCAGCTAAGCTGCATTAATACAATACTCACACTATTCAATTTGAAATCCATCAAGGATTCATGGGCTTAATATCACCATCACTTTTAATGAGAAAGGAAATCTGTAAATCAAACGAGCCAAAGCAAAGGCTGAGAGGAAGCAGCAACAGCAGTTCAACAGCACCCTTCATATTAAAAGCACCTGGAAGTGAACTCTGTTAATTGAATCGGTTTTAAAGCAGTGAATTACTAAGAAGCTCTGTCCTAAATCATGGCCGTGCCTCCCAGAAATGATGCCATCACATCACTGTACGTTCCTCTCCCTGTTTTCCTGTGCTGTAATGTGTAGGTACATGAGCAAGGTGATAGGAAAGATGGATTAGAGCTGGCCTCAGGACTCAGCGGTAGCAACACTGCTCCTATTTATTTATTCTCATGGGAGGGAGAAATCAGTTGAAGACCAGACGTACACAACAGTGTGTTTGTTTAGCTCTCATTGGCTGGGCATGAACTCCTTGGCCTTGTGCTGTCGGCACAATTAGATGCAAATGAACACTCACCATCCCTCAACCCTGTCATCTAGAGTGCAACAGCAAACTTTCTCCAAGCACACATACAGCATTAGTAGCAGTTGTGTCACTGGGAGCAACGCGACTCATCTGCAGCAAGGGAACAGTGACCAGTGTGGTTGATCAGCTATTGTTGCTCACTGCCACTATTTCCTGGACTTTTCTGATGTTTTTCACAATAACATGGTAATATGGATAGGAAAGAATGACTTCCTTTCTCCTACCCTTCCGCACATGCAGGAGCTAACCCTGAGGATTAACAGAAGCAACAGATCCTGCATCTACTGAGGCTAACACAACCCTGTGTAGCCCAGTCCAACTGCACCAAGTCGTAGCTCAACGTTTAGTCCCATAGCTGTGAGACATGCACAGAAAATAAATATGACAGTACAAAGTCATGCCAGCGCTTTGCAGGCTGAAGAAAGAAAACTATCAGTGGATAATGCTTTCACAAAAAGGCTCTGGGAGCCATAAGGCCAGACCTCCCCACTGGATCTACATTAGTGCATTTTTGAGCTCCCTGTGTTGTTTGGTTTGAGCTCCTTGTATTCCTTCTATTGTCAGGCTCTGTTTCAGCAAGAGGCCTCAGGAGGTGCCCAGCATTGAGGATAATGGGGCAATCACGCATTTGAAGTCTTTCCTCCTGTTGGTACGAGAGGTCCTTTATACCACCAAGTTTAAAGGGAGATCTAGCGATATTTCTGTTCATCATCATGCAAAGGGCATCAGTTACAGATTTAAGAGTGGAAGGTCATTTCCCCTTCTGCTCTCACCAGCAAGGAGCAGTGCCGCAGGTTTTCAAGCAGCCAATCTATGTTGTTACTTTGCTGACAAGGTTAAAACCATCAGAAATATATGTGAATATATTGAGACAGAGCTGGTTTTGCTCATATGCACCCAATTTCTACCGAGATGTTGGAAAAAAAGCAATCGATGATGTGAGTTTGTAACCAGCAGCAAAGTCACCAGATGGGAAGCAGAAGAAATTCGGACGTGGGCTCATTTGCTGTTTGCTAAGCATTTGACTTCCAATGAAATAAATGCATTCAACAAAGCAAAGCCAACCCAGCAGCATAGGAAGCGAGCTGGGAGAAGGCACATTGCTCCCAGTGTGCTCAGGGATGAAATGGAGACAGCAGAAAATCTCTGGAGACAGCTTCACTTACCTCTGTGAATGCCAGGTGCACACTTGGTGAGATATGGGATGCAGTCAGCTCCAGGGGTGCCACCTAGACAGGACTCAATGCCCAACATGGCTTTGCTGGGGGACTTCCAGGCGTCTGCACATCATTGCTGAGCTGATAATATTGCAGCTTGCTTCTGTTTGGCAGTGAAACACCAAAGGCATCAGCACCCAGACTCTGGTTGAGCCTGGGCTGAGATATGCCACCAAGAAACCCCAAGGAGTAAATCAGCACCTAAAAAGAAGCAATGAGAAATAAACTGATTAGTCAGCACTACAGTGTTTCTGCTCAAAAGCTGAGAAGGCTGCTGTAAATGAAGACCTACAGCAATGGAAAAGCCCTTAGGAAACACAGGGATGTCAGGAGCATCATCTGGAATAGGTTCATAGCTCCACAAGCAGCACAGCTCACAAATCTGGGCACATTCTGCTCAGCGTTTTCATCTCATCATTGAATCTTCCCAAACACACAACATTCTGAAGCAAGGTTAGGCTTTTTGTCTCCTCCCGTCCCTTCAAAGATTGAACAAAGGTGGCGATGGAAACAGCCGGACTCCAAGCTGAAACATGGTCACTCGTTGTGACCTTTGGATTAACAAAACACTGTAACAAATAGCAGTATGGATCAACACAGAGCACTTGTTGGTGGCTGAAGACAGATCTTCCCCCCAGCGTTTTCACATGACTTTGTGATACACATCTTTCCCTTCCTGCTATTTGCCTTATGCCTGAAAAAGGAAATATGTATGTTATCTCAGGAGTCCTTTGAACATTAAAATGTATGCCGTGCATGTGACTTTCCTCAAATGTCTTAAAATATTCTAAATGTGAGGAGGTTGGCGCAGTGCCTGGGATCCTGTCTTTTTGGATATAAGTTTCAGATAACCAGCATTTCCCCATTACCATTTCTCCCTGAAGAGGTCATCTCTGATCCAGCTCCACTGCAGAGCAGGGGAGGTACCCAGGCTCCCTGAGATTCACAAAAGGTGACAGAGCTGCACAGCTGCTAATGAAAGCCACTGCACGGTGCGGCTGACCTAGTTCTGCCTCGCTTTACCTGGGTATCTTCAAGCCACTTACAAATTAAAATGGTTAATAATGCATCAGAGCCAAGAGTTACCCAGGGGGAATCTCAGTTTTGTAAGTGGATGGCGTACTGCTCGGTTACAGAGGGAAGGAAACAATGCGAGCCTTCTTCCCCTGCCTTTATGCTAACCATGCATATGCTTATGGCAACTGATTGATGTCTCAAACCTATTTAGGCTGATTTTTAAGAAGTTATAAGTTAGGAGACATTTCTTTACCGTAAGAGTGGTTCTGCAGCGGCACAGCTGCCCAGGGAGCAGTGGGGTCACCATCCCAGAGCTGTGGGGATGTGGCACTGAGGGATGTGGGGATGGACACGGTGGGCTGGGCTGGGGTTGGACTTGGGGGTCTTGGAGGTCTTTTCCAGCCTGTATGATTCTGTGGTTCTGTAACATGTCAGGAAGCTCACCCTTCTGCACACTGTACACCTCCCAAGGAAAACCCATGTGGATTTCCACAGATCCCTCTTATTGCCATCTCCTCCCTTGGTGTAGCTTCCCAGTCACCACAGGGCTCAGGAATTCTGCTGATGCTGCTGCACCTTAAGCTGACGTTAGATGAAATATTTATTTGGGAGTTTCATTTTACCATAATTTTTACTTGACTGCCACTTAGTGGCAATTTAAAGTAATAGCTCAGGGAGGTTTCCTGGCAAACCCACAGTCCTACAAATCAACCTGGCTGTTTGGTGGCTCTTCCAGAGGTGTATGGTTACTCTCTCAAGAATCTGGGTTTCATTCTGCTCTCGTTAGGAAGCAGGCTACCAAATTCTATCTCCTGTACAAAGCAGTGAAGCATCAAAGCTGTTACGAAGGCAGCTTCCACCTCAACAGTGCTCTTAGTTCATACAGAGGCTGCTGCTTTCCAGTGGGAAGGACTTATAGAGGTTGGGATCAGACAGTCTGGAACAACACCAACATGGGAATTACCACAACAGAGCAGAACATTAAAAAGTCAAGTGAGATTTTCAAGCTTGCACACTTCCCAGTGCCCAAAGCCTGGCATCCCTGCCATGCAGCACCTTTCATTGCTCTAACTAACTTCCATTTCTACCTTCACAATTGCACCAGTGATGTCAAAAAAGATGTTCTTTTTTTTTGTGTTCTGCACAGAGGTGGAAGAAAGATGCTGAAATCACCATTTACTGCAGCCTGCGCATTGCAAGTGCTGTGCTGTGCATTCCTTTCTTTCTGTTTTCACATACATATGTATTTAAACCTGCATTGATAAACGTTGAGCCAAGTTTCTTGGTGTGAAATAGAGGTACATCCTTGTAAACAGACCCTGAACTCAGACTGGCATTTCTAAGTAAATAAATAAATACAAAAAGTCAAACCTCAGAGAAGCCATCGTGTTCACCTCGTGGCTGTAATGCCAGCTCCTGTGGGGCTCTCTATCTCAACTTGTTGGCAGCAGTCACACCTGGACCTGGCTGCTGCTGTGTTTTGCCCAGCACAAACTGCTTTAAAATGCTTTCAGAGCACCATAGGCCATGAAAAGATGTGCCCATGTCCTGCTTGTGGCACACACGGACACCACGGCAGCACCCTGAGACAGCAGACTCAGAAATAGGTCGGAAGAAGCCATTTCTTGCAGCACTGGATTTCTTTGTGATGAATTTTAATGGCACTTCAGATTAGTTCAGCTGCTGCGAGCAGTTTGCATCCCAATTTGAACATCTCTACCTGCTCTGACACGAAGATGAAATGTTTACCTTTCATATGGCTGCGCTTTGCTCTGTGCTGTGGGAATGCAGCTTTTCAGAGTTTGAGCCTGACGAGGAATTTAGATCCCTTTTCATTGTCTCCTCGAGGAAACATTTTGCCAACACTGTGGATGATTAAAGGCTCAGGAGCACATGCCCAGAGTGCTCCATCTCGGGGTTGTCCCCCCCTGCAAACAGAAAGAGATCTCGGGCAGGGTGACTTTGGGCTGACACCACTTCCATCTAGAGACAGCCAGTGCACCAAGCTCAGGATGTAATAAGGAAGGAAAAGACTGCACCAGGGCAGGGGGAAATGGTTTCAAACTAAAAAAGGGAAGATTTAGACTGGATATAAGGAAGGTGTTTTGTATGATAAGGGTAGTGATGCAGTGGCACAGGTTGCCCAGAGAGGTGCTGGGTGCCCCATCTTTGGAGACACCCAAGGTCAGGCTGGGAGGGGCTCTGAGCATCTGATGGAGCTGTGGGCATTCCTGTTCAGTGCAGGGAGCTGGACCAGATGGCCTTTAAGGATCCCTTCCAGTTCAGTCCATTCTATGATTCTGTGATACAGGGCTGATGGTGGCAGCCTTGGCAGCTTCCACAACTCTGATTTTGACTCATGTTCAACGTATTTTGCTCCCTTGGAGCCATAAGAAACACTCATATGGGGATGTCTGACATAGACACGCCCATAGCTGTATGCAAACAAGTAGAACAATAGAATCATCAAGGCAGGAAAAAGCCATTAAGATCACCAAGTACAACTCAAACCCACCCCCACCATGCCCATAGTCACAGCCCTCAGTGCCACATCTCCATTACTCTGGAACACCCCCAGGGACAGTGACCCCACCACTCCCTAGGCAGCTGTGCCACTGCATCATGCATGGGAGAATAAACTTTTCCTAACACCCAACCCAAACCTTTCCTGGCACAACCCGAAGCCACCACATCTCATCCTATCGCTGTTGCCTCTATGGGAAGGCTGACCCCCACTTCATCACAACCTACTTTTACAGAGCTGTAGGGATCGATGAGGTCTCCTGTGAGCCTCCTCTTCTCCAGAATGACCCATGCCAGTTCCCTCAGCTGCTCCTCATCAGACTGGTGCTCCAGACCCTTTACCTGGTAACTACAATGCCTTGGCTGCTGATTACATGCAGCTTCTCAGATCTAAGAAAACCCATCTGCATCAGGCAGCAGCAGGAGCAGGTAACGTTTTGTTCACTTCTTGATAGAAAAGAGATGATGTTAATAATATGAGATCAAGAAACCTAAATATACACAATAGAGATAAATCACACCAGTGGAATAAAACACAATAAAGCCGTCTGTAGTACAGGTTTGAAGTTTGTCTGTTTAAGGCACAGCTGGTTACTGGGGGCTCTCTCAATCTGAAGATCCTTTGCCTTCTCTAGGGGGATATTTCTAAGCAGGTCCTGGTGCCTTTTGCTTGCCCATAGGCAGCGAGGGGCAAAGGCCAAGGGGAGCCCCTGGGAATGCACTTGTAACGCACGTTTCATGCTCCCCATACAAAGTTCAAGGCACTTTGTAGGTGGGAGAGATTCCCCTCACCAATACCCCGCTGCAATGGGCTCAGCAGGACAGCATTTTTCCCTTTCAGCTAATATTTTAGGGGAAATGGGATAAATGTGTTCCTTAAAAAGGGCAGCGTTAACATTCTGGCGCGCTCTCCTTGCCTTGCCCAGGGCAAGTAATTTTTTTGACAGGTGAATAAAATATCATTAGCTTCTCCACTGTCATCAATCATCAAAGTGAAGGATGGGCAAGTAACTTCTCCAGACAGTCCTGGGGACTGCATTACCCCTGGTTTCTAAAGAAGCAGAACCGGGAGGCTCCCATTCCAACTCAATGCATGGGAGGCAGGCAGCTAAAACCTCTCCCCAGCTCTGACTTTTTCCCCTTGAGTGTTAGAAGCTGACAACGGCATAGAAATGTAGATTTCACGTTGTCCCTTCAGCCTTGCCCAGCCATTTGTGCCCAGGTTGCCCAAGAGCTCACAAGCTGTGCCGCATATTGAATCACGGCATTGCTGAGACCGCCGCTGGAATAAGTGAAGGAGAGAGAATGACAAATCTGAAGCTTTTGTGCAAAGGTCACACACTTGATGCTTCTTTCGCATTTGTGTGAGTTAATTTACTTTAAAAAAAAAAAAAAAAAAGGAAAAAAAAAGAAAAGAAAAAGAAAAAATCTTCACAACAAAGAAAAATGAACAGAAATCTGTCCCTGAGACTGCCGTGGCCATGAACTTCCAAAGCTATTGTGATTTCAATAGAAGAATAGGAGACACTGCCATCGAAAATGCCATTGATATTGTAACAGATCATTGCCTAAATAGACCATAACAGCTCCCATTTCAATGGTTACCGAGAAACGCTTTAACCCCTTCACTTCTGAGCGCCTGCACAATCTCTGCGTGACACATCAAAGGAGACACACCAGATAGTACGAATTTCACACCCTTTTTTTGCCTCTGTCAGCTCTTCTGAGCTTCCCCATCCCTTCCCTTTTCCACACTGAATCAGAGCTATCTGCAAGCGCAAATCCTTTTAAGCCCAGGCAGAAAACCTGGGGTTAGGGCATTGTCTCAGCCCCACAGCAGCATTCCCCAAACCACCCAGGAGAAGGCAAAGCCCCCCAGCATCACCGCCTGCTTAGTGGCAGTCAAAGTGCCAACACTTCACTAAAGAGACACACGCACACACACTTTGTATACGCGCACATATCTGGTTTGAGTTACCAGTCGACCCAACTCTAAGCCTTTCTAAAGCCTACTCTAAAAAGAGTTCCAAGGAAAAAGAAATTTAAAAAGAGAAGTGGAGTTCAAACATCTTTGAATGATAGCTCTTGTCTTCCAGAACCAAGGAGATCTCTGTTAAGGGGCTCTTTGAGATCACTTGTTTACCTCATTAAGCGCGCTGCCGCATCCCACTGCTGGAGCACTGCACCTTGGCCAAGACCTCCTCAAGCACTGCCTTCCTTCACCACTCCCTGCTCTTCCTCGTCACCTTGATTAATGGATCCTGGGGAGGAAAAAAATGCAGGCAGGTTTCTATGGGAAAAAATAAATCTTTCCATAATGCTCCACATTAATTGAATCTAAATCCTTTAATTCTTTACTAATTGAGCCTGAAACAACATTTGGTGTTATTTAGCAGAGGATGGGTGTTGGGCAGACTGCTTAGAACACCATTCCTTCTTGCACCAAGCTCCAAGAAAGGACAAACCTGGCACAGGGACAGGCAGGGATGCAGGGATGCTGTAGGTGATCTGTATGGATGAATGCAGCACCCATGCTTTAGCACACTCCAGTGCTAAGGGCTGACCCAGGTGTGCCTTGGCAAGGCATCAACAGGAACTTCATTCCCTTCTCCACCACCTCTGGGAAGAAGGCAGCTGTTACTTTCATGGGAATCCCATTCTTTACGGGCTTCAATTACTTTTACTTTTCCTGAAGACTCGGAGGGAAATAACCTCAAAAATAACTCCCATCAACAAAAATAAAAAGCAACTGATTCACAGTTGCCGCAGAATGACTCTGATAACCCTCCGTCCTGTTCCATGGAGGCCTCTGGGAGAGCCCAGCACAATGAGAAATAAAGCTACACATTGCAGGGCTGCAGTGGCAATTTCCTCCCCATATGTTTCTCAAGACACTCTCTTAATTTAGTTTGCCTATAATGAATTCTGTCATTATTCCAAACATCCATTCTCATGACCTAGACTTATAGCATATCACCACCGAGTATCTTTTTTTGGCTATCCAATCTCCCTGGGGAACTGAAAATTGTCTCCGTCTGCAGCACAGCAATGCTGGGGAGCAGCCTGGAAAACAGATCCGAGATTATTCCTTTCTGTGTCAGTCATTTAAGCCTCTTTGTGTTAAAGTTGACATTTGTCTCGATGCTGTCTCAATAGGCCCCGCTGGCTGGGTTTCATTCAGCTCTTTGAGCCGGGGGAGAACTTGCCTCTTGTTTTACTTTCAGGCCATTCTTGTGCCAAAGCGTGAAGGGAGGGAGCTGAATAACCACAAACAGGTGAGGCGGGGAGAGGCTTTCTGTCTCCACTCTCCATTTGCAAGAGCTGAGCTCTTTGGATGCCTTTCAAAGCCAGGAGAAGCCAAAAGCAATAATCCTCACCATGGGAGCAGGCAGGAAGGAAGGGTATCTGGTGTTGGCCAGAACTGTCCCAGCGCAGGGACATGCATTCCCATGCAGTGACATCGCATCGCGCCAGGGCAGCTCGTTGAGGCCAGAAATGCAGAGATTGACATACATCCAAGCTCCACACCCACCTGGAGCAGCAGCAAGGATGCTTTTTAAGTCTAAAGCATGAGAAAGAGGTGTTAAGAGTGAGGAGTCTTTGCATTTGCCACTGCTGCCATTCTTCACTTCTGCCTGACCCCATCAGCAGCACCCATAAGTGTCAGAAAAAGGTTTTTCAGCAAAGCATAACTGTTTTCTTCCCCCTCCTCCTTCCTACCCCATGCTTTGATTTATTCAGCCTCATAAAAGAGCTCTTCTTTTTGCCTGACCTTCACGCAACCCTACAGGCTGCCCAGCTGGTGTGCAGCAACCTCCATGCAGGGATGGGATGCAGGCTCCAATCACCCTGTCCAGGGCTCTCCAAGGGGAATGCTCTCCCAGGACATTCCCAAGCTGTGTATATGGCAAAGCTTCCTCCTAGAGAAGCACAATTATCCACCTGTGGTAACACCCCAGTAAGATCTGATTCCTGCCCCAGTGACATCCTGGCTGCATCCCAGCTCACACTCACTCTCTTCAGGCTCCACATCCCTGGGAAGCATAGGATGTTACACCAGCATCACTCTCTTCCTTAGGTTGGATATTAGGAAAAAATTGTTCTCACAAAGAGTGGTGAGGTATTGGAACACACTTCCCAGGGATGTGGTGGAGCTATTGAAGTAATGGGTAGATGACACAGAGAAGGACACAGTCTGGAGCAGTCACAGTCATGGGCTGATGGTCAGACTAGATGATCTTAGTGGTATTTCCATTCTTA
Organism: Coturnix japonica; assembly: GCF_054131305.1. Lineage (NCBI taxonomy): Eukaryota > Metazoa > Chordata > Aves > Galliformes > Phasianidae > Coturnix > Coturnix japonica. Next base: position 12,101,724 of record NC_140666.1, read on the forward strand.
ATGACTCTATGATTGATACTAAAACAGAACAAGGAACAGCAGAGCATTGCTGGGTAGTGCCTACATCTGTGTGAGCTCATCAATGGCATTACATGTACATCTTACCCCAAAAGCTCCTGTAACAAGGGATTAGGGAAGAGGCTGTGGAAGTTAAAACTTTCCCAGGCAGCCCAGTGCCAGCTCTAGTCTTTGGAGGTAACAGAATTTTTACTTGATACCAGAGACCCCAAGCCTTAGGGACCCTCATTCAGCACTTCCTCATTTCCCAACGTCTCCTCTTTTTGGAGCTAGGACAAGGAATGCCTCTCATGGGGTGGTTCTGTGAACCTCAACACACAACGTGGGCAGCACCCCACCAGCACTCTCAGCTGGTAAACGTATACTGTGACTACAACAGGGTTTGAAATGTTCATGGTTGAAATATCAGTTTCACTTCTCAGGGCCCTGTTTGGAGCAATGCATGAAAGAAAACGCTTCCCAGCCAACATTAGCTGGCAGAGCTGGCCTGTAATCAGCCAGGACAGATGGGAATGCACAATACCTTGAACCCAATCAAGAAAACATCCCAGGAATGCTTGTTAATGTGAACCTTCAGAGGGGTAAAACGGTCATTCAAATCAGAGCAGGATGATTGATTCCAACCTAAGAGAAAAGCACAAATCAAATTGATTCCTATCCAGGGGACAGAAAGGTTTGATCTGAAGCAAGGCTTGACAGCAGATGAATTAAAATTTTTTCAGTTTTCAAGATAAATGGATGCAATGGAAATGTGGATACACAGGCATTGAGGAAAGCCAAGCAGGTCCCATTTGTATACCTTGCAAAACCATGGAATGGTGATGCACCAACTTCTTGCACCCAGACTGCTGCATTTGCTTACCTGGCTTAGCAATAAGTGGCATTTACCACTGGTTGTATCAGTGCAGAAGCAAATAGCTGTCCCATGGAAAGGCTTGGGTTTGTGAAGGCGGTCACCTCCCCTTCTTAAAATTTCCCTCCATGCAGGCTTATAATCTCATATGTCAGCATGCATTTTGGTTTATAAAACAGGAATGCAACACATTCAGAAGAAAAATTGCACCTGTCAAATGCCCTACCCCATGAAATAAACCTGTGCAATTTCACTTTTCACCTAGTAAATACCCAATCGCTTCCCAGAATGGCCCCTCACAGTATTCAAATCTGTTTCCATTAATATTAGAAGTTAGGAGGGGTTGGGAGAAAAGGAAGGAATTGATTAAAAGCAGATGGTATTCATTATCTTGCTAATCACAATCCTGCAGGGTTTTTACAAAGAAAAAAGGGAAAGAAAAAGCAACATCAAGAAAAGGTCATGCTAGGACTTGTCAAATAAAACATTAGAAAAATAACACTTCCAAGGATTTACTCTCCTCTCATGAGAAAATCAGCTTGTTTCATATCACAGCTCAGCCACGCTGGGAAAATGCCTTTGTGATAGAGACATCATTCTCACATTTTGTGTTGGGACTGTGAACTTTGGTGGAAAGTCTGAGAGAAAAGACGTGGTAAGGATGGTTACCACCTGCACCTCCCAGTGTCGCCAATGGGGCACCTCCCAGTGGTTTTTCCTGAAGGGAAGTCACAAATAAGCAAGTAGAGCAAACAAAACCAAACAGGAACAAAACAAATAAGCAGTTAATTGGCCAGAATCAGCGTAACGGGAAAACACTGAGGTTATGTTCAAGATGACTGGCTGGAGTTCACTCACAGCAATTCTCTAGGGAGGATTTTCGCTGTTGGTATCTGATCCTGCTCCCAATAAAGCCAATGGATGCACTGTTATTAACTGTCCATAGCACTGGGTCTGGAGAGATGCCTTTACCAAAAGCCTTGGCACTTTTTCACACTACGAACCTGCCAGATTCAGAAGGGTCGTGTTCAGCTTTGCTTCAAGACAGCAAAACAGGATGCCACTCAAGAAGAGGCAGTTTGCTACACAAAATCCCAGTGGTATTGTGCAACTGCAGGAGCACAAGCATCTGTTTGTTCGCCACCACACTCTGCTTTGCCTTTCCAAAATGCATTAGTACTTCACAAAAACTGCCCAGAAAACAAACCTGGGTTTGCTTCCACTCACCTCTGAACATCTGGGACATGAGCACCGGTGCGCTCAGTGCTGGGGCCACAGCAGTGGGACCGTCTGAAGACAGGATGCAACAACCAGTCAGGATATGCTCATCCTCCTGGAATGAGAGGCACTGGGAAACCACCAGCAGTTGTCACTGACAAAAGGCTTTATTCATTTTTTTCTTCCCTCTTGTTTTTAAATAGGAAGCGGTTTTACAACACGCGGCCAAAACGTTCCGCAAGCAGACATGGTGCTACATAAGCCAAAGCAGCTATGTGCTGGTGAGATTTTGTGGTCTTCAGGCTGACATTCCTAAGCAGCTATTTATATGATAATTTATTTTGTAAACCACAATGACTCGAGTGCCCAGAATGGCAGCAGACTCATTGTTAGCTTCTCTTTCTGTGCCACCTCACATGGTTTTCAGTAGCTGAGAGAGGTGACCAGCAGCATTCCTGCTCCCCACCTGGCTGCTACCACCCATCTGTGCTGGTGTTTAGACTTGACCTAAGGTTTTCCATCAACTATCCCAGATTATCCTGCTGTCATTTTCTTATTTCCAGGTCAGTCCTTTTGGTAGGCAAGGGTCTTGTCTGCAACAAATTTCATTTCCAAGATGGGGTGAAAACGTGTGAAGAGGAAAGAGAGAAAGATAGATTTCAGCTTTGTTTGCAGGCACAAGTACAAGAAAAACAAGCAGACCTGTGAGCTGCTCTACTTAGGCAACCTAGCTTTCTGCAGCTTTTGCCTGTGGGTTTTCTGAAGGCAACTAACCACAGCTGAGATTCACACCATGATCTCCTGCCCAAGGGGACCAATTTGTGTCCCTCACCACCACTCTGCTATTTATTTTCATGAAGCTTAAACCACAGTCTCTCTGACTTTTACCCATGAGGGATGGATGCAGGCAATTGGGTCAAAACCTGTTCAGAGTGGGGAACACAATCAGATGGGATGATGCTGTAAATCTCACCTAAGCATCATTTTCTTATGAAGCCAAATGAAAACCCCCAAAGCCATTCCTTGGATTCCACACTGCATCCTGATGGAGCTGGTAGATCTTACTAAGGGCTGAAGTCTGACTGCATTCACACACAGGCATTGCAGGCGGCATTCCTCAGCCTAGCTTTTTTCCCCCCATTATTATGCCCGCAGGGCCAAGTCCCAGCAGTATTTGCAAGAGCGATGCCAAAAAGCACATATTTCTGATTAGCACTTATAAAAGAAAAAGATCCCAGATAAAAGAAAGGGATACTGCACTAACGCTGATGCTGCAGAAGGGAAGGGGCAGCCTGGAGCCCTGTGGAGTGCTCAGCTCTCAGGTTCCATGGAAAAACCCCACCCATGCACTAAGAACAAAGTAGGACACGCGCTCATGGCCAGATCGGTGGTGACCGCCCAGTGGTGAGCTCAGCCCAACACCCAGCCAAGAGAGACCACCACACCCAGCAGAAGCAAAGCCCTCCAGGAAATATGATTCTCCTCCATTGGTTTTTGTTTTCATAATTTCATTTTACTTCCATTCAGCTGCCTTGACCTGCAAGTAATGCCTCTGGGTCAACCCTCTGTTCAAAGCCACCGGCCAACAGATCTCACTTTTCTCTCTCTCCTTCTCCCACTTCAGGTACAGATACACTTAAAGACACAAAAAAAAAAAGCCCACAAAATGACAATGTGTCTTTCATTTTAAGCTCAGAGTCATGCACAGCTATTCTGGAAAAACACAAGGAAATATCCTACTCTTCATACCTCAGCTACAAGTCAACAGCAGTAGAGAACATTTCCATTACTCCTTACTATACACCACGATCCTACACTGCAGCCGAGGGCCAAGTCACTTGGTAGAGCTAGAAGAAAGGCAAAACATCCTACCTCGCGACCAGGCGTTGCAGCCTGGAGGACAACAACAAAAAACCTTTCCCTTGGAGCAAGCACATTGTTCTTCTTCTCTTGCCCAAGCCACTTGGTTGGACCTAAACCAGATCTCTAAACAACTATCATTTGGTCTAGGACCAGGTATGGCAAAACTGAAGACAAAATGGCCAGCTTTTCAAAGGGGAGTCTGATTGCCAGGGTAGGTGCGGGTGGTCATGGAAAGAGGAGGGATGTTTATCCATCACCCATAGCTGGGCCATCAATGTTCGCCCAGAGGGGTCTTTATCAGATGGAAAGACATCACCAGTCAAAACAAAAGCTAAACAAACAAACGCTAAACATATTTCATGCAATATTTCTTTTCCTTTTATTTTTACTTATTTTTTTAAACATTGCCATTTGTGGGGCACGGAGGAGGTTTGCAGCCTGACTTCCTTGGGAAGTTGGGCCCTGGGAACCCACCAGCACTATTCCTGCACACACGGCACGGTGTGACCACATTGTCTGTGCCCAGGGGGGCACTCTCAAGCCCCCAGCACACAGAGCAAAGGAGCAGCCATGGGAACTGCAGCAGCTCCTTGGGCCTCAGGAGAGCAGCTTTGCAGGAAGGGGCTCCAGCTGAGTGCATGAGATTTTCCCCAAGACAAAATGCCTTTCCTATCCCTCTCCCTCCCCCCCAAACACACACACATTGAGTTGATGGGAAACTGCTTGCAAAACGAGAAGTATCCCCCGTGGAAAAGTCTGAAAGAATTCAAAGAGTGAAACAGCTGCATTCTTTAAAAGTCACTGGAGTGGAGTTTGATGGAAGGTAAGATCTTCTCCATAGTGTTTTTTAATGCCTTTAAGAATTCAGTGACAGAGATCTAATTTTCTGTTAAGTTCCACAAGGAGGTTACAAACAAAATCCACTGAGATAAAACCTGCTGCTCAGAACCATATGCTCGGGGTTTTTTCTTTCTTTCTCACTAGATAATCAAACCTTCACCTAGATACCAAACATCACAGGCTTAGCCGTAATTTTAAGTGAGAGCTCACAACTGAAAGACAGATCATGACTTCAGCACATCCTGAAACATGCTGTTAGATATTAATTCTGTTATGAAGGCACCTATGTCAGCACCCAGCTGGAGGCAGAGATGGCTCTGCAGCCACAACACAGCAATTCCCCCAGTACGTGTAAAGACCACAGCTCACCTCTTGCCTGCTTATGCCACTGTGGTGAGCCGGGTCTTTTATAGGCTGAGAACATTGTAGTTTTGCAGCCTTTCAGAATTACACCAGGCTTCACCAACAGCACACCCCATGCAGCCAAAGGAACTGCTACGTTGGCTACATGGGAAGGCTTTAGGTAGACTTAAGGAAGTGTTCCTGGCCTTCTCCTCCAAACAAAGCCACCACATAGTCATGCAGAAGCAACCCTCATTGAAAGATTTTCTCAAGACCTCCATACTTTAATGAGCAGTGTGAAATGAAAACAGCCAATCCTGGAAGAGCAAGGGCCAGCTAAATACTCACACAGTTTTAGTCGTAAAGATAAGCATTGCACTTATTCATGCAGCAGACAAACACAGCTCAAAGAGACCTTAAACTGGTGATATCTGGACACTGGCGCTCCAAGTTCATGCATATGATGGTTGGACTACATGATCTTAGTGGTCTTTTCCAACCTTTATGATTCTATGAATAACCATCCCCTTTAATAAAGCTGAAGACCTCTGATACTCTGCAACCACGTACTCATTTTTGTAGTCTCCAGGATTATTACCATACACACAGTCCCAACACTTCCAACTAAGAAGGACATTAGAGATGATGAACCAGTATGTTCATTGCCTTAAAAATATATGCTGCACTGCTTGAGGCCTGCTTTTGTTTTTTGGATATATAATTGCTTTGAGATCACATGAATCTAATGAGATTCCTTTCCTGAGCATGCAGTAAAAATGCACATTTCCTGCCCACACCACAGCCCCAGATACAGATGTTTTGGTTCTCTGAGCATGTCACCTTACCCAGGTCCATAGGAACGCCCAGGGCTGAATTGTATTCTTGGTGAGCTTTGAAACAGATGGGGGGAAAAAGGTAAATTTATATTCTTCATGATAGCAGATTTTTCACTTGCTAAGACAATCAGCATTTCCACTTTGCTTGGAGGAAAAAAAAAAAAAAAAAAACAGCCAAAAAATACAATGCAGCTCAAAGCTGTCTTCGTTCTTTGCTGCAGATAAAGTTTTATGTCTCTGAGAGCGTAACAGAGCCAAAGATCATAGAAAATATATCTCATGCAAAACAAGGCATGAAACCAGGAATCGATGACTGACAGCACTACAATGGCCCAAACAACACTCTGAGGCCAAGTTCCTCTTCCAGGGAGCTCAGCTGCACACCAGTGCACACTTTCCAAGAGCAGCTCTGCCCAGAGCCTTGCACTGAGAGGCAAGGCAGCCAGCTCAGCATCCATGCAAATCAAAATGCCCCAACTAAGTGGTGTGAGCAGCTCTCCTTACAACCAAACGCTCACTCACATGCAGGAGAAAGGCAGTTTGCAAGTCTGCAAAGCAGTGCTGTGTCACCAAGTCTCTATATTACAAGGGTTTTTTGCTCTGGCAGGGCTAGAAGTGCTCAGAGCCCAAACACCCAGTGTGCACTACAGAGCTCCAGCTGTTCTGATAACAGACAGCACACCCTGGAGTACAGATACAAGCAGACATAGAGGAGCACAGAAATAACTACAAATACCTTTGGTCCTTAAAACAAGCTCAGAGTGAAAGGAGCAAGTGATAGATTTGGAAGGTGCACAGGCTTACAGTTCCTGTTATCAAGACATGCCAGACATTCAGCACCAAGCACCATTTCTAAGGAACCAGGTTAAAATCACTCGACTACACTGCCCAGACAGATCTTCATGCATCAGCACCTGTCACCAATCCCAGCCCAGCACACACAGCCAGGAAAGCACCGAAGCAGAGTTTTGAGGGCTGATGCAAAGCTGTAGTTGTAGACAGCAAAAGGCAACGACCCAACCCAAAAGGATGCTGTAGGTGAGGGCAGTGATGTCACGATGCCCACGGGGTGGCTGGCACAGCCCTCTGCCAGCCCCCAGGCACAGCCCGTTCCCCTTAGCTAAGTTGGCAATGCCATCTAGTGCATGGAGGCAGAAATAGCACAGCGTCTGCGGGCAGACGGGCTGCTCAGCGCCAGATGTGCGTCCCAGATGTGCTCCCAGCTGGGGCCAGCAGTGCCACCAGGCTCCATCCTGTGGTGCTCAGCCCTTGCGGTGCACATCTACGCAGCCTCAAACATTGCCTACCCGGGATCGTTTCCCACCAAAGAAGAGCCTGGCATTATGCAGAAAGTCCCACTTGCCTCGAGAGGGAGGGGAAATCCTTTCATTTCCCCAAAGGGTTTCAATTTAATTGTTCCAGCTTCATCAGCTTGCGGTCTTACGGCCAACACAGCTCAACGTTTTGGCTCTCTGGCGTCACTCGAATGCAAAACATCTCCCACAGAAACATTTTTTCATGCAAGACAAACACACTCTCAGTAACAAGAAACATTTTTCTTAGGCACGAACAAAGGGTGAGGTTTCTGCAGACAAAGGAACTAAAGGGTTTGTTTTATGGGGCGCATTCTCTGACGCAGACCAAGATCTTTTTGCACCGGGGGTTGTGTTTTTCCTGAGCTTTTACTCTTTCCAAAAATACATCTCATCTGATTGTAATTTTCACCAACGATTTCAAACTTCTTCTTTTCTTTTTGTTTAATGAAAATCACTCGGCTTTTAAAAATATTTTTACCAAAAAAGCCACCATCCTTTGCTAAGAATGTGTGACCTCTGTGAGCAAAATACTTCAACAGCCATTGGAAGCAGAGCCTGTGAAGAAAACAAGTCATCAGCTTCTTGTTTTGCTGACAAACAGGCCCTTTTCTCGCTCCCTAACACATAGCTCTCTCCCCCAATGTGCTGCTGAGCTGCTGTGCTCAACCTGGAATAAAGGAGATGGATTTATTTAAAGGTATGAAAAAAAGTTGAAAGCTCTGTCACCAAAAAAGACACAGGCTGCACTGCTCCTCTTCACCTTACAAAGTGCAAATGCCCCTGGTGTGTTTCATAGACACAAAAAGTCAAGAAGGGGAAAAAAAGAAGCTTACCTGGGCTTGATTTGGGAACCATTTAATAGGAGGCCAGTTCTACTCCACTTTCAACTGAAGGCTGACAACAGCGCTGTCTCCCTGTGCTTGCACACCCAATTAGGGGGATGATTTCTTTTTGGGAAGTGGTGGGTTAAACTCACCTAAGCCATGCATGGACAGGGCATGGGGTAGGAGGGGGACAGGCATGGGCTCAGCCCCAGCGCTGCTGGAGGCAGCAGGAGCCGCTCCATAGACTTGGAGCAAAGTCAGGGCTTAAGTAGCAACTGGAGGGATAAAAGCTTGTGGGATCAGGCCTTAAACAAGCTTCTGACTCACCACAGCCTTGGAGAATGTCTGAAATAATTAATACCGTCACAGGCCCGTGTGTTAAAATAAATGAAAATCAATAATGTTAATAGACATTAATTCATGCTAATGGAATCACTGCTGCAAAAGTAGAGTTAATAAGCCCAGCCAGACCACTACCACCGTCTACACGTTAAAAAGATCCAAAACATTTAAATATTGACCACATTCCTTTGAAATTAGTAGTATTTCCTTTGGATTACGCATTGATCTCGGCTGAGCTGTGCTTGACATCTGGAGCAGTTAAAACAGCAACCTGAACAGCCGTAGTCTGCCCCTAATTTCAAAAGGAGAAAACCAGTTTTAACTTACATGCTCTTGTTAAAACCACTCGGCTGTCTCGGTGCGGGGCCAGCAGAGCTACAAAACCACTGCCTGCAATTGGCCAAGCTGCAGCTGCTGCCAGTGCTTGGGGCTGCTCGCATGGGTCCCCCAAATCCCTGCCTTCATCAGGAAAGGTTCCTGCACAGCTCTGACTGTCACTGCTGTGGGGGAGATGCCATTTTGTTGCTTTTTGCATTGCCTGACCAGTATGAGTGTGAAAGGGGGTGAGGAGGAAGGTTTTTTCCCCTTTAATGGTTTTGAAAATAATCCAAGGATGGAATACAACCTGCATGCATCAGGACAGGTATAAAATCAGGTTTGCTCATGGCTGTACACAACTCATAGCATCACTGCACCACAGAATCATTCAAGTTGGAAAAGACTTCCAAGATCCTCAAGTCCAACCCCAACCCACCCCACCATGCCCATCACCACATCCCTCAGTGCCACATCCCCATGACTCTGGAGCACCTCCAGGGATGGTGATATCCCTGCACTCTCTGCCAACACCTCACTGCTCTTTCAGAGAAGAACTTTCTCCTAATTCTCCATGCATGGGAAAGATTTCCCTTCCAGAAGCCTCAGTCCTGCAATCATCTGGAGGATGCCACAAGTAGGAGTGATGCTGGGGTGGTCACCAAAGGCCCAGCAGAGCTGTCTGTGGTGTATACATTACCATTTAGCTAGGAAGCCAAATGTCAGAGTTATTCAGCATGAAATACACAGGGAATAAAACACACCTAATTTGTTTGGCTAATTATTTTCAGACAACGAGGCTCTGGAAGACCTCTGTCAAAGACAACAGCGTCTTTGTAATCTGTGCCCTCTCGGCCCTTGGCTGCCTGTGGGGAGCTGCTCTCCTGCATACACACTGCTCCCCAACCACCCCTGCTCAAACCCCCAAATCCCACTACTCTGTGGCAACAAATACTTATTTGATAACAAAGTCTAACGTTTCTGAAGGCACAAACATCCCAACATCCTCATAACGAATAAATAGCAGTTTTGTATTTTAAATCTTCTCCAAATGTGAGCATTCTTGTTTTTCTTCCCCATGGAAACAGCAAAAGAAACAAAGCCAGAAACGAAGCCAAACGTCACCTTCGCCCCAGCCATGCAGGCACCGCTGCCTCCCAGCACTCAGTGCCTCCTCTCATTCCCTGACACGTTTTACCTGGAACGTCCTCAAAAGAAAGCATGGAAAATCCGGAGCCAGCAACAAGCTCATTTAGGACTGCTTCAGTAGGAGACGGTCCTATTGGAGGAGGTGCTTTTTGCTTTATTACACGAACCCACTTGTGCACCAGAGCACAAAACTCCTTACCTGCAACCAGGGCAGGGTAAGCAGTCACCCCAAACTTAGTGGGGTGGTTTGAAGACAAATGCACCGAGAAATGCCTCCAAAGCCCAGCCATAAAGGCACAGATGGTTGTGGGATTGCCCGTTCCAGCTCTGATGCATACTCGCTCCATCATGGGGCTTTAAATGAAGGCACAGAAAGGAAAATAAGAAAAAAGGAGAAAAAAAAGGCAACTAACAAACAAAACAAATAGAAAACCAGCTTCTTTGTTAAATCAGAACAGTTTTTCTACTGAAACAGCACCGTTGATACATCTCTATGACCTTGTCTAGATAAAAGTCCCTGGAAATGCAGATGCAGCTCCTGTTAACATCACTGAAAAGCCTCCTGTAGACTTCACAGCCCTCAGACACACTTCTTGCACAGAGCAGCGAACGTGTGTGGCACTGGTGTTGGGGAAACGGCTGAGCATGTACAACAATTAGCTTTATAAATGTAAGGCTTCAGCTATTGTCTCAGTGGCCTGTCCCTGGGGATCCTCGGCCTTACTGGATTATTGATGATGCTAAATGGGGTTTTCAGCAAAGCTGTTCTGAAGGCTTGCAAATGCCGAAACAGCATTTCAACCCATTAAACTTAACAGACAAAACAATTTCTTCTAAAAATAATCACCGGTTCTTCCCACTAGGAGGAAGAAAAAACGAAGCCTGGCCAATTTCTGATGTGCCAAGTTGCAGGCAGGTCTCATTTTACAGCTTGACTTGTAAAGCTCAGAGAAAAATTCAGATGATGGAAGCAGCTATGGACACGGATGGTAGGTGAAGAGCGGCCACCCTACACAATGGGGCTGTGAGCAATGCGGGCAGCAGCATTCCACCCCGCTAATCCTGAATTTCCCTGCTCCAAGGAAAAGATGGGATGTCTTAACTCCCGCTAACATCCTCACCATTATGTTGATGCAAATACAGTCACGAGGCAATTAGCAGCCCAGCCAAGGGCCAGGCATTGTGGGGCTGACAATAGCTCCTCGGGCCATTTAGAGGAGGAACAAATACCCTCAACCTTCTCAGAGATTTTAAGTCTCATTAGTATAAATCAGTAACCCAATTAATGAGGGTTTTAGCATATTGATTTGCATCAGATTACGGGAATTAATGTCACACATAGCAGGAGACAACGCAGCAGGGCATGAAGATGAACGACGATGCAAAGCAAGGTATGCAGAGCGCTGATTTCAAACGAGCCTCCTTTCAGAGCAAAACTCTCCTATCATCTCGCTCATCCTTTATTGGAGATCCGGCACTGATGCAGGGGTACAACCCCAGGGTCCTCTCCATCCTCAGCCCTGAGCTGCTTTAACCACGGTGGGTGTTGCTGGACCAAAACCTCAAGCAGATTTGTCGGCTGATTGCTGCCCTTCCCAACAGCGCAGCCCGTCCTGAGCTTCCAAGGGAAACTGGCTTATGAACAGTGCAACAAGAGCAGGTTTTGAGAGCTGCTTTGGGAAGAATACAAAAGCTCTTTGTTTTAACAGGTACAGAGCTCTATGGTTAGGAGTTAAAAGGAGACGTGTTGTGGCAGAAGTGACAAAAACAAGAGGATCCTCGGCAAAGAACTGTGGGAAAAACCAGCCAAGTAAACACAGAAACAAGAGACAAGGTGAATGATAGTGGGCTGGAGGGATCCCAAAGGGGATGTGGGAATCAAGGCAGAGCAAGTTCCAGAAATGCAGCACCCAGTGGGAGGAAGATGGGGGAGGGGGAGCAAGGCAGCACTGGAATGCACTGCCAGCAGCCTCTGCATGGGGTCACATGCAGGGTCTAAATGTGCATTTGTTACCTGGTAATTCTGCACCACCTGCTAGGTATGGCTAACGTCTCCTCCCAGGCCCCATCTCGGCAGGCTGCCCAAACCACGGCTGCCAAAGGGGAAGGTCCCTTTCAGAGAAGAGGGACAAAGAGAATGCCTTCCCCTTCTCTCCAGGCAGGCAGCCCCTCCTTGCTCCAACAGTTATAAAAGGGCTCTCAATCCATGTAATCCATTAGATACAAATTACAGCAATTTAAGCACACTTGACCCAGAATTACAGCTAGCCCGTAAAGAGCTGTGTCTTCCCAGGCAATTTACACTGCTACATGCCCTCAGACAAGCCACAGCAGAGGATTAAAAATATATAACAACAAAAAAGAAACTAGCAAACAAAAAATCCCCCACCCAAACACAGCAGCAAAACAAAAGCAAAATATAGTGGTGCTTGGAACACTGTTATCATGAACTGTTAGTACTGAGGCTGGATTACGTTCAGGTGGTCCAAGAAACACTCCACTATTACACAATCATTGGTCAACATATATCTTGCAGATAGGGATCACCTTAAATCATTAAATCATTGCCGTGTGAAAGAAAATGCCACTAAGGAATGCAGCACAACTGCTCAGGACAGGGAGACAGCAGCACCAAGGCTAGGGGCACTGGTAAGGACAGCATGGGACAGGGCTGACCCAGAGGCATTCACCCTTGGTCACAAATCCCACCTCGTGGTGCGATCCTCACCAACCAGGAGTGAGACTGCAAAAAGAAGACACCATTTGTTTTCTTCTCATGGGAGACGGATGTTCAGGCTTGCAGCAGCAATGATGCCCTCCAGCTCCCGCTGGCATCATCCCTCGCTGCTCAGCATCCCCGAGATGCTCCTGTGTTGGCAGGACTTGCCCATCTGCTGCTCCCAGGATGGGGATGTGCCAGCAAGTGGGCATTCCACAGGTGAGAAATGCTGAGGTTGGTGCTAGAAAGCAAAGACAGTGAGCCACGGCAGCAGAAATGACATGAGGTCAGGCACAGAGCGTGCATCACCACTTTCACAGCAGGGAGGTAGGAAGGAAGAGGGTGTCAGCAGCGCTGGTAGGGTGACAAACAGGGCCAAAGGTAGGACACACTACATTAAAAGCATCCAAAGAAATTGAAGGTTTTGGTTTTTTACATGCTTTGCTCTGAAGTGCCTGATACCAGATGTTAGTGTGAGCAAGGAGCCAGCACTGAGGAAGAGGTCTTGCATTCAGCTAAAGCAACAAGAGGGCGGCAAGGGAAAGTTCAGCACCATCAGGATTCGGAAATAATCAAAATTACAGCAGCTCCTCTCACTGGATTCTTTATTCCAACTCTGGAAGTACACCATCTTCTCTTTTGAAGCCCACTAGTACTTCATTCATTTCAATAATTAATTTATGCATGGGAATTGTTCTTTAAAGCACGGCCATAATGGCAATGGCTACGTGGAAACAAGAAACACTGGAAGGAATGGAGCAGATGCCTTCCGGCCAGCCAGCAGCCTGCCTCAGTCCCACCCGTATGGTTTAGTTTACAGGCTCATGTCAGAGAGCCGATTTCACACACAAACCCAAAATAAAAGCAGGAACACAACTTTTGATCATCCTACATTGATGTTTACTCTTGTTTCGTGTAGCCCCAGGTGACAAATCTGTCCTTGATGTAGCAGAGGATGGTTGCGCTGCTAACAGCATCAGCTGGACACGTTTAAAACACACCTCAGGTCTTTGCATTGTCCACTTTTACCACGCTAGTGAATGATAATTAGTAAGCAATTAGATGTAAAACGATAAATGTAAGGTCAGAAACGTTCTTCTTTACGTTCTTTAAGCAGGAGAATTTACAAGCGAGGTTCTGACAGATGAACACTTATGCCAAAAAACTGAGATCTTGGAAAAGTCAGCCACTCTGAACACAAGGCCTTTTGTTCCACCATTCGCTGAGCTCTGAAGAAGTTTAATTTATATATATATTTTTTTCTTCCTTTAACTTTGCCGGCCTGCCAGCTGGGTATAAGCCAGAAGGGTTATCCAGTCAGACCTTAGCGTGGTATATTTACAATGGTAGTGCATCTAAGGTTTGTTTATTTCAGGGTTAAAATTCAAATGGCTAGAGCCATTTAAATAATTAAAGGGCAATCAGAAAAAAATGCCATGAAACCAAACAAATCAGTAAAAGTCATGGAAACCATCAGCAATATTTAATTCAGAAATTCTCTTTGTTAGGGAACTTTAGCTGAAAGAAAACAGCTGGATGTAGTTCAACCCTCTAAATTAAAAACAATCTAACAAGGTCTATAGGGATAACTCTTTCAGCTACATATTGGAGACCAGATTCACTTCTACCATGTAAATGTAATAGCACTCAAAGCTAGAAAGGAAATTCCTCAGAACTGAGGTAGTTTCTAAGTATCAGCACATTTTCCAATTCCTCGCAAGGCAACTCAGCTATTTACAATCCATTTTTTCCCACACATAAATTTATAACTTTTTCAGGTTTATGCTTCCGTGATTTATTTTCTAAAGAAAAATAGCCAGAATATCCCTACCCCACTAGCATCATGTTTTAATAAATAACGGGCTACTTCTAGCAAAATTAAGCCTCCAGGATTGTTTCCACCGGCCAAGAATACTTCATCTTTATAGCTTTGCAGAAATTTGGTGTGAAAATAAAGTTGAATATAACGCTGACCCTGAGCTAACAAGTAATTAATGCTTCAATATAAAAATAGAAAATTATCCTTACAACACAAGGCTGGAATACAGAAAACCTTCTCTCTCTCTGGATTGAGTTCCTGGCTGGATCCCAACACCCAGCCAGACCTAAAGGCCATACCTAAAGCAGGAGACATGCAGAGTAATTCTCAGTCTTTTTGAAGACTAATTTTTACCCCCTCTAAACTCCTTAAATTCTTCCTTTTTTTCCTTCCCTTAAAAACACACGTTTCTTTCATTACTGAATCGCTGTTCACCACTATGCTGTTCCAACCACAAAATGCACAGATAGAGAGAAGGGCATCTCAGGCAGTGCTGGAAAGCTTTGCTCGCTCAGTGCCTGGGCACCAAAAAGGGGCACTTTCAGCCAAGCCAGCTCCTGCCCCCTTCCGTCTGCAGTATTGCAGCTCTGCCTGGCTGGTCCTTCCCTTCTGCACCCAACCCAAGCTGCAAAAACAAAACCAGCAGCCTCTCTTTGCTTCGCCCTCAGCAAAGTACTCCTAAAAATAATAATAACGATAATTAATCCAGCGCACATCTAACAGATTTGCAGTCAAGACAGATGTTGGCATTTGGGTCTGTGACACGACAAGTTGCTTCCAACTGAACAAGTTTAATGCCTTATTCCCATGGGGGATGCACGTTGGGAACTGACCTACACGAGTTACAGCTAATTGCAAAGGTCCAGGGAAAGACACGATAACTCTTCTTAGCATCCACGAATCTGGAATTCTCCGCAGTCTCTTCCATTTTAACCAAACATGCCATAAAGAAAGCACAACCTGCTCCTGGCATTACCACCAAAGTGGGCAAAAGGGGCATTTGGCACACTGACCAGCTCCGCCTTCATCTTCTCTTTCAGCACATCAGAAAGACAAATCACTTCCACTTCTTTCCAGATAAGGCAACTAAACATAAGGCAGATAAATGGGAAGTTAACTACATGAAACATGTTTTCTGCTCATTCGGTAATTATTTTTTCCCCACAAGATAACATGATAAATAAAACCTGCTTCTGTACAGATATTCCTCGTTTCAGAAACACATACTTGTCACATGCCAAGAGAGGACCGTGGGTTTCTTCTTCTCGTAAGAAATGTGATAAAATAAAATAAAATTAAAAAAAAAAAATAAAGAAAAGTGATAAAGACGAATGCAGAGCTAACTACAGGCTTGTATATACATGTTTGTTATCCACCTCTATCATGGACTCTTGGTGAATGGGACAGACAGAAAGGCCCCATTCCTGTTAATCCCAGAATAGCAAGGGAAAAAAATACCAGTATCTTAAAACCAGTGGCAACATAGTAAAAACTGTACACTGTTGTCCATTAACTTAAAAAGCAAAGTCACTAGATGGTATAAAAGTGAAAGCAGGTGCCTTCTAACTTTGATAATAAAAGTCTTTTTTTTTCTCCCTATGCTGCACAATTATCTCCATTGTCTTTGCACGGCCAAGACCAAAATGCTAAGGAACAAGGCTGCTTGTGATAAACCGCCTCTGGGAGCGGCAGAAGTGTTCACTTTTTTATCACTCTTGTTGGAGTTGCCAGTAACTTCAGTCGCGTTGAACTCGAACTCCGTGGAGCACTGCTGGAACTCACAGCCGCTGCCGCTCTCCTCCCCGCTGCTCTCTTCACCTGCAGGAAAGAGACACGCTGCAGCCCTCTGCATTCTGCAGCTCAGTGCCGTGCTTGCAAACGGCAGAGGTGAGAAAGAAAGGGAGAGGAAGAAGATGACAAACACACAGATACTTCCACAATGCTCCTGGTATAAGGAGACTGCTGACGCCTTGCAGTATGCAGCACTTTGGCACTGATGAGCCCCCTCTCAGAGATGTCATTCCCCACCCTCCTTGCTAACATGGTTACAGATAGCTGACGCTTAACCAGCTACCCAGTGTGTTACCATGAAATCCAGTAAAAAAAAAGGCAAATGACAACAAACGTACTGACGTCAATGAAGTCAACATCGTTCCCATTGTAGGCATTCTTCAGCTTGTTGGTCATCACCCTCAGAACCATGATTTGCCGACGAATCACCATGTCTGGCTTGGTAATATCAACTTCCACCTCTGGGTTGTTCACTTGACTTGCTAAGCCGTTTCCAGTCACCGCAAAGTCGTACCTATAAGGAAACCACTCTGTCCGTTACTGGAGCTGCCCTCAGTGGGTACCACGCCAAGGGGTGAGAGTGGGGAAATTCAGTGATGCCACCTAGCTCTAGTGATTTCCTGAGCCTAATGCTTTCTTCCCACACATTAGCCCTCACAAAGCACCTCCCCAGCTCTTTACCCTCCTTGCAGCCTTTGGAAGCATGGAAAATCATGCAGCGTTTTCACATACCCTGTGCCCCTGTGATTGGAAAGCTAAGGGAAAGAATTTTATCCCCAGTCCAAAAAACAACAATAACAACAACAACAACAAAAACTATAAAGGAAGATTGGAGGTTTATAACAATAATAGCTTGCAACAGCATAAATCAGCTTGCTGCAGGCAACACAGCAAACAAGACATTGAGCTGCCCTGATGTCCAGTTAGATGACGCTTCTGGGAAAACAACCTTTGGGGTCATAGCTACACCCAAGAAACCTATGGGAACTGTGGGAGGCAAGAGACATTCTGGCTTTGCATAATGCACCTTTGCAATCAAGCTGCGGTATTAGAGACGTACTTCTTACCACACAGACATGAGATGTAATTTCTCTAATAACCCCAGCAGGAAAAACATCTGTGATTCTGAAAATGAGATAACATAACCCAGCTCATGGAAGCAGACAACAGCCATCCTGCTCTGCCTGAGGAGCTGTGCATGCTCAGGTCTGCACTGCTGTGCACCTCAACGAAGACAATCTGCTGGCTTAAATGAAAGGCTGAGCAACAAAACCCACCAGAATATGTCTCCTGGAACAGGTATTTGCAGTACTGTCCCTACAGAGCAACAGAACTTGACATCTTTTATCTTACAGATCACAGATATAACGCTTTTCTTTCTTCTGATCCCAGTGACCGGGTAGTGAGATGTAAGCATATATCTAAAGGGCTTGCTCAAACCCTAAATTTTTAAGGGTTTATTTTTACTATTTGTTATCAATAATACATGTTGCTAAGAGATTAAGAAACCAAAGTGTGGATGAACACTTCTAGCTGCTTGGAGTTATAGCGATAAGAGGAACAGTGAAACCCAATCAACTAAAATGGCAGTCAGCAGGGGCCAGCATCCCCCCAAGGTCCCCCCATTCCTCCTCGCTTAGCTCTGCAAAGTCTCCATCTCCCCATCTTGCAGGTGCCAGACCTCACGTGCAGCAGGGACATCTGCTGTGAAGACCTCTGCAAAAGCTGCTGGTGAACAAGACCTCAGGAGAGATAGAGTCATTTCTTTTGACAGAGTCCCAAACCATTATCCTAGCTGAGCAACGCAGAGTTCCAGACACCCATGAAATGGTGAAAAATGAATGCAGTGTGGCTCAGTCCTGTGCCTCAAAAATATCAGGAGCAAAAACTATAAAAGCGAAGAAAAACTGCTGGAACACTCTGCACTTTTTTTTTTAAATGGAACATCTTGGATTTTGCTTATTTCTTCAGTAAGCAAACAAGGGGAAAAAAATGTCTATTTCCAAAATAGAAGTTACACAGTTACATAAACCATATGATAGAAATCCTTCAGCTTACCCATGTGTTGGTAATTTCTTCCTTAGAAGAATGGAAAAAAAGTTTTGTAACTATTTTTCCATACAAAGTGTGCATGAAAACCATTGGTCCCCTTGTGCCACTGTCCTCAACAAGCACAGAAGTTGATCTTTCAGCAGTCTCCATCTCTTTGGCCCAGCAAGAAACCCAGCAAAAGCTGCTGGTAAGCATCGTGCGAGAAGCACAGACTGGAAATATGGAGGCAACAATGCAGGAGAAGCATCCCCAGTCGTTTGGCCAAGGTTTTCTACATATCACTTTCCTAAATCTCCAAGTAGTCAGGAAGACATCTAGGTGCAGAGAGATGCTGCATCTGGATATATCTGAAAACAGACCTCCACACAGGGCTTAAACAACCCTTTAGTTCTGCTTTAGTGAAGCACTGAAAAAGGCTGCCCAGAGAGGTGGTGGATACCACATCCCTGGAAACATTTGAGGTCAGGCTGGACCAGACTCTGAGCAGCTTGACTGAGCTGCAGGCGTCCCTTTTCAGTGCAAAAGAGTTGGACTAGATGGCCTTTAAAGGTCCCTTCCAACACAAATGATTCTATGATTCATTGAAGTTCCCTTGCCTACAAGAAGGGCAAATGGAGCAGCTTATGTGAAAGCCCCTAAGAGTAGAGGGCTCAAAGTGCTGGGCTGGCCCATGGGGATGGCTGGGGTGGGAGGGGAGTGTTCACCCAGCACAGCCACAACTCCAAACCTGCTCTTGGCGCTCCCATTCCAGCACTCGTTCTCGTTGCCCGTGCCCACAGATATCTTTTCATCACTGCAAATATTGCCAGGGAGAGATGACCAGAATTTTTTGGCTTGCTTCAGCTTTTCTTTCACATCAGTAACCTATTAAAAAAAAAAGAAGAAAAAAAGAAATGCAGGACACAGTCCAGAATACCAAAGACTCATTAGAAGTGAAGCTGGAAAGGTATTTTTATCACAACAGACGTGCACAGGCCAGCTCGTTAGGCTGCGTGTAAAGCTGCGTCGTTTTGATGGTTGATTTACTTTTTTAATACAAAATTAAACACCGCTCTTCAAACACATATTACTCATAAGCGAAGCCTTTAAAACAGGCACTTTCTGACACACGAGCATTGAGGTAATTCACATGCAGAGCCACGGGCAGACTACACCCCTTGGAGAGTTGAAGACAGCCAAGGAGTATTAAAAAACCCTATAAATTACCAGTGGAAAAAGCACACTGCTCAACATGGGGGAGCAGCACCTGAGTGGTACCAGCAGGATGGGGCACTCACCAGCCTGTCCAAGCTCGTGCCTGCAGCTGTGGTTGGCCGCTCTTCAGGGTTGTAGGGTCTGAAGCGAGCACTGAAACCACCCTCGGAGACGGAGCGAGCGGTTCGGCCTTGTGCAAGTGTTTTTGGCTGGCCACATCCCTGGAAAACCTGGGCAAGGGAAAAAAATGAGATGAGAAAATGGGAGCTCACCCCTCGATGTAATAAATAGCTCTCTCTCTATGCTTGAAAAGGCATTAAGGAAAAAAAACAAGTCAACTAGAATAGGGGAATGTAAGAGACTAGATAAATAAAGCCTGTGCACCCATTGTCTGTTTACCTTCTGAGACACTTGCATGCTGTTCTCCTGCATATTCATGATTGCATCTGAAATTTTCACATCAATGGGGTCCATGACTGACTCAATATTAAAAGGCCCCTCCAGCCTCTCTGCTACCAGCAGCATCGAACCTAACATAGAGAGAGAAGCAAAGGTTTTTAATAGAGCTGTCTCAAAGATAACACTCAACAACATCCCCCCCGCCCCCCGACACCTGCAAAAGGCATCATGGTGTTGGCATTTGGAACTCCACTCTACACAGTGAGAACAAGACACTGAGGCAAGATGCAGCAGTGAGGACCATAGAGGTGCTACTGCAGTGTCACTTCTGACCAGCACACATCTCTCCAGGAAACATTCTGTTGCATTCGCAGAGGTTGGAACATCACCAGGCAGCTTGTCGGCGCTTCCCAGTCTGCCAGCACCCAGCCATGGGCTCATAGACATCAAAAGCAGCACTAAATGAGGGACAGCCTTTGCAGTCTGCCAGAAGGCAGTCTGTAATCAGCTACTCCCATTAGAACAAGCATTACTAAAACCCTCCCTCTCCATACTCCATACTTATTTATTAAAGGTTTCCTTGTGTCATTTGTTTTCAGAGACTGCTTTCAGCGCTGAGTGAGAGAAAGGCACCAGAGTCTGTGAGCTAGTCTGGAAGATGACACTAACACAGGAGGGCCCAAGAGCACCAACACTGCAGCCTTGCCCTTACAAAAAGCTTCAGACTTTGCTGTGCCTGGAGAAGATGACAGATGACTGCACAGTCTGGCCTTACACGGACAATTTGCACAAGGAAGACAGCAGGAGAGCAGGGTAAATGCTTGGCACATGACTACTAAAGGGGCTATGGAAAAGTCCCTCAGCCAACACTAGCTCAGTCTTCCTGTGCTGGCACTCACATATTCATCAAAAACATCATTAAACAGAGGAGCTACTGAGCTTCCATTACTTCCTCTGGGAAATTATTATTAGTGTTGAAGATTTCAACCTGCACTGCTTTCAAGCCTTCTCCGAGTCACCCTTTAAATGGCAGCTCCAGGCACACATCTCATGCTAAGCACTCATCTTTTCTTGCCCGTTGCATTGTTTTCTCTGCACTCTTTCCATTCCCAAAGCACTGTTCTCTCCTCTCCCGCATCACTTCATGCTGCTATGCCACAAACTCCTAATTTTGCAGTTGCATTGAATACTTTGAATTCCCCCCGCTGTGACGCAAAGGCCGGCGCAATAGCCTGGAGGAAGCCCTCTCCCAAGGAGCTCCTCCCTCCTCCCGAAGATACGCCTGTTCTCCTCCATTAAGGAGAAACGGGTGTTTCACATTCAGTCTATTAATTTCTCTTGAAAAGGGTTTCTTGTGACATTCATTCTCCTCCTAAGTGCAGAAAACTTCTACTTTGCTTATCAGTTCAAGTCCTATAAAGCATGAAACAGTTTACTAATAGTGCTGCCTTAGAGTCTAATTCCTTTTAAATAAAAAGCCACCACCCTAAAGATTGTAAATATATACAATTGAGCTACTTGCATACTTGTAAAATGTAAAACATCTATGTCCCGAAAACTTAACACCAAGAACACCACACAAGTTGCAGAAGCATTCCTAGCCTAGAAATGCAGTCTGTAATGACAACTCAGTGTATTATAGATCAGCTGGGCATTAATTAAGGATTGATCAGCGGATCAAGGCAACCTAAAAATTGCTTTGGAAGAGATACAGCATCAGAGAAACCTGTGGTGCCATCCAAGGGATGTTTAAGGACAAAACCCACGAGGAGCTCAGCACCCAGGAAACACCCTCACCCTGCAGATGGACACAACTGCCATTAATGCTGGAGCACGGCTGGAATCCAGCCGTCAGTGACTACAAATAGGTCTGAACTAAATGCATTTTTTCTTTTCCCTTTTTTTTTTTTTAAAAAAAAAGAAGGTAATAACAAACAAAACAAAGAATCTTAGACTGCATTGTGGTGGGCTCCAATAAAGTGATGCTTCAAATCTCTGAGTAATGACCGCTAGCATGAATATACCATTGTGCCAGGGGGGATGAAAAATGCTTTTGATGTGCTACCAAATGGAGACTTTTGTAAACAAGTGGAGCACAACTTAAATGTGTTCATCATTGTCAAAGCGTTTGGGGTTTTTCACGCTCACAAAGAACATCCCATCACAGTTAGGAGGAAGCTGCTCATTTCGAATAAAAATATTATGAATGGGCGGATAATAAAAACACACAAAAATGCATAGTTTTAAAAGAAGAAAATCATTCCATTTTGTAACTACTTAATTCTCCGAGCGGCCAGGAAAGGCCGCAGATCAATAAAGTGTTTGTGAAAGACTGAAAGGAAACATAAACCCCGATTCTTCTGGCTGTTTGGCGTCTTTGTAAACTTTGAGCCGGGCAGGCCATACACAAGACCATGGGAATGTAGAGCGAATTGGGCCCTTTGTTACCGATGGTGCCATGGCGTTACATGTATCACAGAGAAGGAATGCAGCCTCTGCTTTGACTGCCGATATAGAAAATGCATTCGGCCTCCAGCAGAGCTGCCAAAGCTGCCTATAAAAGATAAGGAAAGTAATAATTGCCTCTGGAGAATATGCTCGACTGTAGCTCTTCACGAGCAGTGATCGATATTGACAAGGAGCACTAAATGAAATAAACGTTCATTAAAAAGAAAATAAAAGGAGGGGAGAAGGGGACTCCACCCAGCCCTCCGTTTTGATTCAGGGGCCATCCTGCAAACTCCTACCTCCCACCAGGAGCTGGCTGGTGTCCCCACCAGCAGGCAGAGCCAGCGGTGGATTCCCTCTGGCAGCCACATTTGACATTAATAAGGTTGGCTGGGATTCAAGATAACATTAGCATCGTGGCACTCCGAGAGGGGAGGCAAGTTGCACTACAACCCTAAATAAAGCCTAGGTGAAACTTGTCTCCCCAGAGGACTTTCCCCTCCTCAGTCCTCCCCAGCTCTAGCTCAAATTAATTGACATTTATAAGGCAGGGCAAGGTGGCTCAACAAGTTTGATCCGCTTCACAAAAAAAAGTCTGGCAGAGTGAAAAACGTACCCTGGTCACCTATTACAAACACACAGTGTGACAAAGAGTGTCCCTCCTCACTGCGCTGGGGAGATGGAAGTGGATTTGGTGGGGGGAGGAACAACAAAAACACCACACGGTACAGCTCCATGCCTTAAAGACCCTTTTCCTCCTGCATACATTTGTCCTTGCTACTGGCATTGAGACAATCCTTGGCGACAAAGCACCTCGCTCTCATGAAGGAAAGCAATTCTTTCGCATTGTGCCACAAATAATCAGAAACCCACATCTTCAGCCTCACTGTCTGACTTGAAGAACAAAAGGCAGTCCTCAGCCTTAACCCCAAGATCTGATTTAAAAGGGGAGGGAAGGAGGGGGAAGACCTTGACCATTCATTAACAACAATCATTATTTTTAAAAGGGAAAAATTCTTTGCGCACAAAGTAGTACTCCAGATATGTATATGGAGTCTGAGTTCTACATCTTTGAGCGGAGTAAATCTCTGTGGGGAAAAAAGAAAAACGATGAAAAGGCACTGGAGATTAACACCGCTCATTCAGGAAAGCCTTACACACACCCCCCACCGCAAAGCTTGTTTGAAACAAAGTATACCCCTGTCTAATTGGTGTGCAATTGTGCTGAGAATGGGTGGCGAAATAATTTAAAGACAGTTAAATGAGAGAAAAAAAGAGTACAATTCGGCCGTTATTTCATACTTCAAATGGTACTTTGCAGAAGGAAGGCAGGAAGAAGGCGTTGTCTTGAAAAACCTACAGAGCTTTAAGTAACTTTACATAGGTGACTTTCACACAGGACCACTAACTCTACAGAGCACTGTCCATCTGGGTCAAAACAGGCAGGGGAAAAAGAGAGAGGAAAGGGTTACTGAAGAAAAGGAAAGGCAAAGATAAGAACCAGTGCTACGCCATACTCTAGTGAGAAATAATCCTATCGATTAGGTGCTTTTTTAAAGAACAAAAACAGAAGCACAAACACAAGTAAACGCAGATGCCTATTCTACACTCCCATATAACTCTGCATGTACTTCCAGTATTTATTACAAGTTTTCCCCATTCAACTATCTTTATTTTACTAGTTTAAAAATCTACTTTTGACACGTCATAAATAACTTGGTATTTAAGCCCAAAATGTAAAACAGCAGAGCCCACGCAACTGGGTTGCTGTGCTTTTTTCCTTTTGAACTTTTAAAAACATACACAAAGGACGTTTGTCGCACGTTTCCCCCTCAAACATGAGATCTATTTAAGTTCATTTGCCTCAAGAGTCAAATTGAGATGGAAAAAAAAAGCCTGCAATGTAACCAGCACCTCTTCGGTTATTAAACTGGCCATAGAAAGAGCAGCTCCAGTTTCCAGTATCTGTACTCCACCGCAAGAATCAGCCCAGAGTGCAAAGAAAGCAGCAAATACTGCCAGTAAATGTAACAAAGCCTAAGACTGTACTTAAGTAATGAGTGGCCAAGAAGCCCTTTAGGGAGGAAGCACTACAAGAAGTTTTGCTTCCATCCTGGAATCGTATTTATTTTGTCGTGTTTAATAATCTTAATTACTGTATGCAGTCCCTGATCAGTCTCATGTGACAGGGCTCACTGGCTCCCCCCAAGTTTAGTTTTTAGTTGCATACCACCTACAGCAATTAGCTGCTTGTGCTTTTGTCTGTTTTCTGGCATTATGCCCTTCCCTTTCATGGGATTCCTCTTTTCTACTTGGACTAGATGTTTGCAAGTCTCCTGGCTTTGAGCTGTTCCAGCAACAATTGTAGCTGAAATACTTAATATTCTCATGAGAAAGAGGGCTGGGAGGAATGGGGGGGGAGGGGGTGTCAGCCTCCCAGAGAATGACTTGGAAACCCAATTTAGTGTCACATTTAACTTCCCATATGGAATATACAGGCAAAAAAATACACCTTCTGAAAATAATACCCTGCACACAAGTAAGTTGGCACAGGCAGCTAAGTGAAAAGCCAATGTACAAAACATGAGAAAACAAATTCTATGATTTGAATACAGCCTGATTTGCCAATTATCAGCAACTGCCCCCTCCTTTTTTTTTTTTTTTTTTTTTATCTCACAGCTTAAAGAAAGGGAAACCTTTTCTTTCTAACAGCTCCTTTTTCCAACAGCAGGATTGGAAGAGCACTGCAGCCTCATCAGTAGCTGCAGGAACTTCACATGTGCACTTCAGCACACATAACTGGAGTGAAGAGACTGCTCCCAAAGGATGCTCTTCCACAGATAAACCAAGATCCTTGAAAAGAATCAAATATAAACACTAAAAATTACCTACTGCCTGTACCCCTAAAACATGATGTGCCACAAATTCTGCTGTCCTCACCCAAGGTAGAACTTAACATTTCAGTCTATTCACATATCTGACTTGTCCGTCTATTGCACATACCAAATAATACCATTTATAGACGTGGAAGAGAGATAAACAGGAGGAAGACGATGGCAAAAGTACTTGCAGAGCATCACTTACAGCCTATCAACATTTCTAAAGGACGGTGGCTGAGTGCCAAATGGGCTGTTTAGAAATGGATTTAGACATATGTTCCATTCAAATTTTTAATGTAAAATACAGGCCTACAGCTTTTCCCAAAGCTCACCACGGCTGATGGAGCCTCCTGGACTGCACTGCAAGAAAACTGGCTTTAGGAAGGACAGCTGTATGGTGACAAAAACATGCAAGGAGTCATATGGAAAAAGCAGCCTGTACATACATTAGAGAGAAACCAGGAAAGGATATGAGAGCTTCATGATGGAAATCCTTGGAAGCAGAGGGAAAAGACCAGGGTCTGAGCCAGCAAGGGAAAGCATTTGGATGCAGCAGCAGATCCAAGGGCAGTATTGGTCAAAACGGCTTAAGAGGCAGCAAGTCTCCACACTAAACTGGGACTCTATTTCCTTGTTTCTTAGAGGCCTTAATCTAGCTCAGCCTCCAGAGGCTTTTGGACATTGTGATGAATCAAGACAGAGGAGGTATAGTACATGCAGAATATCTTCTTGCTATAGCAAGTTACTGAGCTTGTGGCTGGGGATGATAAGGTTGAGTTTCTATGGGTAAAGATGCCTACAAGAGGAGTTCCCCTGTTAGACCTGCTGTTCACAAACACAGAAGGTCTGGCGGAAGAAATGGAGGTCAGGGGCTGTCTTAGAGTGACCATGAAATGGTATAGTTCTTGGTTCTTGGTGGAGCCAGGAGGGGGAGCAGCAAAACTACTACCTTGGACTTCTGGAGGGCAGACATTTAATTGTTCAGAATACTAATGGGGGAAGTCCCCTAGGATCCAGTCTTAGAGAGTGAAGGGGTCCAAGACAGTTGGTCGCTCTTCAAGAAGGAAGCCTTAAAGGCACAGGAGAAGGCTGTCCCCCTGAGCTGCAAAATGAGCTGGCAGGGAAGAAGACAGGCATGGATGAATAGGGAGCTATTCTAGAGGCCCTGGGAGAAGAAGAGAATCTACTGCCTGTGGAAGAAGGCACAGGCAAGTCAGAAAGAGTACAGAAAAGTTGTTAAGATGTGTGAAGAGCAAATCAGAAAGGCAAAAGCCCAGTTTGAAGACAACCTGGCTGCTGGGGTAAAAAGGAACGAGAAACTCTTTTAGAAATGCATCAACAGTAAGAGGAGGACTAAGGAGAATCTCCATTCCTTACTGGATGAGGCTGGGAATGTGACCACTGAGGATAAGAAAAAGGCAGAGGTTCTGAATGCCTTCTTTATGTCTGTCTTTAAAGGTCAGACCAGTTATCCTCAGGGTACTCCACTCTCTGACCTGGTAGTCTCAGCTGGGGAGCAGACAAAACCCCCCACAATTCAGGAGGACACAGAGACCTACTGCTCCAACTGGACTGCCACACTGAGGCCCTGGAGTCTGTTCAAAGAAGGGCAGCAAAGCTGGTTAGGGGTCTGGAGCACAGGCTATACAAGGAGCTGCTGAGGGAGCTGGGAATGTTCAGTCTGGAGAAGAGGAGGCTCAGGGGAGACCTTATTGCTGTCAGTAAATACCTGAATGGAGGTCGTAGTGAGCTGCGGGTTGGTTTCTTCTCTTGTGTAAATGGTGATAGGACTAGAGGGAATGGCTTCAAGCTGCACCAGGGGAGATTTAGGACATTAGGAAATACTACTTCTCTGAAAGAGTGGTCAGGTGGTGGAAAGGGCTGCCCAAGGAGGTGGTGGACTCACCAACCCTGGAGGTATTCAAGGAACGTTTGGACGTTGTGTTGAGGGACATGGTCTAGTGAGAACTACTGGTGACAGGTGGATGGTTGGACTGAATGATCTTGTAGGTCTCTTCCAACCTTGATGATTCTGTGAAGAAGAGACACTCCAAACCTACAAACGCATGGCAGCTCCACCTTCCTAAGGTTTGCTACAATGGAGGTCACTGGTGCAATGAAAGTTTCATTTCTTCAGAAATTAACATGAACTGCAAGAGCTTTACTGTATACGGAGATGTGAAAGAAAAATATACCTGCTACACACAACTTAAAATCTGCTGTAGCAAACATGGCCACTGTCAAAAGCCATACACAGGAAGGACATAATATCACAGCATACTTACATGCAGTTTTAACCCACATTGCCTTACCCATAAAGATATTCCACTCGGCGTCCAAGTCCCCTTGGTTGGCCAAGCAGCCTCTCATGACATTAAAGCAGTAATTGTAACATGGCTTCACCGATATCAGACCTCGACAGTGTGGGCAGTACATCATTTTCAGCAGTGCTTGCGTACCCTGTGGTGTAGGGTTCACCTTTAAAAGAGGAAAAAGAGAAGAAAATTAGTCCTCGGTCACTAAAGCAAAATACCCCACGTGTTTGCCATGGGGCTGTTGGGAATGGAGCTGTGCAATCAAGATTCATCAGAACTCCACTGATATGTAGTTTCAAGCATCTGGAAAGTGGATGAGTAGCTTTTGGCTCTCCGCCTTTGGCACACCTACCATTCAGGGGTCGCAGCCAGTCCTCCCCTCTGCAGCATGAAATCAGCACTACAACACACCCAGACAGACATTGTGGGTCCCCTCCTTGTGCTGCAAGGACAGCAGAGCTATCTGCGGTCATCGAGTCACCCTTGAACCCTCAGCAGAGTTGTTCTCAGAAATGACTCACGGTCATTCATGTTTGATTCACTCCCTGGCCTGGCTTCAAAACATTCATTGAAGCAACTTCCACACTGTCTGCCTGCAAAGCACTACTACCAGCACCACGCCTCCCTGCCGGCCGCATGGTAGATCTATCTGAGGCACTGAACACGCTCTCCCACTCAGCAGCCAGTTTGAGGGCTGATCGGCCATATGCGAAAATGGAAAATTAAGTCAGGACTGGAGACTCGCTGACAAAATAGAAACAGTCTCCAGAGTTTTTAAGCAATGCACTTGTGACCTCTTATAAGGCGTTTACATAGAGCGCTCGAAATAGGTTGTGATCCAAGACCAAGGGGAGGAGACGCACGCGCACCAGAGGAAGGGGAGAGGTCATTTGGTACATGCGGCACACCTCTGCAGACTTCTTGCTCAGGACTGTGTAAGTCTATGGAATAAAAATTCACACAGAACTACCACATTCACCTCCATCTCCACCGGTCTCTGAGCAGCAGTTTCTGGAAGATAGGAGAACAGCCAAGGGGAGGCATCACTTTTCCCCAGGCACCACCACTGGCTCCAGACAAACCTCCATCTCTTGATCTCCCCCAGGGACGGGCTGGCTTTGCCAGTAATGGCAGCAGTTTCTTATGAAAAACGAGGAAGGACAGAAATCTGTTGTCTTTCTGCCAAGTCCAAAAAGAACACAATTTCTCTTCAACAGGTAAGGAAACCAGGCAGAAAGACTGAAGGACAAATTTCTGTGTTTAAGCTGGATTTTGGCTGGCCAGCAACGATCATTCAGGCATCATCTGCACCCCTCTTATCCATGAGGAGCACTGATTGCAGCTACCACTATTCAGTCACTCAGGGTGGCTGAGCCTGCTGCTGTCAACAAAAGCCACTTGAATTTTTAGAAAGGAAGTGAGATGCCTTCACACAACCCAGACAGAGGGCCCACGACAGTTCTGAGACATGAGTTAAGAAGCTATTTCCCAAGAAATAGCTCCATGCTAAAGAGGCAGACAGCAAGATGCCGTCACAAACCACCGCATGCCTGGCCAAGACAAAACCCTCCACCATCACGCTGCACTCAACAGCAGGACAAAGAATGCTTGTCCCTCATCCTGCTGGCTGAGCTGAGCCACTCAAGGACTTGACAGAACTCAAATCACTGAGGAAGGAGCACACGTGGTCCCAAACCCTTTCTAACAAAAGACCCCGCGCTGCCTATTTTGTGGAACAAATGGAGCCGTAGTGCACAGCGCACAGAGCTGCTTGTGGCAGCACGGGAATCCAATCTGGAGTCTTCAGAGCATGGCTGTCTGGAAGGCGCAGCAGGAGCAGGAGCCCCAGCAGAATGCTCCCCATTGGGGCAGAGCTAGTTCAAACGCTGGGAAGAGCTCATGCAACAGAAAACAGCCAAATCAGATGATTTATAGTAGGAAAACTGAAAACAGACAAATGTAAAGGTATCATCTGCCAGCCAGATGGCCCAGTCCTTGAACAGCAAAAAAGCTGAAGAGGAGGGAAGAAGGAACAAAACAGCATCTCACGCCCGCAAACAGAGCTCTGAAGGACTCCCATTTCTGTCACTTTTCTAACAAAAATCCAGCCAGGATCCCCGTGCTTAGCAGAGGCTTGTGAGCAGATCCTGCCCATCTTACCACTGCTCACCCTCATAGAAGTGCCCTGCATCCTCCTTGAAAAGAAAATCAGAAAAGGGGTAATAGCACCACAACACTCTTTAGCCAAGCGCTAGAGCAGCGTTCAGCAGCACTGAGGACTCCATCAACCCCATGATAGAAAGGTGAGGTTTTACAAAAGGGACCACATGGCAGCATGTCATGAAAAACCATCAGCCCAGCACCTTCCCATCTTAGGCTCCTTGTTCACACCAAGTGGCTGTGACCTTGCAGCATCCACCCTGCTTTGATATTTCATCGGGTTGATCTTTATGGATCCCAGCAGATGCAGGGGAAACCGAAGCTGCCTTCCCACGTTCCACTGCAGGCGAAGACACCGGCCGCTCACTCAGATTAGGTGCTGCATGCATCCTTGGAACACAAAGACCCGGTTTGATTTTAAAAACCAGCAGAGTTTGGCTTCCTTCCCTACACAGGGTCATTCTGAATCTAAGATAAACCCCATGGCAAAACAAGGGCTTCTTCAAACCTCTGCCCGCAGTGACTGCCCAGTGGAGCCATAGCTTATGATAGATGTAATCCCATAGATAAGCTCTTATTTTGCAATACAATTGCAGGAGGGAGACAAAGGGGGAATTCACCAGTCCTGATTTGACATTTTATGGCTTTAGAGAGCAACAGGAAAGTATAAATAGAGATTGCCTATAAGAAAGGGTTTCAGGGAAGATTATGAGTAATTACACATCGTTACAACACTGATAAATGCTTAACTACCATGTATCACTGCAACAAGAACCTTAACACCTGGCAACAAGCCCATGCCCAGTCCAGACCAATTCTGGATCTGTCAGAGGGATGTGCCATATGTTGCACTGGCAATTCTTCACAGGCTTTTAATGTTCACTCTGCCATGCCAGGTGCAAGCTCTTAAAACACCATTGTATGTAACAGAAAACCCAGATATGCTTTGTTCTAGGGTTGTGTTTATCTTGGAAAGCAACTTTAGTTCATTCAAATGCTACTCTAGAATACCCCTCAAAACCAAGTAATCTCCTTTCTAATAAAGCTGAGTCCCAAAGAAAGCTTTACTTGCCAAAGAGGATTTAACTCTGGTAGATTTGAACCCAGGTAGTACGCCATAGTGCACATAGCCTCTAAAAGCTTATAATAGAAGTAAATGCACTCCAAACCCCTCCTTTTATCTTGTGAAATTTATTTCCTTGCTGTGCCGTTCCATGCCACTGCAGCAATCCATCACCCTGTGGTTTCATCATGGAAATTACAATTTGCCCATGTCTATATGCTTTGTCAAACACGAAGATTAAAAGCTGCCGACAGATGTATTTTGGCACCCATCTTCACATTCGTATCGGATACAAACTTCCACATATTACAGATTTTCCCACAAAAAGGGGAAAACAGCCGATTACGGGATTTCTGTGTTTAACTCAAATGTTTCATACCGCATTTGTTGAGGTACATCCCAACTGACGCTGACAGGTGAAGAGGCAATCACGTCCCTGTTAAAAGGAAGCGTGCTCTGAGTAACGAAACCCGAGTTTCATGGATACCACATCACATTCACCACATTTGTCCAAGTTTCCCATGTTTTACCCTGTACCTTCAGCCTTCTCCTAGCAGTCTGCACTTGCACCTGGATGCACGATGCTGGTAGAAACTTCACCATTGAAGCACCCACCTACCAAGGGAAACACGTACTTAACAACCTACATAAAGCCACCAACACTCCAGAAAACCAATTTATGCAAGCAGAAAATGCTCAGAGACCCAACCAGCCTCTTTTTCCGTCCCTCCCTCCTAAAGGAGGGAAGAGCTGAGGAGAGATGTCAGAGGTCCAGCTGAGGTTCTGCAGGGAGCTGCAGCCTGGCAGGGAACTCCCACCAGCTGCCAGAGCCACATTTCATTCTCTCACTACCCTAAAGTTAACATTAAGAATGTTAATAACAACATTTTAAATCCTGTCAGCATTAATAGCTATTTATAATAACTCTGATAACTCAGGCTTTCTTATTTTCCAAGCTTGCACAGTTACAGCGTTGCCATGCCAGCGGCACAGCCACCAGAAAACAAAATCCAACTATTTGAAAATAAGCACAGCGAAATTACTTTTGATTTATGTTGTGTTCACTTCACAAAAAGCAAATTAGGGCAAAAAATTAGGGCTGGAGAAATAAGATTTTAAAAGCAACTCCCCGGTGACATGCAAAGAAGATTTCATGACCAGCTGAAGGACCATGGGATGCTCCAGGTGAGTGTAAGACGAGCAAAGCATCATTGGTTTTGGGGACTGACACAGCCTTACTTGTGTAATATTTTCCTCCACTCCGTGTTTTGCAAGAGCACGCGCCAGTCAAACACTCAGCTCCCTGTGAAGAAGATCACTCGGGCGGTTCTTGGTTTGCTTCCCCAACCCAAATATTCCAACGAAAGTGTTTTGGAATTAACAGCACATTTCAGTGTTTAACTGACTCTGCTGGCCCAGTGTTGGTGCATGAATAATTTAGAAAGCATCTGATTTAACCACAGATCGGGGCCTCCAAGGTGTTGCACAACAGAGCACATTTAAGAGAGAGATTTAGGAACAGCGCGGCTCTGTGCCTTGTCAGTATTCAATACCCACGGTGATGTTTTCTGCAGTTTCATCTGTCTGGTTACAGTCACCTCTGAGCGAGGAAAAGTTCAAGAGTGCATTTACACTTAATTCTCGACTCAGTTTGCCTTTTCTCTTCCCCTCCTTCAATGCTTGTAGATGTGACACTGTTAAGGAAGGAACAGCAGAGCTCCTGAGAACCAATGCACCATGCACTTGACCTGCAGTTTTAATATTAATGTGTCAAAAGGAGACTACTGCATGCTCATCTTGAAGGCTCTGTATTCTTTAGCAGTTGCCCTCCACCAGCCATAGGATTACACCATCCCACACGATGCCGCCCAATACACGCAGCCTCCAAACACAGCTTCTTCTCTAAGCACCTGCCTCTCTCCACAACCCAGAGACACAGCACAAGATTCTGAGCTTTTTGTGTGCTTAACAGAGCCAAACAGTGAGACCATTTGTTTTGGCAAAGACACCAAAAAACTTCCTTAGTTATCCATTCTATTGCTTTCAGAATTAAGAGCCGAATCACAGAGTGGGGAGTGGCAAAGATGGAAAAAGAAAGAAGAAAATCCAGCAGACTGAAATGCTGCTGCACGGTACTGTCAGCTCGAAACCCACAGCCACATCCATGCATGTTCTCAGCCCCTTAAACCCGCAATGACTGCTGCTCAAGTATGCTTTGAAGGCTATGCCTAGCTCAGACCCTCAAAAGCCTGGAGCTGAGGCAGATGCAGCCACATTCTTGGCAGGTCTTCTCAGGGTCATCTTTGATGTGGAGAATTGCTTCGTATTGTTTTCTGCATTGATGTTTGCCCTTGGCACGTGGAAGGCAATGTCCTTGTGCATGGTGCCCCTCAGTACAGCCCCACAGTTTGCAAATTACTGTCTGGATGTAACTCTTCGGAGGCCTCTTTGCAACACTAAAAGGGCTCCTTGGCTCTTATGGTTGGTTCTCAGTTGTCCACAGAACAGCAGCATCTGTCCCTCATCTCCTCTCAACACATGCACGCAAGCAACAAACTTCATTTCTGTCCTCGTCACTTCACTGGGAGGATTTGTTCATGCCCAGGGGGTGCCAGGCTTCATCTGATATAGGAACGTGAACTTCCTTTTGGAAAAGGATTAAGGATACATTCCCCTTTAGTCAAACCAAGGGTGAAGGCTGCACAAAAGAAGATCAGATTTTGTCTACTGACTAAACTTTTAGATCCAAATGGTAACTAGGAGGGGCACAATATTTACTGAATTAAGAGCTTACTGACCGCATATCTTTGCTGACAGAGGTCGTAATTACATTCAGCATCCATGCAAAAAAGGACAGGAGCAGCTCCAGTTACCAGCTGGAGGTAAGGGAGCTCACAAAGGCCAACAGTAACTTGGTTCATGCAGGTTTAACTTCACCTTGTGCTCTCTGGATGCCTTGCTGGAGACGAGCAGCTCAGAGCAAAGAGGGTTAAAAAGTCATAGGGCTCTTTCTGCATCTTTAAATCAGCTGTGGGAAAACAGACTACCTGCCCCCTCTATAGATAGCTTCCATAAATGGTTTCAAGAGAATTCCCTCCTCGGCTGCTATCATCACACTTCATTAGTGAAGAAATGGTGATACCAAAGCAGCTCTTCCACCCACTACAAACACCTCCAGCAGCTCCCTTGTGGCTTTTAATGTCTCTTGAGGACAGCAGACCACAAAGTAGGTGCAGTCTTCTTATGAATCCGTGCATCTCTTTCACATGGTTTGTATCTGCACTTCCAAACTAAATATAATTTATTGCATATAACTTCTAAGCTGCTGTCTGTCCCTTACAAAACAAACAGGGATCCTGAGGACGGGCTGGAAGACCCTTTCCAGAGGCTCAGTTGTGCTGAGGCAACTACATCTCACATGGCTTTCAACACAAAGGGGAAGTGATTTGGGAGCCTTCACTGCCCTGATCAGACATAAGTCTAGGAGGAAAAGAACAGTAGAAACTCCACGACAGTAGCTTATCAGCATAAATTTCCAGGGTAGCTGCAGCAAACTCTCCCCATTAGCACAACAGCAGCCTGGTCCCACCACCATGTCTCCACCTGCACCTCTGCAGAGAGATGAGGGATGCAAATGCAGCAATTCAGTGCCTCTGCATCCTCCAGTGGCCTTTGCTTCTGACTCCTGACCTCTAACAAAACCTTCTCTGCTACACTCTGGGTCAAGCATGCTACTCCTGACCCTACAAAATGCTGACAACATGCTCAGTTCCTCATTTTTTTCTTCCCCCTTAACAACAGGAACCTCTGTCCCATACCTGCACCCAATGAGCCACCAGGCATTTTGCCCTCAAAGGTGTCATGACCCCAGACAGGGACACGGGTTTAACCGCATGTCACCAATTACGGAAACATATCTGCAGCTTGAGAACAGCAGGATTCCTGGTTCTCACCCTTCCTCAGGCACTCTGGGCTCTGGCCTGTATTTGCTCTGTTTTTTCCCCCAGAAAAGAGCCCTCTCAGCTGGGGCAGGAAATATCAACGCTGGCAGCAATTTAAGCCTGCTGACTTTAGTGCTTGTCAAGGGCTAAGGAGCAAGCGAGTGATTACGGGATGGGCAGATTTCCGTCTCCCAAAGGCAGGGGCAGGAAGGTCAGAGAGAAAGCACCAGTCTTCAGCAGACGACAAAGGAAAGCATTGGGGGCCTACAGCCCGCCACAGATGAAATCCCATGCAGGAAACATTTCATGCAGCCAGAAGCAACAAGCCGGGCTTTTTTCCCTTGGATTTGCAGTTCAGGACAGATCTGGAGAACTTTGTGCTTTGGGCCCAAATTAGGAAATCTGAGAGGGGGAAGACCTGATTGGAAAATTAAAGTGTATTTTATAGATGCAGTTTGGAAAAAAAAAATCAATGAATCCGTGCTTTCTCTGAAAACCATATAGCTTTCTCACAGTGTATTTGGAAAGCAGCACATACCTTCTGACCCCATCAGTGCTGAACTGAAGTTATTTTCTAGAATCCTGGCTCTGAAATCACACATCTGTAGCTTTTCAGTATTCTTTTCCTTTTCCCCTTTTGTCCCCAACTAATGCAAGAAGGATACCTTCTAAATGCACCTCCCTAGTGAAGACGTAAAATACATAGTATCATTAAAAAGCTATCAGTGCTGTTCTTCCGTAAAGTGCTCTTTGCTCTCCTAACAGCACCACCTGAAAGCAAAAAACAGCTGGATCTCGCAGTAGTTTGTATTTCTCCTCCTGAGGATTTTCAATTGCGAATTTTTGACTTGCTTGTTACAAGAAGCATTAAAAGTAATTTGCATTACTTTGGACATTTTTTTCATAAAGATGAAGATTTATCCCTCAAGCTAATCCCCAGTACAAGCAGTTATCCCACTACAGCTCCTCAGTTAAAATAATAAGGAAGCAAAGACAATAAAGTCATTATATAGAGCTCGGCAAAGCTGGACTAATCTATATGTAATGCAGGAAACCCCAAAACGCAACCACAAAGCAGCAGGCCTAAAAACATTCGCTTTTAAACCCACATGTAGAATTTCCCAATTGTGTCTTACAGAAACGTGACGTTAGGTTTTCACTGAATGAGAGTAAAACTCTACTAGAAAGATTATTCCTTCCAATGCTGCAACTAAAGCTTAGATACTCAGCAGCAGACTTCTGCTCCCATGCCAAAAAGCAGATCTGCTGCACGACCTGCAGTGCAATTTGCAAAACCAAAGTGCAAAGTGCAGTAAGTGTAATTCTGCATGGAGCACGAGCTGTTTTTGCAGCTGAGTGGGTCTCTGGATAACCTTGCACACTCAAGCAATTAATTCCAGAGTTGAAGGCAACTCTACACTCGAGGACCTTCAAAAGGGAAAAAGAAATCATAGTGCCACCTCGGGTTCACGACTTTGATTCGTAACAGATGCGAGCAACGTAGCCCTTGTGGTACGATGTCAAGTCTGGAGACATTTTGATGAATTCTGAGCAGATGGAGTATGAACACGATCCCTCACTCACACAGGTTTACTGTCTATCAAGTGATTGCACATTCCCCAAAGCCATACTGGCATTCAGCATCCAGACCTCCCAAATACTTCATCTTCACTGCCCACCACTGAAAACTCTATTCTCTTTTCCCCTTTCTTACTAACCATGATATCTACCACAATGCCAAGCAACCAGAAATGAAAGAAGAACAACCATACCTGAAACCTCAACCAAGAGGTTGGGAGGCTTTGCCATGATCTGGTGTGGAAGCAAACACTCGGTCTGATCCAGCACCAATCCTCCCTCCTACAACTCTTCCCCCATAGGATGGCAGGACTGGAGGATTTTGTGATCTCATCAAAGAAACCCCACATAACACCCATACTGACCCCCAGTGCTCACCCTCAGCCAGATGATAGCAGCACAAAGATGCATATGAGTGTCACTGCTATTAAATGAGGAGCCAAGATGTTCAAGTACCCACAACAACTGGCACTAGCAACATACTCCCGGAACCTGGATATATAACAAAAACTCTTCCCTTGTTAACATTCTCTGTCCTTTCACATACATGCAAGGCTTATCACAGACCATTTTTCTCATCTCTCTTCAAGACAAACTAACATGGAAACAGATTTTTTTTGCAGAGTATTTTAATATTATTCCTGTAAGTCAAAGCAATCTGAGCTATCATCTCACTTACTGAAGCTCCTTGCGCTGCCTCCAAAATTGCATTCTTCTTCTAAGAGTGCCTCATTTCTTTCTTCCTATTTGTTTATTTTTTATTTCTCCTTGCACTTAGGGTGATTCAAACTCCTGCCTGCCCTTCCAGCCTGGTGCTTTATTACTCTGCACCTCGGTAAAGAGAAAGTAAACCTCTCTGCTTGATTAAATGATTATGCTAAATCTTCGAGACCACAGGAAATGAGCTGAGTTTGTTAAAAGGAAATCACTAATATTTCTTTTATCTTACACAATCAGTTTAAGGGGATTACCTAATACATCTGTTCCATATACCACACAACTCAGACTAAATGACAGACAAGTCTCAGGGAAGAAAACAAAGTCATCCCACTTAGAACACTACAGTGGTTTATGAGAAGAGAGAGGTAAACATTCAGGTGGACAATAATATATCAGTTTGAACCCAAAAGTGACAACCGTGGAAGTCTGAGGCCTGACTTCTGCTACACGCATGGCACCAAATACAACAGGCTCCTGCCCTGCACATATGGCTCCAGCTTACTGTTATCACAAAAGTACTGTTTGTTCATGCTAACAGCCTACCCCTGTGCCTGGGAGCAAGGAACAAATCATCAGCTGCTCCATAATAGATGCCCATAACATCCATGACTTGCTGTAATTTGAGGGCAATATTAATAAGGTACGGCAATTACACAAGCAAACATGTTTATTTCCACTGCAGATGGGACTTAATTTCCAACCTGTTGCTGTTCTGTACGCAGGACAACAAGTACCAAACAGGGAAACACCCCTACTGCTGGCCTAAAGTAATGGACAGTGGTGGCCCATGGGCAGAACGTGACTCTTATCACAAAACACACAGCTGGGCTCTCCTGCCAACAGATAGAAACCAGTCCCATCTGTGCTCAGCTATCCATCATGCATTTAGGCACCTATGGAAGAGCTAAGTGCATCCATAGCACACTGCAGAAGCGTGATGACAGAGAAAGACGCAACCCATGGCAGGTCCATGGGAAGGAGGCATAAACACAAGATGGAACTCACCGCAGACACTTTGCTGATGACGTCCCTCGCAACAGCAAGGCCTTGCGCGAAGGTGCGGGCTGCCACAAATGCTCGAGTCACTTGGAGCTTCAGCTTGCGTGGCACGTCCCCAAAGGGCTTCAGCTGCTCCGTGTACTTGCTGACACACTCAAGGTACTCATCCGTGAAGTGGTACTGTGGGTTCACCAGCCGGAACATACGCTCCAGCAGGCGTGCCCAGAAGTCGTTGAGCATCTCCTCTAGGTTGACATTACCACCCAAGTAGTACCGCTTCAGTTCCACGAAGAGGTCCTTGAACAGCTCTGAGTTCTGCATGTACAACCGGCCATACGTCCGCACAAACATGTCGTTCAGTGACTTCTCTGCGTTCTCAAGAAGCTCCTTGAAGAACTCTAGGAAAGAACAAGAGAAGCCATGGTAAATGTTGGCATCGGGTTAAGCGTTTGCTTAAGTGCAGCACAAGGAGACCCAGACAAAATTGATTTTAAAATCATTTCCATATCTAATTTTCAAATAATTTCTCAAAATCCTTGCTTGCTTTTCATAAAGCCAATCACCCTTGAAAACCACTCTCTAAGTCCTCCTGAGGTTTGGATGAGTGAAATACCTTTTGATCCATACTAAATATCACTACAAAAGTCAGCAAAATGGAAAAATATTAAGCAGTTTCTTATGTTACCACTCAGCCATCTTGAAAAATGTCATTCTGAAGCCCCAAACTGTCCGAAAGTAAACCATAAAAAAGAAATGCTCTAAAAAAGCTGGTTTAAACAAACGCATCTTTCGTTTTAATTACTGTCAGTTCATTTTCTGCAACAATGATAAACCGACCTCAAAAACTAACAAGTTTAGTACATTTTTAAGAACAGAACCAAAAGCCTACCTTTGTGTTCTTTCTCCTCTCTTTCAACTCTGTCAGATCTCAGGGCAGGGCCTGTCTCTAATTATGTAATTGGTTCTGATTGCAGACAGGACTTCAGATGTTTGTGGCAGTACAAAGAAAGTGCAATTAAGCCAGAATTTGCTCAAAATCCAAGGGCTAAAGGCTTGACACTGACAAGAAGGCCAAGAGATTTTTCAGCTGACAGAGAACGGCTCTGGGTTTCATGGCTTTCAAGAAGCAAAGGCCAGCTTCAGTTCAGTGTTTTGAGAATACCAGACAGACTGGTGCCAGAGAGCAGCCACTGCTGGAACACCGTCACGGCATCGCGGCAGTGACGCACACATCTCTGACGCCAGCAGCAAAGTGACCCAGTGACATCTGGCACTCTGCATGCATCTGTCAGGTCAATTTAAAGAACATCCCCCTCCAAGTCAGTGCTGCCAAAGATGCAACGCTTGGGTAAAGGCTTCATTTCCGAAGGAGTGAGGTGCAGATACTGCTCAGGGCAAACTGGACACTGCAAGTAAGCTGATCTTCATCAGCACAAGTGAAGAGACAATCTGCTCCCTTCTCAGTGGCAGCAGTTCAAAGGGGAAAACCCAGCATTTAGTAGGTCTGATGAAAGATCACCCTATTTGACAATCTTTGCCTTGGATATCCGTCAGATCATATAAAATAATCGAGGAGAGATTCACTAAGCTTTTTAGGCCATTTTGGAACACAACTCCACTTGTATAGGTACAGGAGGGAGTTACAGCAAGCAAGTATAAGTACCACAGGGACTTCCACCACGTGCTGGTGGCCAGCATACACTCCTCACAATTGAAACTGTCTCTGCCCACACAGCAGGACCTGCAAAACTCTAAGGAAAACAAAAGCTACAGTCCTGCTGGTGCTCATCCATGTGCTCCGAGCACAGCAGGACACTGGCACCCAGGGCGCAGCCTCAAGGGGGGCCTAGGGAGAGGGTTATTTTATGCATGCCACTGCAATTGAGGATTCTGACCTCTGCTTTTCTATGACTCATATTCAATAAATATTTTTTAATAAAACATGCCTCTGTTGGTTTTTTTTTAATCCTCAAAGGAGTAATGTTTAAAGCCAAAAGTTGTTAGAAGGAGGGGGTAGAATATTTTGGCGTGGTGTGAATTTAAACCTTGTTAAAATGTATTAAAGTATGCTGAAGTTCAGATTTTAGTCTTCAAAGTGGTCCAGTACAAACAAAGACTAACACAGAAAACATTTTCTGGAAAAACTGAAACATTCTTCGAGTTCCTGACGAACAAAGTCATGGGGCTTGGTGGTTGACATAGCTGTATATAATGCAGCCTCTTAGGAGCACAAGAGAAATGATCCAGGGAAGAAGAGATTGATTTCAAACACCCGACACGTCCTCTGTCCAATATCAGCAGGAACCTCCACTTTCGTTCCCATGACTGGCATTTCCTCTCCAGGAAGATTTTTTTCTGTTGAGTTTATACTATAGAGATTAGCTTGGTGTATATTAATTTCTAATTCACTTAATCATTTTGAAGGCTCACTTCCTTCCTCAGCTCAGACCTTTTAATATCACTAAATAAGCTGTTTACTTAAACACTTTCATACCAGGCACAAGATCTGGCAGATGCATCAGCAGAACCCTTCAGTAACAACTGTATTTCAAAATGACATTGATGTGAAATCTACTACATATTTCCAACCATTGGTCAAAAGGAACCCAACGCAGCATTTTAAGCCAAGAAAGTAATCTCAAGCAATACATCAATAGTGCCATAACCAATTCATTCTCCTGCCTAGACTTAATTACTGGTTATGCTCTGAACTGAAAGTTGAATAAACTGATTCAAGCTTTAGAGCAGTTCATTCCTTCACAAATTTTAATCCGGGCTAAATCCAGGTATGTTCATTCATTATCCTAAAAAACAAATAAAGGGGGAAAAAAGCATAAACCTAAATAGTTGTACAGATCTGTGCACCCACAGCCCTCTTGCCAACAGCTTTTCCTTGCCTAAAAGGAAGGTAAATAGAGGAAAGGAAAGCTTCCCACCAAAACCAGCCACTCCTGAAAGCCGCACATCGTACGGCTGAAGGAAGCACCATGCAGGTGCAAAGCTGTTGGTTCTGGCTCAGAAGCCAGCAAACCATTCTCACAGACAGAAAATACACGTTCAAATGTCACTTTCCAGTTAAGAAGTGGAGGTGGACAGATGAGTGCGTGTCTGCAGGGCTGGCACCCATCCTGCAAAGCCTCCCCAGCACATCCCAGGCCATGTAGGCTGGGGTCCATGGGCCCCACCGGGTCTATGGAGGGTGCTGGGTGGATGTGAGCCCAGGAGGCCAAAAGAAAACAGACACCAAAAGTGTGACGAGGGGTCTTCCCTCTCTCCTTGAACAAATCAGTTTGGGGCAAAAAACCAGCCCTTTCCCTGTGCAAACCAAGGGTAAAGACGTCTGCAGCAAAGACAGGATAGTCCAAAAGTCCTTTTTATGACTTAAATGCTAATCTGACTGGTAACTCAGTCTGTCTCATTAGATATTAATCCTCCCCTTCACAGAAACAAGCTGATTAGCAAACGCCAGCATAACCCAGCATTAACCTTGCCACCACAAGAAGAAAAATGGCAGATTCCTCTCTTACGTCTTGACTGTTTGCTGGGTAAAATAAATGACCACCTTTCATTTGTATTAGAAGTTGACTTGTTCTCAAACAAAGCAAACACACAAAGGACTCGGTTGCTTATTTTACAGCACTGTAAAAGCACGTTTTACAGCTGTGTTGCAAGCAATCTGTACTCATTAAATTATCACTCTGACAGGCTTCCTGTGAAAAGCTGTCAAATGCAAACATTTTTCACAGACGACAAATCATAGTTTGCCAGTGCTCTCTGAGACTCTGCTATCCAGAGAGATGTCAGGCTCGCTCTGGCTTCCCGATTATCTTGTTTAAACTCAAAGACCAAGGGGTGGCCCCCGGACAAAAGCAAGCACACAAAATCAGGCAGGGTTTCACCAAATGATCCCCAGGAGCAGCAAAGTGGTTTTCAAGCAAATCCAGCACATCCCATCTCCCTGGTCTCCAAGCTAACAGCAGAGCACAGAGAGCGTTGGGGCTACAGGGAGAAAACTGCTATTTTACTGGGTCTAATTCTCACAAATTACATCACAGGCACATGCCAGCAAGGCTGTGGCACAAGCCAGGACACAAGCAGCAGGACAGAGAGCAGGCAAGGTGCTGAGAAGAATGGACAGCAGCACCACATTCAGGTTGCACAAAATTAAGGGGCAGCATCTGAGCAACCTCGGCTGAGACCCACTGATGGAAAACCACTTTCTCACTCAGGACAGCTCCAGCAGGAAGGGAGTAGGGCTTGGCCATGCCATCCTCTGATGGTCCCAGGGCTGCCATTTGCAGAGCTGCCCTATGGCAGCAGCCAGGAAATCTTTTCTAACCCCAGGATGAAACTCTGCAATTTGTAAATAAATCCCCTGCACCCTATGGACTTGGCTGCTCAGAAGGAAGATGACATTTATAATGCAATTAACTTCTCGAGATAGAAAAGGATGTAATCTGCAGGCAGGCAGTCGACAGTGCCGGGCTATGTTTATTTTTTAACACGTTTGAATTTCAGTGTAGAATTTCAATGCCAGCACTCAGGGGAAAATCTAGGATGTGAGGAAAAAGTAAGAAAGTCT
This sequence comes from Coturnix japonica, assembly GCF_054131305.1. Classification (NCBI taxonomy): domain Eukaryota; kingdom Metazoa; phylum Chordata; class Aves; order Galliformes; family Phasianidae; genus Coturnix; species Coturnix japonica. Next base: position 12,144,299 of record NC_140666.1, read on the forward strand.
GGACACGACGCATCTGATATTTCTGTAACGAGAGTCCTGGAGGAAAAGGAATTCCTGCTTTTAAACAAGCCCTTCCATAAAACAAATTTCCACAATGGGAAAATTTAACCACAGTTACTTGGCAATTTCCTTTTTTCAGGTAATACAAGCAATCACCTGTTTGTAGCTTGAGGGCAGACCAGCCCCATCGGTAACCCAGCACCTCCTGAAGGTGCTTCCACATTACACTGGATTCCACAGCCAGAAGAATTCTAAGCAATCTCCCTTCCAAGCTGAGGATACCTCAGCTATTTGAAGAAACAATCACCCCACCCACTGTAGGGCACAGGGCAAATTCCACCTACAGACCATAAATCCACTTCCTTGGAGTTGTTTTTTGTTTTTTAACATTGAGTTCACAGGTCTCGTCTGAAAATATTCTCAAAGAGGAACGGATGTAGCATTTTCCTATTCCTTGTGCTAACATTTTTCAATATTTAGAGTGGGATTTTCATATTAGATGGCTTTTGGATGGGGAAAGCCCTCTGCTGTACAGTACAGCCCTACCTAAATCAAAGGCAGCTCATGGAGATTAGAAGAACACATCAAAGGGGCTCGCTGCAGTTCAGCCACAGCCCATTTTGGTATTTCCCTACAAACACTGGTGAGAAGGGCAGAACTGCCAGCCCGAGCTGCCTCCAGCACCAGCACAACCTCCATGCCCCAATCCAGGAGCCCTTGGAGCTCAACCCAGAGCCGCTCACCCTGGTGTGCGAAGTTTTGCTTTTAATTTCCATGTTGCACAGGTGCCCCTTTGTTGGCAGTGTTTGGGTGTACATGTGTCTTTCCAAACCAGGGCTACACCACATGTTTCCCTTCCCAGCAGCCTTCAGACACTTTAAATTTCCCACGCATCAGGTTTGCTTATTTTATAGCCATGTTTTCAACTGGCCTTAGGGTTATTCTGATGAAGATTTCTGAATCAACTATGCAAACTGGTAGACGTACAACTATCCAGCACACCTTAAGAAACAAATAAAACCAGGTTCAAGCACACGGAGGGAATATGCTGTATTTTTATGGGCACAACTAATTAGTTTTAGATAATTTTCCACCCACTCTTTCAGGTATACTCTTAATATGTTGTCCAGATTATGATTAATTAAGGACTGTCTGCCTTAGCGAAACCTTTAATTTGCTTGTCTGTATAGATAATGACGTTTTCTAGTGTACGCAGCAGAGTGCTGCCACAAAGAGATTAATTATACTTTCCCATGAAATGGTTTACTCATAAAAAGTACATAGCAGCAAGATGGATTCCCAGGCAAACATCCTTGCCCAGGCCACAGCACAGAGGGGCCATCCCCATCCCCTTGTATATAGATGCATCTGTGGATGCAAAGCCCACTCTAGTGCTCCTCCTATGATGCAAGCAGAATTCACATCAGACAGATAGAAGGGCCTTGGGAGGAAAAGGCACCAATGTTTCACAGCTTCTTTCACCTCAAAGTTGAAGCCATTCACAGCTATGCCACCTACTCTAAATGTGCCTCATTACTTTTAATACGCTTTCACTTCCTTCATTACATATATCACATTTGTAATTTCCACCAGGGAAAAACAAACCATAGCTTAACAACCTTTTTCCAGAAGTGCTGAGAAACCGATGAATACATAGTGTTAACACATTTATTGAATATGAACTCAGGAAGGGCAGGGCAAATCCACAAGCTGTTCCTCTGTCCTGTTTTCAAACATGTGTTAGCACTTACTGACATGGGAAGAACTCTTCCGCATAGTTAGAAGAAACACAGGCTTAAATCACACCAGTGTCACAGAGACAGCCATGATATGTGAGCCTCAGAGAGCTGGGAGGCACTGCCAAATCTCCCAGAACTTTGCTTAATTATTCAAATGCTTCAAGACAAAAGCAACAACTGGGACACAACATCACAGAGGGGAAAAAAGAGAAAAATGGTCATTTAAAAACAAACAAATGAAAAAGATTTCTTCAACTTCTTGTTTCTGGTGGGCCCAAAAACATTCATCTGTACCCCAGGGCTGGCAGGAGCTCAGAAAAGCTAATGCTCATCCCAAGAGCAGTGTTATCACACAGCGAGCAAACTCAGTAAAGGAACAGAAGCAATGAAAGAGGTGGGGTGCTGGGGGGGAGAAGGCACTGAATGGTATCAAGATTACCCTCTGTGATTCAAGAAGCAAACAACATGATTCAAGAAGCAAATAACAGCACATCATGTCCTACTCCACCTAACACCCATCCTAACAATTAGGAAAGCAGAAGTGCTCTGGTCCTTTCTTGGTGCATCCTGAAGGACAAACACAAGCTTAATATCCTCCTCACCTCCATTTCCAGGGACTTTCCATGCTCATACTTCCTGCTCTGGACCTGCTATAGTGGTTTTACCCACCAGTAGAACATCCTTCATCCCAAATTCCTAACCCAGCAACGACAACTCAACACCACCTTCCCCAGCACTACTCCCTTACTGCTCTCTCTCCCTGCTGTCCTCCAGTCTCCTCCTGGCTAATTTTCACCACACCCATTCCCCTGTTATTTCCCAGCTGCTTTAGAACTGCTGGTCCAGCTGGTACCAAAACACCAACTTCCCACCCCAATGCAGCTGTGAAAATTTGAAGCAGAGTCGCTTTCAGATGCATCCTGTGTTCCTTGATAGCTACTAGCTGAAGCACTCAAGGGTATTTGACTCGTGAATCTTTTTCTAGGCCTCCCTTCCTATGACTGCTGTTGAAGAGCCTGAGGAGAACCTGTGCTGCTTAGTAGCTGCCAGCTTTCTCGCTCCTGTTAACATAAGTTCCCTCTGTCTCACATTGCACTGAGCTCTCCCAGGCAGAGCCAGTGCTCTTTTTCACCCAGTGTGCAAACAGCTGGATGCTAAGGTACATGTAACACTGATAAGGCTGAGCAGCACAAGCCAGCTCCAAGGGAATATCATGCTCTCAAGCCCACTGCAACAACCAAATGCCACCTGCTACATCAGCTTCCAGGGAGCAGCTCCCCATACTACACAAGCAACCAGAGCCTGCACAATCGCTAGGTGGTTTCTTTGTGCAGGAAGGAGGAAAAGAGAGTTAATTTTAAACAGACAAACAATAGCTCATTGACAAGTTGACAGCAATTAGTAACCAGAGAACACCAGACACGTTTCCTGTAGCCAAGTACAAAGCGTGCGGCCCACATCATTGTCTTTTGATAAAAAGCAAAAGCATAAGAAAAGTTTACCTGCAATCCTAACGGCAGAACTGCATGCACCTGAGATGGCAGAAAGAATATTATCTGATTCCTCTAAGCCCACATGGAAAGTGGTCTTGCCCATAGCTGAACCCTTCACTCGGTTATAGAAAGCTCATCTTTTTCCCCTTCACCTGTGGGGCAAGAGATTCCCTCTACATGGGGCTTCCTCCCCCGGTGATGCTGTGACTTCAGGAGCTTTGTGAGCCTCCCAAAGCAGAGGTCGGCTCCCCCTCAGTGTTAGCTCAGCATTGTGAACCTTCTCAAAGAACAAGAAGAAAAATCATAGTGTTTTTTTGTACCTTTTTAAAGATCTCCAGATGGAAAGGAGCCAGCTACAAGAATAAACAAACTTCCAGGGCAGAGAGAGCAGAGAAAGCAGACAATTTGCTTCATTATTGTTGGCGTGAGTGGGAAAGTGCAAACAAAAACCCACAAGTGGGATTTTCTAAAGGAAGTGTGTTGGTGGTTGCTTCCCTTCTGCTTCTCCTAAATCACTCCATCTGTACCCCAGACAAGCACAAGTCCAAAACCAAGCCTGAAGGACCAGCTCTCAGCAGGAGGCAATGGATTTCACTGCAAAGCTTGAGGGATCATCCCATCATTCTCCACCCAGGCTGGTATGTGAGGTTTTGTGACCATCCTTTCTAGAGGGGAACAAATGAGGCTGCACCTTCTCCTACTCTTGTGTGGCAGCAGATAGACCACACCACTAAGTCATTTATATGTTAATGCAAGGTTCTAAAGGCAGAGCTGTCTCCTCAAAAATTGATTCAAAATACACACAGCTCTTGCACAACAGGCATTAAAGGCCCACTGCATCTCCAGTGTCCTTCTGCACAACTCCTGATGCACAGGGACTCCTGAGAACAGCCTTCTGAAGATGCCACAAACATGGGGTACCCTGGCACAAGAGCAGGACAAAGCCCCACTTCTTTGCTCTTGCGGGCAGTTTCTGATAAAAGAGTTAATGTGACAGTAAGGTCCCAAAAGGGCAGTTATTTTGGTCAGGTGTAGCATCCTGATTATCTGCCAAATTCTAACTTTAGGAACCGGACAGACGCAGGGTTCATCTTTCACTGTTTGTCTCCGCTCTGTCCGGAGCAGTGGGAAGGAGACCACCAAGATGGAGGACAGAGAGGAAAGGCCTCCATGAAGGGAACATGCCTCTCCTTTTCCCTTGGGACAGCAGCTGGATCTCCTCCAGCAGCTGCCTGCACCCTATGCATAGAACAAAGCAATCCAAATGCTGTATGTGAGCTACCCACCATCTACAAGGGGACAACAGACCAGAAAAGTTATGTCCTACTCCCACCTCTCAAAATCTATGTCACACGTAAAAGCCCTGACCTACCTCCAGCCCATAAGAAATAACCCCACTGAACCCAACCTGTGGCCCCACGTGCCCCTTGGGGACCACTGCCCAGCTCCTGCTGCTCGGATTCTCTTTCTTTCCGCTTGTTGTCCCACAGGGGTTTCATTTTACACTTTCATATTTGTTTTATCTTTGATACTAATGGAAAAGTCAGGGGGCAATAGGGAGGAGCAAAGCAGAAATGGGACACTCAGCATTTAATAGCTTCCCAGATGCCGGCTGGGGCTGAGTAGTTTTGTGCTCAACCTCTTGTTGCTGGCGTACAGTGAGCACCAAGCCTGTTGTGTGTTTGCCCCTTGGGTATAATGTTCTTAAATACCACTGGAGGCAAAATCTTGCTTCCCAAAAACAGAGCACTCTGAAGAAAGAGACAGAACTTGGTTTAAATGCAGAGGCTCGCTAAATGCAGAGGCAACAAACCAGCCAGCATTTCACAGCAGTCATTTAGCAGTCCCTCTGCTCACAGGGTTTTAGGGATTTGCTTTCCCCTCATTTGCTGTGCAATGAACCTAGAAAACAGAATTTCTCCCTAAAACAGGCTTGGCACAACAGTGGGGTCTTCTGAGAGATTCAGGAGGCGTCTTTAATAAAAGCAAACAATTCAAAGAACAGCTTATCTAGGAAGAAACAGGATAGCAGAAATGCTAAAGAAGAGTTATCTGCTGCTTCCTGCCCGCTCCAATTCCTCAAAACAGCTGAGCCCAATTTCTGTTCTGGCCTTCACCAGAACCACTGCCCCCAGCATGGAAAACCTCAGCCTGAAAGGTCAGTGGAGATGAAAGTTCAAGCTTAATAGAAGGGATCAAGCATTTAAACAATCTTAATGTCACCATTAATCCTTCTAAAATTATTAATCCTTTGGAGAGTGGAGGGGCATTAAGTGGTAAAGATGAAAAAAGGCTGCAGCTACTGCTGTGCCATGAGATGTGGTTACTCTGCACAGCTTCCTCCATGGCAGCTCAGGACAAACATCACATCAGAGCACTCGTCCTGCATCCCATGGCTGTTGTCATATAGGGAGATGCTTATACGGCCAGGGAACGTCACCCACTAATTTCTCAGTGAAGCCTGTAAACGTGTATCTGACATCACGTATACTAGGGGAAAAAACACCAAAACCAGCACATCCTCACTTTAAAAACATTTAGCAACAGAGTCCAACAACTCCCAAAGCACATATTCCTTATTAGAAAAAGAATTTCCCTTACTGCTGGAAATATGTACCTTTCTGCTACACGGAGGCTGGGCTAGGTTTAAATTACAACAGGAGAAACCCCGAGGAGCATACAGAGCTGTGCTGTAAGCAAATATTTAGACAGGATATATAAGATATTGGACTCCAAAGCTCCGGTCTTTTCCCTGTGTCTGCAAACCAAACACACACAGAAGAACCTGTCGCTGTACAATTACATATGAGAAGCTGTACTGAGTTGTGGCCAGCCATTTGGGGACTGGTAATCAGAAGCTTGTTATGTGCTCCTGATTAAGAGGAGATAATCCATTGCTGAAGCACACAGCTTTGGTGTCAGATAGAGCAATTCTGGCAACTGTTCCAACATCACGTCAAGAAGCAGCTGATGCAAAATGCTCCCAAAGCCACAGGGCACTGCCGCCTCCATCCAAGGACTGTCCTTTTACAGTGGCAACTGCTGCAAAGGTCAAGCACATAGCAGAGGCAGCACAGATTTGCCTCTTCTCTTGGACCTGAATGTCAAGGCTAAGAGATTAGCAACCAGAGAGTCTGCACCAAAGATTTCCAGAGAGCTGTGGGGTCATGGTTTGCTTCTCGCTGTGAGAGAGCTGCTTCCTGGAGTGTCATCACTAAACACAGTGATGTGACCCTGAGAGGGGAGTCAGTGTTCCATTTGCTGGGAGTTAAGTGAATTTAGGTCTCTGCAATAACTCATCTTTGTCTGTTCAGTCCAGCTACACAATGTAGATGATTTCTCATTAAGCAGAGGAGGATGCATGGCTCGTATTCTGTCAGCTTTATTTTCATTCAAACAGATCTGGCTACTGGTAATGAGGCAGCCCTAAAGAGTTCCAAATGCTAAAATAGGAGCAAGGGGCCACGCAAAGGAAGAGTTGTGGGAGGACTGTGTGCTTGCCCGAGAGCTCAGGGCAAATACATGGGGCTAGATCATCTCCTCTTTTGAATTGGACATGTTGCACCCAAGCAGCTGCCAAGCCACCTCCTCCAGCTTTGTGTTCCAATCACCTTTTTCTTCCCAGTTATTTCAATTTATTTAAACTGAAAAAAATGTTTGGAGTGCACCAAGATTTAAAGATACACCCAAAACACAATCACTGGGGGGCAACAAACATCTTAAAGCAGTGTTTCTCCCTGTCTCTGTTCCATCCACAACTATCCCTTACACTGGTTGTGTAAGGGATTAAAAGGGGTCCTTGCAGAGCCTGTAGAGGACAGGAATGCCACATATTCAGGGCAGAAAAGTCAGACCAACTCAGTGAAGCATTGGCAAACTGGAGAACTGATCCAGAAGGAGAAAAAGGAATGTGCCTCTGCCACAAAAGGACATTTGACAAGAAATCAAACATGCAAAGCAAAAAACAAATCGTGCATGACCAGATTGCTGAGCATTTGAGATTGTAGAAAGGAAACAACCACCACAAACAGCCTATCAGACCCTAGGAGGCAACACAAACACACCAAATCAAGCACTGAGCTCCAGAAACTTGCCATTTTTTGCAGGGAATCTTAAGAAAGGGCTGACAACTTGAGGGGGGGGACTGCTCAGCCACCACCAACAGCACCCTGTGAATGGGGTGCAGTCAGCCACCAGGTGACTCGGACACTGAGATGGAGGCAGTCCTGATTAAAAGTCTTCCAGGAGGTAAATAGTGGAGGATGGTAATCAGTTCATTTCTGCTTCCACCCCAGGTAAGATTTAAAAAGAAAAAAAAAAAAAATAAAAATCCCTCAATCAGTTTTGTCTACAGCAAATGAAGACTTAGATCTGATATTAACAAATGCTCAAAGATGGGAGCGTCAGGCTTGGGGACAAGGTTAAGAAGTTGCTAATTCTCCTTCATTAGTTTCAAACAGGGCAGAGAAGTATGCTTCAGGGGTAGGCTGGGCACAGCAAATCTAGCTTCTAGGAACAGGATCACTCTATCCGCTTCCAAGTTTGCCTTTCAAGGACTCCCAGGATTAAGATCAGAGGAGCCACAGTGGTGAGAGCGGCAGCGGGCACACTGAGAGCTGCTGATGGCAGAACCAAGCTGTGCCAACAGAACAGCTTTGCAAGGCTCCCTATCAAAGCTCCCCCAGGCTGAAGCACTGTGCTTTGAGAGGGATCCAAACTTAGTTTAATGCCCTCCTCTTGTCACACAGTCCTGTAGCCATCTCTCGCCATGAAAATGAGAAGACAATCAGAGCAACATGACTGCACCATGTCAGGGATGCTAATATTGTGAACTGAGCATGCCCTTTGTGTTCAGTGCAGAAAGCCTCGTTGTTCATTTAAGGTGAAGCAGATGCTGTTCCTCTGGTCTCTTTCAAAGGGCTTATCTATGGACTGGATTTCATTAAGTGCTTTGCTCTCTATTTAATAAGCTTGCAAGTCTAGACACTTTGGTTCTCTCTCTATCACCCCTTTGGTGTAGCAGCAGGTAGAGACAACAGAGGTTTAAGAGGGAAATACTCAGCTAGTAGATTTAGATGCTATCAAGAGGATTGCATAATTTCACTTTGACTCACTGCAATTTCATACTCAGGGACCTTTTCTTTCTCACAGGTGCCAACTTCTTTTGAAGGAAAGGGGCTGCTACTTGCTGCAACAGCAAAGAGGAAGTCCCTGGGAGGTTCAAGGCACAGATTTCAGAGTGTTGGTTCACATGGATTCTCTACTAACAACCAAACAAGGGAGAAAAAAAAACCTGAAGAACTGTGCATTGGAATGACCCTCTGCTAGCAGATGGCAGTGATACAATATGGACACAAAACAAAGTCCTGACAACCAGTCCAGTCCACCTAACTCATCAGATACATTCACTTGCATTTAGGTGTCACCTCATCCCCACAGCCAAGGGCAGCCCATCCAGGAGCAAGCATGACACTAGGGCACACAGTGAATACAGGACACTGGCACAGGTAAGTGCCAGCTATTTCAATAGGGAGTTTCTTCCATCAGGCTATGAGGAGAGCACAGCCCTCCTGCTGATCCGAGGGCAGCACTGAGACCAGACATTTGCTTATCAGTCAGCAATTGGTGTCATTTGAGCGATGGGAACTCAGCCGAGACTTTGTTCACTTTGCTTCTGACCCTGCATCACACTTGAACCCTCGGTTTCCACACAAAGACATCTCTGTATTTATTTATTTGCTGCTCTACTTAGCCCCAAAGGCTAAGTGAGCTGATACAAACCCTGCTGGTTCATAACAGACTGGGAAAGATCTGCATTTTTGTGGATGGGGTCTGTGAGATGTGCACGTTACAACCACATGCACTGCAGGGATATACAAACAAACTCGCTGCAATCTTAAGTTGACAGCAGTACAGTTTTTTGGAAGATTAATCAGAAATAGATCTCTCTTTAGGAAACAAACAACTGTAATCAGCAAATATTTCTCTCACATGGGATTGCAAAACAAGCCATGCACTACCCTCACCACCAGAGCAATGAGTCATGAACTTCCCCAGCAAAGGGGGAGGCAGAGCAAAGCAACTGCACACAGAACAACAGGATGGGAATTCTTAGCATTCTAAGCAAAGGAAAGTAAGTTCAAGGTCTCTGCACTCACCATCAAACTTCTTGTATCGGGAACTAAACATCGTTTGTAAGTGATTACTAAGCTCTACGACGGCGTTTCTGAAGTCATGTTTGCTCAGTTGACTGTATCTCTCTTCCATTTCTTGAGTGCAGCATGTGTAGGCTTGTGAGCAGACTTTCAAGTGGTCGCCTTAAAAAGAGAGAAGAAAATACTCTAAGTTAGAGGAATTCCCTTTGTGACACAAGGAGGCCAGTGTGCGAGGTCCCGTTGTGGCACCGTCTCCAGAGTGTTTTAATTACTTTCAGTTCACTCAGTTAATACATAATACACCACATCAATGACACTGGTCCTTTTTGAACAGAAAAATCCTTTTTTCCTTCTCCTTCCTTTCAACTATCACTGAAGTATTCTAAGAATCAAAGATGTCACTGATATGAAAATCAACTTGTTTTATCTAACTGCTTGTGAAAAGACTTTACATTTCCCAGCTTTTCATTTTACAGTTTTCTGTCATCATCTTGGGTGAAACTGTGTTTGTTTTGCAGAATTCAAACATATTTTTCTTCCTTCACCCTGAAAAACAGCTCTCATAAAAGCCTTATGGCTCAAGATTGCTTGGCCAGAGGAATCGTAAAGGGCTCCAGTGTCTCCCTTACCCCTGAGTGCCTCAGCATAAGGAGACAGATGGAGGGAATTCCACTGCAGGTCCAGCAACAACCTCCAGCACTGCTGGAGCTCACCAAGACTGACCCCAAGAGCTGCAGGGCACAGAGTGTCACTACATACCTTCTGAAGAGCCACCCTGACTGCTAAAGCATCAGAAAGGTCTGCAGTGAATGAAAGCTATTTTTGCTCTGTGAAAAACAAAGTCAGACCATGATCGATACAACCAGATCTGGCCCACAACTGCATGATTCGCCCAGCTACCAAACCTTCACACCGCTATGTGTGACTTTCTTGCCTAGAAATGTTGGCCACTCTCCTTCCAGACCACTTTTCAAAAGTGAAAACCATACATATTAATTAAACACACACACACATTCCATCTCTACGACTGCCCTCTCCTAAACCAGTTTTCCTTCTGTGCCACAGGATTTGTTTGTTTTCTCAGGCATTACAGAGAGACCTTGACCAACAGATAATTCTGCCACAACTAATTTATTGCACGAGACTGTCTGCTGCTCAAAGTCCGGCACAGAAAACAGCCCTGCTTAGACAGCCTTCAGAAAACAAAGGGAAAAAACCTCACTGGCTCTTTAGATACTCTTTTTTTTTCCCTCTTTTTTCTTTTCCCCACATTTTTGCACACTCCTATTTCTCCTAGGAGAATGACAAGCACACTGCATGAGGACTAAGGCACGGTGCTCATGAGACCTGGCCATACAGAGTCTTCCTCCCCAGCCATCATTCAACCAAGCAAATCCCCAGGCAAGGCCACGCTATTTCACTTTGCATCCCTTTTGCTCCAATTCCAATACGTGACTAAGCCTCCTTGACACCGCAGAACACAAATAAATAGCAGCAAAGTGATAATTACTGCTAGAGCAACAGCTAAACTTGAGATGTCAAACCCATTTCATTTTAAAACACTTGAATTTTTCATTTTTTCTTTCCTAGGTTTCAGATGGGAATATTTTACCTGACACGCACTTCATGATTTCAGTACCATTTTCATTAAGCGCTTCTTCCCTTGGTGATTACAATTTACATACTTGTAATTCTTTTGTGTTGGAAGGGCAAACCTCTACCCTACTTGGCAAGCTCAAACCTACTGTCAGCAGGATTTCTTTTTCTTCACTGCACTTCAGAGACGCTCCTGAAGTTGTCCACAAATGCCTCGGTATCCCCAGAGCAGCAGTGCCTAACAACCACTCCAATTTAATGATTGATTAAAAAAGCCCAACAAACACAAGGAATGGTTTTTGTATCTATTTACGCTACTAAACTGAAGTTAACATCTCGCCTATCTGACAATGCCTTTTTCTATTAGATTAACCTGCTGCTTACTCACCACTGCAACAACTTTTGCCTGTGAGGTTATAAACAAACTTAATATTGATCGGATGCCTTCGAAAAAGAATTACATTGTTTTACATTTCAGAGTATTGAATCGGGAGCCAACATTTCAAAGCGAAAAAAAGCAACGCCTCTCTTTAATCCCTTTTGTCTCAGATTTGCATGGTGCTTCTCCAGTACGCACTGCAAAGCCAAGCAAGAATACTACTGATAGGATCTGCACAAGCCTGATTTACTATTTGGTTGATCATTAACAAATTACTCTCCAAAATGCAACTCGGGCATTCAAAAATGAATGACCAAGCAATCTAATTATGGAAGATATTTCTCGGTCATGTCAGCACTATGTGGTCTTGGCTTGTGATCAAGAATTAGCTCTGTCTGGAGCTGAGGTGCTCCTGCTACTGAGTGCTAATGCAGGGGAGGATGGACTGTGTTGCTCAGTGGTAAATATAAAACCTGAAAGTTTAGGACTGTGGACTGCTTTTATTGAAGCTTCATTATACCACAGTGGAAGATGCCACTGAGAAGTCACCTGAAGCCCATGCTTTCCTATGGGGAGGCTTGTTCCTTAGCACCTCTGTAACAGTGACTGAGTGAAGCAACAGCCAGTGGTAGCTTGTGAGGAACCTCATTTCTGACTCTCGCTTCACACCAGCTCACAGGGCTCTCTGCTTTTTCCATATGGGCAGCACCCATATGCAAGGCTTACTGCCATGAGCAAGCTTCACCCAGAACACAGCAACGTAGAGCTCAAACCAAGATACCACTCTTTGGTCTTCCTGCTGGCAGCAAGAGCTCCTCTATGAAAAAGGAGTGAAAAACTAGGTATTTAGGCCCACTTAAGCAGACATCTAATGTTTATGTATATTACATAAAGAGCACTCATTGTGTGTGCTCGCTGTCAAGGACACATTTGGCAATAATTATTTCTCAAGTTGATACTCATCAAACAATGCCCATACAAGGCAACCCTTCATCTACTGTTGAGTGTTAAAGACTCCACAGCTTTTGTAATTTATCACCATATGAGCCCAGCAAAATATAACTCTGCCACAGCTTCCTTTCAAGTTATGCTTTTATTGGATTGTTTGTCAGGGTTTGCAATCATCACATTGAGGGCTGTGTGGCAAAAAGAGCTTAAGTAGCAGTGAACTACTCTAAATATCTACTGCACATGTACACCATACCTGCAACTTGTCAAGGACTTGTGGCAGATCTTTTCCATAGCCTGTCACAGCAGGACTTTATATCTATTTTATATTACACACATATAGAGAGAGAAGCAATGGACCAAAACTAGAAGAGAAGATTAAGCTTGCTCGTTGGCTAGTTAGCAATACACCTCTAGGGAATGGAACAGGGGTTAAAGATAGAAATGCAACAGAACACAATGTCACCATCTGCAGATCTAAGGAAATGTGCTCAGAAAGGTAATCTCACAAACTTATTATTTAAGCCATTACAGAAATGCCACATTTAGCAGGCTCTAGGCACATGAAGTTTTTTCCAAATCAAGCAACTGCTATGCAACATGTTGGAAAACATGTTTTCATCGAATGAGTAACTGTGTAGTACGAACTCAGGGGCTCCATTATCTCAAAAAGCAACTCCCTTCACCAATTTTCCAAGACCTTTTCAAATGTTGTTTCTGGACTCCCAGGCTAAACATGCCATTCCCACCCTGCTCCTCACAGCCCTGACCAAGTTCATACTTCAAGTATATCTGGCTGCAAAAGCAACCTTCAGAAGCCATTAACTGGGAGGCAGAGGGGTGTCACCTCTTGAAAACTCTCCTGTGCACAGTCTAGCCCTTCACTGTAGCTCAGTCAAGGAGCCAAAAGCACTTTATGGTCAGAAATGTTGCTGTTGGACTTGATTCTTGTGTGCAAAAACCCAGGCTGGTGGAGCATTTAAAAGGCGAGTGCAGCTCCAGGAGGGGCACACAGGGCCACCAGCACCTCATCTTATACCCCACCACTGCCCCTCTGGTACACATCAGTTCGTGTCATCTTTAAAAGAGCTTTATGACTTCCTCTGAATCTACTACAAAAGGAATCCTGGACTGTAATGCCGGACTCTAATCCGATTTCACACTAGACTTACATTCTAATTATCACAGAATATTAGGCTTCCACCCATCATATATAATTGACATGCTACAGAGGCTTTACAAAACCCCCAACAACGATGACAAGAAACACTAGCATCACCCTTGAGCACAGCTCTGCTGCTCCGGCCCCATTTTAACAAGGGACAAAAGGAATAAAGAAAAATGTGAGACTGTGATTGACTCCTGTGGAGTCATCGAGAAAGACACAGCTATCGAACCATCCGCCCAACCTGACCACCTCTAATTGCACCCAAAATACCAGAAGCCTGCCAGTTTTCCTGGCTACAGGGGCAGGGGATGCTCAGCACCTGCAGAACAGCCCGTAACACCTGTGAGCTGTCAGCAGGGCTGTGTTGCTCCCATCGCTGCTTGTGATGCTTTTAGATACTTGCTCACAAAAAGTGCTATACAAACATGGATAGCACCTTGTCACAGTAATGTTTTTAGGCAAAATTATACTGTTTCATATAGTAAGAGGAGGAAAAAGTCCTGCTCTAGGCAATGCCTGACACCCAGGACAACCCTACTGCCTTCTCCTGGGTTGTCTCACATACAAACAACGTTTGAAGGCACGCTTGTTGCCTGGTATAAGCAGCACACTTGAATTTTGAGTGGATGGCTCTATCTGTGCTTTCCTTTTCCACCAGTTGGTCAGACTTCACTGCTTGCTTTAAAGCAGTGCTGCTCTGGCACTTGTGTTTATTTTCCTATGGAGAATACTCCTGCAGAGATGGTCGCGTGCCAGGAAGGAAGAGATGTAAAACAGCATTGAGATTCTGCTAACAGAGGCAACGCATCCGCCACAGCCTACAGAGTTAGAAACTTCTGAGCGGGTCTGACCAGGCTGGGACATTCAGACCACATCTCCCTGACATAGAGAATAGCACACAGGGCTATTTCCAACCTGAGTCACAATTTCAAAAAGAGCTTGCACACTTCAACCACCTCTCCATATCTTCCACATCGAGCCCTTTCACAGCCCGAAGAACTCTCTATCCATCCAACTCATCGCAGCTGTCTGTCTGCCCACCACATCTTCCAGCCACCCAGCAGTTTTGAGACCAGAAGTCATCCTCATGCAGGCCAGTCTCTCTCAGTCAGCTCTGAAAGCTGGTTATGAAAGTAGAGCAATTTGGCAGTGCATGCCAGTGTGCAGAGTATTTAACATCCCACTCAATTAGCAACCGTTTTATATAGATGCTTTATTTGCCTTATTAATATTAAAGCCACTTGTTTCCTATGCGCTTCCACTTAAGTTATTAATCAATGTGTTTCGGTTTTTTGCTGATTACTCTAATGGCACAGAAAAATTCCCCAGACTCACAGAGAAAGCTTATAATACTGAAATGACTTTTTTTCCCCCCTTGCAAACTTGTCAAGCAGGCAAAACACACTCTTTGATACCCAAACCAAAGCCCTTTCACCTACGCTTAACAACAAGTGAACTATTTTCGGTCAAGCTTTACTGCATCTGTTAACTCAGCTGCTAATCCATCTTGCAGGCATGGGGAACGCCAGCACACACAATGCCTCGGTGACATACCTCCCTTCAACACAACAAATAACTCTAATTATTTCCATCGCGCGTACCTACAGTTACTTAAAATATCATACACAACCAAGGTCTGTCTGGCTTTTATTTTTCCATTTTGCTTTGCTGACAGCTTCAGGTTTGCAAATTTACTGCCAAGAGGGTCAGGGACCGAAAAGAACAAGAGAGATTTATGTCTGTGTGCGCACATTAAGCCAAATGCACATTAAGGAGCCTTAATTTTTGTTCAGGAAAGAGCAACTTAGGACACAAAGAGGTCCCTTGCCTTCCAGCCACTTGAGGCCAAATGTCGATGGTCATGCTTGTCTTCTGGTCAAAGAAGCATGGCCCTGAAGCAGAGTATCATTAAGGCTGGAAAACACCTCCAAAATCACCAAGTCCAACCTCGACCCACCCCTCACCATGACACGTCCCTCTGTGCCACATCTCCATGGTTCTGGAGCACCTCCAGGGATGGTGACCCCACCAGTCCCTGGGCATCCCTGTGCCAGTGCATCTGAGAACTTTTTTTCCTAATATCCAACCTGAACCTCCCCTGGCACAACTTGAAGTCATTACCTCTTGCCAAATGCACCCGAGTAATCAATATTATACTAAACACAGGGATGTTCATGAAGAACCCAAGCCTAGGTCAACACTGATGCCAACATGAGAGATTTCAGGGAATCCCGGGCTCCTAATACAGTTCTTAAAACCAAAACAAGATGAAAGCCTATTTCCCACCCCCAAAACATCAAGAATTAACCCTGCTTTGGGCAAGAGCGAGGCCTAGGTGTAACTATGGAGGCTCCAGAAGGCTCCAACCCTGCACCAACATCATCAGTGAGCCCTCCAGTTGTCTCCAAGAAACCTGCTTACCTGAGGAATAACATCATTGCTGTTTCATTTCTACACCGACTTCCTCCCCAGCAGGGTGGCCCAAATGCTGCAAGGCTTGACACCCTGGCAAACTCTGCTGTGATAGAGCGCTTTCATTTCCACAAACAGGATATTGAGTCAATTAGTGGTGCACCAAACGTAAACCAGACTGATGAAGATAATGCATTTCTGCAAACATCAAAAGGGAGAGAAACCACACAAAGACCTGAATATACAAATAAGGCAAGAAGAAAACGTACATAATTGAACATATTATTTAAGGAAGCCCGGAGAGCAAAATAGCCCTGCTCAACTGGAGGATTCTCCCTGGCTCCAGCTAAAACAGAAAACTTCAATGAAAACCAAGAACTGTTTCTTAATTAAAAAAAAACAAAACCAAAAAAACCCACTTCACACTGTTGAGGGAGAATCTGGGAAATGCAGATCCTCCTTATTATCACTGAATTCCTTAGGCATGAAATTGTGCTCATAACGGGCCTCTGCATACGTGCCTTAAGTGAGACATGGTACACAACGGGCAATTTGTGATGAAAATTATCCCTTTTTTGTTGCTCTTGTAGTCATCTTGTTTGCTTGTTTACTTCTGAGACAAGGAGAATGATGCACACAGTGCACAGAAGAGCCATCCCCATGGCCATCCCTGTCCCTCCACCTGTATACTTGTAACAGTAATGCAGGATACACTAAAACCCAAAAATAAAGCAGCCACATTAAAAACCCATTAAAAACATGCATACAGTCAGCAGTCAGACTTCAGAATTCAACAGAGCTTATCTAGCAGATTCTACAGGGATAACATGCCCTCTACCATCATCATCCCCCCAAAAAAACAAAGCAAACAAACAGAAAACAATCAAATTATACTCATAGTGAGTACAATTTTATGCAATTAAAAGGGAAAGAAAATCCATTTGGAACAGCAAATACACAGAATTACTGAAGCCTAAGGCACAGGGAAGAGTAAATAGAAGAGATCTGGCTGGGAGACAGTTACTTTCTTTGTAAGACTTCTCATTTTTTCCTCAAATTCCCTCATCAAGAAAGCAAACAAAGCCTAAAAACTGCTCGTTTGCTTTTTTTCCATAAAGCTTTGGGATATTGGCCAAAAAAGGCAGCTTTTAACCCAAATGGATTCTGCCACAGACACCGTTATGTGAACTGGAATATTTTTCATTCCTAACAACATTTTCCCGTGACATTTCCAACTCCTTTCCTCCCTCATCATCCAGACCCACCGGCACGCACCTCCCGGGATGCTCACCACTCACAGCACAGCACCACACACGGGCGGCAGCAGAGAACAGCAACACACCGGCACCAACAGCTTTTCCAGCAAGTTGGTTTTTTTCCTCTTTATAAACATATTTGATTCCAGCCTCGATGCACAAAACCACATTTCAGAATCACACAGTGACTTCTTGTGAGATGTACCCAACCTCGGCCGTGCCAGCAGCACGGTCATCTGCTGGCTCAGCTCAGCTCCAGCAGTGCTGTGCCCCTGTGGTCAGCCCCCCAACACCCTTGGATGCCACACAGAAGCTCAAAAGAAGCAAAGAGCTGCTGTTTGCAAAAGCACAACAAGCATGCGCCATTGCCCAAAATGCAGCTGCCGTGTCCATGAGTTGAAGTGCACCAGGAGGAATAGAAGTGATAACAGCATGGGAGCCAGCAGCTTTAACACAAGCAAAAACCTAAGAAAGCTCCAAATCGTAAAGATGTTTTTAATCCCTTAAGTAGAAGCCAAAGTCCATGAAATTCAGCCAGCATTTCCTGTTTTTGACTTAAACTAAAATATTACTCTGGGCTTCATACAAACAATTGCATAATCTATAAATTGGAACACAAGACAAAGAGGTTAATCAACTTCCACAGAGATTATTCATAATTTCAAGAGCTATAATAGACAATGCAGAACTTGCTGCCATTCTGGGATAAACTTTTTCTGGAAGGGGACAAAAAAACACCCTCACATCAATTGCAAAGCATAGCACTGAAGGACTGCATACAAACCTAAAACCCAACACAGTTGCAGGATGATGCTTCCCATCCATGAGGATGCACTCCTTCATCCTGCCTTTCACAGGGCTGTTTTGGGGCAAGGAGGACAGTAAGGGCAAGCTGCACAGAGCCAGGGCTGACCAAAAGCTGTTAGAGACATGGAGTGACCCACGTGCCATTGGCCACCTACACCCCTCAGCACCCAGTACCATCCTTCCCAGGGAAAAAAAAAGGTGATAAAAAGCTCTGCATCCAGGAGAAATGCTCCATCTCATCTGTCCGCAGAACCATCATTCATTTGCCTGGGGAAAGTATAAACAAAAAGACAAAAAGCTTTAAGGCTTGAAGTGTAGCCAAGCCCAGCTATAACCTAACAGCTACCCAATGCTAGGAGATAGGGCACCCTGCCCTGCTGCCATGCATCTGCCCCATTCACCAAAAGGCTTCAAAGAGTCCAAATCATGAGCTTTGAGAGCTTCTGTCCAAAATGGTTGAAACCCAAGAACAGAGGAAGAATGATTGCTCTCAGGAACACTGCCCACCTACACCCACAAATCTCCTCTTATTCAAGCCAAGAGACACCAGTGGCCTCTGCAAGACCAGAGCCCCCATCCTGAGCTGCCTGGGGAAACAAGATCTCTACGACATCTCTGACACCATTATGACATTTCTCAGAACAAACTCACTGCCATGCAAGGTCCATCAGCCCATCCTATCAGCACCAGCTGAACCCTGGCAGGGAGGGATGTCACCTCCCTGCACAGAGCAATGCCAGCTGAAACAGAACCCAGACGTGGTGAGAACCACCCATTTGGAATACGTTGACCAGCAACGGCAGAAATGCCTGCTCCACCACAGTCAAAGCCTTCAAGAAGGAAGAACTACCCCTTTGTTTTATTTTTTTCCAATCCACTACTTTCCATTCCTTCACGCAGAGAGCAAACCAACCAAACCTACGCACATCCTCCACGAACAGACCGTAACCACTGGATTTTCCCCTTGCATTGCTCCCCATTTGGCCACATCCTGCCACCCCTCGCAGAACGGGGCAGACAATTAGCCTTAATCCTCGTTAGTTCTGTATGTTTCCTTTAAATCCTGTTACCGCATTCCTGCGTGCAAGCAAGTGCTGTCTGAGAGCAGGAGGCTCAGCCTCCGCCGCCCGCAGCCTGACCCCTGGGTCCGACCCGAGCCCAAGGGCTGCAATGCCAGCAGACCGAGTGATCATCACTGATTGCTTCTGAATCAGAAAGACAGGTGTGAGCTGAGAGCTCAGGGCAGAGGTAAATGAAAACAGAAAGCAGGGAGGATTAAAAATATATATATAAGATTTGCTGCAAGGAAACGTTCTCCTTTGCTGCTCTAGGAGACAACTATGGAAACTTTGTCCAAGGGAAGCGTTTGAAGTCTGGCTGCTTTCATATGCATAACATTTGAGTCACTCCGCCAAAGGAGACCGAGTGGGGCTGCTACATTAATTTATTTTGGAAGTTTATCCAAGCCGCTGGTCAAAGATAAACAACACGCTGGGATGGGAGAGAACATCAGAACTGGGCTGCCCGAGCGGCAGGGAACTTCCACAGCTTTGATAGCACAAATGCATTAGATGGTGTCAGCACGACCCAATGCTCCATCCCAAAAAGGAGAGGCAAAAACACTGAGGAAGTTCTGCTTTTCCTTGGGAGGCATGCTTGCAATACGAATGTCATACAGGGGATTCAGCTTAAAAATTTCAAGCCCGGTCCAGGTATCCAGACCCGGCCAATTAACAGCCAGCTGTTAATAGGCTGAAGCTGTAATTCCTCCAACTGGGAGCTTTCTGATGTTTCAGCCAATACTGTGAAATCAGTATTACAGCTGCTTTGCTGAGCTATTGCTGCAGGTAGGAGGCACGTTCCAGCCCAAACACCCTGAGAACCAAAAGTAAAATTAGACCTTATCAGCAGCTCTCTTCAGCTCTCCGCTTCCTCCTGAAGCCAATAAGTGCATCATTATTCTTAAATCTGCTTCCAGCAGGGACATGGAAAAAAAGTTAACAGTAATGTGCCTAAGAAGTTACAGCAAACACTCAGAGCCCTTCAACGTGCCCAAGGAAAAGCCTCCCTGAAACTGAAGTGTCACAGAGAGCAATTCCTTCACAAACAGCACCTACATGTCAAGACTGCAAATTAGCCCTCCCAGGCTGCCCTAATCCTTCCCATTCAAAGCTTAAGGCAAGAACAACAAAAATTAGAAATAAAACAAACAAACAAACAAAAAAGCCATACAGTTCCTTGTGAAATGATTTCCTTGGATACCACATGCTTAACATATTGCCTGAGTTGAGACACACCCCAGAGGGGCGATGATGCTAACTTGTGGTACTTCAAATAAATCTGAGCCAATCAGTCTGGAAGGTCTGTTTTCTATTTGCGGGTTTGGGTTTGCTGTTTTGTGTTTCTGTTTTGTTTTTTTTTTTTGTCTTTGCTGTTTGTTTGCTCTCAGTTTGGCAGGCCCTCCCTATTCTAACCTCCAAAACCCAACGTGCCATGCTTACTGGGAGGTGACGCACAACGTTTATGTGATCTGCATACTCAGACTGGAGGATGAGGAGTCAGCCAGCTCCTAAAGCACAGCCACAGCCTTCCCTCACTGTGACAAAGGCTTTGTCCCTCCTCCAAACTTCACTGCTTTGCTCTTAAATGAGCTTTTTTGGGCACGGGATGGCCACGTGCCCGCAGCACAGCATCTCTTCAGCACCCTCACCCCTCAAGCTGAGTTATCCACCTCTTGTGCAGGTCACCAGGAGGCAGAAAGATCACTTTGCCATATGTGGGGTTTATCACTTCAGCTCTAACTTCTCTTTTCTTTAAGGTTACTCTGGGTTTTTAAGGTTTTATCAGATCGTTGTGATTACAAAAGCTTCACTTACATGCTCGAAGGCTCCTAGAAAACCTCTGGTTCAAGGTTTATTCACTCTAGGTGTTTTTCAACTTGGAGGGATGACTTGCAGACACCAGTGATTCCTCCCATGCGCTTTGACTGATCACTTATTCAACGAGCTCAAACTGCGTCTGCCTTCCCAGCAAAATTCCATAAACTCACTGACCAAAAGACTTTCTTTTAAGAATACTTACTTAAAGGGAGTTGGGGGGGGGGGGGGGGGGGGGAAGAAAGACCTTGCAGCAAAAAGGAAGTTTCAATTACTTTGTGAAATCAAGCAGAAAAATTAAGATCTAAGCACACTTTATTAGCTCTGACAAGCACATGTTGGTGCCTTTGTTTCTGATGTGTGCAAAACTTTTGCTGAGTGTGAGTGTGCGTGTATGTACTTGGGTTTGTGGACGTTTCTTTTTCATTCCTTTTAAGCCAAAGAAATGCACATCCCTTTCTGTATCCTTTGCTCTCTGTTACAACTGGGTTGTGCAGACATTCCGAGTAAGGAACTGACACAGAGCTATCACAAAACAGCTGATTCTTCTCTAGGCATCCTCGAACATTTCCGTGTGTCAATGCTACTTCACAACTATATTTATCTATCTAAAACCCATATGAATAAGCACTTCCCCTGCCTACAGGGCTTGCCAAGCACAGTAACAGTGCAGATAACTTGAGAATGCACAGCAAGTTAAGAGACAATGGAAAAAGATATATAAAATGCTGACTTTTTCAGATGTGTTTTGCATCCATACTTTTTTCCAAGATGGCTTGGCTCTTAAGAAGCATTTAACATTCAGTTTGTGGTCTGAAGGACAGGGGAGACCAGAGAACTCTGTGGAAGCACACACATAGGCAGCAGTGCCTGCAAAGCAAGGGAGCTTAGGGAGCTCTGGTGTGCTGCTATCCACCTGAGACACAGCTGCCTTCACCAGCTCATGGCTATCTGTTTGCCAGGGCTGCAAGGCGGTACAGCAATCAGTCTTCCCAGCTTCAAGGACCAAAAAGCCCCATTTGCTTAGAAAACAACATTCAGTCCAAGAGCAGGTCCTGGCAGACATAAATGAAACTTCAGTTACAAGCTGAATGGTTTCCATGAGACATTTTCCCAGCCAGGGGAAGGTAAAGCACTCACTTTGCTCCACGTCTGCCATTCCCCAGCTATTTCTCCAGTTCATCTCAGCACAGAACAAGCTTCTCAGCCCAAACACCAGCTAACAGCTCTCTCTGTGGCACACCAGACCTACAGCTTGTCCAGGTTTTGGACCAAGTGTTTCAGCCGGGATGCTCCACATGCTAAGGATGCAGAGCAGTTCACCCCCTCCCGATGACACTCTTAGTAGAAGCTATAATTACATGCAAGGGGCACTCTGCATCTATCAGATACTTATAACCC
Source organism: Coturnix japonica (assembly GCF_054131305.1). Classification (NCBI taxonomy): domain Eukaryota; kingdom Metazoa; phylum Chordata; class Aves; order Galliformes; family Phasianidae; genus Coturnix; species Coturnix japonica. Next base: position 12,166,529 of record NC_140666.1, read on the forward strand.
AGGATCCTGCTTGAGAAAGCTGCGTTGTTTTGGCAGGAGACACATCAAGAACAGGACAAGGAACATCCAAGCCAGCTTAAAAGGGGAGTATGTTTGTCCAAGGATATTCTATTTCTTCACACTGCCAGCAGCTCAAATAAAACAAAAACTCACCTCAACTTAACTCAGTGACACAAAGACTTAACAGCCTTACTCCACTCACCAACAACCTCAGCAGACCAGAGATGGCCATAAACACCCCGTTTCCTCTACAGAATGGAAGACAGCCAGACCAACCATAGCACTCACCATCTCCACTACACCTTAAGGTGTGCCACAACACAGCCCCCATCCAACCCAGTCAGCTGGACAACCAGCAGGAAGGCTACAAGGGAGGTTCCTGAGCAACTGGTGTATTATGGGGAAATCACTGCAAGGAAAATCATACAATGCCATTTACAGCAGGACACTGCAATTAGACCCAGCTCTTCAGCTTTAAAGGTTAAAAACTCACACCTTTTGCGGTGGCAAAAGGCAGGAAAGAATATCTTCCTCAAAGGGAAAGTCAGCACAAAAAACAAGGAGGTGGGTCAGATTTAAATCTAAACAGGTCCAACTGCACATCCATCCTTGGGCCACTGTTTATAAGCAGAGAAAGGCAACTTTATACACAAAGATTGCACATTAGTGGTTCCTGGCTTTTCCCAGGAAGAAAAGCTGCTTTTCAGCTGAACTGCTAGTGTAAATATGACAAACCTTCAAACCACACATGGCTGAGCCCAAATGTTACAGGCAGAAAGGCAAATAAAGCAGTGCAACTGGAGACTGAGGAAGTCCCGCACCAAAAACACAACGTGATCTTTGAAATGTCCTGAAATTGGGCCACCATGGGATGAAGCCATCCCTGCAGCCCTGTGCCATCACAGGCAGTCCATAGTGATGGTTTTGAAGGAAGAGTGCTGGGACCAGAGCACAGCCCCCAGCACTGGAGACAATTCAAAGCTATGCCCACGTCTCTCACATCTCAGCTTCATCTCTCCTTAAATAAATCACATCAGAGCTAAGACCACAGCAGAGTTTGTAAATAAGTTTTTTACCTGAAAAATGTGCTTTTAAGCCCTTGGCTGCTGCTCTCACCAAGCGTTCCTTTTCTAACTGCCTGGGTATCTCTTGTCCAAGGCGCCCAGCTCACACAAGCAGTGCACTGTGTTCAGCCCACATAATGTGACCTATGTCCAAAACCATCCTGCTGGTGGAACAGACCCCTCATGTATTCCCCCAGCCTGGAACCAGGCAGCCATCCATATTCGTGCAAAGGTAAGCTTGAGAGGTTTAACCCACCCAGCAAAAGGAGAGAAGGGGGAAGTGGGAGACAGGATTAAGATAAGGATATATCAGAATTAAAAATTCCCCCTTCCCTCCCCCACAGAGCCCTATCTGCCATCCCATGCAGCTGTGAACACTGTGTTATCTGCCTGCGGGTTCACACCAGCACTCCTCCTCAATTAGCATAGATAGCTCTCAAATCCTTTCAACAATTTGTAAGCCAGCTTCTTTGCCACCAGCTCTGTCCAAGTAAAATTCTCTCAGGAAGGACAAAGGGGTCCCAGATGGAGGGTGCAGAAGACAACTGCCCACAAGGAGGGCTGTAGAGCACAGGAGGCCACTTCAAATTCTTAAGACAATCCCACCTTTCTGGTTTCCCCATCACAGAATTATTAAGGTTGACCCCAAGACCATCTAGTTCAACCTCAACCCACCCCACCATGCCCACAGCCATGTCCCTCAGTGCCTCGTCTCCATGATTCTAGAACACCTCCAGGGAGGAGGACTACAACATCCCTGGGCAGCCCTATGCCAACGCCTCAGCACTCTTTCAGAGAAGGAATTTTTCCTAATATCCAACCTAAACCTTCCCTGGGGCAACTTGAGGACATTACCTTTCATCCTATCAATAATACACCTTGCCCAGGAAGGTCTCCTGCCTGTAACCACCAAACTACCACAGGTTCTGTCGGAATCCTGTAAAGAGCAAGGCTGGGAGAGCTCAGCACTGAGTGCAGGTGTCACATACACTTCCCATCACCAAACTCATATTTTGGCCGCCTCACCTCACGTTACAACCATGGCATCAGCAGCAAAGTGGACTCTCAGCCAGTGGGGTAGGAAAACAACCAGCCCAGCTGCCAGCATCTCATCTTAATGCTCCTCTGGGGCATTACTGGTAGGTAACAAAAATGTTTGATTTTGTTTTTGAAGTATGTCCCTAATCAGCCTGGTTAGCTGGGGGAACTGTAAACAGGACCTTCGCCATCCCTGTCCCAGGCAGCACAAAGTCCGCTCACAGAAAGGCAAATAGCACAGGGGAGCACGAAGAGATTCAGCAACAGCGAGATAGGTTGGATACTAGGAAAAATTTCTCCTCTGAAAGAGTGATAACGCATTGACATGAGCTGCCCAGAGAGGTAGCGGGGTCACCATCCCTGAAGGTGTTCTAGAACCATGGAGATGTGGCACTGAGGGACACAACTGTGGGTTCGGGCTGAACTTGGGATCTTATCCAGTCTTCATGATCCTATGAAAATACCCATTCCTGCATATCAAAGAGCTGGTGCAGGAAAGGGACATAAAGCCAGCACCACCCTTAACCCATCCTGGGACAGTCAACAGTGCCAATGAGAGTTGGATGTGTCCCAGCTATTTTGGTCCTTTCCAAGCAGGTAGAGGTCTCCATCCTCTCACCCCAGGGCTGCTTTGTTACCCAGGCACCACCTGAGGCAACAGCATTCTATAAATGTTTGTAGCTAAGAAAAAAATGGAAGAAGGACAAGTAGTCCTGCAGCGGGGAGGCATTTAGTGGCCCAATGCTGACACAAAGCAATTATGGCAGGGCTGAGACATGGGGTCCCATGCATCACAGTGTCCTTGTGGGGACAGACCAGTCCCATGAATGAACTGCAATCAAAAGGCCAAGAAGCACCCAGAGGCAGCCCCTCTCCTGCTCCCGTGCAATTTCCAAACAAAGCCATTTTTCCAAAACAAAGTGTTTTGCAATCCTTGAGCAATCCTTTCCTTTTGAAATAAAAAGTGAAATTCAATTCGTTCTCCCCTAGGGCACAACCGCAGCAGCAACCACCAGCTCCAAACACAGCCGCCCTGCAGACAGGGCCGCTGCACCGGCAGCTGCTCTCAGTGCTTCAGGAATGCTCCCAGGTTCAGTTTTAACTTGGAATTCTCCTGCTGAACAGCCTGACTTCTCTTCTGCACCGTCATCCCATAAAATGAGGGATTCTGCTCTATTCGACTTGTGGATGTTCTTAACTTGCTTCCCTAGAAGACATTGCTTGGTGTCTCAGAATATTAAAACAGATGTATCACTAAGAAGCCAGAGCGCTGAAGATGACCTGTTCGTCACAGCAACTTACAGATCCTAGCAAAGGCATGGAAAAAGTAACTCCAAAGCAAAGTGCAACCAAAGCCAATAACGCGATTTGCTCCAAAAGAAATGGAGATGAATCCAACCTGAAGGAAGCAGATTTCATGGCATAATCCTGCTGTGTTAACTGCCCTGTAGCCCTTCAAACTGCCGGTCCAAAGGTGATACACAGTAAAATTTACATTCTGTGGTCATTCAGCCACTCGTGCGGTGCAAAAGGCCTGCACTTGAAAATAAAAACCTATTGCAAACATTTCTGGAAGAGATTCACTGTTTAAAAATAAACACCCACAATCTAAGATCAAGCAACGCAGTCACAGAAAACAGGGATGGATGCAGCTCAGTGCATATTACTGGGGAAACATGAAGGGTTAAAGCTCATGATGGCCTCGTGCAGCAGGAGCACGGAGGCTCTATTTTAGAAGAATCAGAAATAAGGAATTTTGCCAGTTTTAACCCCTGATAAATCCGCATTCCAATCTGTCAGCTATCTTGTTATCCCCAGAGCTGCTGAAGTGTCTCTGGCTGTAAACACGCATGACTCCAGCTTTGAGTAATGGAAATAAAGTATGTGTCCTGAAACTGCAGCGTTCCTTTCCCGACCCCAGAGGAAGAAATGCCGAGCTGAAAAGGACCCAGAGCAGTGCAGGGCCTTGTTGCATGCAGCAGGAATACTGCACACCCCATGCTCTCACCTGCCCACCTCAGCATCCCTGCATGGGAAAGGATAACTCCACGCTTTAAAGGAGATGCCAAGTTTTTGCCTAATTCAGCAGCTTTGGTCATCTCCAGTAACAAACAAACACCCTTCCAGATTCACTGGTCCAGTTTGGTTGGCAATTCATAACCTACAAACATTTGGAAGCAGTATTGTAAAATTAAACAAAGCTATCATTTACAGGAAACCCTGCCTCGAGTACAAATTATAGAGTTGTTAAGTTTATCTGGCAATGCCCTGCCCCTGAGTGCTATATAATTATTCCTAAATCTTTCAGGAAAGAATGCAAATATTTTAAAGCCGTAATTCACTGACAAGGAGGAAGTCCCGTTTAACCTTTTGTGCATATTTTGATACCTAGAAATTAACCCTTCCTCACCACAACTATTCCTGGTAAGCTCACTGAGCTCTCTCCAGCTTTAGGATTGCTGGAAAGCACCAGCCCTGAAGCCAGGAGTGCCAGTTTCTGCTCGGAGCCTTCCCGGTAAGGGAGGTTTCTGCTGCTGAAAAGGCTGCTGTTCTGGCAACCCTTTATAAAAGGAGCCTTTAATAGAGCAGAGAGCTGAGTTATGCGAAGTTCTGCTCTCTGCATCCCTTCAGCAGGGTGGGTTCAATGGGGCAGAACAGCCCCGAGCCCCATCCATTTGCTGTTCCAACCAGCCACATCTCCTCTGCCCGCCAAGCCACCACTCTCCAATTAACCCACATTAATCACCCGAAGCCACACGGCTGAGAGCGGTGCCACCTCTCTCACAACACACCCGCTGTTATGTTAAAAAACACCCAGACCCAAACCTCGTCAAAAGGCAGCACTTGGGCTATTGTGTGCTCTGCCAAGCAGCATTATTTATTTACAGAGCTCTGGGCTGGGCTGCATCCCCCAGCAGTTTCCAGCACTGCTGCTCAGGTAGCAGCAGCTGCTGCTGGCTGTGCACCAACACCACCCTTCCTTCACTTACACATGAAAAGCAAACATGGCTGCACCAAGGTGAGGCATCAGCAGCTAATCCAGAATCACTGCATGGCTTAGGTTGGAAGGGACCTTAAAGATCGTTCTGTTCCAGCCCCACTCCTTGGCATGGGCAGGGATGCATCACACAGTCAAACAACCCCAGTGGTGCAGATTGGTGTTTCCAATGCACAACAGACCCTGGGTTTTTCTGCTGGTGGAAGCAGGTTGATGGGTTTCCACCCTCACCGCTAGCTAAAACCAACAGTTCTTAGTGCAAATACAAACAGTGCACTGAGAAATCACCCAAGCTGGACTGAAACCCCACTCTGTAAGGAAGCCCAAATGACCCAAACCATTACCTGGCTCTTTCAAGAAGCTGCAGTAAGGAGCTGTGACTGTGTCACTGTGCCTGCAGAGAGGACACAGCCCAGTCTGATGGTCCCCACAGCACCTCTGTGCTACAGTGGGATGTTGTGAAACCAAACTGACAAGTAACTGTGCTAAAGGAAAGCTCTCTTATTATGAGAGCTAATGAAAGCCAACCTCAATTATTACGTAAACAGCACTGAATCATGAGCAGACACTACCAAAGCAATTTCTTCCCCCCAGTAAGAAGAAAAGCACATGGTCCCATGGCACCCACAGCTCAATGTCTGCACTGAGCTAAACCCAGCTTGTTTGCTTTCCTTCAGCCCAAACACGAGTAGTGGCATCGCTATACCCTTATCTTCATACAGGGTTTATGTCCTGCCGTGGGACCAGAGTCACCTCGTTCTGCCCCAGGCCTGTTGCCACCACAGCAGGTACCACACTGCAGGAGAATACCTTGCCTGGCACCACTAGGACCCATCAGCAGCAGCCCACAGACACACACTGCTGTTCCTACGCCCCAGCAAAGGGCAGACCCCAGCTACAGAAACAGTCCCTTATCCTCCTGCAACCTCACTGGGAACAAAACTAAATAAACAAACTAACCCCACCTTACACAACTCAGAGTAAAGGCAAAGCCAGGTACCCACACACACCTGGCAAGGGAACTCACTTTCAGCAGGTTTCTAATTGTTCTGGTGCCTTTGATCATATTGATGCCCTGTCCTCTCATGGGAATGGGCCGAGGAAACCCAGTGTATGTGCACGAAGTTGTTTCCCCCCTCGCTGCTATCACACAAAGTCTTTCCCTAGCTCAGAGAAATTGCTTTGTAACAGCACCCACTGGGCGAAGCTTTCATCTTCCATGGGACAAAGTTACCTTCCAAGCTGAGAAACAAACAAAAAGGCACCTTGTGAAGCAGCTCCCTGTAGCCAGCTGGCTAAAAGGCACTCCAACAAGATCCTCGTGTTTGTAGGAACAGTAAAAAGCAACATTTCCAACCAGCAAAATCCTGGCTCCATCCTTACATTGAATCCAAACAGGCTCTGCTCTTCAGAAAGGGAAACAAAACGAACAGTACAGAGAAGCAAGAAGTTTATATTAAAACCCATGTAATCTTTCGAAAACACCATTATTGAAACCTGTAGCACCAGCCAAGAGTGATTTATCATTGCCTGTCATCACAGCCTGCAGCACAGGGATTTTTATACCTAACAGTCAGTGCTACCAAGCTCCAGCCCTCATGCATAATTTCTTAAAGCTGGCTCTTTTATGCCAGAAAAATACCCCAAATCCCAAAGTTTTTGGGGATGCAGGCCTTGCAGAGCGATGCGACCCAGTGAGCTTGGCATCTGCAGGACCCAAAACAAAGGTGTTTTGAAGCAGGAGGATGTTATAAGTCAATGCAGGTAAACAATACATGGACAGTTATTCCAGCTTCTTTCTAAGGGAGAGTCAATGGGCCATAAAGACTTGGGCTGCCTCTTCCAAAGGCACCACAAGGTGCCTGGCACTCACAGAGCTCTCTGAAATCCAGACACCCTGACATTTGGGGTTTTCCTGTGAAGCTGTTGCTCTCACACACCCCCAAATCACCAGCAATTTCTAGAATAGCACTACAAACCACAAGAGGTTAAACCTCCTGCGCAGTACTTAAACTAACCTAACTGTGACCCCAGGGAAGGAACAGCCATTGGATGTTGTGGTTCTGTAGAAACTCAATTACCAAAGCCAATTTCCTATGAGTATTCACAAAAATAAATAAATAAATTTAAAAAAAAAAAAAAAAAAAAGGAAGAAAAGCAGCAACAATGCCGACAATGTGTATGGGCCACATATTTTCACCTCCTGAAAGCTGGCCCGTAAAAGAGCTGTTCCTATTCCCACAAAAATGTTGAAACATATTTTAAACATTTCATCATTGTTTGCTCCCATCTGAATTTGCTTAAAATCCAGACAATTCTCAACTCTTCAATTGGAAACATTAAGAGAAATGCTCCCTCAAAATCCTTTGGTCCAGGCAGTTGTGAGAAGGGTGGACATCCCAAAAACCTCTACTAGAAAGGGAAAGTAATCCGTGAAACACTAAGGGAAGTCTTTAAACTAGGAAGCAGGTGAGACAGGCCATAACAAAGTCATTCCTTTTTAATTAAAATGCTTGGTGATTAGAAATAGCAATAAAAGGAGGCAGCAGCTTCCTCCCAGAGATGCACAAATCCCAGCAAACTGACTGGAAGAGTTTGCTACAGGGGAGCTCATGGAACTCACAAGGTAATTCAGGGAGCAGGGGCGAGAATTCAAGAGTTTTCCTGAGCCCTCACATTGCTTAGCAATGGGAGAAGGAAGTTATCTTCATAATCTCAGAAGAAAGAGAAAGCAGAAGGAATGCGAGGAATGCGAGGAGGTTATTGCCCCGGAGACCAGTGCTGGCAGCCCCCCGCCCCCGGGAGCTGGAGGGGGGGCACAGAGCTTTTTGGTTAACAAGGACTTCCTTGGAAAGGAAAGGGGAAAAAAAGAGAGAGAGAGAGAGAAAGGGTAAAAAAAAGGCAAGCAGAACAAAAGCAGGGAATGAGTCCCCAGGATCGCTCTTTTTTGGAAGGAGGTGAAAGATTCTGCAGCAGACAGAGCAGGGAGTGCTGGAGTCATCATGCATGGTGTTCCAGAATCATGGGGTTGTGGCACTGAGGGATGTGGGGATGGGCACAGTGGGGTGGGTGGGGGCTGGACTGGGAGATCTTAGTGGTCTTTTCCAATCTTAATGATTCTACCATGATTCTCCATCACGGTGCTGCCTGAACCTTCTCCATTGGCATACAGCCCCAGCTGCACCCCAAAGACAAACCCATTGCACACAGCCAAGACAGCAGCTGCCAACCCACCCCACCATTACAGACACCAGTACCCTGCTGGGAACCTTCCAGCCTCCATCATTGCCTACCTACACCTCCAAGAAAAAAGAAACCCTCATCTGAGACCTTCTCCCACCAGAGTCACCTCATGCCCATGTTTCACAGCCCAAATTCAGGCTCAGCATTCCCTGCCCCTTGCCCAGAAGGGATGAACACACAGTGCAGGGAGACACAGCATCACACAGCATCCCACAGCATGACAGCTCTGCCCGGCGCCTCGCTCTGCTTCAGTCTCGGGGAGAATAAAAAGCCTGTTGACATATGAAAGCCACAGAAAATCTCCCTGAAATTACAAAACAGTCCTAAAAACATTGTGCAGGAGGCCTGAGCTGCACAGTGTACACACTCCCATTCAGCCTTTTAATAAACAGCTACACGTCTAAGGAAACATCTGATAATTAAGGCGATTTTAACAATAGATAATAATTAGCCTATGAATCGGACGGAATGTAACGACTGCTTATTCTGGCAGAAAAAACAGAACTTTCTATGAAGTGTCTGCCAAGGAAAACGATACTCCCACTCAGCCCGGACCGCTGCGCTCAGTTGCCGGTAACCACACTGCACACACTGCACACGAGGACACAATGCACCGCTGTAGTGGAACAGCTCTGCAGGCTGATGGAGCACAGTGCAGCCCCGGCTCTCCCTGCCCCATCTCCCAGCAGTCTCTCTGCTCCCAAGCGGGTGCTCGCACGCTGCCAGCTGCCCCCCGCTGCTCCCAGTTGCTCGATGACATTAGAAGCAGCTAAAAATACTTCCAGAGTTTTGCTCGTTTGCTTTTCCGAGCTCACCGCAAGGATGTTCTCCAATGGTTCCCTCCCGGCCCGTGGACAATCATTTTATTAATGCACAAGGAACCACGCTGTTCCCCAGGGTGGGACACAGCAGCCCCGATCCAGCTGACAGCCAGGCACACCTTCAGGCAGTGTGAGGAGCACACAGTGCTCACTGGGGCCAACTACTTCCCCAGAGCCCCTTCTTCCCACCCCCGTCCCCACAGCATGTTTCCATTGCCCAGGAGGGCACAGCTGGGTGACACTGGTGACAGCATTCAGGTGACAACTACAGCAGTGGGACAGCAGATTCCGGCAAGATCCTAAAAGCCCAAAGCTGAGGGGCAAGAGATTCCTTGGCCACAAGAACCTCTCCCATGCACCACCACCAGACACACCTATTCTATGAGATTGGGTTAAATGACAAAAACAAAAGCATCACTCCTAAGATTGCAGAGCTCTGCCTGCTTGCAGCCACCTAAAAGCCAGTGCTTTCCAAATCTGCCTCAGGAACTCCCCTAAAACCTCCACAGGAGGAAATGAGTAGATGGGAGCACATTACACCTCCACAGGCTAACAGGTGGTACCTTCCATTGATCAGCAAGAGCTTTTATTTTCCTTTTAACTGAGTAAAAGAAACATTTTCTTCCTACAGGAATACCCAGGGATGCCACCTCCCATCCCCACACATAAGCTTGCTTCCTATACCACACCAGAAGGGAAGCTCCCAAAACCAACCCTCCACACCACCACATCGGGCAGCCCTAAGTGCAACAGAAGCAAGACTGTACATCACTGTGACACAAAGTATCACAGGGCAGAAGCTCCTACAGACCTCATCTTCGGAAACCTCCTGTGCAGATTTCTCCTGGCTGTTTCTCTTTACACCTCCAACACCAGGTTTAAATGAAAGGAAACAATTTCTCTGCGTTCCATGCTACAAAGAACACATCGTATATGTTTCCATTAAGCAAGGAGCTGACCAGCTGTGCTCTTCTTTCAGAAATGCCCACGTTCATCAGCAAGATATAATTAAAACACATGTCAATGGCAGGTTATACCATATTCTAAAGCTAATCTGAATTAACTCAAACTCCTAGGTAATTATGCACAAAGAATGCCCATTTAATGCAACCAGAACAGCAATAGTGTGGATAAAAATAAATAAATGAGAACCAGCCCATTCCAGCACAACGTTGCACTAACCTGCTGCTCTGGAAGAACATCAATAGGGTGAAATACCCAAATGAGATGCCACCATGTCCTGGAAGGACTCCTGTGCCCACCAGGTGAGGACACGTCCCACTTGCTGTCACACAGCTCACTGCAGAGATGTCTCTGCCCACACTGCTGCATGTTGACAACTCAAGGCCAGCAGATCTGTAGGCTGGGTAAGCCCCGCTCTGACAGCAGAGAAACCCTACAGAAAGCAGTTTGTTGCACCTTTTTGGAGACACAAGAGGAAGCCTGGCTGTGCACCATGATCTGAAGCAGTTCCGCAGGATGGGACCCAGCCTAACAAACCAGACATGAAACAGAACCCAACAGACTCAGGCTCCTTCCCTCACACACATCATCTCAGAGCACATCGCTATCACCTGAATCACCAATGCAGACCAAAGGTCTGGCTGATGATTCATTTTTGGAGGCACGGTGTGTACCACAGACCTTTTGTCCCCATGTCCGACCTCAGCCTCCATTAGGGTCACAGGAGACACCCTGCATGCTCACAAAGCCCAAAGCAGCAGGATGAGCTGTGAGCACTTCTCTATTTGCATACAATGGCTGAGGAGCAGCCCAGGGGGGGTCAGGAGCCTTTTAACACCACATACACCAAAACCACCAGTCTGCAGGGGAATATGAAACTGCAGCAGGTGTTGCACCCCACGCAAGGTTTAACTCCAAGGGCAGCAGCACTCCAGGCACGGTGCACTTTCAAGGAGCACACAGTGCACTGCATTTAGAGCCTTCCTCCAAGCCTGGAACACTGAATATGGTGACACTGAACACAGAACTGCACAGGACCTGTTGCAGATGCAGTTTTCCCACATCCCCAGCACAGTGACATGACCCAGGTAGTACATTCAGTTTGGCACAGCAGAAAGCCCCTTACCTTACCTTGCTCCTTGCACGTCTCTGAGCCCCTCCTTGCAAAAGGGGCTGCTCCACCAGCACCGCAATCAGGATCCAGCCTGCCACCCCCCAGAGATCACCTTAAATACCAACCTATGAGATAAGGACTGGGACAAACCTTCCAGACAGCGGGTGTACAAGGAAATCTGCCCACATCCCGCTCCTCAAATCAAAGATAAACCCATTTATTACAGACCTTCCCAAAGCAGGGAGGGAGGAGGGAGTATTTTAACTGCAACCGGTCAGACGTTTCTCATTAAAATAGTTCTTGGAGAAGTAAAAAGGGCCCTCAATTTCACTCAGCCACGGGAGAAACGCGTACCATTAGTCTGCCAATATAAAAGTGCATCCGATTGAAATCATTTCAGAGCACCAGTGAAAAGGATAATGTATGCATAACTGGAGGGCGCACCAATGCTAAAGATTACCCCCAACTCTTATATCCACCATCTAAAGGTATTTACTCGGGGTCTGTCTGTGTTGTGACAGCGTCCCAGACTGAAATGAATGCCTCTAACACTCCACATTTTTGAACCATTCAGTCATGCATTTTTGTTATTGTTAAAAGTAGTGCGAAACTGCAGTGCATGAGCCGGAGTCCTTGGTGGTCTCCGAGGATTCCAGCTAAAAAGGCACTTCCTTTGTTCCGCGGAGAATGCGGTCCAGTAGGTCATTCAGAAGGGGAAATAAAAGCAGCAGCCCTGGGAGGGAGACGAAGGATGAAACAAAAAGAATAAAATGTTTTGGGTGTGAGCACATTAGCTACCATTTCCTACTGCTGCCGGCTGCGAGCACTCCTGTCCCCGGGATGCGCGAGTACCTCGGGATAGTGGGGGGGGGGGGAGTGATAGGGGGGGGGGGGAGTGGCGGGGGGGGAAGAAACAAGGAGGAAAAAAAAATAATAATAAATAAAAAGGAAAGAAAGAAAAAGAAACCATTTCGGTGAGACTTCACCCGGCGGTACCGGGACGGCTCCGGAGTGGGAACGGCGGCCGCAACAACACCGCCTGCGGGACAGAGCGAGCCCGCAACAGGCGCGGGCCCGGCCCGGCGCGGCGGGGCTGAGCTCGGGGAGCAGCACCGGGATCCGCAGCCGCAGCCCGGCAGCAGGAAGGCAGCGCGCCCCGCGGAGCACGGCCCGGCCGAGCGCGGGGCTCCGAGCACAAAGGAGCCGCGACGCCCCCCCGACTCACCGCTGATCTCGTGGCTGGGCGCTTCGCTCTGGCTGAAGCCCTTGGCGGCGTAGAGCCTCCGCACTTCGGAGCAACTTTTAGCGCGGGGCTCGGCGGCCAGCAGCAGCGGCAGGCTGAGGGCGGCTAAAGTGCAGACGAGGGGCGGCAGGGAGCCGCGCCGCCGCGGCATGGTGCGGGCGGGCAGGGGGAGCCGACGGGGCCGCGGCCGGGGGAGCGCGGCCCGAAGCCGGAGCCGGCCCTCCGCCGAGCCCGCACCGCGCAGGAGCCGCGCCCGCTGCCGTGCACCCCGCTCCGCTACGGCTCCGCTCCGCTGGGCCGAGCGTGCGGCGGCGCTCTGCAAACTTGGCCCGGCAGGAAGCACATGGGGTGGTGGAGGAGGAGGAGGAGGAGGGAGAGAAGGAGGGAAGGGGGGAGGAGAGAGGCGGGGAGGGCGGCAGCCAAGCAGGATCGCGCAGGGCTGGGACAAGCCTCTGCAGCCCCCGGGAAACTCAGGAGCCGGGATCCACCCGCCCGGAGAGGTGGAGCGGAGCTCGCAGCCCAACCCGCGGCTGCACGCCCGTCCCGAGCGGGACACGTTACCCGGAGCCCGGTCCCGGCCCAGAGCCGGCTTCTCCCAGCAGTGCTACCGGGATCCCCACCTGGCTCCGAGGGGAGGAAAATCCCTCGGTGCGGGCTGCTTCGTTTTGAGCTGGAGCTGGAAACGCTGCGGCTCAGCTCCAGGTTTGATACATTCACTAAGCCGATGAATTTTGACATCGCTGTGACAGGTTTGAACGGTGCTCATGAAGCACTCGTCAAAACTGACATTCGTTGGTTGGTTTTCCTTTGTATTTTTCTTTTTTTTTTTTTCCACACTGTTTCCCTATTTCCTAGAGTGAGGCGGGGGAAGGCCTCAGGAGCAGAGTTTACATGTGCGGGATGCTCAGCCGTGTGCTCACAGCCCTGCAAACACAGGAGCTGGGCAGCTGGGTGAGAGCTGGGGGCAGCCCGTGTGTACACACCTCGTGCTTTAGCCCAGCTCCTCTGCCTGCTTCTGTTCACTGAAAATCACTGGAGTGGTTCTGCAGGAGTGAGAGGCACCATCCTAATTTCAGCAGGCTGCGGTGTTACTTAAGACTAAAAGCAGCTCATTAGCCTGTGTCTTATTAGCCGTGTGTGCCGTGTTGAGGGACATGGTGGTGATGGGCTGAGGGTTGGACTGGAGGATCTCAGAGCTCTTTTCCAACCTTAATGATTCAGTGATTCTCTGGCAGAGGATAAGGGATGGGGGGTGGAGGGGACTCAGCTCTCCCACACCACCACCAGGACCCCCACTGCTCCTCAAGTCAAATCAACTGTGGCCCCATGTGTACCATGGAGCAGCATGGGAACCTGTGGCCTTCAGACACCCTGCAGCACATGGTAGGCTGGAGGAGGAACACACAGGGTTCCCACTGCTTACAGAAACACAAACAGTCCTTCAGGCAAAGCCCTTCAGCAGCCAGGCCAGCAGCTCCACGATGCAACTGGAAATCACCCCAAAAAGTGAGGGAAAGTGAGAGGGCACCACCATGGAGAGGCTGACACGGGTGGAGAAGCTTGGGGACAGTCACCCCGCCACGCATGGGGTCGGTGGGATGAGGCAGGCCTGAAGTTCTCATGAAGTTATAAAGTGTCCTGAGAGAGAATAATCCTCCAGGATGTGGCCCTGCGATGTATGACTGAGTTCTGTTTTTCAAAGTGCTACCTCACCCTCCCAGCCTTTATTTGAAGAGACAATGTGAATTTTAAAGAGAACTCAGCGGGGAGCACTGCATTTTTTATTCCAAAGCCAGAGAGAAAACGAGAGTGAGAAAGTCTGTGGGGTTAGAGACAGCTTTGCCATTTGTTGTTCCCAATAATCCCATACCTCGGCAGGATTTAAGAAACCTCCTGAAAAACACGGAGGGTTTTGTTGACTGCTCGATCAAATAGTTCAATCAAAGGCTGCAGCAAAACAATGGGAGTGCCTGAAATTTTTCATGAAAAAAAAAAACTTGGTTTAAAAGGAATGGAAAAAGTGGCCTCTCCCTCATAAAAAAAGGACATTTTTCACTGTTTTTTTTCTAATTCTGCAGTTTTTCTTCACTTCTGGCAGAATGAACCTCCCCAACTTCATCCCCTTTCCCATTTCTCTCTGTTTCCCAGGAGAAGAGTGGAGGCAAAAGCTTCCATTTTAGTTTTATGAAGATGCCGATTGGGTTTTCTTTGGGGCGAAACGTCTTACTTGCATCTCCTTCCCACCTCCCTCAAGGTCTCCCCCAGCTGTGTCTCCATCACCAGCCTCAGTGTTTCTTTCCCAGCCCCTCAAAGCACCTCACAGCCCTCTGCGATGGAGGCTGTGGACACAGAGCTGCAGCTCCTGGGGACTCTCTCCTGCATCTCAGGCATCCTGATGGTGGACACTGAGTGCATCCCTGTCATGGCACAGACAACTTTAAATCTGCTCTGGAGGAACTGACACAAACCTTGCACAGGGGTGGAGGAAATAAGCACAAAGCTGTCACCTGGCATCTGCCACGAGGATGGGGGGGATTCTGCTTGTTGCAAATGAATATGCATTTCGAATGTCAGCAGCCTGATATTTTAGGGTGAGCAGATCTGGTGCTGGAGCACGAGCTGATGTCTCCATTTCTTTTTATCGCTTATCCCAGGACTCCTTCACCCCATCCAGCACACAGAAACATCCTGCTGTGGCTGCTCTGGGTTTGCCTCTCAATGCCTTCTGTGGCAGGGATGCTGTACATCTTCCTAGAAGAGTGCAACCAAACCAAGATGGAAAGATGGAAGGAGGGCAATGGGAAGCAGGCTGGGTGGTGCAATGGGGCTGCTCCCATGCTTCACTCAGCATCCCATTCCCAAAACTGTTTTCAAGACATTGGGCTCACTGTACAGAGCTCAAGACTATCTCCATTTTAGGGAATGTGAGCACTCATCTCTCCCCCAGCTGCACAAGGAGTCGGCCCTGTCCTGTCCCCAGACACCCGTGGAGGAGACTTTGGGACACAGAGCTTTGAAGGGCACAGGAATGCACTCATTTGCACAGATTTCCATGCCTGTGCTTCCCAGCTCTCCCCAAAAAGACTGTGCAGCAGATGGCTCTGACGCGCAGCGCGCTCACACCCAGCGGATAAAAATATTCCCCAGCAGATTCCCAGCAAGCTCACGTCACTCAGTGTCGCTCCAGGGCTGGCCACAGCCACTTCTGCTCCGAGGGTCCCCAGGCTGTGTCCCTCTTGTTGCAAACCACAGGGTTGTCCTGCTCCATGACAGTGGCAAAGGAGGGTCCCCTGCAGCCCAGTCATCCCTAGCACAGGGCTATGGTAGCTGGCTAAGAAAACAGCCAACAAGGAGAAAAGGACTAAAGATGGGAAGCAGGACACACTTGGATATGGGTAAATCCAAATACACACTCAGACAGTAACAGGGTTTTGCCCTCCCAGCAGCCAGATAACACAGCACCCCATTGGTGGGTTTGCAGAACCCTGGAGTCAGAGAGATTAGGACTGAAGGACCTAATGCATGGCAAGACTGACCTCGAGCTTCACCATCCCTTTCTGCTTCCCAAATCCCTCCTCAGTGCAGCCTGTCCCAGCTCCTGGCTCAGTATCTTACAGCACAAAAGCATTTCCTAATGGAAATTAGAATTAGCGCTGCCTAAAAATGTGTAATATCCCTGAATTACTTGAGCTTGCCCATGCCAGCTATTAAACCCATACAGTGCAATCAGAATAAGGGGGAACCCAGTGTTCTGCTGTGGTCTGCAAAGTCATCCCAGTCCTGCTGGCACTGGGCACCTCCACAGGCCTCCCAATGGGACAAGCAGCACCCATCCAGGGCTGGAGCTGGAGCTGGAGCAGAGAGGTGGAATTTGGTTCCTTGTGGCTTGCGAATATGAGTGACGCAGTCAGGGAGAGCTCTGCAGACCCTCACTGCAGCACCCAGCACCTCGTCCAGGGACTTTATTTCTCCTAGAGGGCTATTTTTCCTTTTAATATTCCCATTCCCCTCCACTCTCACCCCTCAGCCCCCACAGTTTAACGTTTTCAGATGGAAATGTGCAAGCTGGAACTTGCGGGCAGCAAAACCGGAGAGTTTGTGAGGAGAGCAGAGGGAGAAAAAGCAGCGAGATCTGCTCCGAGTGCCAGCAATTGTTTTTATCCTTTCCAGATGAAGGGAAAAGATCGTGTTATTTGTTCAGCATAAAGTTCCAGATTTTCAGGAATGAAATCTGAGAGCAACATGTCAACATGTCTTGGGAGCTGCAGTGGATGGCGTCCTTTGTGCTCCCGGTGCGCTCAGCGGGTACAAAAAAAAGCTCCATTCTCACCCTCTGAAGTGGTGGCATTAGATATCAGCAAGATAATGGGCCCAGCGCCCGGCTCTGGTGCTGCTCCCAGCAGAACGGCCCCAGGCAGCCGGCTTTGATGTGCTCATTTATTTGCCTTTTCTTTTTGCAGATGATATTTTTAACCAATATTGCGGTTTGGGCATAGATCGGGGAGAAAGGGGGAAAAAATGAGAGTCATTTTATTGCAGTAGGAGGAAGAAAGGGGGGAAAGAAAGAAAGAAAAAAAGGGAAACCACTCGGCCATTTGTTACCCCGCAGCCGAAGTTTCCTGCTGTAAATCACCCAGGAGTGCAGTCACACAGTTGGAGGGACACGGGATGTCGGCAGTGGTTCCAGGGGCTGTCCAGCACGAAGCACTGAGGCATTTGCACTTGAATCCACAGGGAAAGAGAGGGAGATGGTGGGGTCAGGGCAGTGGCCAGTGGTGAGGTTCAGCGGGGTTGAGTGATGGATGTGTGTGGCGGTGTGGGTGGCCGCAGGGCCAGCAGCGTGCCCCATATGGGATGGGGACAGTGGGAGCAGCGCTGCTCCTTTAATGTGCTGCCTGGTTGTCCTCAGTGTGGAGGCACAGGGATGAGGCCGGCATCCTACCTGCTGCTGCATCCTTGCTTTGCACCTCTTTGGCCCTGATCTGGTCTAAAATGGCAAATCCAGAGATGGCTCCTGGTGCAAAGCAGCTTGCTCTGTTCCTGTTAGCACACTGTTCTCCCCACTGCCTGCTCCTATGGAGACCCTGGGATGAATATTCAGCCCAGGCTCCTAAACGAGGGGAAAACATTCTGCACTTCTCAGTGCTGACGGCCAAACCAAAGTTATCCATGGAAAAATGCATTTTGACGCACAGCATCTCAGCTAAAGTTGAGGAAGCAAAGCATGATGGAGCTGTGACAGGTCTGACAGTGAGCAGTGTGCTGAGCTCCTGCCATCCAGGTTGCACAATACACAGCATGAATGCCCAGCACTTGAATTGTTGTCTTAGCTCTTTAAAGAGGAATTTTCTTATTAGGCTTTTATTTTTCCCAAGTCCCAAAGCTGCAGCAGAAAAACCGAAAGCTCACACCCCAAACATGCGAAACCAGATGGCAGAGATGGAACTCCAAATCAATTATTTTTTAATTTAAAAATTCTTTTACATTTAATTTGGTCCCTAAAGTGGGCCGGGCTGTCTCGGGGCCTCCTTCACCAGTTGCACACTGCTGGGTTGATGATACTGTGACATTTCCAATGACGGTGGCTCCTGGGGTTGTTTTCCTGCACAGCGCCTAAGCCACACTCATCCCAAAGGCTCACAGTGCTCCTGAGTCGCTGCAGCCACATCTGAAGCACAGCATCGTGCAGCTGGATGGGCAAAGGGCCCCATCCCAAAACGAGTTTGCTGAAGGGGAAAGCAGGAGGTGCAGAGATGGAAAAGCTGCAGCACACCCAGAGTGCTTCACCATCCTCCCAGTTCTCCCTCACGTTGCTGAGGCAATGGGCTGCTGTCTGGCAAAAGGTGCTGCAATCTGCACCAGCAGCGCTGGGGCTTCAAAAGCAAGAGCACCTGGCCTTGCTCCAAGCTCTACTCTCTAGTGGAGAAATGTGAGTGTTTTACACGGCCAACAATCCAGCGCTGCGCAGTGCCCAGGGCTCAGCTCCCGAGTGCTGAGATGTGATGGAGGGTGGAGCATCAGCAACGTGGATGTTGCTGGATGAGCTTGGATGAGCTCTCAGCGCTAATCACATCAGGGTACACTGAGTACATTAATTTTTGTTTAACACTTTGGTTAACTGGCCACACAGATCCCTTGGCCAGGTGGACAAGCAGAGCTTGTGGCACTGATCTGTCTGGCAGCACCCGGGGATACCCCCCTGAAACGTGCCAGAATGATGCACTCAGTTCCTCCTGCACTGATTTCATTACCTGCACAGCCGGGTCCCTCTTGGGTTTGGCAGCAATAAGAATGGCTAAAGGGGAACAGCAACCCCTCCGCCAGAACAGCCCAGGTCCCGGTCTGACAGCAGCCCTGGCAAACATCCGCACACCAATCACACACTGACAGCAATAAGATCAAGAGCAAACAGCAGAGCTTGCAGCCAGGCGCCACGTGATGTGGTGTAAAAGAGGTGGTAAGAGCTGTCTGAGCGGCGTTGGGGGGAATCCACTTATCTCAGACAGCGGACAGAGGGACGCGAGGAGTTTGGGCTGGGAGATGGGATTACTGCGCTGCTCCACCTCGGAGCTGCCCGAGTCTGGCACCCATCAGGGACCGCTTCGTCTCCTCATCCTCGCCCAGCGATGTGTATCCGGCCTCAAGCGATCGCTCACGAAGCGCTATGAAATGCTTCAGGCAAGCGGCACGGAGGTCCGAGGGAGCAGGCTGAGCTGCAGAGCAGTTTTTGTAATTGCGGTATTATCATTACAGTTATCACTGTTATGGCAGCATATACAAGCAATCCTCCTCCCTAGAGATGACTCTGTGACATTCCCTCTGGAGGTGACACCCGGCAGCTGCTACCCCTCCCCCCCCACACACATTGCACCCGCACCCTCTAAGTGCCCCACAGCAAAACGGGGCCATCCTCCACCTCTGCAGCCTTCTCCCTTTGTTCCCCGGGAAAGACAAATAATCAGTGGGGAAGAAAACCTTCAGCACGAGGGGAAGCAGGAGGTCGGATGCTGGCTTCCCCCGAACACCACCGCAGACATGGAGTGGGGGAGCTGGCGACAAGAGCTTGCCTCTATTTCTGTGCCTTTTTCTAACTTACTTTTTTTCTTTGTGGTTGCACATTTGGTGTCTGAGGGGCGGTTTCTGTAAACACGAGGCAGCGTATGTAGTACTAAATAAAGCAGCATGCAAATCCCATAGCCACATTCACAGTCCGCAGACATGCAGTGTTTAAAAGGTGCAAGACCCAAGTCTATATTTGTTCCTTCCCCAGCAGATAGACTACTGCTCAACATTTGCATCCAAGCTGTTGCGCACAGCTATGGCTCATTTCCCTGTCTGGACATTCTGCCCCAGCACCACAGCTCTGAAGGAAAATCCCAATGGCGCAAACACAGTTTTTCCCCAGTGCTGGGATGGAGCTGAGACCCAGTGCCATTGTGGCGCATCCCCATTGCTTGGTGCTTTGTGACCGTCCCATGCGCTTGGAGGGTGAGAGAAAGATGTAAATAAATCCTCTTTTTCCTCCATATGTTTGACTTTAGTGAGTGATTCATGGACTAATTCTCATCTTGTTTCTCTTACAATTGCAAATACTCTTTATCCTCTTTCTAATGGCTCCCTTGGGACCCAGAACAATAGTCCACAGCAATGAGTCCTGACAGTGCCTCGGGTGCTGGTAGGAACGGTCCTAAGCCGTTTTTGCTTAAGGAAAAAGAAGAGGGTTTTGTTTTCCTATGCACCTGCAAGCCCAGATTGCTGCTTCCTGAAACCAGACAAGTACAGGCTAAGTGTGGCCCATCAGCCATAGAGGATATAGGGAACTGTGTGCACAAGAATGACTCCTAGGGCTGTTCTGAGGGTGGAATGGTCAAGCCATTTGTGGCATGTGCTAAACACAGAAATCACCCCCAGAAGGGCAGGATGCAGCACAAAGGCTCTGTTTTCCTGCCCCTGCAGCTTGGGTTGGGCTGGGGAAGAGCACAGGGCAGCAGCACCTGTGATGGTCCCATGCTAAGAGGCAGCAATTAAGGCAGGTGCTGCTGGGCACAATCACAGATCAGCGTCCTCCTACATGCCCTGACGCCCCTGCACTTACCCATGCCAATCAGCACCCTTGCTGCTTGGCCCAGTAGCATTCCAGTATTGCACAGTGTCTCCCATGCTTGCAGCACCCGCTGGTAGCACACACTGAGGGATGGGCCCAGCACTACACCAGGGCTGCCCACAGTGTGCAGCCAGAACTGCACTTTGCTGCACCGGGAACAGCATCTTCTGCTCTGACAGGGCACCCCAGGGCACGTCCTGGTTGGTGCTGCAGGTCTCAGATGGATGTCATGAGTCATTTTACCACCATCTTCCCTTTACTACATCTCCTTTTTTTCCCCAGAAAACATTGTTTTCCCGTCAAACGGGAACGATTCCACCCAATACCAGGAATCTTGCTAGAAGAAATCCAGATGACAAGTTCTCAGAAAACACTGTCAGCTGCTGAGATCCAGCTTCAAGAGCCGTCCTCCAGCATTAACCATAACCAACAGGGACAGCACATCGCCTGGCACATCCTCAAGTGCCACGAGACGCCTGCGCCCCACAACGGCCCCATTTCACACCACGGGGAAGGCCAAGCACTTCAGTGTGCTCCTCAGCAGAACGTGCACAAACATGGCTCTCCTTCACGTTGGTAATTAATCAGCCTCTTGCTTCGCTATCTGCCCCGTGTTTATTTTCCCATTTGCTGACGCGGTGGATGGTAATAGAATATGACACTGATGGGATACAGGCTGCTGCAGACCCAGAATGGTTCTGCGTGTTGGGAACATGGCAGGGCAGTCAGGAAAAGCCTCTGCATGCCTTCAGCTGCCCAGGAGCATCAGGAATAATGCTGCATAGCCCTAATGGTGCCTTTGCTGTCCCACGGAGCCTTTTGCAGGGGGAGATACAGCCTCTTGCAGCCCAGGGCTGGATGTGAGCTTCAGCTCCGAGCACGCTTTGGGCAAAACAGCACCAAGATGTTTATTTTCAAAGGGATACAATGTTTGACAAAATAAACGACATTTGATTAATGCTGACTGCTTTTCTGTTAGGGTTTTTTTTTTGTGTGTGTGTGTGTGTGTGTGTTTTTGGTGTGGGTTGTTTTGTTTTGGTTTTTTTGAATGCAGTAAACTCTCTGACTGTATAAACACGCCAGGGCTGCTTCATCTGTCTATATCCAAACTTCAGTTACCTCATCTCCAGGGAATGTCCTTCAGTAAGGCTCTGATCAGCTTCTTTAGGGGGTTGGTGGCTACTTTTCTTGTGGGGTTTTCCTTTCCCCCCAGCCCGGTTTTACATCTCAGCCCTCCCCAGCAGCAGGTCGGTGTCCACTACCTGAGCCACATGGACAAAACCTCTTTGCACGGACCTTTTCACCTGTTTTGCAGCATCTCTTACATCACAGTTCTTCACCATGACCCAACGAAAGGCAGAAAAACCAAAGTCCCACTCTGAGGACCATCCTCCAGCAGGATGGCCCCATGTACTCCCCCTCCAATTGCAGATTTCAGCACCTCCAGACCTGGGTCCTCACTAAAACAACAAATGAGGCACAGGCAGGGTTTGTAATGCAGCAGGAAGCACCAGCAGCCCTGTCCTACATCCCTGCTCCAGAGTGCTGGCACAAATGAAGGAACAATCCTGAAAAACTCCCCTGAAAGACAGAACTGAAGCACTCTAGATCTCGGTTCTCAAACCAGCAAGAGCTGAGAGTAGCAGCTGTTTCAAGCAGCTGTTAAGTGCATTAGATTACAGTGTCCCATGCTCTACTCTATTAGTCAGTTGATTAATGAATGGGGCCTTCTCATCCAACAGAAATATTTTGGTTTTACATTATAATTCGATGCATGGTTAGTACAGAAGTACATTACACATGTAAAATGTGCTGGAATCTCAACCTACATCCAGACACTGGCATAAGGTACTTCTTCACCCTCTGCAGGCTGCTTGCAAACCCACCTGGTGCTGTGCCACTGCTGCTCCATCCTAAATGGAGAGCATTTGTATTGCCATGGGCTGAGCACAGATGTGGTGATAGAGTTTATACAGAGCTCAGTGATGGGAGCCCACCACCAAACAGGGCAATGCAGGAAGATCAGAGATAGTTGATAGGATGAGAAGGATAGGCCTCCCAGGAGGTTCAGGTTGGATAATAGGGAAAACTTCTCCAGAAGAGCAGTGCTGCAGTGGCACAAGTTGCCCAAGGAGTGCTGGGGTCACCATCCCTGGAGGTACTCCAGATCCATGGGGATGTGGCACTGAGGGATGTGGGGATGGGCATGGCGGGGTGGGTTGGGGATGTACTTGGGGATCTTCGTGGTCATTTTTCAACCGCAATGATTCTATGATTCTAAGTCCACTCTCAGTTAGGGCTAAAAAAAATAATTGGATGAAGCTTATAAATTATTGCAAAACCTTTGTTAAAACACAAACCCACTGCAGGGTGTAAATCAACAGCTTTCCCCAAGTTATCATGTGTTATTTGAGAGACTTGGCAGATATAAGGCTCAAAAGCTGTTTTTTGTGATCTCTTTTCATAACAAAGTCTCAAACAACATAGCTTTGCTAAACAGCATGTCCATGCACCGAGAAAATGGGCTCAGCATGCTACAGAGAGGCTTTCTGTTGACAAGCATCAACATCACACCACAACAGCACAAAGCAGGGAAACCAGGCAGCTTTTGTAAGATACCCAGCGAGACACAGCCTGCGCTGTCTGCTGTTTATCCAAGCAGGAAGCAGCACACACAATACCTTCAGCATGGGATTAGAGGCA
The DNA here is from genome assembly GCF_054131305.1 of Coturnix japonica. Lineage (NCBI taxonomy): Eukaryota > Metazoa > Chordata > Aves > Galliformes > Phasianidae > Coturnix > Coturnix japonica. The sequence continues at coordinate 12,189,820 of NC_140666.1, forward strand.
AGAACATCCTCCATGCTGGTCCCAGAGATGTATGCTGGGGCAGCAGAACTGCATCCCCCTGAGCAGACCCCATGGCCCTCCTGTTCCAATCCCCAGTACTCCAGGGGGATGAAAGAAGATGATCAGAAGCAACGAGTGGCTCTCATCACATATTCCCTTTGGTGGGAGCGGAGGCTCATGGGCACAGCCAAGCACAGCACTGAGAGCAGGGCAGTGGGAGGCTTGAAGTGCAGAGGGAATTCCTTGGCCCCCACCCATTGGGTCCTGCTGGGAACTCCCCATCCTCATGCAGAGCTGGAGGTGAGCTCCCAGTTCCCCTCTCCACCACAGTGTGAGCATCATGGCATGGAAAGCAGTCACAAGGCTTTGAATCAGCATCAGTGAGACCAGCCCCACCACTTCAAAGCAAGAAGAAGCAAAGTTTCCCTTTTCCAAACCATCTGATTGTGTGGTTTGGATTTCCATGCTTTCTCTCAAAGATACAGTTCCTTTTTTTTTTTCCTTCTTCTTTTTTTCTTTTTTATAAGGTCAGAGGCACACAAATATTTAAAGCATGCACGTGAGTGTGGTTGTGTGCGTGCCTGTGTGCACACACACTGCAGCTTAAGATACTGCAGATAGGACGACTCCAGTAAAGGCAGCATCTTCATCTGAAATATGTAACCATTCTGGCTGAGAATCAAACCAAACATTCCCTGGCCCCTGCCCATTTAATCAGCCTAACCCCAGCCCTTCTGTGGTGCCCCAGGCCCTGAGTTGGGTATTCCAGGCTGCCCATCCAGGACCAGTGCTGAGCATCATAAAGCCGAGCATCACCTCACACATCGGGAGCTTATTTGCTGTGCACCATGTCTAGAGCAAATGACCTTTATTTTAGAGACAGCTTAAGCAAAGTAACATGCAAAGAAACACTTGAGCAAGAGTCTCATCTGCCTCTGGGATCCAGCAAATCCTTTTCTTTTCCTCCTTTGTAGCACAGTGAGTTGGACGCGTTATTCATCCCCGTAAAGCACAGCAGTGCACACATCCACGCTGTCTGTCCTTTGTCTGAAGCTGCATTTGCAGATTTCCCATGGGAAAGGTGGTGCTTTGCTCCAAAGAGCTCCACCAAGGTGTTGCACACATGGGCATACTTGCTGGGGACCCCCAGCTGGAGACCAGAGGAAGGCAGCACTCCCATTCTCCACCCTCACTCTGACTGCTGCCTTCCTGGTAGCACTAGGGCTGGTGGCAGCAGAGCCACACCAAGGCTTGCAAATACCTGGTGGTCCCGGCACATGTACCAACAGCACCTTTCTTCCTTGACCTTCTATCCAATCTTCCCAGTCCTGCCAGGTTCTGTTCCTGGCTGGGTGCCTTGAGGTGACTCCCCGATTTGGAGAGAGTACAAAAATTGCATCAACCACAGAAAAAGTCTGTATTAAGTCAACTGCAAACAGAGGGCTGATATTTGCTGAGAGAACCTCATAAATCGTAGGTGTTCTTTACCCCACGCACATTCAAGCAACTCAAGATGAAATGTGCTCTTCCATTTAAAGGCAAGGCAGAGCTCAGTCTTCCAAAACTGCTAGGAACTATTTAATATCAACCTTCTTATATTAAACAGGATTACCTTTAAAAACCACTGTGACGTATTTACTATTTACCATGAACAACCCCCTTTTTTTTTTTCCTTTTTTCTTTTTGGTGAAGATCCCATTTTATTTTATAAAATCCACTCGAGTCCTTTGCCCTGTCTTTGGCAATGTGCATATATTCCAGGGGAGGTTCTGAACATTTTCCTCATTAATAAAAAGAAAAGGGATGGGAAGGCATCAAGTGCCGCAGCACTGCTCAGAGCCAACGGCCCAGCAGCAGGGCTAAGGTGATAGCAGCAGTAGGGCCAAGGCATAGAGCTGCACTGCTGGGGTCAGTGCTGGACACAGCAGCCCCATCCTTGTTGTGCTGGTTCAGCAGTTGCTTGTTAGCTGAGGTGTCGTCCATGTCCAGGTCGTATGACAGCTCTGAAAGAAGGAGGAGAGAGCTGGTTAGTGGCACATGTGGTGTGGGGAGCACCCAGCCCCACCTGCACTGGAGCAGCCTGGCATGGGTGAACAAAGCAGAAGAGCTCAGTAACATCCCCTGAGCCCACCAGCCAGCCCCTGCAACCTCACAGCAAACCTGAAGTCTGAAAGACTAAAAATTCACATCTAAGGTGCTCCAGAAAGAAGAGATCACTGAATCATAGAATGGTTTGGTTGGAAAGGGAGGTGGTTGAGTCACCGTCCCTGGATGTGTTTAAAAACCATTTGGATGTGGTGCTCAGGGCCATGATTTAGCAGAGGGTTGTTAGAGTCAGGGTAGTATGGTTGGGTTGCGGTGGGACTTGATGATCTTGAAGGTCTTTTCCAACCTGAGCAATTCTATGATTCTGTTCCAGTCCCCTGCAATGGGCTGGATGCCCTCCAACAGATTGGGTTACTCAGCCTGACCTTGGGCACCTCCAGCAATAGAATATCTACAGCTTCCCGGGCAGCCTGTGCCAGGGCCTCACCTCCCTCTGAACGAATAATTTCCTCCTAACAAATAACCTAAATCTTCCCTCTTTTAGTTTAAAACCATTTATCCTTGTCCTGTCACAATCAGATCATGGAAGAAGTTGGTTTCTCTCCTGCCTGTAAGTACTGGAAGGTGTCTCCAGAGCCTTCCAGGCTGGAGTCCCCCTCAAACTTTCCTCACAGGAGAAGTGCTCAGCCCTCTGAGCATCTTTGTGGCCTCCCCTGGACCAACTCCAACAGCTCCAGATAAAAGGATTTGGCTTGTTGAAGTGATATTCCCAAAAATCATCCAAGAATGGGTGTTCAGCAAAGCAAAGAGTATCTGCTCCCCACACACTGAAAGGATGGGTGCACGAGTGAAGAAATCCTGACCAGCACAAATATCCCCCCAAACCATGTACCTCCTGCTGTGAGGACCACTGCATTTTGGAGTCTTTCATAAGCGTGCAGGAAATATGTTGCTTACAGCACTTTCGGCACACCCATCCCATCAACTGTCCACCTCATCAAAGCACCAGAGAGCAAGGAATGTGAAAGGATGTCACGCCACCAGCCTGCTGCTGTTGCAACATGAGGACATTGAGAAGAAGCACATGGAAGCTCCCACCCAAGAAAACATCCTGTGTAAAAGTTCTGATAGTCCTGGCAGAGCTTACAGAAGGAACTGGAAAGGATTGGAAGGGACCTCTGGAGATCATCTAGTTTAACCCCCTGGTAAAGCAGGCTCTGCCCTGTTCAGTTTATCACCTGGATGCTCTTGGTTAAGCCTGCTGGCCTTATCTCCAGAGCTTGGCCCTTGGATGCAGAGGAAACTGGTGGCTTCCATCAGAAGACCTGGCTCAAGCCATTCACAAGCCGTCATGGATCACAGCATTCTCATGGGTTTGGATCACCCCACCCCACCCCTGAGAAAGAATCCAGGAGGCTGAACAAACACTCCAGCTAAAAAACGCCACATCAGCCCAATGAGGACCACTGCCAAGGCAAACACTGCAGCAATATTTCTTAATCAAAATCCCCAAACAAACACTACAAAACAAAAGCATAACAACATCAGTATGACAACTGAGGTGGCTCAGGCCATCAAGAAGGGTCAGAAATGGCTGGAAGGGAGAACAGAAGGCCAGGTGCAAGCAAAACCTGCCTGGTAAATGATCTGTAACGTCTCCAGCAGATTCCCACAGACAATGCAGTTCTTCCTCTCTGCAGCTCTCCTGCTTTTACCCTCAAGCTGCTGTCCCCTAGCACAGTGCACACCTCCCCCATGGGGCAGGGCAGGCACAGGGTGCAGCAGTTGAACCCACTGGGAAAGGTCCAACCCAAGAAGAGTAGCAAAATGATGATTTCAAACTTTAATCATTGGAGTTTTAATCTTTGTTTCTTGTTTGATTCCACCTGAATGTGAGCAAAGACCACATTTCAAATCACGAGGTTTCAGCCAAAAGAGGATGCTGATTTTCTCATTCATTCTTTGACCAAAGGGGAAAAAAAGAAAGGGAATAGAAACCCTCTTGTCATTAGAGATTTGAGAGATGCTTTCCAAGCTTTGTTAAACCGCTTCAAAGCTTTGTGCTGGGGTGTGGCATTGGTTTCAAATGTTCCTTGCACTGCTTCCTCCTCTGGGCTTACGTTCAGCTGTATCTTTAAGCTAATGGATTTAGCCATATGTCTTTTATTTTGTATTAATAATGGGCCCACAACTGGTGGAAATACATTCCATTTGATTTCTAATGACCTTCGGTATCACAGAGTCTTTAAGGCTGGAAAAGACCACTAAGATCAACCAGTCCAACCCCACCCCACCATGCCCATAAACACATCCCTCATTGCCACGTCCCCATGGATCCGGAGCACCTCCAGGGATGGTGACCCCACCACTCCCTGTGCAGCTGTGCCACTGCAGCACTGCTCTTTCAGTGAAGCTTTTCCTAATACCCAACCTGAACCCCCCCTGCCAGAGCAATATAAGGCCATTCCCTCTGGTCTTTGATCCATAGAAGGAAGAAATAAAAGATATTCTCCTCTGACTGATCAGAGGCCAGATGATGACCAAGTCCGAGCTCAGCTACACCCTCTCTAATTTGCAACAGCTTCTGCCACAGAGTGGCCCTATGGCTGCAAAGACTTTTTTGGGGGGAGAGGAGCAAGAGAGGGGGGGGAACTCAAAAAATCTGTTTCTGTTCATAATCAGTTGGAGCCCGGAGGGTATTACCAACAATCTGTGCTAATTATGTATCCAATCTTCACTCATTCTGGCCCCTCTTGTCCTCTGGGCTGCGGATTAGATAATCCCCTTAAAATAACAGTCAATCATTAGCCCGGCGATTTTTTTGCCTGCGAGCAGAGCGTGCTGTGCTGTTTCCTGGCATCCTTCTGCAGCCCATACAAGACCCCCAGCCCAGCACAGACCACTCCCCTCTTTATAACCAAAGCCCCTCTGACATGTTGCTGCTCCTGGGACAGCAAAAGCTGCCACTCTGCTCCATGCCCCAGCTGCTGCCAAAGCTGACACACACAATTTGCACATCCTCAAAATGCAGCTGAGACGTTCTCCCATGGATTAGGACTAGGTGTACTGCTTCTGCACAAGCTTATTGGGTGCCATTCATTAAGAAGCCCTTTTTTCCTGATCTGCATAGTTACAAAAGGCAGCTAAACCAGGCAGGGATTGTTTTGCAGTTGGCATAAGAAATTCCACTGCAGCTGGCACAGAAAAAAGCCAGGAGGATAAGCACCGGCATGCCAGGAGCGTTACAGCAGGCAGGCACATTCCTGCACAAAACACACTGATGCCTCCTGAAACAGCCCCTTCTGCCCCTAAAAGGGCAAGACAGCTTCAAGCAAATAAGTGATAGCAAACCCTGCTCTGACAAATGACATCAAAGCGGGCAGTGCCTGGCTCCAACGGGCAACTCTGTGGCCAAGCCAGGAAAGGAGAGCCCAGAGCCTGCAGCCAGGGAATGTCATCTCGCCTGCCAAGGCAGATGGCTCAGCAATGGACCTAATATAGTAACAGATTCATCATGGATGGCCGTGCACAGAAACCGCTTTGCACAGCCACTTGATAGCCCTGCTGCTGCTGGGGTTGCAAAGGGGATGTGGAAGCATCATGCATAATGCAGCGTGATCGCAAAACGGGGCTGCTGAGCCATCCAAGGGACCCGGGGGGACGTGGTGACGGCCCTTGTTTGCACATGATGGAAACTGCAGTGTGAAGGGAGCAAGGAATGGATCATGAATGTGTACTTTCAATCAGCACAGAACACATCCAGTAGGAACATCTGACGGCAGAGCAGCATGTCGGGTTCCTGCCACTCTCATGGTCAGTTGTGAACATCTGCCTGCATGTGTCCTTCAGGACTGGTCTAAGAAAGCATATGCTACCAACAGGAGCATGATGGATGGATTGGATGATCTCAGTGGTCTTTTCCAACCTTAATGTTTCTGTGGTTCTGTGACGGTTGCAATCTCTGGAACGCACTGCTGCTTTCTTCAATATTTTAAGCAGCAAGCCTCACTAGTCTGGGAAACAAATGGCCATGAATGCAGGAGAGTGGCTATATCCAAAGCAAGACTGGATTTCCAAAAGAGATTTCTGGGCTCTGCAAACCCAAACTGTTGAGCTTACAGCAAGGTGAAGTGTAAGAGCCTGCAGGACCACAGCTCAGAACATCTAGCCTTGGTCCCAGCTCTCTCTCCTTCTATAGCACCAACCAATCCAACATCACAGTGTTTGCACCTGAAATCCAGAAAAACAGTCCAATTGCATCACATCCTGGTCCTATTAGAACACAAACGCTCCGCTCACACCAGCCTGCAGCTACCTGGCTTCTCCATGCAATCAGCTCATACTGTAAGCACACCTTTGCCTCCACAACATCCGGACAAGTCCATAGAGTTACAAAGCACACACATGGCCATGACTACACAGAGAGTCAGGATCTCCAACCCTCCGCTCCTCCAAAATGCCTTCACTTCCTCAGAAGGCCCCTTCTCAGTGAGGTTTTTGCCCTTTGGTTTATTACCAAAAATCCCAAAGCACCAACAGGTTTACCACTGGCCATTGCACAAGGAGGAACCCAGCTGTAGGTGCGGCTGCGTGGTGCGTAATTACGGCGCTGAGTGGAGCCATGATGCTTGTGTTGGCATGGCAGCGAGATCACCGAGATGGATGCACAGCATGTGCATGGTCTTGTGCCTCTGTTTTGCTGCCTCCTCCGCAGCAATTTAAGAGGTGCGGCTTTTGGCAATGTGGATTTAGAGGGAAGGAAAAAAAGATCCAGCTCAGCATCATCCTGCTGCCACCAGCAATGTAGCTAAGGGAGATGGTGCAGTTCAGCAGTATGTGGTAAAACCAACTTCCTGGGCAGAAACCCAAGGGAACAGGGTTTGGGACTGCTGATTTGCAAACCATGGCTTTGCCCTGCTCACCTGCCAGGCACTCCATGGCTGCAGCACATGCCTTCATGGAGACCCAGAGAGTAAAGCAGCACTGCTGGAGGAAGCAGCCATGGAGGGAGGGATCAGAGACCATGGGGACACCAGCACGTGGAAGAGGCAGGCTCTGGAGACTGGTTGAGAAGGGTGCAGGGTTCAGCATGGAAGGGTGAGGAGCTCCAGATCAGTGTGTGACAAAGGGTATGTGGACAACTGGCCACGATCCCTGAAGGACAGCCATTACACACATCCCAGCCCTCCAGCTCCCAGTACTGCCACAAAAGTCTCATCCAAGGATGCCCTCAGGCTCTCAGTGGGATGAAAAGCCCATGGCATGGGACAGAGGGGCTGCTCCATAACCCTAATTCTGCTCTTCTACCCCACTCAGGCCAGAGGAGAGGAAGAACTACCATTTCTGATGTGGAGCTGAGTTTACTTCAAAAATACACTCATTAAATTCCTCTTTGCTCCTTGGTACACTCTAGATTTACCCTGAAGAGAATCTGGCATTTGCAATTGCATTAATCATTTTTCCTTTGGCAGCAAGTGAAAGGGTTTCTGAACTGTATTCACAGAACAGAGCCACAAAAGCGTGCTTAGCAGAACGCATTCATGTAATCTATTAAAAATTAACAAATCTCATTAGCATTATTAATTGAAAGCATCAGAGTTCTTGGGTCTCATTCCCCTGCCTGATATCTAGATGTACTGCCTGGGAAATGACCTGCTACCTAAAGGAGCTAGGAAAGAATTAGGAACAAGAAGCTAACCAGGAACAGCCCAAAGCCTCCACAAAGGCATGAGTCAAGGAGAAAGAAAGGAAAAGCTGGAAACAATAGACTATGAACAGATGTAGAGTAAGGCAGGAGTACGTGACTGGGTCAGTGTCCTTCCAGATCCCCTAGTCTGCTCCCAGCACCGATCTCTGGAGACCCCCAAGGCCTAAACCCACAATGTGATCCCTTCTGAACACTCTGCTCCCAACTAAGACATCTAGGACAGTCTTGATTTTGGGAGGTAACAACCTTGGGAATAGCAGAGCAAATTGAAATGCTCCAAATTTCTTCAAATGATGAAAAAGCAATTAATCACACCAAACTTTTCTTCATCTTTGTTCCCTCAGACTCTGCTGGTATTGAAATTAATGGTGTAGCCAGGACCTCTTCCACAATGGGACTAACCTGGGCTTGAGGGAGGCACTCTGCATCTTTTCCATGTGCACTACAGTGAAGTGAAAAGCACAACACGTTGATCTTCAAACTGCTGTTGGCATGTGTAGCCAAAACTCTTTGCTACAACATGACCAGGACAGGCAGCTCCTGCTGATGTTTGATTCTCCAAGCTGGAGACATTTGGTGACTTCTATGCACTACAAAGACATGCCAAGATGCAGACCTAAGGGAAATGTCAATGGTCCTGGCTCCAGCTAAAAGCAGCCCTCGGGGAAGGAGGATGTTTCTCAATGCTCAATCAGAAAACTCACAGCGGTGTTAGGACACCCGGAGACATCTGACCTGTTCCTTTGTGACTCACTGCGTATTGGAACCAGCCTTGAAACACGTCCAGGCCATAGAAATTGGGGTTCTTGGCATCAAGGAGTCATTGTCCCCGGAGATGTGGTACTGAGGGACATGGTTTAGTTGGTATGGTGGGGATGGGTTGGTGGTTGGGTGTGATGATCATAGTGGTCTTTTCCAACCTTATTGATTCTATGAAGGAGGGAACCAGAGAAGTGCTTCTTCAGTCAGAAGGGATTGAGGCTTTGCACAATGTGCTCATTCACACAAAAACCAGATTCCTCCAGGCCATCACTTATGATGCCAAGGTAAACACTTGGGGTGAGGATCCAGGTGACAGTCCAAAAATATGGGCTGAGAACTGCCCTACAGGCTCAGTCCATCGGTAGCAGGCAGGTATGGTCACACACACAGCTTGGCACACATCTTTCCTACTACTGAAGCAGCAACCCAAGGTTTTGTGCTCCTCATCCTCCTGGAACAGCTAACATGGAGTGAAAGGCAGAGCATACAGAGCATGGGTTGAGGTGAGGGCACTGCCAAGGAAAGAAAACTGAGAAGCTCCAGCACTGCCCAGCGTTTTTAATTGCATTAAGCTACTAAAACAAATAAATAAATGCATACAAACCTGGCTTGGCATTAAAATTGAGCTAAAGTAACTCCAACCCATAAAAATGGAGTAATGCTGGAGGCCCTGGGAAACATCACCATGAGCAGCTTTTCCACTTTATATAGAAAAAGAAGGGTTGGGTTCACAGACTGAAACTTTTTAATGGCTCCAGGTCATGTTCACTGTGCTGTGTGCTGGAAGGAGACCCGGGAACAGCTGCTGAAGTCTGAAACCAGGATCTGGCTTTGCACTTCTGCAGCGAGAGAGACCCAAATTAAACCCATCTGCTTACTGGGTGCACACAACGACTGACACAAACCCAAGGCTCGTTCTGGTTCCCTGGGCTGAACACAAACCATGGTGCCAGAGGTTATGCCCACGGGAAGCCCAGTGTCACCCCAGCTGAACACCAGGACACCAGGGCCACAGTGCAGAGCTGGAGCCATCCCACTTGCTCTTCCCTTGGAGCCAAGGGGCTCCCCAGGCACGGTCACAGAGGGACACCCAAATTGCTCAGGAGCAATTTGACTGCAGCTATCAGCCCAGCAGTGAGGTAAGGACAGGACAACACAACAGGCTCCAAGCTCCAGGTCCAGGAGCACCTCCTCCCCCTCCACCCTATCTTCAGCACGCGCAGCTCAGCCTCAGGAATGTCACAATCGCAGTGGAAAATCAAAATAAAAAGGCTACGTAATCCAGTTTGTAAATCCCTTGAAAAACACGAAATCCTCTATAAAACGGATTACAGAGATTAAAGATAGAAATTTCCTGGAAATCAAGAAGCATGTTTCAGCCTCCCTCCTCTCCTCGCCCTCCCAAGAAAGGGAACAGAGGCTCACGGTGCTCCTCCCGCACACGATGCACAACCACACTCTGTCCCAGTAGCAACGTGCTCCTTGTGTGCAGGTGGCCAGTGGGTGTTTCATAATGATTTTGACCTGGCCTCGGCCACCTCCACAGTTGGGGCACCCACAGCTTCTCTCTGCTCTGCAAGCTGCAGTAGTCCGACAACAGCCACAGAGGGACTTTCACCCCTGCGGGCATCCAGCTGGAAAGCATCTTCTTGAATCAAGGCACTCTTCTAACAACCCAGATGTTCCCCTTGGCTATGCCAATGGTGACGACGTTATCAGCTGGAGAAAGCCCAGACACGCATGTGCTGATTATTACTCTGATAGATTAATATCTTAACACACAGATGGTGGTAGCAGATCAATTTCCTGTTGGGAATTTCCACTTAGTGAGAGTTTCTGTACTGCCATTCTTGTTTGGAACAACCAGAACGATGGTGATATTAGCATTCCCAGCAGAGCATGCACTCGAGTTCCCGACCTGGTATTGCTCAAGGACTGGTGCAGCTGCAGACGCCTGTTGGGAGCTGCAGCCCGGTCACTCTGAATGATGCTTACAGAATAAGAATCAAAACACTGCTTGATCAAAAGGACGTTTTATGAACACTGCAGCCAGAGTTGAGTGCTGATGTGAATACTTCCATTCGCCTTTATATTAGCTCCGCTCAGTGCTAATAAAATTAACACCCTTTTAAAGAACACGCTCAATTTTTATTTGCTTCATGTTTGTGTGCCTTATGGCTTTGAAAACATATCCTCTGAACCTCCCCATCACTTCTTGAATGGCGAACCACGTGAGGGTCAGAAAATCACTTTCTGCAGAGGAAGAAGTGGGGTGGCTGCTTGTATCGCTGCTTCACCTGCTTCCACTTGGATTTTTCCAGCAAAGCTTTTGCTTATTTCTTGTTGTTTTGTGGTTTGTTTTGTTCCTCATGAGAGAGGCTAAAGCTGCCAGACCTTTTCTTCCCCCAGCAGAAATCACTCTCTGTAAATAAACAGTTAAGAACCAAGCCCAGCACCAGCAGTGTCAATGCTCCTTTGAATGCAGACAACAGAAAAAACAAAGTGGTGAAAAGTCCAGCCTCCTTTCTCCTCTTGCATTTCACATTAGAAGGAAAATGAACTTTCCAGCCCAGGACGCAGAATGCTTTATTGGTGCAATACAACTATTTAACTCTTCTTTAGAGATGTTCATCTCAAAAGCCAGAGCAGAAAAGAAAAAAACCTTTTACCCCCTTTTATTTATTTATCTTTTTAGTGCCAACTCACCTTAGCTGAAAAGCACATTGAGATTGTAATTATGGGAAGGCCTCATCGAGTAGATTTGTAAACTCAGCTATCGGTCTGAATTACTGGAATTAGCAAGGCTAATTTAATGTCGCTGTTCAAAATAGCTCAGATTTGGAATTTCTTAATGGCCTTAGGAGAAGGAGCCTTTATGCATAGTGCAATCTAGGCTTCATTCTTAGACCAAATTCCTTCTCATAGATTTTGTGAATGCCCTGTTTTGTAGCCAACACAAACTCTGTCCAGTAAAATAATGTAAGGACTCAGAATGAAAGGAGATTAGCTGTTCCCTGCTCCTGTTATTTTAAAGCAGAAATAACTTTGGCTTCTACTGATTCATAGACAAAGCTTGAAATGCAAAGCATGCTCAACTCTAGATTCAGCATGAAAAGGGCCTTAAAATATTCCCGAGTGCAAGTAATGGACTTATTAGAGGGATGAAAAGAGGCACTTTTCACAGAACCCCGAGCTCTTTAGTCCTGTCATATCAATAATCTTGCTTAAGAATTTCATTCTATTTACATTTTGTTGCCTCCAAAGTATCCTGCCTGACTGATATGGAGTGAAACATTTGCACGTTTGAAGAGCTGGTTTATTCCTGGTGGCACTCAGCAGCACTGTGCTGAATGGCTGTGGATCACCCAGCGTGTGCGTGCCGATGTGTGGCACAGTGATGCTGCCCAGCACACACCTCCATCTGACAGCTCACAGCCCAGGAGGTGATTCTCAAAGCTTGCTTAAAAGCATCATCATTAAATAATGACAGTCGGCGGTGCCGGAATGCGCTGTACCTGCAAGCTGTTCTCCTCTCCTTTATGTTTTACACCCACAAAAACAAAGCTGACAATGAGAGGGAGAAAAAAAAAAAAGCTCTACAGATATCAGGAAGGAGATCTGCCTGGCTATCAAAATACGCTTCTTTTTGGTTGGTTTTTTTTTTTTTGCTTCTTTTCTTTTGCAGGGTGGTTTAACATAAAATCAGCACTTTGCTACACGAGGCAGCTTTGCCCAAAAACTCCAAAGCTGCGATAAATGGCCCTTCCAGGACACCTCTGCAAGGTGAGTGGCACTGAGCAGTGGGAGCTCCCATGGACCTGGCCACTCAGAGCTGCTTTGCAAAGCACAGGGACTGCATCTGCATCTCACCCCAAGGCCTCACAGCTCACTGCAGGCGCTAATTACGCTCTCTGCTTTGCAGAGATTAATTAAACACTGCAGCCCCACAGTCCCTGAGAGCTGAGCAAAGCCTCCATTTGCTGATGACTAAAGCTGAGCGGAGATTGCAGCGTGGATCCATAAGCATCAATGGGAGAGCATGGAACAGAACCTGAGTGTCCCAATTGCTATGCAGCAGCATCCCCCCTCTCCAGGATGCTTTTAATTCCTCTAGATGGGTCCCAGCATGCCCCCCTGCATAAGGACTGTTTGAGGCTGTGCTCTGCAATGCTCCCTATGGCTAGACATGGAAAACCAACATGCCAGAAGCAACGTCCTGCAGCCACCTCTCAGTCCCCCTGCACCAAGATGAGCAGCCTGTAGGCCCACAGATACAAGCAGATCCTCAGCTCCTCCAGGAAATCACTGTTTCTTTAGTAATAAATGCCCAGATGAAGTAGGTGACAAGTGCATAAAAAAATATGATATCTGTGCACTGGGGAGCCGGATGGCAAAAGGGGATTGGCAGCCCCTGCAGCTCACAAGAAGTGCTAGCCGTGCTGCAGCTGTAGCCTGGGAAACCCATTAAGACCACATGGGGTGTCAGATTGTATGTAACATGAGTGCTGGGCTCACAGGCACTGCATGACGGCAGCCCCACAATGGAGCCGGGCGGAAAGCAGGACCAAAGGGACCGGAGGTGACTGAGTTTCTCAGCACATGCCTTAGAAGGCAGAGCCTTCACCTCCTGAAATACGGAGGAGCAGGTGAACCAGCACAGCCTCCTTACACTGCAGGTTTGCCCCAAAAGAGCTGAGCTGCAGGGGAAGGCAGCAGGATGAAGAGGATGCTCAGAATACCACAAAGTCATGGGGTGGCTCAGTGTGAGAAAGCCCCTCTGTCCTGTATCACCCACTGTAAGGTGCTGCAGAGCAAGCACTGGGTTGCACAGGGAGAGCAACCCACCAGCACAGCTGTGCTCCCACCCTGCACCCAAAGCACTGAGCTTCCAGAGGCAAGCAGAGGGAAGCACCACTGTTAGGTGCTAAGGTGCTACCCAGCACTGCTGCAGTCATCAGGTGCCCCCCAGCTCATCCTCCTCTGCTCTAAGAGCCCCATCAATAGTAACATTGGAGAGGACATGGTCCCACATCAGCAAACCTCTCCCAGTCCAGTAAAGTGGAGAAGAACAGGAGTAGGGGTGGCCAACCAGGTTCCAGTGATAGTGATTGAGGAACCCCCAGGCAATCCCACAGTGCAACCCCAACACCCCATATCTGACACCACAGGACATGGATAAGTATTTTTATGAAGAAGTATCTGCACTTTGATGTTACGCCAGAGCTAACCCTACTGCCACTAGCAACTGAAACCACCTCCCACCTCCTGCTTCCCACCCCAAGCACAGCAGTTTCCATTCTGCACAGAGAAATGCCTCCTTGCTATCTTTTCAATTTTATTTGTCAGTACACAGAACCATTTTTCTTCTTTCCACATTTTCTAATGAATTCTGGCAGGGATGGAGCTGTTTGTAAATCACACAAGTATTTGTTTTACTGGAAACATCTGCTTTAACACATTTGTCTTGAAAAAAAAAAACAAAACACATTTTATTTTCTTTTTTAAACAAAGGTATTAAGCTGCAATGTAAATTGGGCACATCTGTTTATGAGTCACTGGAATAGCACTGCCTCCAATGCACCAGATCACACGGATCTCCAGGGGCCTGATCCAGCAGAAATTGGAAACTTACAGCTCGCTCTGCTCCCTTTTCCGGCACTACTTCCCATAGAGCGCTGCTGGCTGATTCAATAAATTAAGGCTGCTAAATAAGAGAGGCCTACTTAACATCTGCCGATAGCATGAAGCCCAGTGGGGCAACACACTGCAGCTCTACGCTCTACAGGTTGCCCAAGGAGGCTGTGGATGCCCCATCCCTGCAGGCATTCAAGGCCAGGCTGGATGTGGCTCTGGGCAGCCTGGTCTGGTGGTTGTCGACACTGCACACAGCATGAGGGTTGAAACTGGATGATCACTGTGGTCCTTTGCAACCCAGGCCATTCTATGGTGATTCTACACACACCTAAGCTGCATTGGTGAGAGCACCCGAGCACCCCCAGCTTGTTTGCTTTGTTTGCTGAGTGGCACTGGGCACACCTCAAGCCTCTCTTTGTCTTTGCACCAGCAGAAATAAAGCTACAAGTTCAAGGAGTGGCAACTGAATACAACATCAGCTGCCCACTGACAACAGACACTGAACCACAAGCAAAAGATCTGCCCTGAGAACAGAGGGACAGCATTTCTGCTCCAACTGCGTTCTTTCACATCCTCTGCACTCACGTTAGCAGATGATTTATGTGGTCAGGGGAAGAGGAAGAAACATTGCAGGCTGTGTTCTGCTCTGACATCAGGGAGCACACAACAAAACTTTTTTCTTTACTTTTTACCAGAACTATTTACATGGAAACCAGGAGAGGACAAACAAATGTACCGAAGCCGCAGAGCACTCAGAGGAAGGTTATCAGAGGCAGAGGATGTTACTCAGACTCTGATTCTAACCACCAGCTCCCACCTGCCAGCTGCAGTCTGCATCACACTATAGTCCAACATCATGCTTCAGCAGTTGTCTGACTCCCCATGCAGGAAGCGTCTTCAGCATCCACATCACACAAGAACTCCGAAAGAGCTCCAAGTCCAGTGGTTTTACAGAGACTCCATTAAAACAAGAAGGAAGGGAAAAAAAAAACAAATGAAAAAGGATGAGCATCACATCGCGGTTGTGATTTACATCTTAGGAATCCTGCTGGGCCTCCTGTGCTGAACCTGAGCTGGTGACATACATGCTGGTAGTCTGTCCAGATGCCAAAGCAGCTGGAGCTCTGAGCAAGTGATGACCCACAGCAGCCAGCAGTACCTGCCACCACCATGCATCCATCCCAGCACATCTGGCCAGCAGCAAACAATGGCACGTCATCGTGCAAGGGAACAGCTGGCCAAGGGGTACAGCAACACTCTGGGCATGTAGAAGCTTTCAGCAGCCAGGGAAGGACAACCAGACAGAATCTTTGGATAAAGGGAAAATAAAGGCGCTGCTGGCAAGCGATGTCCTCAGCTGCGCTTGTATGCATGACGTATGCTGGGCGCAGACCCAGGCTCCTGCTGCAGCTGCCCCACGTAGGGGGACCCATGCAGGGAGCATCTGGGACAGTAAGATATTGTCAAGGGGCCTAAATACCACTGAAGTCATTTTCTGAAACAACAGAAGCCAGTCAAAATGCCAGATTTCCATTGCAATGTGGAATGTGCTACTGTTCCAAAGCAGAACAAAGGCAAAATATGTCAAAAAAGAAAAAAAAGAAAAAAAAAAAAAGAAGAAAAAGGCAAGCTGACATAGAGAGGCCAAAACATACGACTCCAACAAAAGTTCCATCAACTCATTTGAATTTCATCTTTCCTGTGGTATAATTAAATACGTAATCTGAAGCACACTTATAGACAAAAAGCCTCTCCAGAGCACAAGCTGACAATGTGACATCCTGAAATGGGCAAACAGGCTGTTTCTGCATTTCTCTGCTGCAAGAGCAGAGAGAGATGCTTCAATTTATTTCCAAAACAAAAAACCTGTCCAAAACCCCGGCATACTTCACTGCAGCTCAGTTCCAGCACAGAGGTATTTTCAAATCACAGCTTCCCATCAGAAAGCTTCCAACCTGCTCTAGGAGCATCATGGCAGCAGGTTAATTATTGGGGTCTGCTCCATTTAGCCCCAGGTAAGATATGCCTTATAACTCCAAGCTGGCGAGGCTGATGAATGTGGCTTTTGCAAATCCAAAAGCGCATGTCTGCAAGAAATCTTTTGCTATCGAGTAAACCCATCTGCACTCCACTTCAAGCCACAAAAGCCCTGGAGACCACAAAAGCTCAGGCTGGATGGTGACTGCAGAGCACAGGCCACCAACACCCAGCACATGGGAAGGAAGACATCTCCCCTCCAGCTCACAGCTCATTTATCTCCCGCATGAGGGGTCGTGGAGCTGGTGGGGTCTAAGGGGGAATCGACGGAGCCAGCGCTCAGATACACCTGGCTCAGTTCGTGTTACTGCTAGTATTGGCCCCAGCAAGGCTGGCAGATACATGCATACAGGTCACAGCTAATGCAGAGCAGTTGAAGAGAGCTTCTTCCTGACGAATGATGAATTCCCCTGTTTCTGACACACACGGAAAGCGAACAGAGCGGTGTTGACTCAGTAACCGATCGTGCCCTGGTAATACAGGAACTGACGAGTGATTTGCAGGTCAGACCCAAACGCAAGCTGTTTTTACTCACAATTGCAGCAAAGAAGGGTTGGGGAGAAGAGAGAAAGAAGAGAGAAATAAAAGAATTAACAACACAGAGTCCTGAGAGGTTTCTCTGGAGGAACATCCCTGTCTCTCTTTTCACTATCTTTTCAACAAGGGCTAAAAAAAAACCCACACAGATTGGAGAGAATCAACCACTAGCATCAGACCCCAGGATGTGTTCTTGACTCCATACAAGCTCCAGGTGCCCCTGCTTCATGATATCATAGAATCATTCATGTTGGAAAGGACCTCTTAAGACTGCAAGCCCAAACTGGGAGGCAGTACACAAGGTGTGGCTCCAATTCAAACCTTGCTGCTGCCTCCAGCCCAGTCCCCAGCACCATAGTGACATGCTCCAGAGCACCCCAGTTTGGGATCTCATGCCACACCAAGAAGGGCCACAAATCACAGCCTCATTTATTACATCCCTGTAATCACTCTTATCAGCTTACCTGCAGTAAGGCATTAGTAAAAGCCACTCATGAAAGGGGCACTCTCTCCTACGTGAAAAGTCAATCAACATGTTGTATTGTTATCGAGCTCACAGACAAACCTCTCTTTGTACAGCAACCAGCACAGATACGATGCCCTGGCTATCGGTGTAAGGTTATCTTGTCAGCCCATTAGCAAGAACCACCTGTTCTGCTTCTGTCTGAAATATCCCCTTACTGACATCCCTTAAAAAGAAATCCATTTAAACTATTTCGTCTTTCTTGGAAGAAAAATGGCACAAAAAAAAAAATAAAAAAAAATAAAGTTAGTACTGAGTTAGGAAGTGTGTTTCGCAGCTTCTGAAGAATTCATGCATTTTCAAGTCACAGAAAAACAGATTCATCATTCCTTACGGATAAATATGACTATCACCACTGCAACTGGGCAGATCTCTGCATACTTGAAATTGTTCAGATGCGTTCAGTCATGTAAAATGCTGCACTCAGTAACGCTTTAAAGATACATCAGCTCCCAAATTACACTGTTGAAAAGCGTCTCCTCAGTACACTGTTCACAGCTCCACGTCCCCCAATCACCATATACTGAGGCCAAGAACCAGCCTCGTCTGCCCTGATTTGAGATTCCAGAAGTATTTAGAACAACTTCTGCCCACACTGTGATTGCGACACACGTGTTTACGGTCAGGTGACTATCAGGGATTTAAATGCCCTCCACCGATCCTGCTTTAATAAACCTGCTATTCTATTCTTTGCTTTGGGTCAAAGTGGAAGCTGGCTCCTACAGATGCAAGATACAAACTGCTTGGTTTCATATACACCCACAACCACAACACTAAAAACGTTTGAGAGAATAAATCAAAATAAAATACAATTAAAAACCAGAAAAATAAGAGCATGGAATGAATATACCCAGTGGATTTACTTGCCAATTTCACAAACATTCTCGGCATACACATAACTTATCTCAAAGTGCATTCTTATTTGAAGAGATGAACCTCCTTCAGACCTCCCACTCCTTCAGAGGAACTCTCAGTATAGAAGTTGCAAGAAACCATTAAAATGTACACATTATGTGTACCGAGAGGCCTGGCAGACCCACATCACCACCAACAGCCAGCCAAAGAGTGCTAGAAACACCTCTGCTCTGAAAGCCTACGGGTAAAAAAATCACTGTTGCTGATTTCCATAGTGAGTTAATGAACTTGACACTCAATTACAGCATCAGACAACTGCTTCCCCCCTCTCTCCTCACTTGTATTTGGACAAGAACAGAACACCTGACTCCCAATCAAATATTAATTAAAAGGAGAAATTTCAACAAACATAAAAACTTAAAGCAAAGCTAAGCAATAATCAAGCTATTGCACTGTCTTAATGGGTACCGTTCCAGCACTTCCATTGGGATAATCCAGCTGACATTTAGCCTGGCCATTTTTTTCACCCTGGGGCAGGACGGATGCCTTGTAATGCAGCATCTCTGCAGATGGGGTATTCTGAAGTAAATCTGGTGTTTGAAAATGTCTTTTTCAGCAGACAGATAAACAACCAAAGGAACTGGCTGCCCAGGCATCAGGCAGAGCAGCATCAGCAGATACCTGCAGCTCGGATACGGGCACCCTGAAGGCATTTACAGAGAAACAAGCACTGCAATAAAGAATCTGAAGAGGTGATCTTGTAAATATTTTACATTTTGCTGGTCTGCCTCCAAGCAGTGAGAGAGAACCAGCAGACACAGAGTGTGAGAAACCAGGGTAATGAGAGGAACACGACCAAAGGAATTAGACAAGGTTTTCTGAAACAATTCTGCAAAGTGGATGCACCAGTGGTCAAGTCAGAAACCATTAAGAAGTTACGGATCTTGGAAAAGAGAGGGCTATGCTATGTCTGGGTTTCATTGTGGGCTGCAGACAAACCCCACAGAGGAGAAAGAGCAGAAAACAAGATGCACCCCGAGCACCAAGTCAGCAAACAGGGCTCCAGCTGCAAACTCCCTTGGCCCTTATAAGCAACGAATGAAGATGAGAAAGGCAACACCCAGTGCTGTGCAGCCGGAGCAGTCAGGCAGAAGAGCTGTTTTACACACACAAAGCACCAAGCCATCCTTATATATCTTTATTGCACACATCCATCCTTATACCTCTCATGGGATGAGGCCAACTTCCCTTCTCAGGATAAACTGTTTCTACTCAGCGCTGCCAAATCCATCTGTTCCCAAGACTACTTTTGTTACTGCCTAACACAGATACTTTGGAAGGGTAAATCTTCCCCCTGTCCCCTGACCCTGCTTGCTGGATCGCTTAAGATATTCCCGGGTGTTCCTCCAGACACTAAAAGGCACATTTCTACCCCAGTATCTCCACGATAGCCTACAGGCAGCTCAGGGCAACACCAGTTCCTACTACAGCTGCTCAGCAGAGGAGCATCTTCAGCACCTATGTTTCATTTTCAGGCTTACTGGCAGTCGGCTCAGCAGTTATAAGTGGCATCATGAGTGAGAATGCCAGAGGTGAGCTAATTAGTGGGTGGCTGTCTGGAGCAGCAGCTTCCCCAGGCTTTGCTTTGGGTACACAGTGTAGGATGACTGATCTCAGCAGTGTGAGGATGTTTGTAAGCACAGCTTTCTGGAATACATTCACACCGACTAATGATTTGGGGGGGAAAAATGCTATGATTTATTCACTGGCATGCTTTGCCATTGGTGTGGCGTAAATACACGCACACGTCTGGACACATCTCTATTTTTGGAGCTCTGTGCACAGGGTGCTGGGTCCACGGTTACTCCATTGACAAACAGGAAGCGCTCTTCACCGAGCTGGAAGGCTTTCAATCCTCCTCTTATTGTAAACATTATCTGCCTTCAAAATCCTTAATATGTTGCAGATGTGACAAACAATAAAAGACCTATCATAAAAAAAAATAAAGCTTGCCATCTCCGTGTTTCCCACTGGGGCACCATAATAATGAATTTATTAGCATACAGCACTCACCAACATATGTTTATAGTCGCTCACAAACTTTTGACTTGACAGTTTACAAGTATGTTTAAATCATTAGGTTAAGTTGAGTGTCCAGTTATTACAGGGTCATTATAAATAGGAAACAAAGGTAGCATTTTATACAACAGGCGATAAATCAAAACTGGGCTGTATTCAAGAGTGACTTTGTTTGAGGATTTTTTGCTTTCTTTTTTGTTTTTAGATCTCCACATTTCCCAAACCTTTGGAGACCCAAACTATGGAGCAGGAGAATCACAGAATCACAGAATTACCCGGGTTGGAAGAGACCTCAAGGATCATGTAGTTCCAACCCCCCTGCCTAGCAGGGCCACCAAACATACGCCTTTGAGAACCACATGACGGAATCATAAAGGCTGGAAAAGACCTCTAAGATCCCCAAGTCCAACCCCTACCCACCCCCACTATGCCTGTAACCACATCCCTCAATGTCACAGCTCCATGGTTCTGCAGCACATCTAGGGATGGTGACTCCACCACCTTCATGGGTCACTTCAACCACCAGCACAGACACAGCATCCCAAGGACCAACTTTTTGGGTGGTGCATCTTCTCATGCACAGACCTTGGGCATGGCCAACTCTGCTCCAATCTCCAGATAAACCCAGCACCCACTTGCACACAGCAAATACACTGTAAGTACTCAGTGGCAGCGCAATGTTAATGTGTCTCGTTAAGGCCTTGATCTTACACAGTGATCCCACTGCAAATGAGATTTTAAGGGTCAAGAAGCCATGGCATGCTGTCCAGACGTGGCCCACAGCCTCACTCTGCAGGACCACGTGCTTTTTGCTGTGTTGCCCTTGGATAACAAGAGGACATGTGCAGCAGAGCTGCCTGCCAAATCCATGTATAAGGCAGAGCCAGCGCTCAGCAAGGGAGTTCTCTGCTGCTATCACGGGGCCAGGGATATTTCCTCTTGAGCTGAATCAGACCACTAAGAAAACCAATCATTCAAATGCATTCCCTGACTGCAAACCTGAGGGTGAGCAGGGGAATGCATTTAAAGAGAATTTGCATGCTTGATCACTCTCTCTGCTAGGACACCTGCACTGCTGGCCATCCAGCCCTGCTGCCTTCATGCTGCCGCAGGGAACCTCAGCAACTCAATCCCAGCCACTCCCAGTCTCTGCGTCTCTATTACAGGGCAACCACCTCGGGAAGGAGGGAGACAAAGCCACGCCAAAAGCAGAAGTTCACTGCAAAAAGTATTTCCAGATTTCAAAGCCTGGCATCGTTTCAAGTCGGCATGCTAACCTAGAATTTAGAATTTGTGGAACTGGGGGGAGATGTGGAATGGTTTCTGGTCCCTTTTATTTTGTGTTACGTACATAAGATATGATGGAAAAAAAGATAATTGAAAAACACCCCTTTCAAAGTCAAAAAAGAAATGTTCTTAGAGTGTTGAAAGTATTTCCACATCATCAGCAACTTTTCCCAGGCTTGTTTCCAACATAAAACTTGAACAGTGTCACTGTCTATCCTGTACCAACCAAACACGATTCTGTCACTGTCAGATCAACTTTACCTTTCTACTCTAAGGGAGAACACATCAAAAATGAGTATCATAGCATACACAGCTGAGGAAGAACCAGAAAGTCTCTGTGGCCCAAACCATGACACAGTGTTGTCCACCAGGCCAGCCAGTGCCCAGAAGCTGCGCTGCCCAAACACAGCTCTCCCAACAGCCTGATAGGCTTAACCTGCCGGGACACAGTGCCCCAAGCCATGGCTGCTTTTCCACTGTGTTAATATTTACCCATTCTTAGCATAGTCAGCATCAAACACCCTCCAGCAGAGTAGCACAGGGAGGATAAGCCCTCTTTTCATGTAACATGTTCGCATACCGCAGTGACAAGAGAGGTCTAAATTGCCAGACAGGCAGGTTATCTGGGGATCAATACAGTGATTAAACCAGCCTACAGAGATAGAAAAAGGCAGAGAGGATTATACACACAGCTGATGATATTATGGGAAAGGCTGGAAGAGGAAATCAGAAACACATTAAAATAGCATGGAAGTGTGATGCAAAGATGGTGGAAAATGAAACACGTATCTCTGCACTCAGCTCAGGACAACATGGATCACCTGCGTTTCCTTAGCATACACTTTGATATTGAGTACTTGGATGAAAGAAAGGACATTTTATCCTTCTCTGAATGATACGTTTCTCTTTCAGACCTGGGTTGGCGAACTTAAAGAGCCTTTTCCTTCTCCAAACCAATATTTGAATATATGTATTTTATATACTTTACATAATGTGTCAATAATCTTTGATATGAAACGGGCATTTGATATTTCAGCTCTCACTTCATTAAGGATATTTTAATTATCCCAGGCCAATGGAAGGAAGTTTATAAACATCTGTGCTTCGTTTAAGAGCCCAAATTTCCCTCTTAAACTTCAAAGCTGTAAAGCTGATTTTATCCAGGTTCGGTTGTCTGGTCTCTCCAAGAGCACAGAGCTGAGACCAGCATTAATTGGGTCAAGCTTCCAGCCACAGCCCGCCAACCAGCAGACACCACACACCCACCATGGATGTGGTGGTCTCACTGGTGTGAGCAGGAGGGAGGATGGCAGTGGTTAGGGTGTCAGGAGAAGGCACCCACCCACCTTTCTGTAACTGCTCAAGTCACAACTGGACCTTCCCTTCCACCTCCAGCGGGTGACCAGAAAGAGGTGACCTTACTAATTACGTAGCCATGAAGCATCAGGACACCCACCCCTAGAATCTTCATCCCCATTACCTGCTAAGAACCGAAGCTGGTTCCTCACTCGCAGCTCTCCATCCCCAGAGCCTCTGCCACAGTCATCTTCATCATCACAGTCTCCACTCTCCTCTTCCTCCTCCTCTGGAGTTTTGCCTGCAGCTTTTCGGTGGGGCAAAGCCATCCCTTTGAGCAGCTGGAAAACAGCATGTATCACGGTTATTGAACAGCTCCCAACACCCTCCCTACTTCTTCATCTCCTGCTTGCAGGATTGAGTGACAAGGCTCCACAGAACCACAACAGTGGGCTAGGTTGGATATTTGGAATATTTCTTCTCAAAGAGTGGTGAGCCATTGGCATGGCTGTCCAGGGAGGTGGTGGAGACACTGTCCCTGGAGGTCTTCAAGGAATGTGCAGATGTGGCACTGAGTGACATGGTTAGTGGACACAGTGGTGGTGGGGTGGGTTGGACTTGGCGATCTTAGAGATCTTTTCCAACCTTAATGATTCTATATGACCCTGGTGCGTGCCTCATGCCAAAGCATCGAAGGGCTCCAGTTCATTCATGGGCAAACATAAAACCCCCACGGAACAAACAGGAGAAAGAAATAAAACCACCCTGAGAAACTCCATCCTTTGGTTTTTCTCTGGTAGGACACCTACCAACCAAAAAGCCCACAGGTCACAGAACACACTTCCAGAACTGAGTTAGATGAGTTCTGAGTGGGGGCAAAGCCCTGCAGGAAGTCAGACACAGAAGCAGTGGCACAGCTGAGCCCAGGCCAGTGATCAAGGGCAAGCTGAGCTCAGCCCCAGGCTTGGTTACTGCTGCGCCACTGTAAGTCTGCATGCTGCCAGATCAACATAAAGTGACCTGTTGGAAAGCACCATGGAGCTGCTCTCAGGGATTACTGCCCATCTGAGGGGTAGCATGAGGGACAAGAAATGACAGATCCCTCTGGCACCACTTTGGGAAACCAGGACAGCTCTGTATGCTGCAAATCCCACAGCAGAGATCCCTCATCCTGGCATCACCCTGCCTGGGGCAGGCAGCACAGTGATGGGAGCACCCAGAAGATGCTTACAGAAATGAGCATTCTAAAGTGGTGGATTAAGGCAGGATTTGACTTTACCTGGTAAAGCAGTGCAGTGAAAGAACCCATAATCCACATCAAGCATCTCCGACATTTCCAAGCAAAGCCAAAATCAGCAAAAAAACAGCTTCAGAGCTTTCAAGCCCTAACTGCTTCTGATAGGTTGCACATCACTGAGCAGGGGCTGGATACCTCCACTGAAGGTCAGGGGTGCTCTAAGCCACGGGTGGAAGCTCTCAGCACCATCGTGCAGTGCGTGCAGAATTAGACACATCTTTAAGATATTGCCTTCCTCTTCCCACTGACTTTCCTGATTTTGCTCTTGCTGAAAGAACCCAGTGATTTCATCACCAACCCAGCTTCCCTTTGAAAAAGCGTGAGTCAGACCATTAATATACACTGAAAATTTCTATCGCTACCACTACGCTGTTAAAAGCCTCTCAAGTTTAATCTCTGCATTAAAAAAAATAATAATAATAGAGAAAAAGGATAAGTAACAGAGAAGATATTGCAAAATGGGAGCCTTCTGCTTACTTCAGGACTTTAGTTGGTTCCAGCTATTGCAGCAATATGCGTGCCTTTCAAGGCATTTTTTAATATCTGGAATCTAGGTTATATTTTTAAACTATTAAGCAAGTCTTAGAAAACAGTTCCTAAAATATTTAGCTGCTGAAGTTTATACAGCCTTGGAGGAATGCTTTCAGCATCTGGCTCTCTGTCCACAGCAGTGTCCACATACCTTATTGTTTATATTAGAGCAGCATAGTGTAATGAAAAACAAATGGCTCCAAGTGAGACCGCTCCAGCTCCCTGCTGCACCCTGTGGGGAGCAGCACCATGACACAGCTCTGCTGCACGGGTCCACATTGAGCATCACCCATGGGTGACAAAGGGACGTGGCAAGGATGAGGGTTTTTCCTTATATATGTTTCCCCAAAGGTGACGTGTAGCCTTGCACACCTGAATCAGAGAGCACGGCCCCTCAGCAGTGCTAGCCGGTGAAGTGCAGCTTCAGAGATGCATTTTCTTGGCGCATCCAAGCTCAGATTGCCCAAGCTCTCAAATCCAGAGCCTTATTTTATTTAGAAGCTCACAGGCCTTTCCCAGAACACAGCGTGACCATGAGGAGAAAAAAGTGATATCCATACATACACCAGTACAGAGCTGGGCATAGTGTGGGGCAGACCTCACGCAAACCAAACACGGCGGCTGCTCAGCCCTTATCACTCTTTGCATTTCTCCCCTCCAAAGTCAGCCCACAGTGCTTAGGAAATGTTTGTAGACGTAAAACTCAGAGGCACAGCGTGCACTTGCACTTGCTGCATGTAGACCTGCTGGTTCTCACGCTGAGGGACCAAGGAGCACTGTGGCTCATTCAGACACATGCCAAGAACAGACAACATCCATCGAGTCCTGCAATGCTGTAAACAAAGACTTCAGTAACAAATAAGCACACCATAAATACAGACTTTATCAACCACACACCTAACAGCACAGCTCAGATCACAACGTATCAGCTGAAAAATACAGTGAGAGTGCCCCACACAACTTAGGACTCACTGCCCCAGTGAGTCCTGAGTACCACCACTGCAGGATGCTCCCATTGTACCTGAAGCATGAAGCACACCAGCAGGAACCTCACTGTGCACCTCAGCAGCATAAATTCCATTACCCATAACAGAGGCATAAGGAGCTTTCTGGCAGAGAGAATAAAGTTTTGGGATATTTTCAGATTTAATAAGCTCACAGGGGTGGGAAAATATTAGAATTTTTCAGTTGTTTTCATACATTAAAATCACTCTTTCTCATATTTCTATTTCTTTTCTTGGCATGCTATAAATTAGCAGCTGAATTTCTCAGCCTTGGTAGCCACAATGAAATGGGAACTTCCCAAGAAACAACACATGGGCCTCAGTGTAGCCAAGCACAATCTGACCAGTGTCTGATGGGCACAGTGATGCACGCGAGAATCAGGATAGCCTCAGCCCTGCAAACCTACTTGGGCATCATCTCACCCATACAGCAAGATATTGAACTGAGGGACATGGTTTAGTAGGAAATGTTGATGATGGGTAGACAGTTAGACTGGATGATCTTGGAGGTCTTTTCCAACTTTGGTGATTCTGTGATTCAAGGGTCACTGACATAGTGTGAAGCACAATAAAGTCCTATCAGGAGAGCAGGACCAGCAGTATCGCCCATCAGGTCCTTCCCTGATAGCACAGACAGGAAACCTAGTGGGTGGGAATCTCAAAGTACAATCTTGGGCATTTATATAGAGAGCGCTGCTGGGTGCCATGGCTTCAGCTGGCACAAAATCATGGCCACACTGAACCATTGCACAGCCACCCAGCACGGTCTGTGTGCTTTATGAAGTTATATTCGGATCACTGAACATAGCTTCTCCATCCTTAAATAGCAAACAGAGATGACTGCTACCCTAACATTACAGTTAATTCATGTCTTGTGGTGTACAGACTATGGTAAGAGACAGGAAAATACATAGTCTGGTGATCGCTAAAGTAGTACGTAATAGCGAGATAGCTTCAACTTAATCACAATTACCCAGCTGCAAGAGTTTACAATCATATCTGCTCTTCTCTGCTAAACCATAATGGCAAAAATACACTGTAATGTACCCAATGTAAACCAGAGTGCTAATTGTGGGAGCCCGTGTGTATGCACACGTCTCAGAGGTGTCTGTGGGGCACCCATCTCCCATCTGCACTGTAACCATGGGAAGAAGCATATGGGCCACATCCTATGCTCCCAACTACAAGATCCACCAGCTCAAACACGTGCTGGATTTGTGTCCAAAAATCATTGCTCTCACATCCTACCCTAACCCCAGACACGTGGACACTGGCACAAATATTTGTTCCTCAGTTTGTCCTGTGATCTCCCCCCCCCCGCCCCCTAAAAAAAAAAAACAACAAGCAAGATCAGAAGAGCGTGCCGAGCATTTCTGCAAGGAAAGCTCCCCAGGGTGTCCCAGCGTGATTTATACCATTATTCATAACCACGCAGTGACCAGACACAAACAGATGCAGCAACGTGGGGTAATGACTCAGCTGGAGTTGGACGGGCGACAGTATGTTGAAATCTTTATAACTCCTCGTGCTTAACAACCACTTCACTCAGAGCTCCCCATCCCAGCAGCCCCCTGAGCCACCTGGCCTTGTTTTTCCACTTTCAACCTAAACAAGGAAGGCTGCAACGTACTTTTTATCATTAATCTCCCGTCTCCAAAAAGAAATCAACGTTGTGTTCTTTGGACTGCAGTTCAACAGTCGTTTTCTCATCTTGGAAACTATGCTCGCAGTATTGCAAATATCAATTTGAGCAATACCAGAATTGTGTCCACAAATTCAGATGAAATATCGGCCATGAGATACAAGCACTGTGCTCCTTTAGGGCAGAAATCATCCCTTTCAACAGACTTCAAAAATATGTAAAAGCAAAGAGAACAGCCAAACTGATTATTAAGGGGAATAGAAGACTTTTAGAAAAACATTTAATTCCTTCGTGAGTTTAGGGGAGAAGTCTGATTGATATTTGTAATCTTTCGGTGGACAGAGCTGTCATTTAATTTAGCTTGCATGACTGAAAGAATTTAATAAAAGTGTTCCACTGAGTTTTGCTGAAATTCTTTGCGTGTTTGTAGTAAGCCTCTGGAATATGATCAAACCTAAGAAGCTGGAGAGGATGGAGACTGATCTTGCAGCTAAAATAATATTCAGAATTGCAATATACATTTAGAAATCAAGCATTCACATCCAAAGACCTTCACAGCAGAAACTCTCTGGGCGCTGAGCCACACAACGCTTCACGTCATGAACCAAACCAGCATGGCCAACCAACCTCTTGTTCTGCTAGGCACCTCGCAGACGCTCAGCTCAAGAGCTGTGAGCAGAACATTGGATGCCATCCTAATGGAGGTTTGGTAAGGAGCTTGGAGGAGCAAAGCTGTTCATTCTCCTCACTTTCAGATACCCAACACAAAGGCCACCACACGTTCCACCCAACTCTTACAAGTCCCAGCAGGTCAGGTTTTTCTATTTTAAATTCCAGCCTGCTGAAAACATTGTCTAAGGGGAGAAAAATAGATCTTGTAGCCAATCCTGACCTTTAAATTCGCAACACTGACTAATTTATGGGTGGCTTTTAAATCAGGGCAGCATCATGGGAAACGTGCAGATTTTCACACGATACTGTTCCCTGTTAACAGCTCATTACAATGTACAGAAGTATATTCCCATTATGAAATACAGCTGGAGTTGTTTTGCTTACGAAGGTCATTATCTGATCACCAGCGAGAACCAACGCAAGGAACCCATTTTAAAAGCCTGAAGTTGAGGACTATTTGAAAACTCATGTGTTTTGAGTTTTGTGGCCTGATCATACACAAGCATGCAACAAGGAGAATCAATTCTCTCCACTTCCTTTGCTTATTAGCCCTAGAAATAGCACGGAAAAAATTATCTTTTATTAGCGAATACTTCTCTTATTATTTAACCAACCCTCACCATGGAATTCAATGATGCCCTCCTCGCCACCTTCCCATTTCCCATCTCCATTCCTTTTCATCTTCTCTGTGGGCAGAAGGCCTTGGCGACACAGAAGCAAGCACAAGCCAGAACTCAATACAGCATCACCAGCATCAATTTTACTTGCTTCTTTCTGAGCTCTGAAGAGCTTTTTCCATCTTGGGCAGCAACAAAATGCAACACACATTACGGAGATACCCAGTGTTCCCTGGCACAGAGTACCAAATGCCATTACAAATAAGGGAATTTAAAACCTTAAAAATACATGTGAACAGCAGGGTCTGTCTTGTAAGAGTGAGTGCACGTGTGCATGCACAGATACCACCGCCCTGCTGACTGCATCAGCCCCAGACAGAAGGGTCCATTGTGGCCCATCTTAGCCATGCAGACGTGGCAGAGGAGAAACCTGCTCCTAATTGTACTCCTGTTTCAAGCTCAGCACAAGGAGCAATTGCTAATCAAACATTAATAATGGGGAAGCAGGCTTTGGACCTGGAAAAGTCATTTTCAGTGCTTAGAAAAACAATGAGTTGGGCACGTCAGCTGTTTTATCAGCTGCCCAGAAAGCAAATTCTGCACGTCCCCACACTGCCTGCTTCAAACCATTTCGTATTTGTACACTGCTGAAGCTATAGTCAGCAGACCAAGCCCCAGGCAGCGTAACAGGGAAAGGAGGGCTCATTCTACATCACGCTCTTTGACCGAAAACAAGAAGTGTTTTACTTTATTTCCCTCAAAATGCTGTTTCCTGGAATAGGAGGAAACCTCTGCTGCGCCCACCTTGTGCCACTGGCATAGCAGAGCCCCCTGTACTGCTGTGCAGACTCCAAGGAGATGCTCTCAGCTGCCATAAAGCAGTTTTTCTGGTTACTCTTGATAGCCTGAAAATGCCAGTGACAGAAGTGAGTTACTGGCCAAAGGGTGGCCCTATGTTATGGATCATCAGCTTAACTCCAGATTAGCTATCAAATCTGACAACATCCCTATGGGTAAAGCAAGACAGATAAAGACCCCTAAATGTTGGCAGTAATTTAAATGAGTCCACACTGGACAGTAAATCTCTGTCGGCAGCAGAAATAGCTGCCAAGCCACTATGAATCGCTGCAGTTTGGTGACTGCTGGCTTATGTCTGGGGTAGGATGTGCCTGTGGACGTGGAGGTTAAACCCTACTGGCACCAGGATGGGCAGAGGGACTGCTTTCCCTAGTACAGAAAGTATTACTTCCCCAACCCAAACAAATGCTCATCCATCACAGGGCATGAGGGAAAAAGATTACTTGGGCTTTACGATCAGCTCATTCACCTTGTAGGCAGTTCCTTCCCCTTCCACCTCACAGCTATTTATGGCATCAGTAGGAAGGAGCAGAACAGTGCAGGGCTGAGCAGGGTCCATCCCTGCCCAGTCCTGTGGCCACATCAGGGCCAGTGCTGCAGATGCTGCTCTTTTGGAGATGAGGAGCAGCTCCTTCTCCTTTGCATTTCATTGCACATTACCACTGGTACTTCATCATCCTTTCCTACACACCTCTGCCCGCTTCCATTAAACAGAGGTCTCCTTCAGACTCCAAAATCAATCATTAACTCCAACACACTGTTGCATTAGGGAGGTAATGTTTCATCACCTTCCAGGAGTCTGTCTGGATCTTTTCCTGCCAGGATCGGGCTCCTACAAGCTACCAAGTCTCTAAAGCTAAAGTAGAAACACAACTTTTTGTGCAAAAGTTCCACTGCAGCTGCTCTGAACTTTTTCTGGCTGACCTGCACCATTTCCTCAGTTTCTGCCACAGGACATATAACTGCTGGAGATTTGGCATCACTTAAGCCAAAGCACCTCATGCCCCATTGCAGGTATGGTGAGAGCTTCTGGTGCTCAACACAGGAGCCAGTTGTGCCATTTGCCTTTCCATCTCCTTCTCCTCTGCTCAGCATCACTAGACAGAAGGACATGGACCCATTTCTCTCCGTGCCAAGCAGCCACCCCTCAGGGGGTTGGCAGCTGAGCAAAGGAGAGGTGTGGGAACCTACACAGGCCAGGACCTATTACTGTTAGCCATATTTTCCATATTTTGTTTGGTTGTGTTTGAGCATAGCCCTGCTGTGCCATCCAAAAGGCATCCAGGAAAGCATAAAGCACACATCACCAGAAGATAAAACACCAGACAGCAAGCAGCAACAAGGAGCTGCACTTGACAATCCTTATGGGTCCTTTCCAACTTGGGATATTTATGATACCAGAAGAATGGTAGCATCCAGAGACTGATTCTAAAGGCAGGAGCACAAGGAACAAGAGAACAAGTAGAGATGGAGCTACCAACCACCTCATCCCCATCCTCCCATTCCAGTGCCAAGGCAGAGATGGACAAAGGGAAAGTGCCCTCAGCCAGTGGGTGTTTGGGTCAGGATGCTATATTCAGTTTAAGGGATGGGTACTAAAAACACAAGGCAGATGCACATGCCTAGCTTAGGAGCATGGTACTTTTGCCTCTCGACCATGCACACATCACGGCTTCAGTGCAACGTAATCCCACACCACAGCACACGGAAGGACAGACAGGTGCTGTACCACCAACACACTCTAAGCCCCATTAGTAATATTTTTGGAGGGGTCTCCACCACCCTCTCCCACCCCTGGTCCAACCCACAGTGACACAGCTGGGAGATTTCCTTTTGGCTCAGGCTCCAGCACATATAGCCACTCGCCAGCTGTCAGCAATGTCTGTCGGGGCTGCCTGTGAGCAAACAGGTAGGAATTGGTGAGCCTGGAGCTGTGCCGGAAGGAGTTATCCCCCCCTGTTTTCATTCTGCCACTCTGCAAATAAACCTCTTTCCCAGCAGCATCCCCTTCTCCCTAGGAGCTCCCAGCAGAGAGGGACTCCCCAGATCTCATATTTCTGTACATAGCACTGACCTGCTGCCAGAGCATGCACCCCTAACCCCACAGTGCCACCCTGAGGGTGCTGCTGCCCACAAGGCATTGCTCTCTTTAGCCTCACTTTCACACTTGTTTTGTCCCAAAGGCCAGAAAATAATTTCAGATAGTCCACTGTTAGTCCCACAGAGCTTTACAACCACCCAATGTGGCAGTCACCTACTGCCTGATGAGACAACCCCAATGCAAGGTTAATTACAGAGCTGTTGATCTCAGCAGAGATTTAATCCCTGCAGCAGGAGGAAAACTTCATAGCAAACATCCCTGATCTCATCAGCAATGGAAGAGAGAGCAGCCAGCCTGCCCACCCGAGGGTACACGGGGGCAGGTGGTGCCTGGCTGAGCACCTGGGAGCTGTGGGCTCCCTCCAGCAGCACCATTCCATCCCCCAGCCCCTCGTGGAGGCAGAACAGGGACACAATGCTGGCAGTGCTGAGGAAGGCACCCAGCTGGAACGGGGAGCCCGGGGCCCCCAGCACCACTGCCACAAGTATTTATGTACTTCACATTAAACAGGCACTCAACTGAGACAAACCAGACCAAAAGTAATCCCGGGAATGGGGTCTTTCCAGCCTCCTTGGTCCCTAATTAATGGCTGATGGCTGGGCTGGCTTCTGGGCAAGGTCATCGCTCTCCTTTGCACTCAGAACATGGCTGCTGCTTGCTGAGAGTCAGAGGAGAAAATCTAATTTTGAGGACACAACTTTTCAAGCATTAAGAGTGCCTCCTAGGACAGGCCTATGAATAAGATGAGGTCCAACATGAACACTGTTGAAACATCAGGGTGCAAATCATCACCATTATTTTCTATCAAAAACATAACCCTCAAGGCTCAGCATCTAGGGAGATGCCTTGGGGTGCTTCTTCCCCCACCAAACACACAGCCACCAGCTGTCACAGCTCACCAGCTAAATTAGGCTCAACTCTGGTCACTTTATATCCTCCCCCAGAGAGACCCGACACTGGCAGAGGAAGCCCTGATACTCACCTCCCCAGATCTCACCCTCCACATTTAGGAGTGATGCGCTGCCCAAAAAGGTCAACTGGCTCCTTCCACGCTCACAGGCAGGAGGCACTCTATGGGTCCTGCCAAGAATACAAAGTCATTTCCTGCCCATCGTGACAGCCCTTGGTTACAGGACACCCACCTGCAGCCAGCTGTCCCCAGTTCCTCCCACTGACAGCGCTCCACCAGGCAGCATCTCCTTACACGTGTCCCCAGGAAGAACAGCCAGGCACATTTTCTTCCGTTTAATATAGTTCCCTCACAATACAACCAGCCAAGGCCATAAGCAATAAATATCACTGCAATCCAACCTCCTGTGTTTGCTCTTGAGTTTTATGTGCTGCAAAGGCCATCCTTTGTAGCGCACGGTACAACAGCAAGAGCACTAAAATATCACCTGGCCTTTGCAGTTAGTTACGTGTCAAAAGCAAGCTAAGAAGTTTAACGAGCATCAGCGTTAACTGACAGAGCCCTCTTGAGAATGAGGGTTAGTTACAGGTGTAGTGACACACACAGGTTACAGCAGCCCCATTGAGGAGGGGAGCACAGTGCCAGCACCAGGCCTGCCTAATTACCAGCAGCTGCTTCATCAGCAGGTGCAACAAAAGGAGCAAGATGACAAATTATTCATCCCTTAAAGCATATAAAGTATCGTTCGCTTTCTGACAGTGGCATGGTTGGCTCTCAGGGCTGTGCAGAAACCAGTTGCTCCATGGACATGGGGCAGAGCACAGGGAGAGCTCCTGGGAGAGAGAAAGTTGTGCTACATGACACATGCACAGCCCAGGGCAGCTCCCAGCAAAGCCTCCTGAAGGCTGGGGCAGGAGGACAGCAGGACAATGCTGCCCCACAGCAGATCCAACATTGCTGCTCTTGTTGCTGTAAAGTTGTGCACCATCAAGTTGGAATTAAAAGCACTGTTTTTGTTAGCAAGTCTTTTTCTAAAAAACAAAAGTGATCAGATTTGCTCTGTGGCCAAGGAGACCAGGGGTGAACAGTCTGAACTTCCACACCTGCTCACGAAGATGAAAATTAACTCCCATGACTTCAGTCTGGACCACATTTTAAACTCTTGCTGTTAAGCCAAATTTTGGGGAGAAATGCCCCCAAATAAGAGCCGTACCAGAGAAGCCTTTTGGCAGAACCAGGGATGCTGCTGTCCCATGCATAGGGCACAGGGAAGACACCCACCTTGGACCCACCTACTGATCCTACTTCTCAGCCTGAGCCACAGCACATGGTGGTACTCGATACAGTTAACGAGGCACACGATAACATTAATTGAGCATTAATTTCTTATCAACAGATCCACTGCATCTTGCTGCACAATGATTCCTCCAGGTTTGTTTCCTCCACAACAGGATAAACCCCGGTGCTGGTACAGGATATCTGGTGTTTGTATTACAGCACTGCTGTGTATCAGCTGCTTGTTTTGGACACAAAAGAAAATAAATCCCTTCTCAAAGGTATGTTTTTCCCAGCTGATTTCCACCGCATTGTTCAGAGGACACACACCAGGCACCTGCCTCCTCACACGGTCCCCCCGGGGCTGGAGCCACAAGGGCAAAGCTGAATCCCTCTCCTTGCATAAGACTGCAGCAACCAGGGAATTTCGGGGAAGGAGAGCAATAAAATGCTATTTACGTTACGTAAACAGTCTGAACAACAAAGTGGTGTGGAAGCAACCCAAAACCCTGACCAAAGCTCAGCCACCTCAGCTTCCTGGTCCTGCTGAGAAAAGCCAGGAGCAGAGTGTCACTGCACGGGAAGGGTTGGCTGCTCCTGGTCACTGCCAAGCTGCACAGTCATCTGACACTGGTAAGAGGTGGAACACTATTAATGACCACTGGATAGGAAAGTGGCACTAACAAAAAGAAGGTACAGCTGAGGCTTTCTTTTTTCAGATATTTCCTCCAAAAATTGGTTCCCTGCATAGTGACGGGATTTCTGCCACCACCTCTGATAAAAGCAACGGGTCAGTGGCAGCCAGGAGATGCTCAGCACCACCAGGTCCCAGCGTCACCAAGCACTGCCAGAAACACAGCTATTTACCTCCCTTTCCTTACTTAAAACGGGAAATACCTTGCATTCCTCAGCGTATTTAACTGCCACAAGAAGTAAAAGCGTGGTGCTCAACAGTGTACTCGTTACGCTTCTCCATCTCATGCAAGACCACATGCAAAACCGGCAAGGAACTCCAGCAGACGCAGCCCAGATTACATGTTAGCCAGTCGCCATCTGTTTAAAACCACCCGCACAAACACACCGAGCTCAATTAATCTCAGGCTGTTAAGGAAAACCCACTGAGGGTGACCTGCGGGTACAGCGTTCCCACAACCACGCCGATAACGCGGGGATGTTTGCAGATACGCCCCTGACATGTGATAGCTGGCGTGCTGAAAGCAAGGAAGGGAAGAATGGTTTTGGATTTAAAACGCCACCAAACAATAAGATACGTTCCAATTTAATTATGTTCTGCTCCCAGAGGGTCACCCTTCCCCTGATTTACAAAATCCTCTACTTGCTGCTTCCAAAGAGAGCATTTACAGCGGTGCGTTAACAAGAGTGGAGGCACAGCTCGAGAGGACAGCGCTTTTGCTCCTTAAATACCAGGCCTAGACTTGGTGGAGCTTTGCAGTATTTTGTGCAGTAAAGGAGGAATTAGCTGATCCACTCCAAAATGCGTTTATCATTAAAATAAAAATCTTCTGTCGTCTTGTTTAATGGCCTCAGTAAAAAATAATTGCAACGTCTGGTTGCTTTCAACAACATGTGGTTTTAATATTTTAATTGTTACAAACTGTTTAATAATGTTGAACAAAAGGCGTGTCCAAGCAATTATTGTGTTTATTAACTTTTCTTTTGAGGACTTGATAAATTATATTACACATATACTTCAGATATCGTAGCGTTAACTTTTTTAGTTTAAAAGTGGAAAATTAGCCTAAAGTGACTTGTTTTTGGTGCAGGTTAAATGGTGTGTTTTCAAGAGACAAGCACCGTGCATCACTTCATTCAGCAATATGGGAGCTTGTGCATTCTTCTAATCATTACACTGCCTCATCTGGCCAGGGAATTGAAAGAGGGTGGGAGCAATGAAGCTCACTGAGCCTGGCAGGACACAGAGAGCCATGATTCAGCCAAATGTGAAGGAGAAATACAGCCTCAAAAGCTCATCAGTCTACCACCACACACCCAATGGACTTCCCCGCTTTGAGCCACCAGAGACAGCACCCACAAGGCTGTTCCCAAGCCCCTGTCACCTCCCTGGGAGGACAGCCATCTCCTGCCCCATAACAGCCCATGTGTGGGTCTCCCCATGCGGGGACCAGATCTGACCCTCTGCCACCCCTATCCCCATCCCTCGGACGTACCGTGCTGTTCCCAGGCCTGTTTTGTTTACATTTGATTCAATCAAGTTGCGGCCTTTTGGCCTCCTTCCAAATTAACTTCTGGGTGACCTCTGCCGTGCCCTCTCCCAGCAGCCAGGCCTCCGAGAAACAGGCCATTAAACCCACAAACAAATATCAGATATACTGGTGGATCAAACCAGCTTCAAACGCAGCTATTTAACCTCTGGCACATGCTTTTGCAAACTAAGTATATTCTGTCTTCAGCCATTCACCCCTCTTCGCCCACTTTTCTTTTTCCTTCCCCTCCATCTAGAGCTCCGTGCTTTACGGCCTCATAAAACTTGGAAATGTTGCTCTCATCCTCCTGTAAAGCCCACGAAGAGCAGCACAGGGTCTGTTCACACGGCTCCCACTGCAGGGCTGAGCCATGGATGTGGAGAGGCAGCGGGATCCTGCCCAGCCGTAACGCTCTACGAAACCCTGCGCTCCCCTTATTGCCAAGGAGATAAATCAAAGTTGGTTTCTCAGGGTCTGTGAAAACACACTGCCTGGATTCCGATCCCCAAAGGGTATTTTTTTTTTTTTTTCAAGGGCTTATGTGGTAGTTAGATTTCTGGCTAGAGAATTTGCAATATGATAAAAACACAGTCCCTATACGGGGCAATAAATTACAGATTGTTTGATGTGGAAACCAAAGAACTGTCAGACTCCAGTATATCTGAAATATTCTAAATGAGCCCTTAACTCCAGTGTCTGGAAACGTACAATACATTTACAGGCCCTTCAGTCTTGTAAAGGCACATCTCTCTCACTTAATTTTCCTTTTATGGGTTTTATTCTTCATTTTTAGGGAATTTCTTTCCCCCCATTCTCTTCTAAAACTGCGCTCTTCCTCCTAGAGATGGTCCTGTGATAAACAACAGGATTCATACAAGCACAGGGAGAGATCAGAAATGGGCAGAAGCTTAAACTTTGAGAGATGCTGCTCTGCCCCAGACTTCGTATGAGATGTCACTGCTCCATCTTCCCACCTGCAGAACAGGAACAGCCACTGCCCCAGCTCACCATGCTGTTTTGCAGGTAAGTTAAAGCTCAAACCAAGTTCCCATCTGTCAGCCCATCCCCACGGTGGGGAGAAAACTGAGTGAATAAAGGAAATAACTCATTTGCACATTGCTTTTCGCCTAGGGATGCTACCAAGTCACAAAAAAAAATGGAGCAAGACCTCATGCTAACAATGAATAACCTTTCCACTTCAATATATTCTCACGTGTGGGATGAGTGAAAACCCTTCTAGACAGAAACAGACCCCATTCGCTCTGGGAAATAAAAGTTAGGAACTGATTCCAACTCATTTTCCTGAAGGTGACCCTTGGCCTCCCAGCTGAGATAACAACGCTAATATTTATGGATGGGCCATTCGTGCCTGTGGGCACAGAGCAAAAATAACTCAAATCACAACTTGGTAGACCTCTGACAGAACTGAAAAGAAATCCTCACATCCAACGCAGCCATAATAAACTATCTCACCCACCAATGTGCAAAAAAAAAAAAAAAAAAAAAAAAAAAAAGTAGCACCACCCACAATCTCACATTCAAACCAAACAGAAATGACAGAAATGGTCTGGAGTTACAGTGTGATGAGTGGGCACCAAACGTGACTCATCCAAGAAGGAACTGACCTGAGACAACACATGGCTCAGATGGCCGTACTTCATTCACTCTTCATTTTAGTGTGATAAAAGGTGCTCAGACCACGCTAATGCAAGATGGAGAACTTGTTGACTTCCTTTTCTCTCCGGGCTCACTTTTCTGCATTCTTTTCAGTCTCTGTGCATTTGATTCTGGTGCACCAACAACACTCATTTCAAACTGGAGAAGTCTGAAGAGAATTTCTGCTGTCTGCCCACACTCAACCAGATTCCGTTTGAGGAAATGTGAACTAAGGACTTCCTCAAGCAACATGTTCGCCAAACAAGCTCACCCATCTCCAGTTGGTGCCCCACTGAAAACATGCGTGTTATTTCAATGATGTGCGCAGGCTGAAGTTAACCAGAACTGCACCAACTGGCATGGCTCCGGTGTCCACCTACATGGACTCAGGAACTGCACCTCCAACACAAAAAATGAAGAGGATTCCATTAAAATGTAACTGTCCCATAACATACCCACAATCATACAGGAATCCAGGATAGAGCTCTGAGCACTATGAATGCTCTTTTCTCTTCGAGGCTCCAGATGTTTGAAAACCCTCAGAAACCACCGCCCTTCGTGTTGGGTCAGTGCACCATTTCTCAGCCCTCCCCACCCCGGGAGCCCACACTGCTTCCCAGATCCGGAGCCAACACCTGAAAAACAACTGTAATTCATCCAGAGCTGCTCCTTCCACATTTCGTACTTCTTTGGTTTTCAAGATGTGTTCCAGATGTGAAGGAGATCACAAAACTTCAGTAGGCCAAGAAAATAAGTGTGATGGTGAGCTCTGACACCCAAAATCCCAAATTTAAGTAACATCCACTGCGTGAGCCTTATGGGTTCTTTCCAACTCCAATTCTTTGATTCCATGATACTTCACCAGGATAAGTCACTTACCATCAATCCTCAGTACCAATAGCTATGCTTATAAACAATTTTCACAAACCACTTTCCATTTTCTCCCTATTTCATTCTCCCTCTCTCTCAAACACAGCTTTCCAAGGGGATTTCTTCAAACGCTTACAACTTCTGCTGCTCAAAGCAAAACGATTCACCCGCTTCCCACAACACTACAACTTTCCAACCTGATACTACAGGAGAACAAACAAGAGAAAATCCCGTAAGAGCCCAGGAGCTGCCCATGTTCACCCACTTACCCCTGTTTTTCATAGGACAGGGCTGCACACAGCTGTACCCAGCCGAGCTCTATTTACCCAGGGTCTCTTGTTCCACAAATCTCAGCTCCTTGGCAGCCTGAACTGCTCAGCAAAGACCTAACTTGACCTAATCTGGCAGCCAGCATTTCACAACTACTTTATGTCAGCAGTTTCAAGTACACTAATAACCATGTTTTGTTCAGTGCGACTTTCTCACTGCGAACGGCAAAATATCATTATCACCTGCAGGTTGAAGCCTGCCCTCTACCCCATTTACTAGGGAGCTGATTATGCTATTTTCGCCTCCCCCCCTTCCCTTAATTATTAAGTGCTCTTGGCAGATGGCACAGCTCCACACATGAAGGCAGCATGGCTGCATTGCCATCACTGTGTGCCGAGGACCCCAAGCACCCCACTCCCAGGCAGCAGCTAACGAGGCGTGCTGGCATTGCAGGGCTCCGAGCATGAGCTGCTGTCACAACAGTCCCCAGCAGCCATGGGAGCAGGAAAGCAGAGGTTAGCAGAAAAGTCGCTATGCCAGCAACTTCAGGCAGCTCAGCCCTCCCAACCCACCGGCCCCGGTGTAGCTGGGCTGAACCCCAGGAAGCTGCCACTGCCAAAAGCATCTCAGTCGTGTTGGAAGACACCATTACTACCCAAGTGTTTGCCTGGCTGCTATCAGAGAGTGCAGAGGTCCAAGCTGTCAGCCTGTAGGATCCCCTCTGAGAGTAACACAGTGATGCAGGCTGCAGAGCCAGATCCCAGTCTAGCTCATGGTGAAGGCAGGGCTGGCTCCAGGCAGTGCTGCAGGAGAGCTTTGGGATGTTAAACTCTCTCCCCGCAGCAGCTGCACTGTGTGGAAGGTGGTTTCCTCTACAGAGCTCTCAGCCTTCATCACTTGAACACAGTGCAGAGCTGCCCCCTAACCCCTTGGCAGCAGTGGGGCTTGTTCACAGACTTCACCTGGGCTGGCATAATGGGTAGAGACAAGATACTGCTTGTCTCTCTGCAACGACACCAGGTCTGAGACCGTGGGAAGGAAGCTCCCAGCATGGCAGAAAGGATCTCACCCAGCTCTGCCACGTCCCTATTTAATGGTCGTTTGTTCCTGCAGTGACAAGGAAAGGACTCGCAAGGACATATAGCAAAGAAGAAAGTGACCCTCTCTGTCTGCAAAGCAAAAGGGGACTTCAAACAGAGTTGACATTGGGCACGTGCCACATTGATGTGCACCAGCACCATATGCTCAGGGACACCACAACAGCACCATCTCGCACTGTGCCAGGGGTGAACACCCAGCAGAGGTGCAGCACAGGGATGCAACCAGCACCTAGGCACAGGCTGATCTGAAATGCTCCTATTTAGCCCA
The DNA here is from genome assembly GCF_054131305.1 of Coturnix japonica. Lineage (NCBI taxonomy): Eukaryota > Metazoa > Chordata > Aves > Galliformes > Phasianidae > Coturnix > Coturnix japonica. The sequence continues at coordinate 12,229,879 of NC_140666.1, forward strand.
AGGGCTTGAAGGAGGATCTGCCACATGTGCTGCCAACAAGTGGGGCTAAAGTGGCACCAGCTCTGCACCCAGAGCTGCCTGGGGTTGTTTGGCTGAGCCCAAAGACAGCATAGGGGAAGTCAGACTGATTTGGAAACCACCCACTCTGGAGCCATCCCTGCTGGCAGGCCTGCAACAAACCTGGTTGATGTGTTTCAGCTTGTCAATGATCTGGCTGATCACTGGCTCAGGACCTTTCATCTTCCCCTCGTGGTTGCCAGGCTGAGCTTTTGCTCCATTCCTTGGGATTTGGGGACTGTACCTGCAGGGGCGAGAACAAAGGAGACCGTGATCCAATGGGCTAACACAGAAGAGATCTTCAGAGATCAGTACAAACAAAACTAAGTACCAGTCCCTTCAAAAAGGGAGAGAATAAAACAGTTAATAATGACATAGAAAAAAGCAGAAGTTTCCCATAAATATCTGTTCTGCCCTTGCAAAGAAGCAAGATGATGTACTTGCATCACTTGAGGACAATGAACTCCTTTCCAGTCCATTAGTAACCAAGGAAGACATTAAACAATATACAAAAGGGATAAATATTATCACATAGCTTGCACCCAAGAGTCCTAAGAGAGCTGGCTGAGAAATTCTGGCTTGCTCATGTTTGTTTAAAATAAGTCTTGGCAGACCACAGAGACTCCAGTACAAGAGTGGTAGTGTGCCCACAGCCAAAAAAAATGAGTGGGATGACCCAGTTAGCTGCAAGCTGATTAGCATAACATCAACCCCTTGCAAAATAATGACTATCGCTGATGTGTGATTTCAATAATAAAGAATTAAAGCATCAGAATATAATTAATGCTGTCAACATCGCTAATGGAAAATAGGTGTTGTCAAACAAAACTGATTTCAGTCTTTGATGAGATTCAGCCTTGAGGATCAAAGTAACTGCTTAGGCAGAACGTAACCTGACTTGGTGCAGTGCTGGGCTCTGCACCACACAGTATCCTGGATTTACATAGGCATGATGTATGCCAGTAAAGCACACGGGAAGCAGATTGAGAGCAGCTGGGAGACCCCCAGGTGCAGCCTCCCCTGGCAGGTTGCAGGGATGCTCTGCAGAGCAGCATGGCCAAGCCAGCTCTCAGCTTTTTCATCAGCAATTAGCAAACAAATTGAAATCACAGGAATCAGAGCATGCCTTTCTTTGCAGAAAAGCACTCCAGGTACTGGGGTAACAGCTTGTGACACTTGGGACGTGAGGCAAGCACACCTGCACTGACCTCAGCCTGGGCTCCAGGAGCTCAGTAAGAGGCTGGGACCACTCACTGCAGCACACTGTTGCCTTCCTGAGCCATGGGTTGTTTGCATTCCCTGCAGCCCCAGTTATGGCCCCGGCACTGTACAAACACAAAACAAGCCCTCATCATCTCCCAGAGCTGACAGCCCAAGCACACGCTGCCAGAACCCAGCGCAGCCTACGAAAGCAAGATTGCCAAGATAACACCAAGCACAGTCTGCCTTACTGTATGTCTGTTTTCCCGATGCTGTGGGTAAACCTGAGGAGTATTTTTATGCCTCATCTCCTGTTTGTTGCATCCGTACCCAGCTTCCAACCACTATGGTGACTGTTTCCATCTGCCAGCTCCTATCCCATGTGCACACATAGGCACTTCACCCCACTCTGCCAGGGAGATAACAGACAGTGATTTGAATGAGGGGATGGAGATGGGAGGGATGGTGGGACCAGCTCTGTGAGGGTGCTCTGTCTGGGGGAGAAAGCAGTAGGCACACAGATCATCATCCATAACAGCTGTTGGGGTGCACAGAGGGTTTTGGAGATGCACAAGAGGTTGGCTACACTTAACCTCCAAATTAGCAATGAGAGATTAAGACTTTGACATCTAGGGACATGAAGCCAACTCTGGATTTACACTCGTGGAGCAGGAATCTGTCCTCAGTATGAAAAAGAATGATAGAGTCACGGAGTTGTTTGAGTTGGAAGGAACCCGTAAAGGCCACCTAGTCCAATCCCCTTGCAATGAACAGAGACACCCACAGATCCATCAGTGCTCAGAGCCCATCCAGCCTGACCTTGGCTGTCTGCAGGAATGGAGCACCACCCTGGGCAACCTGTGCCAGTGCCTCGCTGCCTTTATTGGAAAAAAAATAAAACCTTCCAATATCCAATCTATATCTTCCCTCTTTTAGTTTGAAATCATTTCCTCTTGTCCTATCACAACACACCCTGCTGCAAAGTCTGTCCCCTTTAGACAGGCTGCTACTGGGTCTCCCCAACAAATTCTCTTCTCCAGGCTGAAACATTCCCATCATTTAAAACCACAGCGCTGAAGTTGATTTCCCCACCAACCAAGGCTTTTCCTAAGCAGGAGTTACCTGCTCAGCGCTCAGCATCCCCATCAGCATCCTGCCGCACCAAGCACTCCCCTCACACCGGGGCAAGTACTAAGTACAGATACACCCAAGACATAACAGCTGCCAGCTCAGGAAGGCATTTCCCCACTCGGTCCGAGGTTTCTTCCAGGCTGAGCTCACAGCCCCCGGCCAAAAGCCAGTTGGGACCGCGTGCTCTGAGCTCCATCTCGTGGGAAGCCAGCGCTGCCGCAAGCACAGAGCAGCCTTGCTCCGCAGAAGTGCATTTAACCCCCTGCAGGGGAACAAAACACTGGAAGCAGCGAACCACTCAACCTGCTCCTTATTTGTCTCATAGTCACTCCGTGCCACTGTGCCAACCTGAGGAACGCATCTGGTGGCTGAACACAATCATCTGTACTACGCAGGGCTGTGTCAGTGCCAAAAGAATTACTGTTTTTCACATTGCTGTGAACTGAATTTAGAAACACTTTAAAGTGGAAAAATCTCCTGTGGTTTAAGTGATTTAACTAGCTGGATAAATCTCCCACAGGTTTTAGTAAGAGCAGAACTGAGCCGCTGTTTGGTGCATACCTGAATTATTACAATCTCTCTCCTAAGAAGCTTTACACGAAGAAACTCAATAGCTCGGTTTTGAGTGGGTGCAAGCCCTTCTGAAATTCAGGCAGCATTGCCAGAAAGGATTTCTACACCTATGTGAGGTCATGTATAAGGGAGGAAGGCAGCTACAGCAAGATACCAAGCTTGTAGGAGAGAGGTGCAGGCTGCCATGCATTCAGGCATGCAGGATGCTGCCAGACCAAGGCTTAAGGACCCTGAGATGCAGTTTCAGAGAGGGACAAGCATTCCTGAAATGCCACAAAGGGCAGCTGGCATCTCTCTTTGCAGCCTGGGCCAAGCAGTTGGGCCCCCAAGGACCTTAACAGGACAGGGAGATGCATTTGGAGACCCCACTGGGCTGGAGGATGAGGGTCTCCTAGCACATAGCTCCCCTGTGGGATCACTTCATCCAGCATTCCCCAGCCACAATTAAGGAAAAAAAGAGATCTGAGCTATCCTGAGCCACTTTTAACATATGCCAAAAGCACAGCCCCTTCTGCTTGTGCAGCTCTACCAGCCCCATCATACACACCTCTGCCATGGGGACAACAGCACCGGAGAGCAAAGTCCACCCAATGGTCATAGTAGCCCTGCACTGAAGGGATATCAGTGTTGCAATATGAGCATGGTTGGGCTTCCACTTCATAAGCAAAGCTCAAAGTACTCTGCTTTTTGATGTGCCTCAATGTCAGTCAGCAGCAGCTGCTTGCCCATGTTCCCTGGGGATGGGCTCTTGCTGGGGTCACAGTACTCTCCAAAGACAAATGTCATGTAGCCCTTGCTAAAAACAACTTAAATGACAACCACCTGATGAAAACACTGATGAGCTCAAGTCTTCTGTAGGGACAGCACAGCAACAGACCCTTTGTTCTCCTTCTCACCCCCCATATATAAGCGCCAAAGAGTGAAGTCACATTAAGGGATTTCCTCCATTCTTCCCCACCACCCACAAATTTCTCTGAATGTTTGGTTATTCCAATCTAAGCACAACTCTTCCTGTGCTTTCATTTCAGAACAAGGTAGACAAGATGACAAACGTAATTTAAATTTATGGCAATAAAAGTAATATGTGCGTTCATCCTTCTTGGCCATGCTAGGATTAGAGATGAGTTACTGCAAAGCCTGACGTATGATTTAGAGAAAGTAATCTTCTAAGCCAAACAAAGAATTACACCTTTTAGAAACAGAAAAGTAAGCTTTTTTTTAATCCAAGTAACAATTTCTGCTTGCCTTCCACTTGCACAGTGCTTTCTCAAATGCAACTGCACAATTTACTAGCAAGCATCCTTTGCAGGCTCTTACTCTACCAGATCTACCAGATACTACAAAACAGGGCCCCAGCTCAATGGCCAAATCTTGCTTCTTTGGAGGGCAGGAGTCCTCAAAAGGGCAAATACCAGAAGTCACAGCCAATTTACACCACCAGTCGCTCTGAGCAAGTTTCTTCAAAAGCAACCAGAAGGGTACAGCTCTCTCAGTGGGGAGCACTCAGACCTAAATCAGAGAGACATCTTCTGGTGGGTTTCCAAATTCCACCTTCCTCTCAGCCCAGTCTCACTGCCGTGAGAACCCTCTGAGGTTTTGCTGCATTAGTTCCCTGCCAAAGAACAGCGTTGCCTCTTCCAACCCACTCGATACGCTGCACTGCAGGCGGTAAGCGTGCTGCAGATGTTAGCTTTTATTAAAACGTGAAGTCTCAGGTAAGAACAGCAAATACTGCATTATTCATTGCCAAACAACGGGAGATTTGAAGTGTAAAAGGACAGCCCGAAGCCTCCCTCCATCCTTACATCAGTTCAGTACAGTTCAAGACAAATAGATTCTGGAAGGATTGGTTAAACCTGAGACCAAGCAGCAGGCTTAATATAGGAAGATTCATGGTCTTCATTTCTGAAATACTCTGGAAACAATTATGGCCACTCAATAACCCACTGAATTTGCCTACTATCCTTTCATTATAGCTTACATTTGCTACAAAGCTGTGTTTTATGTGCTTGAAAAGTTATACAGCCTCCCTCTTTGGGGACTCCATTGTATCAGATATTTTGCGGTGCTGCCAGAAATAACCAAACCCTTCATAAGCTAAAGGGTTATTGCTGGCATGGAATTTCCTTTGTTCCAATTACAGAATCTCATTTTTCTCCCTTGCTTCCAATTGTGCTTTCATTGTTTATGATTCGTATGATTAAAACAAACCACAGCACGCTGGCAAAAACAGGGAAATCTGAGACTCCTAGCTTGAAGAAGAGGATCTGGCAAGGTGCTAAAAATATATTAATTTGGAATTGGAATAAGGAGAACAAGAGTTATGCGGGTGATTTAGATTAACGCACGAGTTTGTCTGAAGCAATTTGGAAATGGTAATATCTAACAGTAATACTTAAAGCACTTACAAGTTCTGCAGCGGGCACATGTTGCTGTCATTCTGTTCTGAACAGCTTGGAAGGAATATACCAGCGTAAGCAGATTATTGAACTCTGAGAATCTAGAATTTAATAGGCTTTTAGTATTAAATGCTGTAAAAACCCAGTGCTATATATAAGGCTCAAATCACCTCCGAGATTCAAACTCCCAGAGAAACTGAGATGAGTTCAATATCTCAACACCCACTTGGCTTAAGTTGAAGGCTTTACATGAGCTAATTATCCAACTGGACCATCAGCTGTGGGAATCACAGCACGGGATGTTTTTTATACACTGAAAAGTTTGAAAAACAGCAGCTCGTTGCCTTTTCTCTTTCCTTTCCATTTTGGCTTCTGTTCAACACAGCAAGAACACAGGCACTGCTCAGGGCATGAGCAGGGGAATCTGTTGTCCTCATACAGCTGTCAAGGTATTCCTTCTGACAGGCCAAGGCATCACATCTTAAAACCCCAAAAGGGAAAGTTAACATGCTAATAACCCACGAAGGAGGACAATTCCTGCTATTAAGTTGGCCAACCAGGAGAAGTAAATTAGACGGACAAAGGTCCACAAAGTAAAATAACATAAAAGAAAATCTGGGAGGCATCACTTAAAAGCTAAAATACAGAAAGCAAGGTGAGTGGTGCTGAGCCATCAACAGAGCACATTGCACCCGGAGTCCTAAAGGCACATGCTGTGCTCCATTAGGGCAGAGGGAGATAAGGGCAAGGAGGAAACAGGGTGGTTCAGGGCTTAGCATGGGAAATGGGACGCAGCAAAAAGGCACTGAGCATGTCTGGCCCATGGTTTCTCTCTAAACTCATTAACACTTAGGAACTACATCAAGGATGTGAGAGGTAAATGGCCACAAGCCCTACAAGAGCACCAGCAAAGCCCCAGTGGGTCCATGCATACCTCACTGAGCTCAGTGACACAACAATGCTCAACCAGCTTTGTCCATCATCTGCAAAGCACCACATACAATAGCACAGCACACACCCATCCATCCCTATGCTGTCCCAGGCACCCAGAGGGCTCTTATGTCACACACATACCCCAGAAATTCCAACCCCTTTGTGAGAGCAGTAACACACACAGAACAAACTATCATCTCAACAGCCTGAAACTGAAACCAAGGATCCAAAAAGCACAACGTTCCTCATGAAAAGCAGCAAGCTGGACTCTGAATGAGGCCCAGCAGTTCCACATCAGCCCAACAGAACAGCTGCAGCCACACCAGAAATTCAGGCATATCACAGTGTTCTCGGAGTAGCTTGCAAAATCATTTCTACGCAGCAAACAGCTGCTTGGCTCCCTCTGGGGGAAAAGGCTGAATAAACACACTGGTGGTTGGGGTTACCTGGAATGCACCTGATTTTCAGGAATGCTCTCAGATTCCCTGAATGGGATCCCCAGCCAGGAAGCCCCAAGCACCCGCAGCACTCCGTTTTGGCAGCCTCAGCTCCACATGAAGCAGTACCATTGGCTAAGGTCACAATCTCAGATGCTCAAATAATTCTTTTAAAAATACATTTTGATGCTATTTTGATCCCTTCAGTGTTTCAGGCCAGTATTGCAAGTGCAGGCTAATCACCACCGGAGGTTACCGAATCAAGAAGTTATAATTAATATCTCAGCAACCCACAGCTTCCTGATTTTACTTCTATTTCTTCCCTTATGCAAATGACTTAACAGCAAAAGATGCTTTGCAAATTAGGGTTATTAAAGGAGATATAAATGTAATAATAATAATAAAAAAACAATTCCAAGTTTTATTTCCACATTTACATTCCTAAGAGACATTTTTTTCAAAAAAAAATGCTCCATTTTTATTAACCTTCCCCTCCTCCCCCCTCCATTTTATGCTGTTAATCCCACTCTTGTCTTCTCTGCTACCACCATCACAGTAAGCGCAGCCTGCACATGCCCCTCCATGTACCCACTCCACAGCCCTTGTACGTGGCTCTGCTGAGCTGCTGCTCCTTCCCTCTCTCTGTCTCACTGCAACAAAACCTGCCTGTGGCCACAGGGATTTCACAGCAGAGCACAGGGAGCTCAGTGGGGGGCGGCACATGACCACTTCTCCCCTCCATGCTTTGCACATCGACCTGAGCTGTAACACGAGCAGATGTCAGTTCTGCCAAAGGTTTCTTAAGGCAATAAGCAGTGTCCTGATCTGGATAAAAAAATGATGAGAAGTGCTGGGGAAAGGTAAGGAAGAAATGATTCACCTCTCCACGACTTCTTGCCCATTCCAGCAAACGGTGTCGTTCTGAACTGCAGAGCTGTGGTTGCAGATGTACTCAGACAAGCTGCTGTAAAAATCACTGTGAGACTTCAGCTTCATAATCAGTTCTCTGGAAGAAAGGGGAAAGAATTGGTTCTCAATCACAAGAAGAAAATATGGGGTTGACGGCGTTTAACCAGCAAAGGCAGTCAACACAGCCAAACACAACAAGAGGACAGCAGGGTACAAACAGACCACAAAGCATCAGTCTTCTCTGTGACCTCAAGAAGCATCATACATCACTGATATTCAGTCAAGGGATCTGTGCTTTTCAGGGCAGAACTGTCTCAATAGAGGGGATGCAGCAGGACCTCAGCTCAGCCCAGGCAGACCCCTTCCAGCAAAGGTCCAGAGGGGCCAGGGCATGGGTCAACCACAGGGCTCTGACAGCAGCCAGAAATAGGGCATGGGATGCAGTGGTCTTTGAGGCTTAAGTCCTTGCACCTTGCAATGGAAGAGGCAACTTGGGGGCGCTCAACAGCTGTCACTGGGAAATAACAGCAAGTCTGATTAGGTAAATGTTGCACAGAGCGTAGGAATATGAGCAGCAGGGAACTAGAGGAGGTCAGACTTGGCCTCATGACCTCCTGGCTGCACTCCAGTATATTTATCCCTCCCGGAGCAGGGATTTGCTGAGGTTCCTATGGGCTCGAGGTGTCCTCTCCAGCCGAAGCTCCCGGCTGCCAGCTGGGGGCAGACGAAACAAGGGAAAGCCCTGTGCTAGGTTTTGCAGGCGGAGGTGGAAGTATAAGCAGGGGGAACTCGAGCCCTCCCCTGGCCCAGTGCAGCGCAGTCTGCCAGCCTACCGCGGCCCATCTTCCCCTACCCATACCAATAAACAAGAGTTTGACTGGGGAACCCAAAGCCCTTACACAGGGTGGGAGCTCAGGACCAACCTCCCTGCACACATCTTTGGGCAACCACCTCCTGCAGTCACATATTGCACTGTGAGAAGGCCAGCCCGTTATACAAAGCACAAGACATGGTCTGCTGTCCCACCAGCCCTAAGCTAATTCACATCATGCCCAGCTCCACACATCCTGCATCAGGGAGAAAAGAAAGAAGAAAGCCTTCCTGGCACCTAGAGCTCTGAGCAGGGAAAGGAGAAGACAGGAGAAACTCCTCCACGTCTGCAGGTAAGAGCTCATGTGATTTGTTGCAGCAGCTCTCATTAAGCTGCTCAGTCCTCAAACAGCATATCCAACATGTCAAGACAAGGGAGGAATGCAAGTCCTGCTGCTATCTCATGGGAACCACACCAGGAATGTGGCTCTGTTGCTCTGAGCTGGTCCATCCCCAGGGTACAAGAAGGGCTGAATTTGCCCTTTTCCGCACAGATTTTTATTGTATTTACAACAACAGTAAAGGCACAGCACCTGCTTCACTTTGTAATACGCAGTGGAAGGCTGTACATATTTCTGAACTACTGTGAAAGACTGCACAGAAGTGAAATAAGGCCACTGGCCTGCACGTTGCTTCATGCAATGTTTTAGTTGACTGCCACCATTTCTACCTACAGCTATACCTGGGGGTGTATTTGGCACAACAGCGATGCTCAGGAAACCCAGAAATGGCATTTTGTGCACTCACCTCCTCCTGCTCAACAGCGTCTCTTCCTGCTCTATGTGAGTCACCTTCAGGACTTTTTTGTCAATGAAGAGGTCTTCGGGGTAATTAGTGGATCGATACTGCCTCTGCTGAGCGTGACCGCAGAGCCGGCTGACCTGGAACACATAAACACCACAGCCTGAGGGAATTTCAGGGCCATAAGTACTGAAGAAAGACAACAAATGCACACTGCTGCCTGGAGGGTTAGGAACTCTGTATGCCACCGCCTACCTCCAGCAACCTCTGAGTTCCTCAAATCACTCTCACAATGAATTTAGGACTCTATGTTAATTCTAACTTCACTTACAATGTCCCACTCCAAGGAACAAAAAAAAAAATAAAAATAAATGAGGTGAAACACACCAATGCACTTGATCTCCCTGTGAGCAGAGACCCACTTGAGTCTGACTATGAGACTTTTTAAAGATGTCACACATCTTGCCCTGGAAGGTGAAGGCACCATCCCAACAAGGATGCACACACCCAGTCTGTAGACCAAAGTGATACATGATGGACTCCCTCCCAAGCACATCCCAGTGCCCAAAAACAAACTGTTGTCATAAGGATGCAGTTCAACTCCTGAATGAGCACCCTTCTGTTGGGTTAAGCTCATGCTGGCAGGATGATGCTCAAGGTGCATCCTTCCCCAAACTCACAGCACCTCAGGGTACCACGCTCCACCTCTCCAGCCAGGCTCTTAGGAAACACCTCCCTTCAAAAGGCAAATCCTGAGCCCTCCATTCTGCAGCTCAAAGCAGCTCCACATCTGCAGAGCTCATGCTGCTGGTACCCAGGGATGAGCATCATACGTATCATTGCTAATTGAAAGAAAATCACGGCCTAAAATACAGCAAGCATTGCGGCTCCAGCTGAGTCATGCCATGGGAGGTCTTGATTAACAGGTCTCTGTTAATGACACAAATTAGGTCATTAGCATACAGATGATGATTCGGTAAGTGGCTGCAGTGGCAGGAATCCAAAAGACCTTATTAAAGTTCTCCCACATGGCCTCTGCCCCGTGACTCCCTGCCAGCTTCTTGGCACTGTTGCTGCAATACCACTGCAGGCGGGTCTGTGCCCATCTTCTTCTGCAGGATGCTGACAATGGACAGCTACCCCGCCATGGCACCACCAAGCCAACCCAATGCTAGGGAATGCCTTCTACACTGCTTAGAATCAGAATCACTGAGATTGGAAAAGACTACTAAGATTGTCCAGTATGGCTATCAACCCATCCAACCCATTAATATTTCTGCAGGACTTCTGCACGCTTAGGGAAGGCTCAAGGACCACAAAGACTCCACAGCCAACACTGATTCCACTTTCTTTAAGCCTCATCCCACCTCCAGGCTTGGAACCACATACAATACAATCCCAGCAGCATCTCATTGAGCTCCGCATCACAGCAAGGCAGCCGGCTGAACAGCCCTGAGAAGCACACAGATTGAAAGCACACCCACTGCCCAAAGCTAAGAGCATCTGATGTGCAAGAGGAGATTAATTCCATTCTATTACACCCTGCATTTGGGTGGGCAAATAAATTAGAAGTGTCACCTGTTTTGTTATCAAGAGTGGCCATTTCCTTGCTCAGAATGCCATAGGGTGCAAACTAAAAGTGAAGCCACACAGGAAGCCTGGCACTGCAGTTCCTGTCTGTTGCAATTGGACATGGAGAAATGGTTTCAAACTAAACGATGGGAGATTTATACCCAAAAAAGGAAGAAGTTTTTCCAATAAGAGTGGTGAGGCACTGGCACAGGTTGCCCAAAGAGGTGGTAGGTGCCCAAGGTCAGGGTGGATGAGCTTTAAAGCGCTGATGAAACCATGGGCATCCCTGCTCAGTGCAGGGAAGTTGGACCAGATGGCCTTTAAGGGTCCCTTCCAACAATTCTATGAGGATGTATGGGGTGCTGTGCATCTCATCCCAAAAGGTGCCCTCTGAGACAGTGGAGGAGTCAGAGATGGGATCTGCTCCAAACCCCAAAGGGGAAAGACAGGGCATGCAGACACTGAGAGACAGAGGGCACAAAATGAGCAGCAACAAAGGCTCCACCATCGCACCCACATTCCACATAGGAATGCAAAGCAGAGGAGAGATGCTGGAAAAGGTCGGTTATTTTAAGCAGCCATTTGTGATGATTCCCTTTGATTTCCCCCCAGCTCTGAAAAGCCCCCCTTCCCTCTTTGAAAGTGGCCTTTCAGCTGGCAAAGCCCATTGAACTCTGAGAGAAGAGCAAGGCCAGGATCAAGGCTTTTTTTTCCCCAAGGATGCTGAAGCACGTTGAATGGGAGAGGAGGGCCCAAGTGACAGCAGGAACAATGGCACCATCTGAGGCACCACTTCAAAAAGCAAAGCACCCGGGTGGATGGGGCCACGCAACCCTACTGCAATTTGGGCTGAGCCTCTGAGCTGAGCCTGGGCAGCACTGCAGCTTTGCAGGAGAGTGCAAGGGATAGAGCCCCAAATTGCAGCCCTCCCACAAACACAGCCCCAAAACAGGGCAGCAGATGTAATCTTGGCAAGCATGAAGTTGCAAAGTTTGGCCAGCATGTGCTGCAAGTTCTTACTTACTTATTTATTCAAGGAGCAATTGACCTTCTCAGTAAAATACCACACCAATGCGTAGCTCATCTTGCAAAGTCGCAGCCAAATGATTGTCACTTTTCAGTCAAAAATCCAGCTGGGATTTGAACATTAAGCAAAGTGAGAGATGTAGAAGTAACAGATTGCCTGCTCATTTGCAGGGGCAGGATCGTGTGCGCGTTGGAGGGGGGAAAGGCGTTCACGAGCCATCTGCTGCAGCCTGCTGGGCCACCAGTGGTCCTGGGACAACATCTCAGCAAGTCTGTTTCCATTCTTTCCCTTCTTTGCATCCCTACTGCAAATAAAACACATGGACTATGTTCCCCAAGCTCTTCTTGATCATTATTACTATTCTATCGCAAGCTTGAAATTTCAGAGGCCAGAAAATGACAATCTGAGATGGGACAAAGGGACAAACACAGAATGCAAAGCACACCCATATAATGAAGCCAATGGATCTGTGGCTTGATTGTTGTCAGAGGTATCACAAACACACACAAGTCCTTATCAGAAACATATTCAGTGTGAGAACGTTGTGGTCTTATTTCATGTCCCAGAATAGGCTTCAGCTTGAAGCATTGCACTACAGGAAATGAATAATAAAATGGCAGAGTGATTTTTAGGCAAAATGGGTTGGGCTTTTTGGTTAGTTTTTATGAGAATTAAAAATGGCTGCCAAGGCACACAACACAACATCTTCCCAGCACCCCAAACTTTCACAAGTGTCCAACACTACCACTATTTCAACAGCCTAAACTAGGTTTCCCTGCACCATCTTGTTAATAAACTTGCTAATGCCTTGATTTCATTAGCATTTTCCAAGCAAACACAATGCAACATGACACCACCTCCCATTGACCACCACACACCCCTAAATCTGCCCCACAGCCTCAGGGCAGCCCAGCCTAGGGATGTCCCCAGGGGCAGTAGGCAGCTGTCTCTCATTTCCCAGGGGCTGGGTAATGGCTCTGCCTGGGAAGGAGCATTGATCTGAGAGGAGCACAGGGAAAACCCTAATGGAGCACCATCCGCCTATCTCAGCACTCCTCCATTAATTTAAAGGTGCCAGAGGACTTGCAATAGACACATAGGAATCACAGAATGCCTTGGGCTGGAACTTGAAGCCCTGCGTACCCCCCACCAGCTCAGGCTGCCCAAGACCCCATGCAACCCAGCCTTGGGCACCCACAGCTGGGAAGCAGCACACATGTGATGCTCCACACCAATCTGAGCACCACCTCTTGGAGGTGGGAGCATTCTGAAGGTAATTTCCTAGAAGCTTTCTGGAAATATTTAAAAAAAAAAAAAAAAAAAAAAAAAAAAAAGCTTATCATTTCTCACTTGGAAGATGAGAGTGCACCAGATAAGTTGGGTACCTGCTGCAGGAGCTTCCCATCCAGCCCACAAGCTCTGCTCCAAAGGACAGCTTCTTGTATTTGACCTCTGCTTAAACTTTAAGTTTCCATTTGTCTTCTCTGTGAACTCTTCTGCTTACAGATTCATTCTCCAGGAAGAGACAACTTTTTTTTCCCCTCTCCCTGAAGGGGATGGCCTCATTTTTAAAGACTTCCTCCTGCAATCTTCTCCACTCTCTGCAGTTCACATATGTCATTTTATACCTATTTCTGAGTTCCCTTCGGGAGACACCGCACATTAAACTGAGAAGCGATTAACTACTGTAAGTGATTTGAACACAGCCTCGGAAAGAGCGATCTGCCACAGTAGGCAGCTTTGCTCAGAACAGACCATCAAAGACCTCAAGAATACACACTGCCTTTGGAGAACCCACAAAGCCCTGAGCATCATCCCACGCAGGATCCTACTTGAGCCACTCACTCTGAGAACAGCAGCTCCATGCCCCGGTGCTGCCTCCCCTCTCCTTGTGGCTTTTTCACAGCCCACTCTGCTAAATGTCACACACGTATCATTAGCACAATAAACAGGGGATGAAGGCGTTCTTTATCTTCAAAGTCACCATAAAAGTGAACCTGAAGTCTATTACTCAAGCGCTGCAACAGAAATCAGCTTAATTAAATTCTAAAGGGCTTAAAACAAAATATACATTGCGATGATGTGGGATAGAACATAAACTTTTTAATAGTAGTAACCAAGCCCGTTTGCCATTTCTACAGGTGTAATAAAAATGCTAATATATGTTAATGTTTAGTCTGTGGTTAATGTTTTGTCTTGTTAATTTCCCCAGGGCTTTTACTACTGATTTAAATCTGCCACAGTGCTGGAGTGATTGCACTGCTTCCACGGGCTGTGGCCCACTCTCAAACCCATTCTGATTAAACAGAAGTGAATAAACATTTAGCTCGGACGAACGTCCTTATTCTATGCCTGTAATTGTTATATACATCTTGTCAGGAGGATGTGAAAGAGAATTCCCCACTCCTTCACTCTTCTCACAGCAAAAGATATGATTATGGGCATAACAGTGAATCTACAGCCCTTCATTTTCAGAAGTACATCGTTATGAAGTAAGTAATGACCACTGTGGTTTCACACGCTTGAGCAGGAATGCAGTGTGACAACATAGATGTCTTCTGCATACATTTCTCTAACATTCCCCATTAATAGAGCGCTGCTGTTAATCAACCCTGTTGCATTACGACCCATGATTCAGACATCACTTTGCAGGGATTACATAAAACAGCCTTCTGACCAAGCAGCCGGAGCAGCAGGGGTGGCAGGGAGCGACCTGCCCTCCACGCTGAGCAGAGCACTGTTCAATAATGCATTCCCTTTAAATAATGCAGCACTATAACGTGTAAGATGCACACAAACACTAATGCTTAGAATAACAGTGCCTGTCACACCAGGGCAGGCAGCGCTGGGGGACCCCTGCAGTGCATTACCAGGGGGCTGTCACCACTAAAGCCCAGTGGACCTCAGAGGCATTGAGTATGGATTGGTAAGAAGGAAACAGTGCCACACAATTCAGTTTTCACAGCATCCTCCAGTCGGAGCAGAGTGCCACAAGATGCTTTGCAGAGACTCAGTGCTGCAGCTGGAGGGTGGGTGTTTGGGAGGACCCACCTGCACCCAGGCTCAAACAGTGGGCTGCCAAGGCATTCCCATTGCAGCATGGCACCCCATTCCCAGCAGCACCCAACATACATAAACCAGCACAACTCACCCAGCTCCCACCCGCACTGACCCAGCTCCTCTGCTGCACCGATGCCCTTTTGCTCAAAGGAGCCATGACCTCTGTTGGAGCAGAGCCTTTCAAATGTGCATAAAATAACGCAAACAAGATGTTCCTCCTTTCTAGCACCGCCAGTACGCAGCATTTAATCCACCAGAAAAAGCTGCTTTGTGTTTAAGCAAAAGGCTGTTTATTGTTATTTATAGGTAGAGAGGAAGTTGGACTAAATGATCACAGTTGTTCCTTCTGCATTTATAATCTATGACATGCAATTAAAGCACAACTTTTGAAGTCAGCGTTTCCCTCCAGTGCTTTGTTCATTCCACGTTTAACACAAAACAGAGTATTTGTTTCTTCTGGGCAGACCTGGGCAGCAGACCACAGGGCACGCACCGGAGTCCCAGCACAGCTAACAGTAGGAACCAGTCAAGCACAAAACACATTGGCTTCATTTGCAGCACACACTGATGCAGTTTTCCCAAGTGGAGACATTTCCTGGAACAGGGCCCCATTGCACATTAACATACCCGTTATGTTAAGTCAGATCCATGCAATATGATGTTTTTTAGACAACCAAGCCTCAGTTTTATTCCTGGAAAGAGGAGCAGAACTGACTGAATGATGAGAACACAGCAAAGAGAAAACACAACAACAACAAAAAAAAAACAACACAGAGGAGTAAGTCAGGACAAAGTCATGCTGAGGAGCAAAACTCACTGTGCACACTATTACGCTCATTCCACTTCTGCTGCATGACCCAGCAAGGCCCTCCTGTTGCAGAGAGGGTTACTTTCTCCAACTCAACAGGCTGAGAGGCAAAACAAGGAAGTGGTTTGAGGGATGTCCAGTTTCCACCAAGAACATCCCCAAGTTCCTTTCTGCATCTCTGCCTGTTGCATGGCCACCAACACTGGTGAGAAACAGCACAGGGCACAGACAGAATCATTAAGGGTGGAAAAGGCAGATCTAAGATCGCCGTGTCCAACCCAGCCCATCCTACCGTGCCCATAACCACATCCCTCAGTGCCACATCTCCACACTTCCTGCAAGATGAAGGCTCAAGACATGGAAGGTGCATTTGCTGTTTTCCTTCACTCTGTTAATAGGTTTCCTTTGCAGATTTCTGTGGATTTTAATATTGCACTGGGTTCTGGGGGCTTTATTTTGTTTGGTTTTTTTGCCTGCAGCACTACAGAAAGGAACAATCAGAGAAATTAATTCCTAGAAGCTTAATTTGCAGAGGAAAAACAGATATCTGCCATCAGCCTGGAACATAAGGCAGCAACCTGGAGACAGCCTGGCAGAGGTTATTTAAGAGCAGCAGTGTCAGCTGGGTTGCAAATGTGGTCAATATCCACTGGTCCAACTTGCTCCCTACAGCCTCGAGCAGCAATTCAATTATTCTTTGAGAAATACATTGTTGAATAATTAAAAAGTTACTGCATGACATTTTTTCTTTAACCAGACTGATTCAATTTGGGAAGTATAAAGCCATTATAATGTGTCAGCTAGCAATTAGCTACTGTACACTGTTTGTTCTTGAATATAATCTTTGGGTAGAAGGGTAATATTCTCGGAAACGCAGCATTAACTTGTTTCTCAATGACTTTAATATGGCTCTTTTCAAATTACTGCTCATAAAATCTCAGGGAAGAAAAATCTACTGATGATATCCCATCTCCTTAATTAGTTCTCTTTCTATCAGGAATCCAATAGCAAGTATAATATTTATATAAAACAGAGCATGCCAGGCTTACTGCTAACACTGCTTAAACTGGTGATATCAAAGCAGGTAACAAAGAACAGCCATTCCATAATCCACGAGGGTTTGTGTTCACAGGTATATGCAGCTTCTCAGATCTGTACTTCAATGAACTCTTGCACCAAATCCCAAAAGGTTCTGGGAGCACTTTTTGCTACGAAACACCACTCTGTGAAGGGGCAATGGAGCTGTGCAGAAAACCCTTCCAACCCCAAACCACCCAGTGCCCCCCAGCCGTCCCTAACAGGGGGCCATAACCCCATTGCCTGTAACTCTCCCATAGGAAGGACCCCAGCAGCCACCTCTCCCGTTCTCAATACCTCCTTCAGCTAAAGCAACCAGGCTGGAGGCACCAAAGCTCACCAGAGGTTTTTAAGCTGCTCAGCATCTCCTGCTAAGTAATAACAAGCACTGGATTTTCACCTGAGCTCAGAGCACCACCAGGATGTGCTATGGGGGCATAGGAGCCTCCCCAGGAGCACCTCCCAGCCCAGGGGTGCACAAGGCTGTGCCCACAGCCACAGTGCAGCCTCCTGGGGCAAAGCCTGCAACAGAAATGCAGTAATTGTTAATGGCAGAAAGTGGTAAAAATCACTCAGCACAGCAGGGATGTGTTGCGGTAACATTAATCCATCCAAGGCCAATGAAGTGCTCAGGAAGGCCCTGTGTTCTTTCATCCCTCACCAAGAGCTTGTTATTCATCTTTTGATTTCTTAGTTTTGAAGCTACTGGATCCACATTAATTTTTCCTTTTTTTTTTTCCTTTTCCCCTTTCCTGACAGCAAGTTCTGTCTAATCCAATTAAAGGTCAGCACAAGATAATTTACCCAAAACATGGCAGACAAGGTAAAAAGACTCCTATTAGATTTTTACCCGTGATAAAGGAATTACACTCTTCCTGAAGACAAATCAGGCTTATTGAAAATGTAAATCATTATAAACATCTCTATAGAAAATATCTTCAGGGCTTTTTCTTAGACTTTGTTGTAACACATCTTGCTCTTACATGCACTGTGGTTAGTACAATTGAATTACAGAGTGACTTACAGCAGTAGATTAGGTTCTGCTTGATTGAGAATATCTTTATAATGGAAATCGGTGTGCACTTTTAACCTTGTTACAATGCTGCCTTATATGTCTGATTAATATATTAAAGTGGCTCATTCCACAATAGGCTGTTTGCAGACAAGTGGGATGAATCTGATTCTTATCACAACACCTTTTTACTAATGTTGACAAACCAGTGGCTACAATTCAATCACCAGAAGCAAATTCCAATCAATTCATATCCAATGATTCCAAAACAAGGGGGAAAAAAGCACTGGATTGGAACAGATCAAATAATTTCACTGCACTTCTGCATGTCATCTTCACTTTTTACTCATTTTGCAAGCTTTCACAACTCAGAGATACAAACTCTGCAACAGACTCCCAGTAGAAGGGGATGCACTTTCTGGTTTTTAAGCAGTGACATACAACGAGCAATGGGCTCACATGGGATAGCAAGAAAAATGTCTTATGAGAAAGAGTGGTGCTGCAGTGGCACAGCTGTGCAGGACATGGTGGGATCACTGTCCCCAGAGGTGCTCCAGAACCATGGAGACATGGCACTGAGGGATGTGCCTATGGGCAAGGTGGGGTGGGCTGGGGTTGGACTTGGAGATGCTAGAAGTCTTTTCCAACATGCATGATTCTTTAATTCAGAGCAGTTCTTGCCATGCCAAACCTTTTGGTCCCATCTGTTCCGAGCTCCTGGCACCATTTTGCAACTGCTGATAGTCAGAGCCACCCCAGTGTCACAGCCCTCAGTCCCCACCACCCTCAGGCAGCTCCCTGCTTCCTGGGCTGTTCACACAGAGGAATGATGATGGAAACAGCCAGTGCAGACCACTGAAACAGCAGAAGAAGTAGCTGCTTTCTGATGCTCTGGAGGGCAGTTGCATGAGGTTGATTTGTACCATGACACAGATCAATATGTGCTATCCAAGACTTAATAAGTTTCAGAGAGAAGTAACTTAGTCGTCCCCAAATTATCATCAGAAACCACTAGGCTCACTCACTTCATCCCTCTCAAGTCAGTGCCTAAGAGCATCGTCTCTACCACAGAGAAAGAGAATTAGGTGTGAAAATTGATTAGGTTGGAAAGATATACCTGCATAAAGAATCGCTACATTCACCAGCTGCTGGTTGGATTTTTCTTTTTTCTCCTCTTCAAACAGAAATAACTCTGCCACAGTGGCTGCAGGCAGCTTTCTGCAGCCTCTCACTCAAATGAACCTTTCACAGAATAATGCAGTTAGCAGCAAGCTTCACCCTCATGCATACATCTGAGAGCAGGACCTGCACCCTCAGGGACTTATTAATGGGGGAACCCAACAGGAAGAGATGGAGAAGGGCTCTGGCTTGCTCTGCAGCAATGCAAAGAGGCCAACAGGACAGCTTGGACAGCAGTGGACAGCTGAAATATTGGCCTCATCTCTTTGCAATTTTCTTCCAGTTAAACATATTGGTAGATGGTATCTTCCGTGCCCAGTACCTCAAAGCTACTTTATAATAAGATGTAAAAATGATACAACACACCGCTCTGAGCACATACTGCACACTGGCAGAGAATTCAAAATGAAGCAGAGTACTCATTGCAACCCAGAACCTCATTTTCTGCATTGCAAAACAAAATGCTGCTGCTGTGCATGGGTGGCTCTGGGCACTATTTCTGCTCTGCAGAGGACCACTCTTAAGTTTTTGTTTTGTTCTTGGTACATTCATCAGCATTGCTAATGCTAATGGGGGAGTTGGTTACAGTCATAAGGCAGCAGCACTCACAGGAGTTACTGTCACTGGAAGTAAACTCAGAGCAGTCAGCATGAAGGATGTCCCAGGAATGACCTCAGATGGAGTTCCTGGTGGAAGCTGCAGTCATGGATCATGAGGCCAGAAGAGAGTTTTAGCACAAAAGCATACCTGGATGGGTATTTGTGAGCACGAGCCTGACACTGGGAGGCTGAGTAAGTATACAGCCTCTGTAATGGAAATGGAACAGAATACACTTTGCAGAAATTCTGGATGAGAAGTGAGTGGGTTGTGCCCATGGGGGTGATCCTTGGGTATTCCCTCTCTGTTGAAACAAAGACATCCAATCACCTTCGACAAAGGCAGCTCCCTAATTCCCCATTTAGCATAGAGGGCACTGTTTTGTCGTCCATATGGACGTTACTGACAGAGCTAAATACAAAGCGATGCAAGTCATGCTGTAGAAGCAAATTCCTGAGGGCCAGTGCATTTTGCCATGCTCCAGCACAAGCATCCTTCCGGTAAACTAAATGAGGATCCCAGAAAGAGTTCAAAGCACAAAACTGGCTTGACTGAGAAGGGACGATGAGGAGGTTCAGTGTAACACTCAAGCTGGGACCTCACTTCCAGTGCTCCGGACCATGGGGAGGAGGCAGTTCCCACAGCCAGTGCTTCTCACAGGTGGCAGAAGCCTCAAGACACCCAGAGGGGTTTTTCTGACACCGTGATCTTCAGTTCAGCCTGAAACTCATTTTTTCCCCACCTCAAATCCAATTATTTCAAGACCTTGCATTATGTCCTTGACTATTAACATTTATTGTAAAATGAGAGCTTGAAACTTCAAAGCCTAAAGCCCAGAACTCAAGCAGCAGAGATACTCAACACCCCCCTCCCCCCACAATAGACTCTGGCTTGGATGCCATGAGCACCAGCTCTCTCCTTTCTAACATCCCAAAACCAGGAAAGAGGAGTGAGAAACAGGGCTCCGTGCAGTGAAGAAAGCAGGGTAATACTGCACAGCTGCATACCACCACTTCCAACAGTTAGGACAGTTTTCCTCTGCCAGCTCTTAGCACTGATGTCAGGGCATGGCAGAACTAAATAGACATCTAAACATTTGGGGAAAAACCAGTTGCACAGCAACAAAGCATCCCCTCCACTCAAACAAGAAGCAGGCCAAGTCCCAGTATGCACACACAGGTACACAGAGCTGTTAATTAACCTGCACAAATCTGTGCGCTTCTGACTTAAGCTGAGAAAAGATGCAGGGTATCCCACCACATGCATCGTGTTCATGCCATGCCCAACACAGCATCTAAAATGAAGTCAAGCCGGGCTCAGTGGGTGCCCTATGCTATCCCCTCCCATAAAATGCAGCAGCCTTAGAAAGCTCTTTTCACAGCACAGACCATAAAGTTGCCACCAGCTGTGTGATCTGCCTCTGTCTGAAGTCCATGAAAAGATTCGTGTGAGCTTCGGTGTGAAGTTGGGTTTGGCATCAAGCACATTGTCAAAGGATGCTCCCCATGCTGCACAGGGGGGAAGGGGAGGGTGGGGGCACTGCCAGCAGCCACCTACTACTTTTAATTAAAAAAAGCTTCACTGCAAATTCCACTGAAATGCCACAGCATGCCAGAGGCTACAACACATCCAGTTAAAAGAACAGAGGAAAAAGCAATAAAAAAGGGAAAAAAAATAGAAAAGCTTACAAATAGAAGCAAAATCAACCGCTACTTTAAATAAAAGCCACGTTGACATCTAATGGCATCTCCTCCTACTCCACTATGACCATGTGTGCTGCATCCACCTAGCGGCTCTGCACAGCTCCGTGCTGCATCCACCACAGACAGACCCAATTAGGTGATAAACTCCCCCAGAGCCTCACTTTGCCCTCAGCATGGGCAGGAGGTACAGCAGCACACTGCTGTGCCCATGAGAACATAGGCGAGGCTGACCAACGTGAGGTACACTGCATCCTCTAGAGGCAAAGCTTTGTTAGCAGCAAGTTAATTAATAGCATAGCTGTAATGAGCTTCTTCCCTAGGGCAGGCAAGGCATACAGTTTTCAATGGGTTGAGAATAACCTCTGAGCTTCACTCCTGCCAAAGGACAAGTGGTGGCCAAGAGCACCCACGCCAAAGTCACTCCCACGAGCAAGATACAGACTCATAATTCTTGTCATTACTCATTTAGCACCAGTCAAGCCACCAGCAACATGGGGATGCATAGATCCAAATCAGGTCAGTGCGTTGCCATACGCTCCCCCAGCTATCAGAAAATCACCACTATCTGAATCTCCTCAGCATAATACACCCAGGGAATTTTCAAAGGATCTTTTTGCTGATACAGTCCTTGATGACCAGGTTCATTTCCACCCTGCAGCAGAACAAACACCTGCTTGGCCCCTCATCAGGCACATCATACTGCATATCACAAGATGGGTAACAAAAGCATGCAATGAATGCACCTTGGGATAGCTGAGCAGCCCTGGGCTTACTGAAATCCACACCTCATTGTATTTAGCTTTAAGCAAAAAAAGGGAGCTGGCCACCAGCATTAGGAGAGCAGCCAGAGGATTAAACTTTTCTGATAACGAAACTGAAAATGCAGAGGCAGCGCACCCAGCTGCCCATCCCATAGCTGTGCTGCATTAAAAGTACAAAGAAACCCATCTCAGCATCTCAAAGGGAATAACTCTGCAAACCACACTGTCATTTCAAAGCTTTCCTCTGAAGCCTCTTCCCAGCCCCAGCACAGAAAGAAATCCATTAGAAGATAGGAAAACATCGCAGGGCTCCCTGCTGCCACCTCACCATTGCAGCCTCCAGTCAGTTGCCTCTAGCAAAAGCACACACCATACCCACCCCAATGGGAACTGAATAACTGGGTATGGAGACAGGGCATTTCCATCCCTGCCAAAAGCTCCCTTACTTACATACCCTTGAACTTCACTCCTGTGCATGGGCAGGTGCTTCTGACAGAGCTGTGTTGACTGTGAGGGGAGCAGCAGAGACTCAGCAGCAATATCAGCCCATGGATTTGTACTTCCACCCAGAAATGCAATCTGATATATTTCTGAGTGGTAGGTTTGCTGGTGTTTTACATGATTTGCTGTGAGCTCATAGAACTATCCAGAAAGATCTCACGTTCCTTTGCAACCTGCTCCCATTCCTAGATTCAGTTGTGCTACAAACATTACTATGTTCACACCCAACCTCAATTATACCAGCAGGTAAATCTCCCAGACGTACAGTGTAATGCAGATGGCAAAGCTGAAATCCAAATCCTTCTCTCTGATGACTTACACCAACTCAGGGTGTAGGAGATGGCTGAAGTCTCACCCCCAGCCACCAACCTATTTCCACAGGGGTCTCACCAGGATACAAGCTGCCTCTTGCTCACTCTGCTATGATGGGTCCAAAACCCCATTGAGTTACAGGAAGGAGAAAAAGCACTGGGGAAAAATATTGACGCAGACAACTGTCTGTCTGTGCTGAGTCAATAATCTTCACCTCAACTCTGCAACCTTACAAAATAAAACTGCAACGCTGGCTTCAGGTAGAGGACCCCAGAGGATGTCAGCTGTGTGACACCCAGACTTACTGTCTCTGATGCTGGTGTGGATGTTAGATATTTCATGAAGTTTATTTGTGCTGTGTTGGATTGTCTTTGTTTGTGGTAGGAAGCTGATGGTGATTACATTCATGGTTAAAGCAGCAACAAGACAGGGAAGCACCAGGCATGTTTTCAACACAGACCCAAAACACTGGGAAGAAGTGGTGCCATAAGAGCTATACCAAAAGACAGACAAGGGAGGCAATGCTTAAGTTTAAGCTATCATTCCTATGGGCATGGAAGTTTTCCATAATTACAGAGGAATTTTGTGACAAATAACCTGCCCTCATGGCTCATAACATACAGCGAGTTCTACTCTGCCTACAGAAACTTTCATGCCAAGGTCAGAAATAAAGCGAGCTGAAACAACAAGCCAGCACAAGAGCAAAGCCCCATGTTTTCAAAGAAAATTCCTGTGGCATTTTAGGCTTTGATATGACAGTGGTGCCTAAAGCCAATCATATTTACAGGATAACAGTAAATACAACTGTTTGCTTCCAGGTATATTCTTTGAAACTCAATATGTACCAATAAGTTTAACAGAGAAACTTTCATTCCAGCACAGCTACAAGAAATTGCATTCTATCACTTAAGGGCAGAGATGTATGTCTCAGATCCCAGCTGAGATGTGTTAGAGCTGCCAGCTCCTCCATCACTACCCCATTCCTCTCTGAGCAGCTCATAGCTCAATTCTAAGAAGTCACTCTGGGCTCTGGTTGACACAAGAGTTTTAGCTGAGCCACAGCAGTACTTCAGGCTTTAAAAACCCCAGTGACCATTCTCTTTAAGTGACAATTGCTAGACACTTGGTTTGCTCGCCTTGAAGTTTCCCCTCTGCTCTGCTATAACTCAGAAACATCTCTAGAAGAGATGACAGAATCACCACAAGTATTAAATAATCAAGAGGAGCTACATTTAAGTACCTAACTATAGATGGTACTGATGAATTCAAACTGCTCTATCAATCAAATATGAAAGCAACGAATGGTTTTACAATGCTCAGTGGCTTTGTGTTGTTGCTTTTTTTTTTTTAAAATCATAAAGTCAGACAGTTTATATACTGATTTGGCAAAGGATGGACATGTACTGCCTCTACTGCCATTGCTTGCTGTGAATTTAGCAGTGCACTGTGTACTCATCCTCCCACAAACACATCCTCAGCCAACAGATCAAGGTCTCAATGTTTGGCAATGTAAGTGACTGCCATGTCCAAAAATGCATGCTTAACACTGTGCCACTAGAAGTACCAGAGAGGAAACACTGGAATCACTCTAGGATCACACAACAACACAGACTTCTGGTGCACACACAAGTGCAACACCCCAGAGATTTGGTCCCTCTGAAACCACCAAAGTGCCACCACAAAAATCTATGGGTTGTGAAATAATGTGGTGACACATCTCAGGCCACCACCAAGCAAATGTGGCACAGAAAACAGCAGAAAAGAGAGCTGCTGGCTGAATGCCACAGAGCTCGAAATCCATAATCCGATACATTTCCAAAGCCCTAAAAAGATAAGAGTTATTTACAGTGCAAGTACTATGATGACCTACATAAACACAGATCTTTTGTAAACAGGAGCCAAGAATGACAGGAACAAGCAGCTAACAGGGAAACATGATAGATTCTAATCATCACTGGCTTTAAGCAAAGCATAACACCTTTGCCCCCATCCCCAGCTCCACATTACCTACATAGATCAATCAGCTATGTCTCAAGAAAGCCTCCTCTGCAAAATAAACATTACGTTACCATGTTCCTTTTGTCCTTGGTGTTCAATCAGAACAGCAGTATTTCCTAAACAAGAAAGCCTCAGTTTCAGAGGAGGTTCAGAAATTCACACAGAGCGCTTTTAAAACATCAGGTCTCTCCTAATGAGTAGTAAATAACCTCAGCCCTGGGATTAAACACAGCCCATGACCAGAACGAGTTACCCAAATGAGGAAAACCAGACCTCCTTGAGTACAGTGGAAAGCACAGATGAGAAACATGGTTCACCTGTGCTCCCTGGGCCAATCACACAACTTCACCAGGTGTTCAATCACCAGTTCA
This sequence comes from Coturnix japonica, assembly GCF_054131305.1. NCBI lineage: Eukaryota > Metazoa > Chordata > Aves > Galliformes > Phasianidae > Coturnix > Coturnix japonica. The sequence goes on from NC_140666.1 coordinate 12,255,107, forward strand.
AGCCCTGACCTAATAGTTTCCCCACAGCTGACCATTCTAACCTTACTGATTCTGTGATTCTGATGCCCAGTCCCCTCAAACAACAGTTTCAAGTGCTCTGAAAAGTTTTAAAACAGAGAACTGAGATGAAAGGAGAATGGAGTCGGAAATCTGAGCCCTTGGGGACTGTTGGTTGTAGGAAAGGGGTAGCTTGGTTTCAGTACACAGGAAGCAGGAGCACAGAAAACCAACTCACAGTTGCTGAGATCTTTCCTCCGTTCTTCTGCACGTAGATGATGGCATCCCGCACCAGGGAGAAGAGGTTCAGGAGGACATGCTCCATGTCATAGACACCACGCATGCCCTTGGTCAACCCCTCCAAGGAGCTGATGTAATCTCTCCAGTGACGGTCAATCTCACCAACCCCTGCCAGGCACCCATACGTCACCGCACTGCAGTACCCAGCGCAGGGCTTGGCCAGGAGCAGGCCCTGGCAGTGTGAGCAGTACCACATCTTGAGCAGCGCCCGCCCGCACTCCTTGCTGAGCTTCAGGTGGTCAGTGGTGTTTATCACCTCAATCCCCAGGTTGAGTGCCTGCAGAAAGACCCGCGTGGCCTGCAGCGACTTGGACACCTGCGTCATCATCATCTTCGGGTAGTTACCAAAGGCCTTGAGGTCTCTCCTGGCTGCCCGCAGGCATTCAGTCATTTCCACTGAGGGATCCGGGAAGCCAGGATTGATCAAGTGGGAGTAGACCAAAGGAAATAAACTATCAAAAAATTCATTTATCATGTCATTAACGCTGATGTCAGAGCCCAATATGTACAGCGAGACATCCGTGAAAAGTTCTCCAACAAACTTAAGAGCTCTGGGCCCCATGCTCTTGTAGTGGTTCCTAAACATGCTGTTGGTGAAGTTCCTCGCGTGCCGCACTACGATCTCAAAGGCTTCTGCAAAACAAAATGAAACAGGTGATTAGAAAATGAGCTTGGAAACAGGGAGGATAACTTCAGGTCCCATCGCTGCTGCAGAGACTGCTCCCACTGCAATCATCATCAGCCATTTGGATATTAGGAAACATTCATTCTCAGAAAGAGTGGTGCTGCAGTGGCACAGCTGCACAGGGAGTGCTGGGGTCACCATCCCTGGAGGTGTTCCAGAACTGTGGGGATGTGGCACTGAGGGATGTGGGGATGAGCATGGTTGAGGTTGGACCTGGGGATCCTGGAGGTCTTTTTCCAGCCTTAATGATTCTGTGATCCTACGATTTCCAGGGGAATGCCCACATCCTTTAAGCATGAGCTGCATTTCAAAACTGCAAAAACAAGGATCTAGTTAACATTTCAGTTTTCAAAGAAAATATTGATCCAAGAAAAGGGCTAGACTGCAATCTCGCTCTCTCCCTCTACCATATTGATTTGAAATTAACAGGAATTCTATCTTCAGACAATTTAAGACAGAGATAAATGTTTGACAATCTACACAGTATTCAAAATCAGGAAAGAGTAAACACCGATGTTCCATTACGAAAAGTAAAACATGTAGGAGTTTAATCACAAAGGAGATTTGGACCCAGCCAGTAGCACCACATGTTCTCATGCCACTTGAAAGCCCTCTGCAGCTCCTCAACTCTCCTGAATCCACATTTTACCCACCCTGGGCACAGCAGCTCTGTGGCCCATAGCAATGCTGAGCATCCAAGCCCACAGGTCGCTGACACCCCACAGTGCAGCTGCTCTCAGCCATGTCACTGTGGAAACATGCACCCAGGCTCGATTTGCATGGAAATTATCCATGTTCAATAATTAAAGGGCGTGTTTAATTTTTAAAGCCATAAGTTTCATTTTTTTCTTTCTCTTTGTTAAGTCAGAGATGCAGCTGTGTGTGGTCTGACTCCTCCAAGTAGGGGCCCGGGATCAGCACAGCCACAGGCAGTGCTGGGTCCCCAACAGCCCCAAGGCCACCAGGACACCCCCAGGACTCCACACTGCTTCCACCAGGCACACAGGGACCACAGTTCCCCACTGTCTCCCATACCAGCGTGTAGAAAGCTACGCTGTGAGCACCGATTGGAACAGAAATGACCAAACACTGCCATTCAGACCACATTTCCACCCTCCTGGTTCCAGCAACCCAACCAAAGCAGCAGTAGGAATGCAGATTCTGGCTGCTCCGCTATAGAAAGTTTTAAAGCCAAAAAAAAAAAAAAAAAAAAGTTTCTTTAAATAGGACACAGGGATTATGAAACTTTTTTTCTCCTTTATCCTCAAGAGCACCAGAATAGCTTTTGCCTGAACAAAGAGCACAAAGCACTTTCTGGGGCAGCGTTTTTAACAGTGCTGGGATTCTCATGCTGTGCTCACGGCTCGACTTTAACCTCCTCTCTGTGAGTTCCCTTAGAAAAAGTCATCCCCTCTTCCCTCTCCTTGCTCCTCTGTGCTTTGCAAGTTAGCATCAGAGCTGAGAGACCCTTCGCTGATTAGAAAAAGATTCCAGGCTCCAATTCAAGTCTCCTACAGAGAGGGATGCTGCAGAAAGGAACCAAGAGCAGTGTGCATCAGAGCAGCACGCACACACGGTCCCACTGCTTCAAGGGTCATGACACACACATCGTTTTTCTCATCAAGCTGCCTGAGAGTGCCTATTTCGTGCGCCTCAGAGCCTTTGCATATACCCATTAGAGAGCGCAACAGGCACAACAAAGGCACACGGAGCCTCCTGCTGCCTCGCTAATAGATGTGAGAAATAATACAACTTGGTCCCCCAAAAAAGTCTCCCAGATCCAAAATATCTCACCCTCAACTCCTCTGGTGTTTGCTACAAGAGCACTAAAACCCAGGCACCGGGCACAACCCAGGGCCGTGCTGTGAGCGCTTCAAAGCAGGGAAGTGTGTGGGTCAGCCCCCGTGCTCAGGGCTTTGCTACTGGGAAAAACTCATAGCACGGCACTCCTGCAGCCCAGATTGCTGGGGGACAATTCAGGCTTTTATTTCTTCTTCTTTCTTTTTCATTTCAAGGATATTTTCAAAGCCAGCCATTTAAAGAAGCCAGCCCTCAGCTCTTGCTGAAGCAGAGCAAATATCCTGACAGCAGTGATGGGGCGCGCTGGCAGACTTGCACCCATCTTCCAGCACTCAGAGCAGCACACGATTCACATGTTTCTGCCTCTATCACTGTAGCCATGCACACACAACAGAGCTCAACCACACTGTTCTGCCCCAGGGTGGGAGGCAATGGACTCAACTGAGTGAAATGGTGCAGGACATGAGGCAGGGCACCCCCAGCTGCAAACCTCCATAGCTGTGCTGTACATCTGGTGATGAGCTCTGGCAGGGGTGGTTTATCAGGGCTCACAAAGGATGCATAAAACAGTGAAACCTTTACTCCAGGATGCATTTATCAAGCAACAACTGAAAAGTGTGAGTTCTTATTATTGTTTCAGCAGGGATGCCCTCAAGCACCTGGGGGCGAATTGCAATGGTCAAGAAGAAAGGACGATGTTGTGTCACCATCACATTGGCACATATGGGCAGGTGCCATCTCCACCAGGATTCTGTGGCACGTGAATTCATATATTCCTAATTCAATCAGGTTAAGTCCCTAACTTCAGGTCTAGGGTTTCAGATGGTCAAGAGTCTCATACGTTTAAAATAAATGCTCAGCCACAAAAAAAAAAACAACCAACCATGCCACACACACTTCAGCATTCACAGATGGAAATTCCAGTGTTCATCAAGAAAATCCCCCAACTTTTGCTTTTTTGTAAGCTCGCCAAGATGTTTTCTGACATGGCAATTGCTGTGGTACTGCTGGGAAACTGAGAAAGCAGCCATAGGCATCCATGTGTGAGTGAGGTCTGGAGAGGGAAATACTTCTAATACCTCATGGCAGCAGCCTGTATTCCTGAAAGACACACAAAGGAGCTCACCAAGAGAGAAACAACTGTTTGCAATAATGGCCTGGCTGCCACAGGCACTGCTGGTGAGACGAACTGCGAGTCATTTTTCAAACAGCAGGTAATATTTATTTACAAACTTGGAAAAGGTTCGCAGTATATCGAGCAGAAAGGAAACAAAACCCAAGAGTTTTTCCCCTGGCAGCAATAAGAGCAGACTCCAGATTTGCTCCTTTATGATTTACACTACTGTGCGAGTTTTTTAACAACATTATCTGGAGACAAAACCTCTTCTAGGCAGCATAATTACTTTTGTCTGTAGCATTACAAAGCCCATCTGATGGTGCCACTGCTGCTCTTACAAGGTTTGTTTCTCTGAACGCATTTGGAGCTTAGGAAATGGGTTTTTTGCCCCTCAACTATGAGACAGCCTTTTGGATTACTTTTGCAATGCTGTCATGATAAAATTTATGGACTCGAGCTCCCAAGGATTATGAGATCAGCTTCAAAGCATTTGTAATAGAAATTAAAACAGTTTAATTATTCTGCCTTCCCACATTTAAGCCATCAGGGCTCACATATTCTCCCTCTGCTCCATCACCATTAGAGCAAAGAGGAGAGGTCTGTGTCCATTCTCCAGATCAGAGGGATCTCCTTCCCCCCATGGGAGCCAAGGTAGATGTTTCTAAAGGCAGAGCTGCTCGCCAGCCAAAGCTGTACCATTTTGCTCATCAGCAAGCATCTTCTCCTAATTATCTGTGCCCATCAAAATGCCAGGCTCGAAACCTATTTATTTTAATTGTATGGCTTATTTAGTGCCCTGGCATTTAGAAATACACTCCCTGAAGTTTTTCACAAAAATACTGCATGCTAACTCCTCATTAGACCCACTCGAAATGCCTCGAGAACACTCTCCCATTACACTCTAGGTAGCTGTCTGACTGCTGAGCAATGAGTCACACCGAGCTCACCCGTTTATTATTTATATCCTGCATACAAAACACTTCATGTCAGGGCTCTGAGGTGCCATTCTCCATGTGGGCTTCCCAAGAACTCCCAGCATAGACCACTTGACAAATAACTCCTCAAAGGAGAAGTCTTTCCAGGAGCTTTGTGATTGAGCATGCATCTGCAGCCCTGTTGATTAAATATGAGTTGCACATCTATTGTATAATTTGTTTTTCGGAGCATCAAGTAATATTCTGCTTTGTGCCTTGACAGATGTGCGAATGCTTAAGAGATTCTTGAAAATTTAATAAAGACAAAGTTAAAAATGCAAACAGTCAAGGCTGGCACGAGGGGAGGATGAACATGATTCTTTATCAAAGCCAAGGGGAGCGGAGGGAATAAGGGTGGGCTCAGCTGAAGCTGAGGAAGCACTAGAAGGAAAGGCAGAGAGGGATGCCTTCTGCAGCAAGAAAGCGGCTCTCTTTTTAGGGGCAGTGGATGGATGGCAGGGTGGGCCTGGTGGGTTGGGGTTGGACTGGATGGTCTTGCATGTCTTTTCCAACCTTTTAATGACTCTGATTCTATCTGGAGACTCTTGTTTTGAGAAGACGTTAATCTGCACCATCCACTTGTGCAGAGGGCAGTGGGAGCACAGAGCTGGCAGGGCTCAGGGCCAGGGAGCAGCATTTCTCACTCGGCTGTACACAGAAATATGCACACTCCCAGTATTTCATATCTTCCTCTTTCCCTGTAAAGGGAAAAAGTTAATTAAAGCAATCCAAGAGGACAAAATAAATCAGTGAAAGCACCAAGCTTTTGTTAGGTTGTAATTATATCAATAATGTGCTCAGAACTAATGTCACATCACTGGGGAACTCTCACCTTCACCGTTGTTACTGCAAATATTTACACTCCAATTCACATCACTGTTCTCTCTCCATTTTGTTGCAGTGATGACAATCTCCACCCACCAGTGGGAAAAAATAAAGGTAAAGTGACCCAGAAACCAGCTCTTGGTCAACCCCTAACCACACTTCTACTAATTGGAGGCTCCAACATCCAAAATAATGGTGTTATAATGACAGCAAATACAAAGCTTGCCTCTTAAATGGACAAAATGTGTTCGAAACAGAGGACAAGTGATTCTATAAATTCCCTCTCAAATTTACAAGGCGAGTATCTAGCAGCCAGCTCTTCCTAAAACACAGGACACCAACATGTGCTCCTCCTCCATTTATTTTAAACTAAGATGTATAAGCTATTTCCAGCATTGCCTAACTAGCAAATTCCTTTATTCGTCAGAATAAATGAAGATAAGTCAAGCCATTGGGTTAAGTTGACTTGGAAAAACCTGAAAAAAGATTTGTGGAAGTGCATTGGTCTCCTTCACTTCAGAGCAAGACAGATCTGAGGCTGGTTTTCCAGGCTCCCTTTCATTTCAGCAGGCTTTTATCGGCCCGTTAAGTCTCCAACAATGGAGAGCAGACTATTTATTTAAGAAGCAAATTCCTTCCTTTCTAATCTCTCCTGGCCAAATTCTCTTTAAAGTTATCTCAACTGTCTGATGAAAAGCAAATGGTAGAAAATGACTTCTTGATCCCTATAGTAACATGAAGGGCTCGCACCTCTTTAAGGGCACCTGTTGGCTGTTTTTAAAGCACTTCAGCCTCAAACCCTTTATTTCTGGTTTTGCTTCCTACCTGTGCTCTCAGAACTCAGGAAAAGCATTTGCTCAGCAACAGAGTTAACAGCAACGAATATCAGTGTAATTTTCTTCCCCTAAAGAGTGGCTCTTCCTAAGACAGAGCAATGACAAGGCTCTCAAAAGCAATTTAGTGATGTCAGGCTGATTTTGTCTAAAGACATCTCAGGAGGATGGGGATTTCCCGCATGGAGATGAGAGCGTGGATCATTTCAGGAGCCCAAGCGCTGTCACTCCCAACGTGCCCCAGACACACCAATTCCAGGCACCATCTCCACCTCAAGGCCCCAGCTCCCAGACTTGGCCCTTTCCAAAAACTAGACTCTACCTCTGAACTAACTTGAGTCGACCTCCCACATTAAATTTTTTATTCATTTATTCTGAAGTGATGCATGGGCAGGACCCACGACTGAGACCGGATTTGATATAATGCTCCTTTCCCAAAAAGAAATGTTTTATTGCTCTCTTACTCCCTCTCACTGTAACTGGAGTGCAGGATTCAAATCTGGCTTTCAAGAAGGCAACTCAGACACCGATGCCAGAAATCGATCCAAGGCTGCACCCTCTCTCTGAACAGACATTCCTCCATGAACGTGAATAATCCCCTGCAAGGTAACGGTACCGTTCATCTCTCCAAAGATCCTCACAGGAGTAAATCCTTTGCTGAAGAAGGGGCCACGTGCTCAGCTGCCTTCCTAGTAAATTAAAATTCATCTCATTCTTTTTCTAAAGAGAAACACAAAGAGCACGGATCGATAAATTTACCAAAAGTTAGATGGCAGCTGGTTTGCTCAGTAATAGAGCAACCGCTCTCAGACGTGGTTTAGCGCATAATCCCCAGATCAATATAAGTTTTGATTTATAAATAATGATAACAAAAGTAGCAAGGACAAATAACGCTTGCAAAAAGTAAACACTTTCTCCGAAGGGTACTTCCAGCATAAACCTCTCAGAGTAAAGACTGCATATTTCAAGGGCTGTGTGTGGAAATGACACAGAACACATTGTCTGACGCCATTAAATATTCATCCCCGGCACTGCCACATTCAGACACGTGTGTTCTACAGCTCACATCCTGCACAGATCGACACCAGCAATGTGCTAATAGCACAGTGGCATCTACCAGCATGAATTCACCTGTGGGCAGCAGAGAGGTGGGAAAAGTGGTTCCCTCCCCTAGGAAATGACCCCATGGCAGTGTTTGTTAAGCATACACTTCTAACTATGGAATCTGTTCTTCTGAAGAAAAATTAACAGTCACTTCCCCTCTGAACATCTCCACACAAGATATTTCCTTACTGCTAGCACTGTTTATTATGGAGCCTTTCCTAGGCATGAAGAAGAGGCTGAAGAGGATAATAAATCCCATCACCTGACAATGTTTTCAATTACTCTGCATGTTAAAATGATGCTACCACAAATAGGTTGCAAGAGATATGCTGCAAAACCTATTAACTTACTGTAAATCTATTCTAGCCAGGAATTTCACACCTTGCAGAATTTTACCATTAGTCCTGGGAATGGGTTTATTGCTGGACAGGGAGGGCATGAGCCCATGAGGGTCATTTCAAAGACACACGGCACCACAAGCTGGCCAAACAGGAATAGGGTTAGGGTGTTTAACGTGTTAGTGGTAGGTGCTTGCACACTTTCCTGTACATTCACCACAAAATAAAAGGGCAGATTTCCAGACCGTTCCAATGGAAGCGCTGCCATCTCTGGGGGGTAACAACAGCAGATGTACAATTCAGGACCTGACTGTATTTATTTATGGAGAGGAGAATATTCAAAGGAAAGAAGCTCAGGGTCAAATTCAGAGATTCCTGACCCAATCCTGCTCCAAGCCCACCCGTGACTGCCAGGAAAAACTTTCTCCCTCAAAAAGATCTTCATGTTTTCTTGTCAAGAATCAAAAAGATTCATTTCCTGTGAGGTCTGCACTTAACCGACCGGCTCAGGCATGTCAGAGATGGATCCTTCTTGATAACAGAGTAATGGGAGTTGTTACAGCCCCTGGAGAAGGTGCGCTGCCGGCCCATTTTCTGCTATCAGAGCTGATTGTTTGCTGCTGCTCCTCTGATGGCACTGAGAGAGGGGAGCTCGCATCTTCCCACTGCTGCAGAGCCTCCCACAACAGCAATATGGAAGAGGTGGGGGGAAAAAAGGAGAAATTAAAGCCTGTCAGCCCCGAGCCATGCCCACACCCATACAGCTTCATCACCTCGAGGTGAAAGCTCTCCGAGTGAAAGACCTTCATGTTTGAGACCAGCACCAGGAACCAATCTGGCTCTTGCCACAAAGAGGGGTGAGCATCCCCTGTGCAAACTGCATCCCATTCTTAAAATAGGAAAGCGTATCCTGATAGAAGGAAATAGCATCCTTCTTCTGCGCTCGCTAAGCCAGAATTTGTGCTGAAAAGCCTCTTTCCTTTTCACTTGCTGCCAACTGGATGGCATTTTATATACACAAGATATCTGAAACTGCAATAAAACCCCAGTGACAAAAATAAAACCAGCAATGGAAAAAGCAGCTCCTGCTCAGAGCTCCTGCTCGGAGGGGAGGGGGGAGGAGATGTATGTTAGAAGTCATCTGTAGCAAAAGCCATTAAAAGTTTGCAAACTTGCAGCTCTGTGCAAACTCCTGGCAGACACAGAGTCCCCCCTTGGGTCAGACAAAGAGCCCACGGACGCCAGGGCTGCAGAGCCTCCTCATAAACACTTCCACTTTAAGCCAGTTTAACTGGAAAAGGTCAAGACCAGTAACAGCACAACATGTGTTATCGGTTAAACAAAGTGAGCAGCTATCAGTTAAACAAAGAGCACTTAGACACAAACCAAACCAAAGAACCTCTGTATTCCAGGCACCCAGATGCATCTCTCGTGCCCTGCTGAGCCGCTCTGTTCTGTTGCAGTCTCCGTGAAGTCTGCACAGTGATTTATTCTTTAGATGTATATGAATAAATCAACTATCCAAGTAGAGTACAGAAGTAATGAAATAACACAGGTAGCAACATCCAAAGCTACTATTGCCACCTGTATCTGCTGCCCACAGTTAGCTGCTATGTTTCTGATTTCCCATCATAGAGCACCATCTCCTTACTGCTCAGTTTGTATATACAGCAGATCATAGAATCACAGAGTGACTGAATGGCCTGGTTTGAAAAGGACCGTAATAATCATCTAGTTTCAACCCCTCTGTTATTTTCTCCCTAAAGAGTTCAAATGGAGATACATGTTACACAGGCCTTTACCAAGCAAGTCTGCTCTTTTCATGGCACGTGTTTCCATACTGTGTCTCCTTATGAGTATGGAAATATGGGTAGGTTTAAAACCAGAGCATTCCTCACTCCAGCAAATGAGACCCACAGGAAAACTTCACCTTTGATAGAAGCTGAGCCTATTGCCAGGTGCTGGAACTGCTCTCACTGCTTATAGAATCTGCTGTAAGAGATTTGCAAACGGGATAACGTAGGATCTCTGTTGAGAATTTAAAACCAAAACAAACTGGGTTCTCGCCGCTGTGGGAAAAAGCTTGAATATGTGACCCGCAGTGCTGGGAGACAAGAAAGGCAAATTAAGTGAAACCTCACAACGTATCGTTTTTCAGAATTGCCAATTTTAATGCTGATCGCATTGTTCTCAAGACTTTAATCACGATTTCATAACGCCCTGAGGTTATGGGAACCGAAAACCACATGCTTGCTCTGAAATGAGACAGCAAAACATTCTGCAAATTCATCTTTCCTAGGAAGAACGCTCATGTTTCACCCCTCATCTGTACCCCCCGCTAAGGCAGAATGTTACCAGCATCTCACTGGGACTTACAAGCTTCAGCTAACGTGAACAACTGCCACTGAAAGCCAAAAATCCTTTGTGTGTGTGCACCTCTATTCCAACAGCAACGGGACTCTGCTCCACTTTGTCCCTGCGCAAACAGCCCAAGCAGAGAAGTGTATCTGCAGCTCTAAGCAGAAAGAAATCAAAATCATGGACTGAATAAATAGAGGTGTCAGTAACACTGCAGGAGGTAAACATTTCAAATGATACTTTGATGTGGATTTGACTGCATACGGTCTTCCTCTGCTGAAAACATAATCTAGTTTTTTATTTTTATAAGGTCTGGCTTAAATAACCAGCCTTGTGGCAGCTGTACTTGAAGTGGGTGCAATTTGCTGCCCTCCAGCTCATGCCAAGGCCTCTCAGCTCAGCTCTACCCCCGTGCTCCCACTTCTGCGCCCACGCAGGAGTCAGACAGAAAAAGGCTCATTTCACTAGCACACCTTATTTATTTGTACTTAGAGAGGGTAAAAGACAGTGGAGGAAATAAGACAAAGTATTGGTAGGTTTGTTAGATTTTGGGTGCTTTTTAAACCATTTAAACAAACAGAACATCACCTCCATTCCAAAGCAGAGTGTGTTTCTCAGCCCACATTTCCAATCTCTGACCTGCTCTCTCCATCTAGAAAGTGAACTAGGCAGCAACATCAACTGGAAGGCAGCAGAAAGCAAACAGAAAGGCTGAACTGCTTCTTACCCTTCACATTCCTGTGCAAACCCACTCCTGCAGCACTCTGCTCCTCTAATAGCCCAGAACTGAAGCCTTAAAACCCTGTCTGCAGGGAGAATTAGACCGGATTTATTGCAAACGCCTCCTCCGGACACTTGTAAAGTAATTTGAGAGCACCTAATGGATTTAGGATTTAGCTAAATTGGTGCAACACAATAAAGAGATTAAGCATGTGGTCAATCACAAGTCATTGAGTTAGTGCATCCTCGGGAAACTGCCAGCCACCAGCAAGGTCCGAATAACAGCTGAGGATGGAAAAAGGGGAGCAGAGCACAGCTCAGATGGAGGGATGATGTGCATGGAGAGAAGGCTTGGACTGCTTGACTCTACCCGGCAGCAGTGTCACACACAAAGAAATTGGAAGAAAGGCCACTTTTCCAGCCCAATTCCCACGAAAAGATTCAGGAGAAGGTTTGTCACAGGCTGTTCTTTGCTAGTCCAGGAAATAATTGGACCACATTCTGATTTCACATTCACAGAGGCTCTACAGAAGAGCAGAGCCAGCCTCACCTATAGATCAATCCAAAATCTATCAACCACACTCCTTGCCTCACCAACTGTTTCTGAGCAAACAGACCTTCCACCCAAGACAGCGGAACTACACGTTTTGTTCAGTCAAGTCATACCCTGCTTCTGTTAGTTCTTCCCTATATACAAGCTATCTTCATTTCAGAAGAAGCCATCAGTTTTTCACAGTTGCTGAGTAATTACTTTTCAAACAAGCTGTAATGAAAGGCTTCCCCCATAGAGAACTCCATTTCCAAGTGAGAACACAAGTATCCAAATATTTCAGTGGTTGGAATTGTACTGTAATAGCCTACCTTATTGGTTCATTTCATATCAAACTTTGTGAGGCTTCCAGGCATTTACACCACCAGCTCTCCTTTCCTTACTGTAAAATCTTTTTTATTGACAATTCAATCATGTCAGGTTTGGAACAGTAGACGCACTGATTTGATCAGCTATCATTGAATTTACAATATATAAATGACAGCACCATCTCTGGCCCACGTCTCAAGCAGCTGCCTTCTATCGATTTATATTCTACTAGTAAGGAAGAAAAATTGCAGCACAATGTAGTGGTATAGTATGAGATCAATACCAATTTTTTTCTTAATGACATGAAGGCCAAGATAAGGACAGCATAAGTCAAAGCCAGACAGATCAAATTTGCCCAATATCCCTTTCAATTACTGAGGTACATACACAGGGATGTGTAACATTAAAGCTGAGGGGAGCATTATCAAAATGGTTTAAAATTACAATGGACTTACAAGGCTGCCTGACGTCTTCACGGCCTCGGGCACCATGACAGACAGGTTGGGTTCTCCTCCTTCCAGCCACCATGGCACACAGCACAAGGCACAGCCTTGGGGGTCTCTATGACAGCCTGAAAGGAGGTGGTAGGGAGGGAGGGGTTGGCCTCTTCTCCCAGGTAGCAATGACAGGTTGAGAGCTGATCACTTCACACTGTACCAGGGGAGGCTCAGGTTGGATATGAGGGAATATTTCTTCCCTGAAAGAGTGGTGAGGCAATGGCCCAGACTGCCCAGGGAGGTGGTGGGTTCACCTTCCCTGGAGATGTTCAAGAACTGTAGAGATGTAACAGTGAAGAACATAGTCTTGGCCACAGTGGGAGTGATTTGGGGTTGGGCTTGATCTTAGATGTATTTTCCAACTGTAAGGCTCCTTTGATTCTACTGTATGATCTGGACTCTTAGAGATAGCTTTCTTATAAAGTCCAGCTCATCAATAATAGAAAACCCCAGTTGTTACAGTGGTGCCAACATTTCACAAGTTCAGTTGTTATTTAACAGGAAGTTATGGGTGAGCACTTTCTTCATTTCCTCTGCAATGATGGTGGCAGAACCTTCCAGCCTAAAAGCTCCGTATTTATGCAGCTTGAATTCCCATTCTAATTGGCAGCCAGAAAGCAGTGCTGTCATGATTTATACATCCCCCATACACCAAGTTTTGATAATTACAGGTTCCGAGCAGTTCATGATTACACTATTTGCACCGTCCTAATTATAAGCCCAAACACACTTGGAAATGAACATTCACATGTAGAGATGAAGGAGACCAACTCAGCTCCCAGCTGCCATCAAAACAACAGGCCCTGAAATTATCTGCAAAATCCTGTATGGGAGACTTCAAAAGAGGAAAAAACAGATTAAAGTTTTCCTCACTTCTTTTCTGGAGGCAGAAAAGGGCAAAAACACTTTGATAATTATTAATTTATACGACCTTGGTGTGTATGCGTTCCTCATAGCTCTTTCAAATTCATTTAGAACAGCTGGTGTCAAAGCACGTTTAACCAAGGTATGCGTGCCCATGAACTATGAACAAGAAAGCATCAGGAAAGGGAAGCTGGAAGGAAGTGACTTGTTGGTTGCTCATGTACAACTCACTGCCCCACTCTGCTCACGGCTGCAGGCTTCCATTTCACGGGCTCACAGAGCTCCTGAGCTTCTTCAGAGGACTGCAGGGTGCTGCACTTGGGTTGGGGGCAATCCCAGGCACTTATACAAACTGGGGGAAGATCTCCTTGAAAGTAGCCCTGTGGAGAAGGTCTTGGGGGTCCTGGTGGATGAGAAGCAGGACATGAGCCAGCAGTGTGTGCTTGCAGCCTGGAAGGCCAACCATGTTCTGGGCTGCATTAAGAAAGGAATGGGAGGTGATTGTCCCTCTCTGAGGAAAGGTTGAGAGAACTGGGCTTGTTTAGCTTGGAGAAGAGAAGGCTCTGGGGAGACCTCATTGTGGCCTTCCAATTCTTGGAGGGACCATATAAACAGGAGGGGGAGCAGCTGTTTACAAGGGTGGACAGTGATAGGACAAGGGGGAATGGTTTTCATTGAGGCAGGGGAGGTTTAGGTTAGATATTAGGAGGAAGTTTTTCACCCAGAGGGTGGTGACGCACTGGAACAGGTTGCCCAAGGAGGCTGTGGATGCCCCATCCCTGCAGGCATTCAAGGCCAGGCTGGATGTGGCTCTGGGCAGCCTGGTCTCATAGTTGGTGACCCTGCACATAGCAGGGGGTTGGAACCACTTGATCATTGTGGTCCTTTTTAACCCAGGCCATTCTATGATTCTATGATTTCACTATAACACAGGCAGCCTTTGGGCTGATGCTTCATTTTCTCCTCCCCTTCGTTTCAGGATCATTACAACCCCTCCTATAAATCAGAGTGTCCTTTTGGTGCAATTACTTGGCAAAAAAACCCTTGCAGAGCTTTTCCGTTGGCAGTGGCCACGTTCCAAGAGCTCGTGGAAAACGCTGCTTCCACTCTGACAAACAAACGCTGCTTTCTAATTGCCTAAAAGCATAAGGCATTCCACTCCGAGATTGTTTCTTTGGAATAAATATTTATCGACACCCACAGCCCGCCTATTTAGACACTTTTTTTCCCCTTATCTAAAAAGAAAATATGCACATTTTAAAATGGTTTTGCTTTTCCTCTGTCATAAAAAATGCAGGCTGCATTGCTCATTCATGAGGGTTTCATTTTTAATCTGCCGTCTCAGACAGGTTTGGTCCTCGTTTCGTGGTGAGGACAGGCATGAGAAAATGGAAACTTTGTTTTCAGAAGAAAGACTGGGAAAAAAAAAAACAACACAAAACAACCCACCCAAAACCTCCCCAGTGCATTTGTATCTGAGGATCCCAAAAGTCCTTGTGGCAGCATCTGCAATTTGATGCTCACGCTGGGTCCTTGAATCTCATTGTTCCCAGAGCACATTAACTTGACATTTCGAAACACTGTTTTTGAAAGCCCGCACTAACATGAAGGAGTTGCTGGTTATTCCATATCTGCAGGGCAGCAGCAAAAATGAGGGTGGTCATTAACTCTCCCCCTCTCCCCCCATGAGAAAATAAAGTCAACTTCCAATGAGAGCTGTCCCTGGCAAATGGCACAGTGATGGAGATCCACGCTCCGCATAGCAGTTATTCTGATCTCATTCCTCTGGTGTCAGCACATCCAGCCCCATCCCAGCTTTGGGCACTGCTGTCCCAGTGCAGTGCATTCAGAGAATGGGGATAAGCACACCTTTGCTGTGTGCAGGACAGCAAGCATTTATTAAAAGCTTTTATCAGATCTCTGGATTCTTCCTTTCCTCTTCAGGCACTTCTGATGCTCGAGTATTAAAGATGACAGTTGCAGCTAGAAGTGTTTATTAACGAATAAAATGGCATTAAAACTAACTACCAGCATTCTGCAGAACTCCTAGCTGCCTAATCATGATTTAAAATAATTCTGACCAATCAAGTATGGAGGGTTTCAGAACGATGCCACAAAGTGCAAGTTGGGACAGCTGCATGGAGTAAAGCAGGGGCTCAGATCCATCACTGCTTGTTTTCCAGCAGAGGATATTGGTCCATTACACTCAGACTCCAATTCCTGACCTCTGCATTAACACATCGATCGTGGGGTGCAGTGATCCAAGCATGGGAGACAGCCAGAAATCATCACTCCTGTGCAGAGATCTGCTCCATGCCTTGCATTGTTTCTTTCTTTCTTTCTTCCTCTCTTTCTTTTGTGTTGCCAAAGGTTTGAATCATCACCCACCCTGTCTGCTTGGCTGCACCATCACCAGGACCTTCTGACTGGGATGGCGAATGTAGCACTGTGAGACAGCAACTGTAGATCTGCTGCATTAGAAACAAGCATTTTGCACCCTTGCAGAGGAGAGTCGTGGTGACTGTATCACCCAGCAGGGTGATACAATGAAGAACGCCCAGGGCTAATAAGCTGCCAAGAGAAAGACTGGAAACTCGCCCCGGCAGGAATGTCTTCCTCCTCTCTCTGCAAAAAAAATCCCATGGATCAAATGGCAGCAGTAACATGCAGAGTGATACCCTTCTGGCTGCAAAAGGGACCTCAAAGCAGATAAGCTTACAGCTCCCTATACAACACAGAGCTGCTGCAGGGATGCAGCAACCACCCCAGCAGGGGCTGCCCCAAAGCTGCATCAGGTCCTGCAGTGGGCAGGAGGGCAGCAGAGGAAGGCACAGTGCCACCAAAGCAAGGCCAGGGCTGCTTGAGAGCACCCCAGAGACTGAGCACAGTGGGGTAAAAGCAGCAAGCCAGCAATCATTACTCAGTTATTGTTCTCACTGGGGCAATATATTAAAAAATGTATATATTTTTTTAAATAATTTCTGAGCCCGATTGCTTGGAAGACACCCAAGGAAATGCTGAACAAGCTGAATTCACAATCCTGAATTAAAGCTCCTGCTGTTCTCCCTGTCTGAAGGTCACAAAGACACACGTGCTCTGGAGCACGTTTGTCCCATAGTGGTCCTCAGCCCTGGGACACCTACAGGGCCACAAAGGACGGGGAGCAAGGACAGCCACAGTGCCTTTTCTCTGCTGCAAGTGGGAGCTTTTACATGAGGGTTATTCATTTCTGCCTGTAGCCCCACCTGACAGCATTGCCTCCAAGTCTGCAAAGCATCAAGAGTGACTGCAGGGAGCACCCAGCCACGCCGGGCAGAGCAGAGCTCCCTCTTGCACACCATGAGGCACCGACTGCCTTCACCCACGGTGCACGCGTGCACTGCTTACAGTTATTTTAATAGCACAGCCCTCAATGCAGGCACACGCACGAAGACTGAAATAGATGTTGTGTGCAGTATTTACTTAACAAGATCGTTTTTGCAGCTGATGGACTAGAACCATTCCCAGTGTGTACTCTGATGCTATCAGGCATTCTGCTGCTTTTCCCTAAAGAATCAGAATATCCTGAGTTGGAAGGGACCCATAAGAATCACTGTGTTTCTCTACATCCCAAGTGGATGGGCCATTGGACAGTGGGTCCACCTCACCTTCCACAAAGCTTCTTTCAGCAAACATCCAGAATCCATCTCCAGTAACAACAGGTAAGAGATGTGAGACAGGGTGACTGTCCTGGAGTTATTCAGGAAGAAAATAAATGTCTTCTCTTCTTCTCTGTATTTGAGAAAGTGCACTGAGGAAGAGCACAGCTCATTCAGTCCAATAACCCTCATTATTGGGACAAGGAGGTCCCAGTGGCACATCCTCTCCAAGGTATTTCCACACTTCATATTTGAGGCCTTATTAGGAAACAAAGGATTTCAGACTAAAGCAGAGGTTCCACTGCCAGCATTGCCTCTGTGTTCGTTATCTGATGCAGACACATTTGTTCTTGCTGAGCTTAATGACTAACAGACGAGCTGCGATTGCCAGTGCCCTATCAACTGCTCTTTGCTGTACACATACACCCAAGCCACATTTCCAAAGGAATATGCTAATATCTGTCATTCAGCTGAGTGGGAATTGGATCTAAAGCCTTACGAAGAACAAACAGCCCTGCTTTTTTCAGGGACTGGGGGGGAAGGAGGAGGGGGCTGAAGCTGATGACTGACAAACAAACAGCCAGCTCCATAAATGCATCAAACTCATCAAGATGAAATGTGTAATTGCACACACGCATATGGGGCATTGCACTGCAGTCAGCCATCTGCAGCAAGGCCATAGTTTAATTTCACTCAAAAAAGGATCATTTTATTATTTCCCCTCTTGCACTGATTTTTGTGAACGCTTTTGAAGGCAGACAACGTCTGCTTGGATTTGGGAAGTCTTCTTGTCCTTAGGAGTGAAACAACGTCTTTTTAACAGTGGAACTGTGATTTTGGATCAGCACAGCTCCGTAATCACTGAGCAGCACAGTGCACGGTGCAGAAGCTGTTAAGCATAAGGAGTAAGCAACAACATTTGGACAAATATTCTTCTTTACACCCATCATTAGTTGGGCAGCCTCTCCCTTCTAATAGCCACTATTTAAACACAACCAATACAGACAATTCTGTGATGCCTGAAAAAACAAAAGCAGGAGGAAGAGGAGGATATGAGGAGCCATATCAAGCTGTGGCTATCTCTGTTCAGTGCAGGGGAGTTGGACTAAATAACTTCTAAGGTTGTTTGCAACTCCACTCATTCTATTATATTGATGGAGCTGACATCTGGCCAGTGATTCAGCACACTTGCAGCCCAAATCACAGGCTGCACACTGCTCCCCTACACCACCCATGTGAACATCAGCACAAGTCACATTTGCTTACAAATCCAGGTAAAGATTGATGAAGTTTCCCAGGAACTATTCCACTATAAAATGACTCTCTCCACTTTATCCTTTCTACCGCTTAGCACTGGGGTTCCCATGTCCCAAACCTCCCACCAGCAGCAAAGACATGAGCTGATCCCAAAGCAGACCAGAATGAGCACAGCATGCTTGATCCTCACCTAGACATGGTGAGATGGGGGCCCTGGAAGAGAAGCAAGGCCACAGATGAGGAGAGCAGGGTTCAGGTCAGGCAGGCACACTGTTCTGAGTGGGAGGATTTATGGGTACCAAAGCCTTCACTCCCTGCATCAGCTGTGTTAAGTAAATAAGTCGTCAGACTAAAAATCAAGGCCATTAATAAAAACAAGGCAGGCTCATTTTATTTGTCTCCTGACATCTTAGACTGTAGAGCAAGTTTGGGTTGAGTTTTCTCTGTGGATACCAGACAAGGCTCTCAAATGGAGAGGGAGGAAGCAAACTTTATTAACTGCATTAACCTAGGAGCAAGGACCTGCCTTTAACATCACACCACGTGCTGCCAGAAAGTTACCAGTGCTCTTAACCATTAAGCTTTAAAGTGTCTAAATGGAATTAAAGGATCTTTTTAATGGCCAAATTCACAAGAGCACATGAAGAATTTGCTAATTCCAGGAGAAATGCTCCAACTTCTGTGCTGGAAAAAGCTTCAGTGCTGTGAGGGGGTCAGTGGGGACCTTGCATGCAATTTGCATTTTAAACCACAGGAACGACAAGCTTTGTTAAACCCCGACCTTGGCAGCAGTTGTAGGTTCATACGGGATTTCATCTCAATGTCATTTAGTACTCAGTAGTTATCGCAGCATTCAGCAGCACTCAACCAGTTGCTATGTTTATTTACAGCCTACTGAAGTTAGAGAATACACACGCACACTGACATGCATACATATACATATATATTTATGTTTTAATCCTTGAAAATGGTTACGATCCACCACTCCTCTGTATATCTGCAGAATAAATGGAAGGGATGGGAACAATCCCAAGCCCTTTGATCATCAAAACCAGGCGCTACACTAAGTTGTATTTCCTCCTCATTTAAATCTCACAAGTTTCTTTTCTATGCAGAGAGTCATAACAAAAATACACAACCTGCACAGCCAGCTCACTCTGGAGTATCAACTGGCACTGGAAACACAGCACCCAGGTCTCCTCATGGTGACACCCACTCTCATCTCGTGCTCCCTACAGCTGCCCCTTCCCCCAGAACCCAACACACACAAAAACCCCAAAGTGCTGCCTGTAGACACAGTAGTGGGGCAAGGAGGTGCACTGAGCAGTAGTGAGAATGATAGATTTTGGCGAGCTCAGAGCCTTTGGGAAGCCACTGCTCCCTCTATCCAGCTCTGAGCAATTGTTTCACATCACGAGGTTTAAGTGATATTTATGGACAGCCATCATGGGAATCCCCCTCCCCAAGCCCATCAGCCCAGTGACAACCAACAGGCACTGACCTAAAGGCTCTGAGTGGAGGGGAGCCGTCAGGCACTGGAGTCTGAGATGTATTGAGGTTATTTCTAATACTGAGAGGGGTTGGTTTGTTGTTGGCATTTTTTATTTTTAAGCTACTGCTATGCACACTGCGCTGAAAAGCAAGACAAGTATGAACACTAATCTATTTTGATCATGAATTAAACACAAGAGGAGAAGACAAGTGCGATCTTCAGCAGGGAGTGCTATGGGAAAGTAAGTAATGAGTCACAGAGCCAGAAACAGAGTCAGATCAAAAAGAGCTTTACAGACAAACCAGTCAGTTCAGTGCAGCTACGTGTACTGTAATGATAACTTTGATGAGTCTTTATCACACATGCCTCTGTGTCAGTGACGAAGAAATAACAAACACAGAGAGGAAGGCTCTGCTGACACTTGTGTACATCATTAACAAAAGGAGAAGCTGAGCACATAAACATCCCAGTGCTCAGGGCAGCACCAGGAGGGCAGATCCAGGGTAGAAGTGCCCTGCATATGGAGCAGATGTGTCTGAAGTTCTCACGTCACCCCCCAAAATCAAACACCTCTGCTTTAGTGGTGCATTTTACAGCATTGCTCGCTGGAGGATGGTGTCAGAGGCAGAGATCCATCACGTTTAATGATGTCAGGAAGAAGCTAATATTTCACAGTTATGTGCTGTTGGATGTTATAACACCCTGTGAGCCCTACGCCCTAAATCATTCTTGTTAACAGACACGTTTTGCACATGGCATCTGGTAATCATTCCAGGCTGGTTCTGTCAGTTTGAGCGGTATCCCCTGTAAGCTTACCAACACACATTAATTTAATACATAGGAGAAAGCTCCATGCATGTTGATAGCCTCAATTAAAGCCACAGCAACCCATCTCTCAGCATAAACCCTGCAACTTTGGACGTGGAGGTGTTAAGGAAGGGCTCCAGTTCCACTCAAGTGCAGTCTCCATTTGTAGTATCTATTGAGAACATTCACCCCTCATCTCCTGTACTGCTTTCCATTGAGATGTGGCTTTAGACCAAACCAAACTGATGGCTCTTTGCCCCACATCAGCAGCACGCACTTCTTTTCTCCTCTGAGCAACTCACCCCTAACAGCTTGGTTTCCAACAGCCATTTGGGGAGAAAAAAAGAAGTGACATTACCACTTCCCCAGTCTCACTCCTTGAACCAAATGCTATGTGTGGGATCTATTGGTACAAGGAGGAGAGAAGCCACAAGCAAACAGCTCCAAAGAGCACCCCTGAAGCTGGGCACCCATAGGTAAGTTCAGTGGAAGGGCAACCCACAGTCAGCAAGCGAATACCAGGAGCGCTAAAGAGAGCATCCTAAAGCTCAGCCTAACCAGCTGCAGCCCTAGCTCTCACCATCAGAAACATTATGCAATGTATTACATTACAGCAACACCTCCCATTCATGGGCGTGAGGACGAGGCAGGGCGTGCTCTGCCTCATTGGTTTTACTGTCTTCTTAGTGGGAAGTGCTGTTCTATGAAAGTCTGGGAGTGGCTTGGAGTGCAATGCAACAAGGTGTCTGAATGAACTGCTACTTGTCAGGCCAATTTTACCTAGACAGCAGCAGACAGCATCTAACAGGCACACATACAGCCCTAGCAATGCACACACACAGCATGGCACAGGGCTTCCCAGTGACCTACCATGTAACTCTCACATCCCCATGTTAACACCTTGGTTACTCATTTGTCTTCCTCTCTGCCCAGCTACACTGAAGAAAAAAACCCCAAATTAATAAGAAATGACCTCACGCTATGCGGGTGTAAACACTGCTTCAGGCAAGGCAGATGAAGTGTAGATGGCCCATCCGTGTGCAAACTTGAAACATAGAGCAAAGTTCCCTTCAGCACACAATCTGGCATTAACACACCATTTCATAGGAAGGGAATCTTCAGTAAATTGCACATTTAATTTCCACGTTATGGGAAATGGTTTCCCGTAGCTCTCCCCACAGTCACCTCCTGCTATTAATGACCACAAGCAATGCAGTGACCCTTACAACATCTGAATTCACAGCGAATATTTTAATTTCTGAAGGTGAAATGCGAGGCGTACTCTCCTGTAACACTTATCTTTATGGCTCCCTTAATTCTTTAGAATTTATAGTCTCCACTAAAAGCACACTGAACATAATTGAAATAGATTTTCCAAGACGTATCTGGATTATTTTAACCTACCTTTCCTTGTTAGCCATTCATATCATCTTATTCTAACATAGGAAAAAAGTATTTCCATGCTAAAAGCTTCACTGGCAGCCTTTTAAATTTCTAAAGAGAAATGTAATGATGTTTTTGTTTCAGAGCTGTTGTTTCTAGCAGAGGTTTTTAGGACTTGAGGAGGAGCACCAGCCCCAATGCATGGCCACACTGCACAGATGGCCGGGCTCAGATAGGAGGCATTGATGCTCCTCTGAAGTCACATCTCAGAAACAGAACAAGCCTAGAAAGGTGTGAGCATGACAAATAATCAAGAGACAAAGACAATAGTTTGAGGAATTAATATCTTTTTTTCTCCAGTGTGATCACTGCAGCAATAGGCACATATGGGAGCTCCATGAGAGCTCCATTCTGATTTATGGTTGATATTTTGTTTAATTGAATTTTGCAAGAAAACTGTTTTCCTTATTGCAAAGTGGACCTCCCATCATGCAAAGTGGGGAGGAATCAAATGCTTAGACTCCAGCTCATTTGGCAGTGACACTTGAGGAATGAACAATAGCCCGGTACATAAATCAGCTTGTTTGGCTGCCACAGATATGAATTGTCAGGACATTTCGGAACAAAAGAAATGACGTGTCAAAGCAAATCTTCACTTTAGCTAATCAAAATGGCACACGTTGCCAAGCTGCTTTACACCGAAAGGAGGCATTTATCAGAACGTATATAAATTGACAGCAAAGCTAAAATGTAAGTGGACTGCAGGTAAAATAAGGATCAAGTACATACAAGCTTGTGGAAGCTTAACACTATTCTCTTAGGTTAAGCCCCGTTTGTTATTTGTCTGTTGCATCCTCATAACTCCCCCACACCCTCCAAAGGAAGACTGGCACAGCGGGCAGCTCTCCCACTTCCCCCATTGCTCTGTGTTGGGGGGTGAAGCCCATTTCCAGCGCTTTGCTTTTGCAACACCAAGCATATAAAATCCCTCTAAGCCCTCCAAACCTGCTGGCCCCGTTCAGAATCTCAGCAGCGCTCCATTGCACAGCCTGCAGACCCTCAGAAAGGCTCCCTGCAAAAACATCAGCCCTCCTCCAGCCGGCAGAAAGCTGCTACATCCCAGAGGCAGAGAGAAAAAGCCACCAAAGGTCACACGCAGACTTTTGAAGGATTTCAGGAGCCAGGCTTCACAGTCCATTAACAAGCTGGGAACCCAGCAGATTAACCCGAGTTCAAGGAGTGCAGCTGGGGCCCATCTCCAAGGAGAGAGGAGCAGTGCTAACAGGCTGCAGCACTTCTTGCTGTGGGGAAACCACACCGTGCTGCCCGGCAGCACAGATCGCAGTGCACTGCTGCTTCAGTTCATCTTTTTGCAGGTCCCCAAACCTTTTTCCTCCCCTAACCTTATGTGAAAAATAGTACGAGAAGAACTCTGCTTACTGCAGTCCCTGTATAACAGGAGTTTTTGCATTCCCAGGGTCTCTGCCCCATGGCAGGGTACAGCACTGATCCTGGTAGGCTTGCATAGTCCCCTTCCTGCAAAGAAGGCTGCAGAACGGAGAAGTTTGAGATGAGATGTCTTTTACAGGGCTATGAGATCAGGGTGTTCCCTACAGGAGGGTAATGCTGTAGGGTCACTGCATTCTCAATTCAGCAACTCACAATAATTTATGGTCATCTAAACTCTCAGACCACAAAGTGACTTCATCAACAGAGATGTCTCGCTGACTCTGCAGAAGAACAAATGCCATAGGACAAACGTGACCCAACAGGCAACACCATTTAAAAGAGAAGAAGCTGACTGTTACATTCGGTGCTGCTGAGCTGTGTCAAGGGGATCCAAAAGTAAATGGTACCAGTAGCTGTGTGTGTCAGTACCTCATCTCTCTGATTCCAAGAAGGGGTCCTTTAACAACCTGACAAGCAATTACAAGTGACTAAACACTTCCTGGTCCCTTCATGCAGCACTGAGCATCTCGGGGGTTTTATTTGAGCCACAATTACAAGAAAAATAAAACAATCATAAGATCTTTGATTCTAGCTACAAAATAAATAATAGGTAAAATGTTTCTGCCCACCAATTAGAACGCCTGACATTACAAACCCACCTTCCTTAGTTTGCCAACATCTCCACCAGGCACTTTGCATATGTGCAAGCAGAGGGTGCAAAGTTGTGCTCCACTTGTTTGAAACCCTCATTCCATATAAGAGTTGCCACACAACGTGTTGAAGCACCTCTTTGTTTGCAGCAGGGACTTGGCAGAAAGAGCACCGTCTCCAAACACAGTTAATTGGGATTCCTGACCTCCTGCTTTAAATGAACAAACACCATTTTTCCATTGCTAGATTGTTTTTTAGATTTCTGACCCTATCTCCTACAGAAGTAGTTGAGCACTGAAGACAATGTTCTAAGTCTCAGTGTAGACCCCATACAGTCATCCTTTGTACTTTGGACTTCAGCCTGAATGAGAAATTGCCTTCTCCTAAAACAGTGAAGCAATGCTACATTTGGAAACATTATTAGGCTATTTAGTTCTTTATTAGCAGAGCCATAGAGATTTATAGCCTACGGAAAAGGTTGTTCAATCAACAAGGAGCAACTGAAGTGAAAAAGCATTAATGCTACTACTGAGGCAATTATTGTAACACGATCGCGATTCCTGCACATCTTTAATTTTTGCCAACACAACAGATTCTTTATTACGTGGATCCCTGTTTAATTAAGATAATATGATTTGTAATAATAATATAAGGTGGGTGAAACAGAATCCAGTCTTTTTAAAACCCGAGCGTAGCTTTCCCTCAGGGGATATCAGCATACAAAATGGTTTTCCGGCAAAGCACTTGCAATCTCAGAAGCCGACGCACCTATTAAATACTTAGGGGGCTCCAGAAGAAAGACAACACCACAGACAACAGTCTCCAGTGAGATAAAAATCCCAGCCCAGCTCTCGAGAGCAGAATGCTGGGTTCGTTCCATTTGCCGTCTTATCTACCTGGAAATCCAAACAGGAGAGGAAATGCCATTGCACCAGCCCTGCAAAGAACAGAGCAGTGATTCTCTAATCCCTGTCCTGCCACAACACAGAGCTGTTTGAAAAATTCAATCATTAGATCCTTCACTTAAAACTTCACTGGTTGGTAAGAGAGACACAGATTTTCCCAGCAGAGACAGTGGTGTTAAAGAACAGAGGGATGCTCATGTTGGAGCAATACTGCAGGGGTGCCAGCCAGACTTTCCAAGCTTTCCCAAGAGTCCAGAAATTCATCCAGCATAAAAGCAACAATATTCTTTTCCATTGTAGGAAAAAAAATAATACTCACAGACATCAAGACAGATTTGTCATTGTAAATCCCCATCGCCCTTGCTCCACTTCCACTCATTCATGGTAACACCCAAGTGCCACGTGCTTTGGCCCTCAAAGGAAACATCAACATAAGGGAACACGTTTCTGTGCCACTCATTCCCTGGACTGAACAGATCCCAAATCACTCCCACTACAATCAACCAACAGAGCAAGCGGGGAACATGGGAGGTGTGTGCAGAGCTCAGCCCCCCAATGCAACCCTCCTGCTGAATGCCACAGCCATACCAATATATCTAGCCCTGGCCAAGGGCAGCTCTGCAGATGCCATGGGAAGGGTGGAAGACGACAGCCTGGTTGTTGTTTTTTAATGAAAAATAGAGGCCGTGACATTTTGGTTTTTGATGAAACATCTGTTTTTAGCTACAAGGCATTTTTCTGTCTAGCTCTACAGAACTCCCAGGAATTGATTTTTTTTCTTGGCTTCTTTACACAGTGCCACTGTTGCTGTGTTACACATTGAAAATATTTACGAAGGCATCAAAACTAATTCAGGGTAGGACTTTGGCAGTGAGGGAGGTATACAGAAAACAGTTTTGTCTCTCACACATGGGTAAGAAGGGGCTGCCTCCTTTCACTAACCACAGAAACAACTGGAAGACCAGCTCCAAAGCCAAGCAAGATGAATGGCAGCTACAGCAGGGCCCATAAAAACACCAATAAAAAGTAAGTTGCCGTAAGGGACACCCCTGGCTTAGCACCTCTCCAGCAAGGCAAGCATAATAAACTCAGCCCTAACATGGATATCAGTGTATTTGTTCAGGTGCAACCCAAATACCAAACCAGGGAGAGATGCAGGAGAAGCAGCGCCCAAACTAAATTCCACCTGTTATGTAAATAACTTCGCTTGTTGATAGAATTAGTTGCATGATTTCAATCAACATTATCTGACCTTAAACAATGAAATTAACACCCAGAAGCCTTTTTGAAAGAAAAAAAGAAAAGAAAAAAAAGGGAAAAAAAAGCAAGACTGACTGAAGCAATTCCTCCTGAGCCTGTCCTGGCACCTGTCAGACTGTGTTTTATTTTGCACTGCACCAATGCAAAGAGGCTCTAAATATTGGTGAATTAAAATGATCA
Organism: Coturnix japonica; assembly: GCF_054131305.1. Classification (NCBI taxonomy): domain Eukaryota; kingdom Metazoa; phylum Chordata; class Aves; order Galliformes; family Phasianidae; genus Coturnix; species Coturnix japonica. The sequence goes on from NC_140666.1 coordinate 12,281,400, forward strand.
CGAAACACAGAAGTGCTTATAAGGCATTTCCATGTCCTCCTGGTCTGGCAACTGAGCTGCTGACTTACAAGCCAGCTGCCAATACAGAAACAATCGCTCAACTCGTTTTACAAGGGGAAAATTAAACACTAAAAATAAGATTTGCAAAGACAACAAGACTTTCTGTCCTCAACTTTCTACCACTGCAAAGAGCCATCAGTGCAGCCCTGCAGCTGACAAACAGCCTTTCCCTCTGAGCATCCACACCGACTTGGGGCAACACAGCGCTGGGTCCCACAGACTCCATGTTGCATGAATGTCAACGGAGGAAGAGCTCTCTCCATGAGCATTTATCTGGGCCAACACACAGTGTCAGCTCTCAGAGCAAAATTCCTGCATGAGAGTGGGAATTGTTAATGCCTGCAGAGGGTGAATGGCAAACGCTTTGCTCCTTTTGGATGTGACCCTAATTGAAATGGAAACCGAAAACCCAAAAGCTGCCCCATGCACCCAGGGACATCTCCGCAGTTTTTCCTCAAAGAGGCAACTGAAATGAAAGCAAAAGGAAGTGTTGGCGCCCGGCCTTACAGCCACCAATTATATCTGCCCAAGACTCTGTGTTGTGAGAATAGATGGCATTTCTTTCCTAAAAGAAAAGGGCTATGCTTCAGGGAACTGCATGCAAAAATACTGTAACAAGAAGGGCAAATCCAGCACTGGGAGAAACAGGGGGCTGCCTTTCAAGTCAGTATTTTCAAGTTTGAAAAGTCTGACATTTTCTGTGCAAGGAAAGCTCCTAGCTGCTGCTTGCTATTCACCACGCCATGCTACTCACTGCTCATCCTGCACTTCCTAACATCCCCTGATCTACCGAGCTGCCTTGCTTGTTAAAGTGCTATTAAGTGATTAAAACAAGATTCTTGCCTCCTCCCCAGGCAGTGTGTCAAACACATGCTAACTGCTTTCTGAAATCTTCATTATTTAGCTCTTGCAATCATATCACATAACCCTTATCGTAATCATTCATTAACCTTGGGTTTTAAATAACATTATTACTAGAGGACTGCTAATTATGTATGAATTTGTGAAGTTAGATGGCACACAGGAAGACACAGCAGGGCTGGGCACACAGAATCATTGAATAGCTTGGGTTGGAGGGGATCTTGAAGATCATCTAGTTCCAAGCCATGGGCAGGGCTGCCCCCTACCAGCTCAGGCTGCCCAGGGCCCCATCCAACTCAGCCTTGAACACCTCCAGGGATGAGGCACACACAGTTCTCTGGGCAGCAACACAGGGCCTCCCCACCCTCCAAGTAAAATATTTCTTCTTAACATCTAACCTAAGTGTCCCCTCTTTGAGTTTAAAGCCATTCCCTCTTGTCCTGTCACTACCAGAATGTGTAAAAAGTTGGTCCCCTTCCTTCTTGTCAGCTCCCTTTAAGTACTGCAACTACGTTGTTCTGCAAAACCAACTACTATTTCCTGTAAGGGAGAATTCAGCCCTACAGAGCAACTGTTCCTCTGCCACAGAGGTTCAAAACCTTTATTAAAATCCTGACATACTGCTCAACAAAACAGTAATGTATAAGAAATACATTTTAAGCAGTAAGGACAACACAACTGCATTGTAAAGGAGCAACTACGGTTCAGCCTAAAATGTCATTGTTAGTAGGAAAATAAACAAACCATGAACACTTCATTTTACGCTATTAAGCTTTTCAAAGTATGTGGGTGACACAGCACTGCACTAAGAAACGGATCACTCACTTTCCCATATAATTTGTTTAATAGCCAGATGAAAACATTAGAAAGACAAAAAGGGAGTTTTTATCTTCTGATCATTTACGTTGTATCTGTATTAACAATCAAACGCATCACAGGCAGTGAAAGAACTGTTGTCAGATACAGTTTTAATGACATGCATTTCTTTTAAGTGCATCCAGTATTCCTCATATCATTAGAAGAAGGGAACATTAATACAATAATAATGGCCAAGCAAGCTTCAAGTTACAATAAGCATTCTCTTTCTCTGTGATATCATCCTATGCTCTTGTTCATTTCTTCTTGAAGACTGAAGAAAAGATAGAAAACTGACTATAGCGGCTGACTAAACATGCACTACTATCTGTGCTTGTGCTCTACAGTCTACTATGCCTCTCATGCTTTACTACGTCTGAAAGGCCACCAGAAACATGGGCAAAGCTACTTATTTCTTATTTCCAGTTCTTCCTTCCTACCTTTTTTGTGCTAGAACACTGAAACCACAGCTCTTCATAAGCTCATCACGATGCTCTGGCTGTGTGTATTTGTAACACAGTGCTACACCGCCATCAACCAGGTGGAAAGCAGCCCCTAACTTCAGCAAGAACCTACATCATCATCTCCTTACCATTGAACCAAAGCTCCTTGATGAGCTCTTCCTTTGAGAGGACAGAAAGAAAACCACTGTTGACAAGGTCAGAAAGAACCAGAGTACAGCTCTGTGGTATTTCACCTCCCCTTCCCCTTTTTGCTAAATGAGAGCTCCAAAGGCTTTTAAGAAATACACAAAGCCCATCCACTTTCCTTCTCCTTGTAACTCCTGCATGCATTGCTGTACTGGGTTCATCTGAGCATTAAGGAGAAGAGGAGAAGAACACTATTGAAGAGGATAGCAAGTCATAGACCGTTAGCTGTAATTACAGGAAAGACTAATTTATGAAGCAGATAAACTCAGGTATATAAATTGGCTCTATACAGTAAGTGCACAGAAGGTAATGCTTTCTGAAGAGTTTACATTGCTCCCTGATAATCAACGCTTAATTAGCTCTTTTTATCTTAATGCAGATTTTCTCTCTTTAATGTTACCATTGTCCTTTTACTATCTCATCCCGTTCCCCCATCATTAGTGCCTTTGTCCTCTGTCAAAAGCCCACTGCTAAGGGGGAAAGCGCCAAGGTAATTAATTTTTCAGTAAAAGCCAAGTTGTTTTCTCCAGAACGTTTCACACTTCACAAAACGTCAGGGATGTCAGAGTACATAAGCAGGAACAAAATCAGAGATCTGCTTCCCTATTAATGCTGCATGACCTCTTCAGCCATCTCACCCTGGGAGGGGGAAGCCGGTGCTGCGCAGAGAGCAGAGGAGGCAGTGAGGGGGCTGGCATCAGTGGGTCATAAAGGGAATATTTAAAAACACAGAGAGCAGGGAACCAAGTCCTCCTGCCTCAGGAACTGGCTGAACAGCTCTATGGGGAAAACAGGGCACACAGCCTGGAGGTCAGCAGGGAAGCATGATTAGATCCTCAGCCCCCCAGTCTTAAATCCTTTCTCTACATATTGATGCATGCAGTGGGGGCAGCCCAAAGTTTTAGTCTGGGGCTGTCTATCCACACTACCTGTCCAACGAAGAGACCCCTTGGGGCCTTCCTTTCAGCACACTGCATAGATCACCAAGGCATAGGTCACCTTCAGGGATAACACATAGGGTCTTGCTGCTGTCCCCTTTTACCCTTCAGCTTAGCTGCTGCTGCTTCTTTACTGCAGCCTCAGCTCCAGCACAGGCACAAACCCTCCTCTTGGAGCCTTCCAATATATCACAGTGAGTTATGTGCACCTTCAGACCTCTACAAAAACACTTATGTGCAGGAAAGAGGAGATATATCTCTGCCTTGCCAGGACAGCCGCTGCAAAAAGGCTCAGGAACAGCCATTGGCCTCAGGAAGCATCGCTGCCACTTCCACTGGTGTTTTACAGCATTGCAGATCAGGGGGCTCAGGTCACTGCCCTCTTTCATCACTTGGCATAGTTAACAGCTGGTTGTAGTGCTGAAACCTGGCACTAATGCAGCAACCTGGTATTCATTCTCCACATTCCAACCATGAGCATCTCAAAAGCACAGTTTTGGTACAACTTCTGTAAAGCTTTGCCCCATCCTACCAGAGGCTCTTCCACTATCACCCACTGAACCACAACCATCTGTGTTACTGCAGATTTGAACAGCACTTTATTGACAAGACAGTGATGCTGGGCTTGACCTGGGCTTCTGCAGCATACACTGCAGCTCCTGAAACCTGACATAGGCTCAGCTCTTATTAAAGAAAATAATTATTAATATTTTAAAGGAAAAAAAGAAAAAAGAAAGAAAGAATGCATCCATTTTCCTTCTTTTCTTGTTCCATTTCTCCCAGGCACACTACATAACATGGAATATTTTTGGAACATTCGTAGCACTTAGATTCAAGTCCTTGCACAAGTGATATCTCTCTACTATAAACTAAGTTAGCTCCATAGACTTCAATCTCCATAGACTTCAAACACTGGTATTGAAACGCCTTCTGTGCAAGAAATTCTGCATGGTTTTATATGCTCACACTCACTTGTGCTGTTTCTGTCATAAACAAAAAGGCACAGCAAGTTACAGGACCAGAACAGAAACTGGCATTGTGGATGCAGCAACAAGCAGTCCTAAATTAAGGCTTATCAAAGATTTGTTTATTAGCAAGACTTGTTATGGTCATTTATTACTCATCCTGTAATTAACAGCTACACAGACACCTAAAAAGGTCTGAATGGACAGAGCAGTTCTGCTCACACAGTTGTAGCTGTCAGGAAGCAACATGCTCCTAATGCTACACTTACAGAGGATAAAAAGCCACCCAACATTCTGCAGTGTCACTTGGAAATGCAGCTTTCGAGTCTCCTCCAAATCTCTGAATACACAACCACACCACAGAGCAGCACAACAGCTTCATCTACACATCTATTGCAGAGAACATTAAAACTGACTGCAGGCAGAGCTGGTACCCCCATGTATCACAGTTGCCTAACACTTCTGATCTTTAGATCCTATTCCTGCTTACCTATTTTTTTCCAAGCTCAGACCATCTGGATTGCAACTTTGCATGCTTCTTGTCTGCCTTGGGGCAAATATTCATTTCAGCCTAAATGGTTCAGCTGCTTCTGAGAACAAGGCAGTACAAAATCCTGCTGACCTTTTCTTTAATTAGCTAGAGTATTTCCCAAGCTTAGAAACAGAACTTGAGTTCTGACAGCATTTTGCGAGAGCCCACAGACATGAACTCTTCTGTCACAGTTTAGGGGATGTGATTGGGTTGGGTTTTTGCTGTATCTGTGGAGGTGAGCCCAGATCCGACTCACTTGTCTTTGGAGGGGAGTGGGGAATAGTCAGAGTTGAAATATATTATTGTTGTTCCTTTCAAGCTTGAAAGCTCCTGCATTTTAAAGGAGTGCCTGGATTTTGGTGCATTACTACTCCTTTTTGTTAACTTACAAAAAGCATAGTTCAAGTGCTTGGAAACTGGACACATCTCCAGAGCCTTGACAGCTCCAGGACTTGTAAGGTGCAAACTGCACAGAGCCAGCAGTGGAAAAGGAAGCTGCACCCCAAGTCAAGACTACATCTTGAATACCCAATGCTACGTTGTGGTGAGTGCAGTCAAAAAAGGTCAAAAATGCACTCTTTTTTGAGAATTTCAAGTTTTCCATTTGTGAAACAATGACACACTTTGTTTCCTGGTATACAGCACTGACACCACAAAAATAAAAGGGAAATATTCACAGTATTTTAAGAAAAGGACCTAAAGTAACGAGAAGAAAGAAGGTGGCTCATTAAGGGGCAGTGTTTGTTCCACACCCTTACACAAGGAAGAAAGCTTGTGGGAAAACACACACAGTCTTATAATTAAAGGCTGTATTCTAATGCCTGGGACAGAAGAAACCAAACGGACGTGGCACAAATTGCCTGGGTTGCTCACAGACTTCATAGGCTTTTCAACTTCAATAACATTCAGAAATATCTCACTGAGTGCAGTTTTGTGGTCTGAGCCAAGGGGATCGCTGGGATCTGAAGGGGTGACCTTCCATTGGCTCTGCAACTGTGGGTCATTTCTGAATATTTACTTACTGGTGAGTCTAATTATTTTTCATGCCTATGTCACAGCTAAGCATCACAAGGCAGAGGAATAGATGGTTTCCAACCTCTTGCCAGTTTAAAGACTGAATTCTCATTTGATGTGAAGTGTTTGCTTTCATTTAATGCTAGTAATTCAGCATGCTTTACATCTTTGAGGTAAAAGCCTATGCAACCTAGTCAAAATAATCTTATACTGTCTACTACTCCAAGAAGTCGATTCTGAACCACATCCCATAGAAAATGAATCTTTTTTTCTGCAGGCAGCAGAACACAACATACAGGGCTATTGATATCATTTCCAGGCCATTATCTAAACCAACAGCCTAAGGACAAGGCAAGCTGTATATCCCAGCCCTCTTCCGCAGTGCAGGGGGATGCAGTGCATCACACCATGAGCAAAAGATCTCAGGCCATCTCAAAGTCCTCCATCTAGTGCTTGCTAAGTACCCAGTAACTCCCAAAGGTTTCACGAGGAGGTCGATCCCAGCTGTGCAGTTGGACATCAGGGACCAAGCACTCCCCTGACAAGCAGTGGCATAAATAACACTCCTAAAACCCAGACAGAAGCTGAGCATCAAAATTAGCCAGTAAAGATTTTAATTGCACAAGTGGTAATTGTTACCCTGCCGTGGGATGATATTTTCTTCCATTTAAAGAAGTATGTGGAATTTATGAGCCAATATTTAAGAACAGTTGCTAGACTGTCTCCACTTGCACGAGAGGCTGAAGCAGACTGAAATAATTTCATAATTAAAAGGCAGTAAAGTATGCATGTCATTTTGATATAATTCCTTGGAAATTCAGTCGCAATTTGATTTCATTTTTTTACGAGGTAGATTCAAGAGAATGCACCGATCTGATGGGCTTACACTAAAGAAAGAGGAAAGAATGTGAAAGCTCGTCTCCTCACATGGATTACTGGACCTTTTTAATTTCCTTTCCCTAAAAAGAATAACATCATTTTTCACTGCAGGCATAATGGGAATCTGACCAGTACAAATACGCTGCATCACTACAACCTGTTACTCATCGATTTCCTTCAACAAGTGATTTCCAAAGCCATGAACCGTAGTCCCAGATGCAACCTTTCTGATCTCTGCTACTTTAAAAATGGCTTCTTTATGACACTCCGTCATAGATTTTCTGACGTGAAGATGACAAATTTGGGAAGAGCTGATCAGCAACAGAATTCTTTTACCACTGATCTACACTGCTGTTTGTTTTGCCTTGTCTCAGAGGGCTGGGTTTCCCAGACCTCACTTTCTAACCAACAGGCTTACATGATTTGTTTTTCCAAGTGCAAACTCAGATCATTTCTTGGCCAATTGCTCTTCTAAATATTAAATATGCAGCACTCCCTATGTTTCACCAGGCAGAGAAAATGCACTGATGTATGAATGCATCACTTCACAGTGATACGCTTACTTCCATGCGCCAGTTGTCACTCATCCCCCTGTGCAGCACCAACACAACTTCCAGGTGCTACATCTAGGAGGAGAGTAAAGATGAGAAAGGGAACGGGAGGAAGAACTGATTTCACCATACTGGCCATCCATCTGGTCTACAGCATGAAATAGAGCTGAAAAGATTCTCAGCATGGCAATTATGTAAAAATGGGGCTGGAGATTCTTCCATCAGCGCCAAAACTCGGCACAGTTAGAGGGAGATGAGACACAGCCTCTGCCATGCTGTGCAGTGAGATGCCCACACACAACTCAGCACACATCCTCCAACTCCTGCAGAGCTGCAGCTGAGGTTTAATTCTAAGAGGAAGAGATGTTTTGAACACAGCTTGGTTGGCCACGTGTCAGACAATCACACTGCTCAGGCTCATACCTCAAGCTCTACATAGGCACCCACCCTTGCTGTAGGAGACTACAGTTCCCAAGACCCTTTAGACCATCATCAGCTACAGCATCCCACGGTCATGGATTCCCCAGGTAGCACCAACCACAGACACATTGGTCTGAACTCAGTGCAAGCCCTCAGGTGTCTCCCTGCTGCTAGTATGAGAGGTACCTGCTTTGTTTCTAAGTAGTAGAGTGACATACACACTTCCTTGCTGCCCTTTGATATTGGGAGGAATACAGAGAGGTGTGCCTCTTCTGTGCGAAAGGAATCAAATCAATGCCAAGCTACTGAGTAGTGAAAGATCAGACTAACACATTCCTGTCATTTCAGATCTTCTGAAGGATAAAGCTCAAACCTTCAGAACTGGATTCTCAGCACCTTAAGTGAGCACAGAACTTATAGACTTCTGTGGACCACTCACGTAGAAAGCTCTCATCTGCCCACAGTATCTGAGCAATGTGTTGTCTTAAGAGGAAAAAAAAAAAAAGAAAAAGAAAAAGAAAAAGGAAAATAAACAGATTAACAAAAGATTATAAATCACTAAAATTGATTTCACAATTGTGGTGAACTCAACATGAATAACACACCTGAGGTGACCAACGTCGCTGCAGAGAACATGGAGCCACAGCATATTGATAGTTTAATTGGCTCAGCACGATCTCATCACCACCAGGTGAAATACACCACTGGCTGCCTTATCGTTGTGCCTTACTGCTCCTTTAGAAGCAAAGCAGATGGTAATCTAGCAAAAGGTTTTCTTTAGAGACAGGTCCCTGCCTTCATTGTGGGGTGCAGGCTTCTTCCTCCCTTCTTTCCCCAGCATTTGCAAACCGGTTTGTTCGCATTCTGAGTACTTTGTGCAACAAGAATGCCTCTATTTATCCTTACAGGACAAGAGATGGAAGATACTGGTGTGCCCATTTCTGAGTGGAATGACAAAGGGGAAGATGTAATTTGACTACTTCATATCATTGGGAGGCCCTTAGAGAATGCTAACACTTGAACTACCTGGAGATGGAGACTCCCAGCTCTGAGCGTAATTGGGAGCAGACAGACCTGCAGATGCAAACACCCCAAACACTGCGTATTTCCTGCTCTTCAAGAGGGCTACATCTCTTCTGGAAGCACAGTATCACAGACACAGGAAAGCAGGCATAAAGCTGGCAGGGGACGGCATCCCATAGAAGAAGAAAGGCTTACAGATAACAGGAATTCCTCCACACCCCCTGAACTGGTGTCCCCCCCAGCCCAGACATCCAGCACAGTGTTTAAAATCTGCTAAAGCTGCAGGTTGGCAACTGTGCAAAGCCCCCATTAACCTCCGGGCCTCATTTCACCATCAGCAGTATTTAATTGCAGGGGAACTAAAAAGAGGCAGGACACGGGAAGTGTCACACCACACATCACCACCCAGGTCCCCCCTGGGCTGCACATTCCCAGTGCCATCAGCTCCTAATGGAACAGCCCTTACCCAGCACACCCAGAGCTTTGCAAGCCACGCACCAGTGCTGTGCTGGCATTTGAAATCCAGGCAGCCAGAGGGAGAAACAAAAGCAACACCAAGCAGCTTTCCAAACCTCTCTTCCCAGCAGCGCACACTGTCATGCAGTACTTCCAAACCCGTGGTTTATGCGGCTCAGGAGGGCAGTTTAATGCCCTAACTCCTGCATGATGGATTTTACAATTTGTTAAAGAAACTCATCAATCCTCAGCAGTCATTTTTAATGCCCAGAGCCTCCACAAAGTTCTGCGTTTTGCTGATCCCCCAATTTCAAATCGTTTGAAATGGCTGTTCCTATTACCGCTGTGCTCCTAAAGCTAAGCATTATGGCACACTTCAGACTCCCAGCCTCACGCGGTACTGCAGTAAACAGATTAACTGTGATTTATGAACAGTAAGTTCTGGTTATTTGAAAGGAAACATTACCTCCATAGACCAATACTGACAACTGGAGATCTCCCATTATGCAGACAGCTCTTTCCACCTACCTGTAATCATTAGTTTATAGCGCTGGTATCAGCCTGGGAAACATATCATCATCATTTGCCACTACAAACTTTGGGTTTCCAAAGCATCTGGCAGGAATCATAGAAACTATTGCCAGAGGCAGAAAACTGGCCTGAGAAAACCAGCCAGACAATTGCTATTTTAAATGCACATTAATGACAACAAAGATAGACATATTTTTTTAAAAAGCATAGTAAAGCAAATAGTTTCCAAAGAGAAGAAACATCACTGCAGAGATGTAAAGTGGGATGCACTGGGGTATCAGTGAGCAAAGAACTAAATAGAAGAGGAATTATCAGATGGTACAGAGATCTGTTTGTGATACTTATTTGCTTGTAAAATCCAATTGTAATTTTAATATTCTCTCCCAAAAATGAATCCATTCTGAGTCCCCTCTAGAACAGAGGAATATTTTAGAGGCCCACAAGCAAGGGTCAGCATTACATAGCACACCTCAAGCCACAAAGCCGACCCCCCATGCATGCCACATGGGTCTACTACTGAGAATCCTTTTTACATTGATTCCATTTACCATAATCCCTTTTCTCCTGCACTAGACAAGCAGTGCACAAGGCCTGGCCAGTAGCCCAAACCTGCTTCGCAGAATCAATAAGGTGGGAAAAGACTTCTAAGATCACCTAGTCCAACCTACCGCTAATATTGCTCACTAATCCACATCCCTACGTATCACATCTACATGCTTCTTCTCAGAAGGACATCAGATCCCATGCATACACCACATCTATGGCACACTTGGACCACTCTGTCCCCAGTGCAAACCCTCCCTGTACAGGGTTGGTTCAGCTCCAGGACTTCCCAGCCCCCAGCACTCCTCTGTTGCTTATACACTCAGAAGTTGGTAGATACAGGCTTGTTCCCTAGCTCTGTATCATCCCCTCCCCATTTAGCATGATGTTAAAAGCCCATTCAAGGCTCTCCCTACAGCCAACACCTTAAAGACTGTTAGATTTCATAGGTTTAAATATATAGCTGTGGGGATGTGGCACTGGGGAACGTGGGGATGGACATGGTGGGGATGGGTTAGATCTGGTGATCTTAGCATTCTTTTCCAATCTTAACAATTCTGTGGTTCTATTCCATATGAGACAACAAGAGCTCTGCTCAGCAGCACTGCTAGCAGAGGACCCTTCTTCACAATCACCATGCAATACCTCCCACCACGCAGCCGGTCACTTCTCGCCTAATCAATGCTGTACACATTCTGGATTTACACACACAAGGCATAATTAGTAAAGATAAAAAGGTTTTCTTATATACTTATACCTGTTTAAGAGAAGAAAAGAAACCTCCATTCCCTCACCTTGACTCTAAAGTAGTAACAGCAGCTCGTGAAAAATGAAAAGCCTTGAAGGATTCGGAATAAGAAACTTGGAGAGACAATCGCTGATCTTTTATCTTCCAGACTTCAAGCAGAATCAGGTTCTTCAAAGAAAACTCAATAAAGCCCAGACATTTTCATCATAACAAAATAAATAATTCAGTCATGCGTTCGAGGACTCCGACATTAGGATTGGCTATTTGATATATTTGTGGCTTAGGTGCCTCTAAACTGATTAAAGATAACCTGATAGAAGCTTGCAACGTCAAAACCGCCTTCGTTCCTGACAGATATGAATGGATAGCGTAAATAACTATAAATAACCAGAATGGCTGCATTTATGCCTAACAGAGGATTTACAGCCTGCAGAGCTGTCTGGTAGGACCAAGAATTATAGCTCTGCCTTTCTCCTTCTGCAACACAAGAGGGGAGAGGAGCTGAAGTCCTCCTCACACCACTGCTTTGTCAGGACAACTGAGAATCCATGATTAAGAGACGACCATAGAGATACCAGCAGGTTTGGCCACATTGACTTTGACATTGACAAGCATCCCAAAAGCCCATGTAGGACAGATAGCAGCATGGTTACACTGTGCAGTGGCAAAGGGAAACTGCCTTCAGAGACATTTGGAGTGAGATTTAACTGCAGAGGAGGCAGATACAATCAATTGTAACACTGTCAAACTCAGCAAGTTTCCAAAGGATTAAATCACTACTTAAATCATCTTCATAACTCAAAGAAGCGCCTCTAAAATGAAGCCAGGCGCTAATTGTACCATTTACATTTTGTGAAGGAAGAGGTTCTTTGTTGGGATCTTTCCTTCTCAGCTGCAATAAAGAGAAAGCCCAAGGGTCTAAAACTAATAATCTAATAATCTTTGCTAAGTGAGCACTGTAACAGATAGGCCTGGATGAGGTCTTCAGCAAACGCCAGGCAATTTCCCTTGATCTTTATCAGCGGAGATGCAGCTCTGGCTTCAGCAAGAAGAAATCAAATTTAGTGCAAAATAATAACATCTGGGTGAGATTTTGCTTGTCAGACCAGCAGTCCCCTTGGATGCCAGGCTAAAAATATTTAAATGAACTCTGACAGGTTTTATGTTTGTGTTTAATAGGAGCGGTTGGGATACGTTTCCATACCAACATATCACCCCGCTCCAGACAGCGGTGCAATTACTCATCCCCAGAGCAGGAGGATCCATGCAGAGGAGCTAAGAAAGCTCTCCCTGCTGAGGGCTGGCGCTGCTCTGAGCCCCACTGTTCTCACAGCCTCAGATCCTGCAGCCCACAGCAGAGACCTTTCCCATACCATGAGCAGTGCCAAAAGGCTTAGCATCCAACTGCCACCTCTTGAGGTCAGATCATTCCTAAAGCGCTGGAACAGCTGTCAGAACACAAACAAGCAGCAAAACACCCACTTTTCTTTTAAAAGAAGCATTCAACAAATGCTGTGCCTTTAAATTGGAAGCTAACAGAAGCAGATAATTTTACGCCTAATGAATCGTCCCCCTCCAAGTTCAAAACACTTGATATGATGTAGCTGAAAAAAGCACATGGGTTCCAGTTAGAAATTCCTCTTCTACAACGGGATTGTAAAATATACCATCATTAGTTTTGACCCTTCTTTTAGAATGAATTCTGCAATTAAATGCTCTTTCCCCACCACCACCGAGAAGAACAGCAGTGCAACCAAACAAGGCTTTTCAGTACAGTCCCTGTACAGGGAAGGGGCTATCATGGCCAGGATGGAAACCACTGTAAAAATAATAATAAACCTCAGAGCAAGAGAGTCACAGCCCTCTCAAGAAGCAGCAGAGTGACCCATATAACAGAGGGTGTCACCCCTCCCCTTACTTTGCCATGACCCCACAGACTTCAGAAGGCTTTGGATCTTGCTGCTTGTGAGACATGAACAAAAGAAGTCTGATTACTATAAAAAATATTGTGAAGAAGGAAATGCTTCATTGCTCATGACTTTTTTTTTGTTGTTGAAATACAAGCAAAAATGCTATTAACGTTGAAGGACGAAACCCTCATAGGAGAACACTCAACAAACAAGCAAACATTTCAACGCACATTAACAACAAATGGAATAAGTTTGGCTTGTATAAAGGCCTTTAAATAATTACAACAGATCTCAGTATTGCAAACTAGAACGCATCTAGAATAGAACATACCTGTCAGAGGTTAGCTCTGCTTCAAAGACTACACATCACCTCACTGCACACCCAGACCAACCCAGAGCTCACCTTGGAAGACGGCAGCATTCTGGATGATGAGGAACTTCAGCTCCATGCTGGCGGACTGCAGGAGCTGCTCCATGTTCTGCCGGGCCACTGCCTGGTACTTCTCCTCCATCCTCCTCGAGCAGCACGTGGAGCCCTTGGGGATGCATACCTGCAGGTCTGACCCTGCAGACAGACAAAGGCAGGGAACTCCTGTTAGGAGTGGAATTGATGCAAGCAGAAAGGAAGTGAACTGCATATATTTTAATTGCTGCAGTAATTGTTTGACTGTGATTCTGGAATTTGTCCTGAGTAAGCTGCTTGGCCAAAGGAGAAGAGCGATAAGGACTGCAGAGCAAAAGACTTGAGAGCTTGCTGTGCTCACATGTCAACACAATGCTTGCTGCAGCTCCCACATACTGCATCCCTAGGAGCATGGTGCAGAGCGACCCAGAGCAGCACCCTGCTGCCTCCTGTGTGCTGCAGGAGCCTCGGGGAGGGGCAGAAAGGGAGGGGTAGGTGGGTGAAGGATCCAGGGCTTGAAGCTGTGGGTTTACAACAAATAGAGCAACACATGGGCTTTGCTCATCGTTTGCACAGACCTACACAACCAGCTTAAAACAACTGTCACTTCTCTGTGATCACCATCTTTTTGCATCCACAGCAACAGCAGTAACAATAGGAAGCCAAAGGAATTTTATTGTTTTCAATGCAAACTTCTAAGGCGTACACACTTCCTGAGCCCTCTCAATCATTTCCACCATCCAACCCCTCCCTCCACTGCAAAAGGCAAAGCCATGGCTCAGCGCTTCACTCACACCTGTCCCACCATGCAGGCACTGCCCCTAAGGCACACTGAGCACTCCCAGAGGCCGATGTGCAACCACATACCATAGGGACACCAGCAGTAAACAAAACCAGGACGCAGCAGCAGAGGGAACATGGTTTGCTCCAGCACCCCAGGCTGCACTCGAAGCGCTGGGAGGTGATGCACCTTGCATGGTTTAGCATTCTCAAAAGCCTGGAGGTGGGAGGCAACATCTGTTTATGTTTTATAAAACATCATCAATACAGTGCAGAGGAAAGAAAATCATTTGTTGTTCAGACAACAGGAGAAGGTAGAGCTGATGAGCTGGAAGCCGCAGTAATAAGAAGTCCCGTTCTCAATCAATTTTCAGTAGCAGACACAAATGGGATAACAAGCTCATACCAGAGAAAAATAAAAGCCCTCAGCATGCAAAACCAATTCAATGCAACTGTTATAAACTCCATCAGTAAGCAACACCTCCATGCAAACACCACTGAGACACGGCTACATGGGGCTAGATGGCAGCAGGATGCTTTCACATCTCAGCCACTGCCACCCCAATTGCAGCGACCCCCAAGTATGCCAGAGCTCCCCACAAGGCTCAGCACTGCCCAAAAACAGCACGAGGTGTCTGTCCTATGTGACAGACAGCCCAGGTTGGGCACTGTCCTCCCGTTCACTACAGATTTTTTGCCTTAATAAAAGGAGCTGAGCAAGTTGGGTAATTTCCATCTTTGCTCCGGGAGGATTATGCATCCTTCCAGGCTTCTTTCTCCTTCCTTAAGTCTTTTACCACATTCTCACTGACTAATTACTGGAAAGTGTCAAAAGTCACTTTTCCGGTGTACTTCAGAAGAAGAGGATTAATATTAATGTCAGTTCAATCGTGTACCTGCTGAAAAAGAGTCATGCACAGTGTCAAGAGAAGCAGCAGCTGTCAGGGCTGGCAGCAGCACCCCATCCTTCCCCATAACACAGCCTTTTGGGAAGGAGGAGAAAAAGACACAAAACCCTTTGTCTGCAATGTGGAAAGGAGCTTATACCAATGCCAATATTGCAGCAAAGCAATGAAGGGGCTCTGGACCCACACTGGGAAGCACATCATCATCCCAACCACAGCCTCAGATTCCCCTTCTTCAGAACGGAGCACACAGCACAGATTTCATGGTAGAGCTGTAGGAGAGAGCCAGCCCTGCTGGTAACCAAAGAGCAGACATCAGTGGTTGGGGGGTGACAGGTATTTCCCACACTGGACCAATATGAGCCCATCAAATCACTTTACAGCAAGGCACTGCCTTAATGAAAGAAGCAGTTATAGAACAGTGAGTTAAAGAGGTATTTGAGTCCATTTACACCACAAAAAGACTTCGAGTGGTCCCTTTAACACTACAATACAGCCATGAATTTCTTGTTAATACAAGGCTTATTTCCTCCTACATTTATTATATTAGGACACGCTTCAAATTAAAAGAAAAGGCTTTCTATGATTAATGGAAATACCAATATAGGAAATCAGAGAGTTGGCAATTAAGAGATCTGTGCAAGCGAGAGCCGGGGATAGGAAGCACCAAGGTCACCGCTCACCTCCCATCCTTCTTGTTGGCAATTAAGCCAATTTCGCCCCTTAAATGGATTTTTATTTTTGTGAAGTAAGTAAAAAGACAGACATGCAGCAGCAGGGCAATGGTGAGGGAGGAGGAGAGAACCTGGGAATTAACTCTGACAGCTTAAAATGCTTTTACAGAGACAGGCAACTGACACCAGTGAGCAGAAGCGTCTCAGTGACCAGAGCAGGGCAGGATGGGTCCTATCAGCCAAGAGGGACAGCCTGCTGGGCTGCATACACCCCACGGCACAGTGCCCACAGGCCACCAAATCTTGCCCCTGCCTCGATACCCAGCCCTCCAGTTCTGCCTCCAACCCAAACACCTCCGAGACGGCTGTGCCATACCATAGCAGAGCCCATTCTGCTGTTTAATGGCCCTTGCCATTAAGATTGCTTTTACCTCCCAACCTACATACACCCCTTTTTCTTAAAGTTTCAAGCCATTACACCTCCTAATACCACTGTCAGCCCTTGCAAATGACCTCTTCCATTTGCTATAGATCATTACAATTTCATTTTCAGAAAGAAAAGACCCCACACATTACTCCAACAGGTTTTATCCCCCGTGCCCCTCACCAGGCCTGTGCCATTTATGCCATCTTGGGGAGCAGCAGTGTAAATGCTCTGCTGCTTCTGGAAGCATTCCTGGCTGACAGAACCAATTTCAGGAGCACCCTGACTCTTCCTCCTCCTTCCAACACGGGAGGTTTGTACCGGAGTGAATTTAAAGCATTACATTTGACTTTGATGTACAATTATTCCCGCAGATAGGTGGTTAGCACAGCAGCAGTGGAAATCATTTCAGTGGATTAAATGTCAAAAATAAAAAGAAGGATAAAAAACCCAGCGATGATCTGTGGGAGCCTGTGAGTGCCTTAGGGATGCTGAAGGAATCCAAGTGGATTTTCAGTGCCCCCGGATGGCTCCAGCCCTGCCACCAAGTAGAGCCAAGCCGTGTGCTTCCCTGCCATATCCCCAGGTTAACATTCCCCCTCAGTACTGACAAAATAAGAACCAGGCCCTGGTGAACGCCAGGTCCCTGGTGAATGCCACGCTCTGTGATGGGAGCATTGGGGCTGATCCATAACATGATGTTCATAGGAATATTGCTGCCTTCTGCTTTTAATTGACACAGCCAATCAGGCACCTGTTACCTGTTTTTAATGCCCAGCATTGGGGAGAAAAAGAGACATGGCTGCTCAGAACCCAATTAAAGAGAGACAAATTATAAGCCAACCCCCTTTGATGGGTGATCACAGTTGGATGTGTGGGTACAACAGGGAGGTATTTATTTCTGCTTAATTGTTCTCCTCCATCCTTCACCAGGCCTGTGAAATGGGTTCTTCCTGAATCCTTATGGATGGCCAGGTGAGCTCCACACCAACATAACCACTCCATAGCATCACTTCTTTTAAAATGAGAGGAGAAAATAGAGATTTGATGCCATGTGAGATCTTCCTCCCACTGGAAAGAAAATGCATCAAACCCATCACTATCAACAATATGGAATTAATTCATGGGTACTGTACACATTTGTTACAGTCACATGCACAAGCCCTGCAGTCATCCCAAAGACTTTCTATTCAGGACATTGTTAAAACCCTTGAAAAAAAAAAAAATAATAAATTAATGATCTGACTATAAAAGCACTGCCTGAGGAGGTTACTAAATTTTAGGGTTCTGCTCCTGCTCTTAACTATCAAGAGAGCAACTTGCAGGCCTGAAATAATTAAGAACAGAAAACTTAATTATCTAGTATGCTAAGATGTTAAAGCTGCACGGGGATGGGACCATTAGTCCCACTCAGGAGGAGTGGAATGAAAGCAGGGGGGGGCACAACAGGAGCCCTGCATCTAAAGGAAATCATTGAGATCTGTGCTCCTTAAGCTGGCACACAGCAACTTCCAGAGTTAGGAAGAGGAAAAAGAGAAGAGAGCCCGACTCTTTGGGTCAGCCCATGGTACGGCATCACATCCCAGTGCAGAAGCAAAAGGTTCATCACCTCTGTTTTCCCAGGGGGAATCTATACTCGCTTCCTTCACAGAGAATAGCCAAAAAGCAGGGAACCAAACTGCACCCTGGAGGAGGAAACAGACCCACCCATGGGTGTATCTGCTGAGAGATATTCCTGCTGGCAGCCCCCAGCTGTCCCATGCAGGTCAATCACCAGCCCAGCCCCCAAAGCCAGGGCACGACTGAGGCGCAGTCCAAAAACATCAGCTTTGAGGCAGGGAAACAAAGAGTGAATGGAAAGTTACCCACCCATGGGCTGAGAAAACCCATGGGCAGCAGCTCCACAGCCAGAGCATCACCTGGAATGCAGAGCAACGCGAATGGCCAAGAAGAGAGCACAGCCCTGAGCTGCAGAACCCAGGCCAGCAGCTGAAGAGCCAGAGCAGAGCTTGCTGCCTTCAGTTGAAATTACTCCCACAGCATCAGTACCAGTCATGAAACAGCACGATGCTTCCCTTGCATTTATCAGAGGTGCTCGGGTTTTCTGTTGCTTCAGTTGGTTTTTTTTTTAATTCTATTTTATTATTTTAATTAGAAGCATCGAGCTGGCAGGACCGGGCTGCCCTACAGGAGAGCTGTGCCGACGTCCCCCACCCACACGCACTGATCCTATAACATCCCAATGGCATTTCTCCTGCGTGCACTGCAACATCTCCTCTGCTTCCACCTCAGCTGCTCACCATGCAAGATGGGGCTCCTCGAAGTCATGATTTTTCTCCTGTGTCAGAAAACTAAACCAAACCCACATTTTAAATATAAGCCCTTAGTGATCTGTGGGCAAAGGATCTCAGAACTGATTCCATGGTGATTTGCGACCGGGAACTCCAAAACTTCTTTCTTAATTGACAGATGCATGAAAGGAATAAAGCAATAAACAGAAGCCTGGAAATAGTGCTTGAGTGATGTTCCCCCATTACTGAGATTGATGCAGCTGCTTGCAGGAGAAGCGAGCACTCTGAAGTGTAATTACTGCACAGACTCGTGCAAGATGGGCCAGACCCAAGGTATCAGCGAGCAGTCATTGCTTTAATTATGATCAAGTTTATGTACTTCAGCAAATGTAAAACCCGCTTTCGCTTTGATACGGGGGAAGTTTATCACTGCAACACGCTGGCAGCACTCTGGAAGCAGACACAGCCGCGCTGCCCGTGGGCTGTGAAGATGGAGGGGAACTCCTTGCTCCCCAAAAACCTGACCAGCAGTGAGGGCACCCGGGGAGCACGGCAGCATTCCATAAGCCAGACCCCACCCCGCACATTCCCCATAAAAACGAGCTCTGAGATTACCCGGGGATCAAAGCAAACATTCCACAGCAGCAGGGGAAAACATTTGATTACAGACAGCAGAACGCGGCGTTTTAATGGTGATAAGGGCAGCTCCCTCCCCTCCCCGCAGCTCTCCATGCAAACGCCTCGCCCCGAGCTGTTCCCAGCGCTCCTCTCTCTCCGCTGCCAGGGACCGAGGGATGCAGGGGGAGAGCCGCTGTGTTGGGAGCGTTGGGGAAAGAGCCCAGAACGGTAAGGAGGGGCTGTAAGGACAGGAAGGTGCGAGGGGAAGCCCTCATTTCCATCTCTGGCAGCTGGCGGCATCGCTACAGCCACAATCATTGCGGATGGGCGCCCGCAAACACAGCGGGCTCAATGCCACCCCGTCCCCCCGCTTCTCCCGTCCCCGTGCGCTGCAGCGGAACCGCTCGGTGTGTCGGCGGTGCGGCACCGCGAGCGGAGCGTCCCCCGGGGCTCTGGGAGCAGCTCCTTCCCGCAGCTCCGCGCCCCTCAGCCTCTGCTCTCCTCCCCATCCGCTCTCGAACAGGGGCAGGGCAGCATCCCAACACCACGGCACCGGGCAGATGCGCGCGGAGCTCCCCCAGCGCGCCCATCTCCGCGCACCCAGTTCCCAAAAAGCTGAGAACAGCCCGTTGAAGGCCGGGAGCTCCGTTCTCCCACCGACGCCTTCAAACAGGAGCACAGCCGCTCCCCTCGACGGGACCGCTACGCTCCCACGGGCACGTCAGAACTTCTCGCTGCGGAGCGGCCGAACCACGCGCGCGGTGCCCACGACGCACCCCAGGAGCCGAAACCCGACGGCGCGGCCCTATTTCCCGGTGGTAGCGGAAACACCGGGCGGCCTCACCTGGCACGGGGCTCTCGGGCACCCACTTGGCTCCGGGCTGCAGCACCTGGAAAGCGGCTCTGACCGGGCGGCAGGCGGCCTCCCCCGCCGGCTGGGCGAACGCCGGAGCCGCCAGGGTCAGCAGAATCAGCACCAACAGCGGCGACGCTCCGCCGCTCCCCGACATCCTCCCGGGGAGCCCAGGCGCTGCCCTACGCGCCGCCGCCCGGCAGCGGGGCAGCGCGGACCGGAGCCCGGCCCCGAGCACCGGGAGCGGCCCCGCCGAGCTCCCATTGGACTCCGCCGAACCCCGCCGCGTGCCGATTGGCTCCCGCTCCGGTACCGGTAAAACTTCCCCCGCTCTCGGTACCGCCCCGGAGCCCATTGGCCGTTTGCACGGAGCGCTCCCACCTGCGCAGCCCGGTCCGACGTGCAGCCGGTGCTGCTGCGGTGCCGAGCGAGCAGGACCAGCCCGCCTGCCCTCAAAGCAAAAGCACGGCTGCTCTTGCTGCTCCAGGTAGCACACAGACATTGTCAGGCCATTAGCACAGACAGCTGTGCACGGTGCCAAATGAGCGGCATTCAGGGATCTGCTCAGACCACGATTCCCTGTAAAAATAATGTTTCCTTACCAAGGAGGAGTGATGGCAGAAGGGAGTTAAAGCCACGGAAGCTCAGCAGGGAGCTGCTGCAGCCTCTCCTGGGCTGCACCCAAAACCAAAGGCAGCATATTTCAAAGCTGAATGAAAGCGGAGTAAGAGATTTTCACTCGTTGTTCCCAGTTCTCACTCTGCCATTAGTGACTTTCCTGGGGGCAATTCACCCAATTCATGTAGCTGGATGGGGATGGGGAGTGAAGCTCGCCCCATCCATAGCCCCAAAATGCCGTTGTGTTCTGCACCCCTGAGTCCAAAGCACTGCCAGGGTCCAGAGAGAGCCCAGAGCTCCCTGCACACCCATGGGATCCATCCTTCCGACCCCCAGGGTTTGCCCTGGAGCTGAGCAATGTGCTTTGCTCCAAGAGCAGAGCAAAGTCACCGGGTGGGTTCGCTGCCAGCAGGTGCAGCAGGAGCCAAGTCGTTGTCTCGCATCCAGGAGGATAATTTCCCTTGTTACAACTGCTCACACAGTAAAAATGTCACTTAATCATCCACCTGCCTTGAGCCTGGAAGTAATGAGCGGCAGCATCATCTGCAGCTGATTTTATCAAACGCCTGTATGGAGCACTCCGCTGGGAAAACACTGAATCAATTAAAACACCAAGGAGAGACATAGGAGAGGATCTGCATTCCCCAGCAGGCACTCACTGGGTATCAATGTGGTTCCTGTACTGAGTATTTGATGGGTCACAATCCTGTTCAGAGCCAGACCTTCCCCAAAACACCTCTTTATGTGGGTAAGACACAGGCTGTGCAAGGGGCCAAGTATCTTCACTTATCAACTCCCATCAATAGATCAACCGGAGTCACTATTGGGAATGTCATGGAAGGGCTCAGCCCAGAATGTTCCCCTATGGAAATAAAGCACTGCTGACAATTGCCAGCCCAGGGCTGCCAGGCCACTCTTCCTTAGCATGGGTTCTCTGGCTGATGCAATAGGCAGAGCAGCGAGCAGTGCTGTTGTACCACTGCATGACACCATACAACAAGTCCCGCTGCACAACATGGAGAGCACACATGCTCCCAGGTAGGATTTACAGCAGAAGCAACAGAAGCGATATTGGATCTATAAATTGCTCCCGCTCCGAAGGAGGCTGCGATGTATGCAGGTGCCTTTCCAGGAATGCTTTTTTTCTTTTCTTTTTTTTTTTTTCTATGCAGAGGCAGTAAAACCTGATTTATGCCTTATTAAATTATTTTAATGCTCTATATTACATGCAAAAAGTCTGTGAAGAGATATATTAGAGGCGCAGTTCTGCCAGGCTCATGCAGAGGCTGCCCCCAGCTGTGTGGTTACAAGGCTCTGCCAAAGCTTCTGCTGAGCTTCTCCCAACCCTCCGACCCCTCCAGTCCTTCCCAGAAGCTCAGACCCACAGCTGGACCATGGGTGCCTCTAAGAGAAGTTCTCAAGTGCCCAAACCTCTCCTTGTGCTCATGTTTCAATGGGAAATAAAGGGATCGCCACCACTCCTCTGTTGTGTAGCTCTGACATAGGGCACATCAAACTCTTTCGTAAGTCAGGGATTAAAGCAATTAGTCAAAGCTCCACTTTAATGAAGAAGAAATGAAACTGTTGACAAACGACTCCACAGGGGCTTGGAGAAACCAAAAAGTGAACCCCGGGTGGTTGGTGCTGGTGCTTTGGGTTGTTAAACCAGCCTCATTGGGACCTAGAGCAGCACAGTGGGCATCTCTGAAGGAAACCCAGCATACATGGCACTTCAGGGCTTCATTTGAACCCCAGGCTAAGTGCAAGCATTTAGAAATAAATGTATTATTCAACGGGCTGTTTCAGGGGAAAGTGAATAATTTAAGTAATACAAAGTCAAAGCCAAGTGATTTCCCTCCTTGTGCCCCCCTTCTCTCATAGCACCTTCTCTAAAGGCAGCAATGCACACCCTGCTGAGTTTGGTGGATCTCCTTCCTCATCGTGCTCCCATACAACTCCATTAGCAAAATGAGAGTCACGGTTTTTCTCTGCTTTGTAGGGAGATACATCTGTTGAGTGCACAGAAGGGCAACTGCAGTGCTGGGGTCACCCTCACACCCACACCACTGACAGCCCACATGGAACACGCAAGAGATGGAATACCCCAAATCCCCGACATCCCAAGAAGAAGATGCAGCCTTCATCCCCAAATGGATTTCCACACTTATTAGACACCCCTGATGGAAACGCATGAGTAACAAACATCCAATTAGTTCATTTAATAGTCCTGTGTGATGAGATTTGCCTAACCGCCTGAGCACAGGATTTTACACAAATGAAGGAGCAATCCCATAAAATCCAAATTTAGTGATTTGGAAAGAAAATCAGCAATCTTTTGAGAGAACCAATCCCTTTTTACTGTGTAACATAAGCTCACCTATCCAGTGTGATAATGGGGGGGGGGGGGGGAAGGGATTAACCACTAAAATAAGCAACCCTACCACTAACCGTAATAATAACAATACACCCACCTCAAATTACTCCTTATTACTCAATGCCATTCATTCTCAGACTCTCCAACAAGTCTCCCCCTTCAGCTGCCCTACTTGCACAGGTTATAATGTCTGGAGGGGGAATTAATTAACCCAGACCACTCGCTAGCACACACGTGAACCTACTGTCAAAAAACCTGCTTGGGATTGCTGGCTTTGCAGGCAGCTGGATGTACTGCTGCAGATGGAATCCCTGACGTTCACTTCCAGATTTGAATGGGAATAACCTGACATTTAATTGTGGGACAATAGTAAAATGTCAGCATCTGTTGTGGCTGTGCAGGACCAGTTGTCAAAGGGGGGCACATCAGCAATACCAGCCTGTCTGGCAGCCATAAAGACACAAATTGCCCTATTTGTCCCTTCTCCATGGCCATGTATCTGCAGATTTAGATGATGAGCATCTCCTTGGGAAATCTACACCATACTGGGAGGGTTTGTGCATTCACAGGTTCAGCTCTAGAAAAGCACCGATCACAGCAGTCATTGGGTGTAACATGCTAAAGCCCCAGCCCACATCCTGGCCCCACAGCAGCCAAGGGGGGATTTTCCTGTTGGCATTCAGTCTTTGTGCTTTGCCCCAAGGCCACATTTCCCCTGGCAAGCTTTGCTGTGCCTGCACCAACCTCACACAGCCCTGCAAGGAGACTTGCTCAGGTTTTCCTTGGATCAGGCATTGGGTCAGACTCAGACTCACGGAGCAGCAGCAAAGAACTGCAGGAAATCAGCACACCGAGCTGGCACCAGGAAACAGAGAGAGTAACACTGCTGGCCCATAAACAGGAACTGTACAGCTCTATGGCTTCACTCTGTGCTGAAGGTAGCGATGAGCTGTTTGCAAAGGGACAAATGTTGCCCCTCTTTTGTGACGGATGTTTTGAAGTTAATAACACCTGAGAAGTTCTTCCCCACCAGCAATCACATCCCTCCACCACGGGATGTGGGTTTTATCCTCTTTTCTTCATCCTGGGCAGCGCTGACTGCAGTGCTGGGGTTGATGCTGCACACATGGGCATCCCTGGCCCCATTCATAGCAGCCCAACTGGTGCCCGACTGCCCCGAGCAGGAGTGAGGCTGTGCTAGGGAACATGAGCAGTGCAAACAGGAGATTTCTGCTGTATTTTACTTAGAAACAGCCTGCCCTCATGTGGCGAATGGAAAATGAGGAGATTGGAAATTTGGGAGCAAACTGTGCCATGGGTGTGATGAGCAGGGGGGACCAGGAGCCCCGAGCAGCCAGCTGCCTTTGGACAGAGTCCCATAGCTCCTCCAGCACCAAACTTCCCCTCCCACCTCCACAGTTCCCTTCTCTCCACACCACAAGGCAGAGCCCGTGGATGCCCAGCACAGCAGAGCCATGTCCTCCTGCCCCATCCCCACAGCACCAGCCTGGGGAAAGCAGTGCAAAGCAAAGGCAAGCCCTCATCGCCAGCAATGAAGAAAAGCTCTGTTTATGGTCAGCTGAAGGGCAGAACTTCTCTAATAACACTCTCCAAAAGAGCACTGGCTTGGCTTGGGAAAGCAACCACACTCCCATTGTAGCTGGACTTCTGGGCATCCTCCTGGGGCAGTGTTTGCTTATGGTGACAGGTGGTGAAAGCTTTACCCGAAGTCGTGAGCCAGAAGTGACAGATCCAAGGCACAGCAGCATTTCCCCACCCAGACAAACCTTCCTACCAGCAGCGATGTGAACGAATCCTGCAGAGCAGAGTGCTGAAAGGCAGCAGCAGTGCAGCAGGACAGCGCTGAAGGGGGAGCACTGCAGGGCCACGCTGCAGCGCCAGTGGGATGCTCCAGCCTAATCCCGACACACAAACAGGGCGTGCAGGAGCGCCTCCCACCCTCCAAACTCTAAAACTCTTCATGGTAACGTAGTTCTGTGTGGCACTGACAGCTGCACATCCCTAGCGCTAGAAGTCCAGGCTTTGGATGGGAGGCGAGTATGGTGGATACTGTCCTGATAGGATCCCACAGTCGCAAGCAGAAGCGAGAAACCCGTGTGCCAGTCAGATCCCCGATGCACTTTGCAACTCCGAGGTACCCACCGAGACTCGGAGCAGCGCTAGAAAATGAAGGCAGCGGGACGGGGGAATGCAAGAGCGTCAGTCTAGATGGCGCTCACGTCTTTTGTTACAGCGGGAGAAGCGGCAGAGCTCAGCCCGGCGCGCTCCGACGGGGCTGTGGGCAGAGCAGCACAGAACCGCACCGGGTGCGCTCCCCGGGGAAATATAATATAATATTTATATTATATATTATTTATATATAATATAATATTTGCTCCTTCGGCAAATAAAACGTGAACATCACCATCAATGCTTTCCAATAGCAATTAGCCCAAGAGCCGTCACCTTCTGATCCATCTGTGCCACCTGGACACCGACTGCAGAACTGCTGGGATTGCTTTGAACAAAGTAACTTGGGAGCAAGGTTAGGAGAGTTCACCCAGGCTCTGAGCCTGGTGACTTGGATGTTGGTGTGCCATACAAACACTCTGAGACCCCAGAAGCAGAGGAGACTTTAAAGGCAAACAGTAGTTGGGAGGTCCTATGGTTTTAATGCATTTCCTTTAAGAAATCCAGTGGAGCAGAGCAGGGCATCCCACTCCCTCCAATTGCCAGCACTGATTTGCAGCTGTGGAAGCATTCAGCTGCCTCTGAGATTACAGCAATCTAAGCTCCAACGTACAAACTGCAACCACCGTGCTGCCCAGAACTGATTGAGGAGGTGCTCATCAAAAAAGCAAACAGCACCGCTGTTAACAGAGCCAACTGTGGGCTCCAACAGCAACCACCACCCGCACCCAGGTCATTCACCCACACCACTGCTGAACCACCACTGCCCTGCTCACACCCAGGCAATGCCCTGCACCCAGGGAATACCTTTTCCCTCTCTTTGCTTTGCTGCTCCATCCCTCAGCACAGTCCCCCTGCTGCTCTGCCCACATCCAGGCCACCAGCGCGGCCCTTTGAGGTCTCAGGTGTTTTGCTTGAGGAAGAGCTTCCAACCCACTGGTACTGCCCACTGGGGCAGCTCTGCCACGTAACACAGGTGTGAACTTAGCTTTAAGACAGCAAAACACAAAAACCCCGCTTGTGAACATCAAGCCACTCTCCCAGAGATGCTCAATAGTTCTTATTAACCAGTGAAGCCCCAAACTCGTTTTCCACACCACAACACAGCAGGTTCCAGCAGCACAGCTGTCCCCCTCCAGGTGAATTGCCCACCCAGCACAACTCATGCTCCATGCTCACAAAGGGAAGGAGCACCCGCTACCCCAGGACAAGCAGGATTCACTTGAGGACATTCTGCTGCTACCTGAAGAAAACAAACATCCCCATCCCCAGCAGAGCAGCAGCAGCAAGAGCTCTGCAATACATTTAGCTTCTTCAGAACCAAGGGGAGGAGATTGCTATAACCCATGAGCCAAAAGAAAGGGTCTCCTATACCTCAGTGCTCCCCTGTTGCAGCCACACCGCACTCAAATACACGATGAAACATGAGGTTTATTTTACAATCTCTTTATTGGTTAAGTTCCATGTTATTACAGAAGCACTTCCCAATGGGTCTCCATGCATGTCCGCAGCTGTCCCAGGTGGTTCTCCCCTTTTTAAACAGCAGACAAACCTCAGGATCCAAGCAGACAAAGCGGAGGATCTGGAGCTTTCTTCGTTCCCCATCCCTCTGGGTCGGCCATTACACCACGAGTGCTGCCCACTGACAAAGCTGTGTCAGCGGATGAAGGTCTTGCGGTTTACAGATGGATACCGTGCAATTTTTCTCCTACTAAACTAATCAAAATTGCATCGTGATCCACCCGACAACAGCAAAACAAAGCTTACCGTGCTGACAAACACCAAGCAGAGCAGCCTGAAGACCAGTCCTCCTTTCCTCCACAGGCCGGGACAAGTGCAATACTCTACACACAGCTACAAGTAATGCAACAAATCCCCACCCACGGAGGAACCAGTGCAAGGCATCTTCACATCGTCACAGGAAGAGGGGAAGAAAGCTTCAACCCCAACTTATTCACCATTGATTTACCACCACCACGGTCAGTTTTGCATGGATTTGCACAGCAATTTGAGCAAGCTGGGATGCAAACCTGCAAAACTGACTGTGAGCAGCACCACTCCAGAAGACATCTTGTCCAGAAGCTGCCCTGAGCTGGGACGCACTTTATCTAACAGTACTGTAAGTGCCCACATTACAGTAGGTCCAATGCCAAGCTACCTGCACTATGAGCACTTTGATACTGCTAGGACACAGCTGCCTCCTGAGCAGCAATCGCCTTCAATGAAACAAAATGACATGGTAAGCATTGAGCAGAGGGATGGCTGCGTGGTGCTGGGTGTGCAGGCAGCAGCTTGTGCCAGAAGGAGCATTTAGGGCAGTAGATTCTACGCTACGTCACTAACTGCACTAGATGCACCTTAACACAAGGACCACGAGTAGGGCAGCACCTCACCGCTCCCGTCGTGCTCCAGCGCTGCATCACCATGGTCATGCCAGAAGTGCTTATACTGCAGTAGGTGCTGAGTTCTACCTGCACTGTAAGCACTTTTGCACAACTCAAGGCCCATCGCAGAGGGATGCTGTTCTCTTCGTGGTATGGCAGCACCTGCAAGAGAAAAGATGAGGGTGAATGAATGGTGCACGCAGCAGAGCTATTCCCATTGAAACCCAAATGCAGAAAGTCCTTCAGAGATGCAGTTTAACAGTGCCCAGCTAGGAGAGTTTACAGCCAATTGCTACTTAAATTAAGGTGCAAATGGCCTCTTCCACTGCCTGAACCGCAGTTAAAAGGCACCGCCATAGGGCAGGGCCCAGCACATGGGCCGAGCCCTGACCTCTCGCCATAGAGAGCGGAGGGGGATGGGGGGGGGGGGGGCTGACACTCGACCCCGGGCTCTGCTGCCCACACGATGCCGCACAAAGCGCCGGTCTCTCCCCGTAGCACCACGTGCCAGAGGGGAAGGGGGGGGGTGTTTAAATTTCCCTCCAGCAGCACACGCGCTGTCAGCGAACGGCAGCGGGATGAGGTGGGAGCCCCCTCAACTCACACAGCGGCGGGCAGCCACGTGCACGCTGCTCCCCCGGCTCCCCCACCCCACTATCCCCCCCATCCATCCCCACTCTCCATCCCCACTCCGGTTCCCCGCTCCCCGCCACGTGCCGCCCGCCCCGTCCGGTGGCCGCGCGCTCCGCGATTAAAGAGCGCCCGAACAAAGCACTGTGGGAAATGCAGTCCTCCATTCAAAGCCCCAAAAACGCGCCAAGCCGCCCAACCTCCCCCCGCCCGCCCAGCCCCGAGCCCCCCCCGCCGCCTCCTCCTCCCCCCCGAGGGCGCGCAGAGCGGCGCGGGCCGCACCGCCGAGCGGAGCGGAGGGCGGCTCCGTACGGCCCCTTTGTCCCGGCCCGACGGGGGCACCTCGGCCGCCTCCCGCCCCCTCCTCATCCCTCCCCTCCGTGCCGCCCCCCCCGCTCCCCCCGTTACCATCCCTCTCTCTCCTGCTCGCTGCGGACCGGATCGCGGCGCCCCGACGGCACCGAGCGCGTGGTCCCGCTCCCTCCCGCCCCCTCCGTGCGCGCGCGCGCGCTCTCCCTGTGGTGGCGCGCTCCCGCCCCGCCCCCTCCCTCCCCGCACACTACACTTCCCAGCGGCCCTATTTGCACCGCGCATGCGCCCCGCCGCCCCCCCCCACCCCTCTCGGCCGCCATGTGCTCGCCGTTCGCCCCCTCCCCCACGCACCGGCCACGCGCGAACCCCCCTCACCCCCAACTCCCCGCCGGCACCGGGACGGAGCCGCGCCACGTGCGACCACCCCACGTGTGTCCGCGCAGCGCCCCGCGGCTCAGCGCCCCGCAGCGGGGACCGACACCCGCCCACCCCCAAAGTTCCGCTCTCCCCCCCCGCGGTCCCGTCCATTGTTGGAGCCGTGCGAGCGCGGGGGGCGCGGAGCGGTAACGCAACGGCCCCACGGAGCCGCGGGCCCACGCGTGAGGCCGAGCCCCGCGCACTCGTACAGGTGGTGGGATGGGGGGAGCTGCCCTGGTACCCGCACACACACACCGACCCAACCGCAACACAGCGGGAACACGCGGCACCACGGGACGGAGAGCGACCAGCGCGGTGCGACACGAGCTCGGGAGGGGGGGAAAGAAAAGAGACAGAAAAGAAAGGCGGAAAAAATAGAAGAAAAAAAGAAGAAAAAAAGAGGGGGGAAAATGAGCAAAAAATGGACTAAAGTGATCGAAAGCACCGTGTGAGGACACGAGGGGCAGCGGCGGAACCGCGGTGGGGTTTGGGGAGGGAGAGGAAAAAGGAGCGGAGAAAGGGGAGAGAATGGCAGGATAAACACGGTACCTCGGAGCGCGAGCGGAGCCCTGGAATAAAAAGGGTTTTACGAAAGTGGCGCGAAGACAATATCATGTGATCCCAGCCCAGGGCGGCTCCCTCCGCACCGACCAGCCAAAAAAAGGGAGAGGAATAAAGGGGGAAAAAAGTACATCCGCTCCCCGCGCCATTAGCATAATTAATTGTGTCCTGCAGCTGCGGCCGCCGCTCCCCGGCCCGGCCTCCTCTTCCTCCCGGTGCGGGTCGAGCCGGGCTGGTTGCGGGTTGCAGGGTGCTGCTGGGTGCTGGGTGCAGCCGGTCCGGCCCCACGCGGGTCGGCGCGTCCCGGTCGGGCTGAGCGCGACCCGCGGCCTCGGGGTCCCCGCGTGGTTCCGTGGGGCCGCACGCCCGGGGTCCCCGCGCACGTGGGGCCGCTCCCGCCTTACGGTCCATAAGCGGCGGCCCCGGCTCCCGGCTCCGCGCCGCTTCCCCCCGTCCACGCGTGGTTCGGGCGCCGTTAATTGAGAGCGCGGCCCCACGGGCGGCCCGCGGCTGTACGGGGGTGAAAACCCCGCGAGGAAGAGGCCCCGGCCTAGCTTGGCCTACGTGCAGCCCGACCCACGTCGGCACCCCGGCCCGCCCGCCCCACGGCTCGCCACGAGGCCCCGCGTGGGGCCGGGGACCCGCGTGCGGTTCCGCGGGGCTTTGTGACCCGGGAGCCCGGCCCTGCGAGCAGCCGCTCCCCGGGGTGAGGGGTCGGTGCGCCTTGGCGGGCGGCCTTGGCAGGAATGCTAAAAATGCGCTAATTGTGCCCCGCCGTGCCGCCGGGATTAGGGGGAGCCGCCTTTTAGGAAATAGGAGCGTGGCTCGATCGATAGCGAAGGGCTTCACCCCGCGTCCCCACGGCTCCTTGGGGCTCCTCGGGTTCGGCGGTTCCTGGCATCGCCC
The DNA here is from genome assembly GCF_054131305.1 of Coturnix japonica. Taxonomy (NCBI): domain Eukaryota; kingdom Metazoa; phylum Chordata; class Aves; order Galliformes; family Phasianidae; genus Coturnix; species Coturnix japonica. The sequence goes on from NC_140666.1 coordinate 12,311,676, forward strand.
TGCGCGCCGGGATCTGAAGTTGGAACAAAAAGGTCCCCATGGAAACCGGGAGTCATCTATCAGTACCGCGTTCGGTACGCCACGAGAAAGGGGCTTTTGTCCCAACGGTATTTACTACCGCTTAATTTCTCTCTCTTTTTTTTCCCCCCTACATTCCACAGCCAAGTCCTGCCATGTTTTGGGGGAGAGTTGTGCCGCGCCGCCCGGCCTCTCCCCATGCGCGTGTGCGTGAGGCCTAAAACAAAGCAACCGTGTCAAAGCGCTCCTTGAGAGATGGAAGGGCTCCCGGCGGGCAGCAGGGTTCCCAGATCCCGGCTTCATTTCTTCCCGAAGCAGTGGAAACGTTTGGGACCCCTCTTTGCAAACTGTTGTGTCGTGGTACGGCTGCCATCAGCCTGAGCGGCTCCTGGGCTGGAGCTGCAGGGGTGTGCGGTTGTAATGGGGTGCTCGGGGATGTTCAGCAGTCACATTTAATCCTCTTTGCCAAAGAACCTTTATGAAGTCCTGAGCTGAGAGTGGAGAAACAGCAAAGCACTCGAACCCAGCGTTAATGATTTAGTATGGGGTGTGCGAACGCGTTGTCGGTGCCTCTGCAGAAACGAAACAGTGCTTTAATGCAGTAATGAAACCTAAGGTGTCCCAGGAACTTGTGTGCACAACAGCATGGAAAGAGCTCCCCAATAAGGGATGTGTCCTGTCTAACTGTAAAATAAACCTTACAGAACAAAGCTCTAAGCGTGTCACAGCACTCAGTAACTTCCTTGCGTCGGGAAAGAATCATTCCCTTTGATAATTTTCACTATGTAATGTTCTTAGTCTTTTAAAGGGCTTTGCCTGGCTGCGGCATCCATCTGCCATGTGAGCTGAGCAGAGATGTGGCACTTTGCTGATCACTTTTGAATGCACGTGATGTGCAGCTCATGAGGTGGTGCTGGTGAAGCTCCCTGCTTGCTGGGGTGGCGGTTGTTCCACATTAGGGGACACACTGTGGTGCATTTCCCATACAGGGACAGAGGTTTTCCAATCGCCCTCTGAATGTCTTGTGAAATGTCACAGCTCACTCCTCTACAGACCTGCCAAAGCTGGATTCTTTCCCTATAACTGACTCCTGTGCATGCATACGTACCAAGAAGGTGTTTGTTTCCTTCGCTGCCCTTCTCAGCACTGCAGGTAAATCTGTTGCATCTCATTTGGTTACTAATTCATTCACCCCCCCAGCAGCCATGGCTGAGGTTCTCCTCCACTTCTGTTTCCTTTCAGAGTCAGAACTATAATCCAGCTTTCTTCATACAGAGAAAAGCTCAGTGTGTTGTGCAGAGCTCTCTGGATGCAGTGAGGGAAAGAAACGACAAGCAGAGGGCAGCCAGAGATGGATGCAAGGGATGCATCGCTGTGGGACAAAAAATCAGTCCTGCAAACAAACTGCTTGAAGTGAGTGGATGGATGGGGAGATGTGAACAACGTGTAACTGCTTTCTGAAACCTGGGGATATCTGGGAGCTTTCAGAAGGAGTTCTGATGGAGTTGCAAAGTGATGGAATGAAGTCAGTGCCCAAAATGATGCTGCAGCCACATCTGCAGTTTGCTTCAGGTGGAGGGCTTGAGCTTTCTGCCATTGAACATTGCACATCTCAGGGTTGGCTTAATGAGAACCAAGAGATGCAGAGGAATACATCTGAGAGAAGAGATTTAATCACTCAGCACAGATTCTCTCTCGCAGTCCCTCCTGGAACAGAACTTGTCCTGCAGTTCCCCCAGCACAGCCCTGGTACATCCATGCAGGATTGTGCTTACTGAGGGGGGTTCACCTTCATTTCACCCTCTGCCCGCTTTAGGTGGCTGCCCACACACCTGCAGCCACGTGTCCTGCACTGTTGCCTTGTCCCTGTTGTACCTCATTCTGCTGAAAAATACAGGATGAAAATCATTTTCCCCCCGTGAGGACAGAACAGATAGAAATACTTTCAGATAACGATGCAGCTTTTTTCCCTCAGCATCACTGAGAAAATCAACTCAGGTTTGTTTTCTGAGTCCTGTATTTGCACTTCTGTGTTAAGCAGCAGCTGAGAATAAAAGTGGAGGGCGTTTTTATTACAAAGGATTTCACCCCTCTGCCATTTCTGTACTAAAACAGATGTGAAACTGACAACCACCCCTTAAGTTCAATTGTTGCTTTGCTTCACTGGAGAAACTTTAATATAGAAAAGCAACTGATGAATAACCTTTGTTTCTCTGTGTTTTTGGGTGTGCAAAATATACTTACAAGATCAACAAACCCTCTCCAAAAGGAGACCGATGTCTGCATGAAATGGGAAATGAGTTGTGGTCAAAAACAAACAGGGATGGTGCAGAGTTTGAGTCTATTTTCCTTTCTTTCGCAGTATCGATTGCTGTAATGAATAATGTAACGTTTGCTGTGCATCTGATATGCGGTGGGGGATCACCGCAAGCTGATGTGTTTTTAAGAGCTCTTTGACGATTTAAGATAGACACGTCTATTGGAACAAAAAGCAAAGTGATAGAGCACAAGCTGCTCTGTCTCCTATGTACCTCTGTAGCTCAGTGGCTACGTAAAAGTGCTGAGTCCTGCATTCAGCTTCCAGCAGGCTGAAATTCAGCTTCTGTGCAGCAATTCCATGCAGTTGCTGCAATGTATGTTTTGTTTCTGCGACTTCCTTCCACTTTCATTGACATTGGGGCACTGAAAAGAGTTAAAGGGACTCCTCCTTTCACAGCACTGAGCTCTTTGTGTATTTCTTCCAGGTGGGTAAAGTCCTGAAATCTGAAGATAAGTGCTCAGACTGGCCCTGAAAGCTGGATAGAAGGCATCTCACTGACAGTGCAGCTACTTGCACAAGTCAATGACCCAAGCTGTGTGCTCAGGGTGGGGCCCCATACAATATAGAAGTGCTGTGTTGAAAATGCTTCCCATATTAGCTATCTCAGGAATAGCTTTTGAATCTTTTTTTCACGTCGATACCTACTGTTTCAAGATGGAGTTTTGCACACGTAGCCAATGTGGCTGTGTATTTTCTCCTTCAGGTTCTTACTAGATAGGCTTAGTCCCATTGGACGCACACACCTTCAGGCACACTGCACATCCTTCTGCTGGTGGGTTATCCATCCCCAAACAATATTATTAGTCTCTCTGATTTGAGACTGGCCTTTCTCATCAGACGGTGTCTGTTGTATTACAGCTGCTCTCCTTCCACTCCAAACGGGCATATTCCTCCCAGACAGGTTCCCAATTTCACCAAATATTACCAATAATTCAATTGTTGGGATCTACAACAACATGTTATGTCACACACAGATTTCCAAGTATTCTTCACTAAGCAGTTTTCTCTTTTATAACTGCACAACTTCTCCCTCTGGGAGCTTCCTCAGAGGTGTTATTTCCCCACAGCTGGCCATCAGGATGCACTGAGATCTCGGGTCAACCTGTACTTTTGTAAGAACTCCTATTGGCATTAGAGCTGGAAAGCATTCCCCACGATGAGCCCCATTCCTCAGCACATGCTCGGCCCTCACTGCAGTGTGCAGAGCTTCTGCAGGCTCCATCCATTTGTTCTCCAGCAAAACAAGTTACAAGGGCTGCTCTGTGGCTGCAATCCGACAGATGACCAGTCCCAGCGTGGGTACCTTCCAGGTGTGGTTCAGGCCAGTCCCAGCACAGGGCAGAACTCAGTGCACGTGCCCATCTCCTCCCTTGGGTCAGTGGAGCAGAATGGTGCCTCTTTCAACTTCTGCACAGTGCATAAACTTCAAGTCATTTCTAGATGAGACGTGAATTTCCAAAATACATTTCCTTTGCACCCCCTGACGCTTTAGAAATGAGTCAATAAATTACTGTTTCACTGCAGGTTACACTTAAAAATAATTCTTTTTCGAGCTGTTACTCTGTTACTGTAAGACATGCTGCAACATTGACTGCCTTTTTCTCCGCTTCTCCATTGCGAAGATCTGAGTTAAAGACCATGAGGTCCCTCTGTACCCACTGTGCCACTTGGTTCCAGCGTCACTCCCTAGCTAAAAGCTTACTCTTGTTTAAAGGCAGCCCCTTCCCCTTTCCTGGGCTGGGCACACTGCTGTGGTTCTGGCAATGGTTTCTGTTGGACTGCTGCTACAAAGGGACAGGGGTACAGAGAGTGGCACATGTGAGGTCGTGGCAGGACTTGAGGAGCACAACAGGAGATGTCCATGACGAAGCAGAGTTTGTGGCCACCACATTCTGACTCTTGCCAGCCAGACTGGGCTGAAAACATGGCATGGACTGAGGGAGCCCCTGCACAAAGAAGAGCATGGTCGGGCTGAGCATGGTGAGATAAGGGGCTGCCCTGGAGAAACAGAACACCCAGATTCAGCCCAGCCTGGAAATGAGGCTGAGAGTTTGCGTAAGGAAAATCTGAGATGGTCGTTTTGGGGGGAAATATTAAATAATAATAATAATAATAATAATAATAATAATAATAATAATAATAATAATAATAATAATAATAATAATAATAATAATAATAATAATAACCGTTATAGGAGGGGAACTCTTTATGAGAGTATGGTGGCAGCTGCGACCCCCCCCTACCAAGAGCTCCAGCAGCAGCTTTCCCTCCCCCCAGCAGCCGGCGTGGCTCTGCCCCCAAGCCGAAATACATCGCTGGGAGTGAAAAGGAAAATATCCCCAGAGCCTGACATTAAATACCAGGGGGAAGAGAGGGACGTCGGGCTGAAGCCAAGGGGCTGCCACGCATCCGCAGTCGGAGCGCCGGCACCGCACGACGCGTTTACAGGCGATGAGTTTGCAGCGTCTCAGCGGGGCGCAGCCGCTTCGCTATCGGCGCACAGAGATCGCTGCAGCACCGCTCTTGCTGTACTGACGGTGCCTCTGCCCTCCCACCGCCCCAATTCCTGCTGGCCAAACACAGCCCTTTGCTGCTTATCGGCCTCGGGAAGGCAGCCCCCTTCCCACGTTTGAGCGAGTTATTCCTCCCGCTGTATAAACGAAACAGTTTCTTTTGAAAGCAGTGCTTGTGCGGGGTGATTTCGTTGACCCAAATAGCACGGAGCCCACGGAATCGATGCAGGAATAGGGCAGTTTTGCAGATGAATGACACCTCCCAGGACGGCGCGTTTCGTTAGCGGTTAAGAAGAGTTTACTGCGCGTCTGATCGCATCCAATTACTTTCTGGTGAAGCAGGAGCCATACGCAACTGGTTGAGGCAAATTTGCAGTTTACATTTCAGCGCTGTCGGCTTTGCAGGAATAAGTGAAAACATTCCAATTCTGGCCATTCAGCCCTGGGAACAGAAGCATTGCAGAGTGCCTTTCATCACAGCCCGTACTGATGTTTGCGGGGAGACAAGCCACAATTACAGCCGATGCGTAGGGATATCCAAAGGCTGAGAATTGATCTGAAGCGATCTGTCTTGCAGATCCTGCCCTTATACGGCCTTCGGTTAACAAAGACAGAGAAATCATGCATTATTTTCCTTTGCTTTTGATGGGAAGGGCAGACAAGTTGTGTGAGCACCTGGAACACACAGGTGGCTTTGGTTGCGTGGGTCACATGAGGAGCACAGATCCATCTTTGCAGGATGAGCCTCTGGAAGTATAAATCAACCATAAAAATCGATGGGTACAACTGTCCCTGTTCGATTGACACCCACAAGATGCAGCATTTGGGGGCAAAAATGCCTCCGTGCCTTGAAGAAATAGAGAAGTGTTGACTTCTGCCTCCTGCAGGACTGAGATGGTAAAGGTGAAGCTGTATGGCTCAATGTGATCCTGTTCTCACAACCACTTCATCACTGCAGCCACGAATGACGGTCAGCAAATACTGAGTCTGACATCTGAAGGTGGCACAAATGCTTTTCTCCCATAGAACCATCAGATGGTAGTGAAGAGATTTCAAGACAGAATAAAGTAATAGAAAAACGAAGGTTGTGCATGAAACCTAGCAAATCACGCTGACACCTGATCTTGTATCGCCTCACTTTGCATTAATTGCAGGGGGGGAGGATCTTGGGTTAAAACAGAGAATTGAATGAGGTAGGATGCAGTGCATCTCTATTGAGGTGCTCTGTGCCACAGCACTGGGGTGCAGCCCAGCTCCCCATGGCCCGAGGTGGGACAAGGTTGCTCTCCTCGGGTCTTTGTTTGCCACAGACTTCAACATTCTGCACTGGGAAGGATCCGTGGCTTATGAGGACGTCCTATTTATCTTACCCTTCTTTTCTGATGGAAATGCCTGAATTTTTTTGGAAACGAGGATTTTATTGTGGATTCCCAGTGCCCCTTGGAGAGGCTTACTTTTCTGGACAATGGTTTTCCTCAGTGTCAGCACCCTTTTGATTTCCCAGTGGTCACAGGCTCTCAAGGTCGTGCAAAGTGCATCCTTTTGTTACAACAGATCCCGAATGTTGCATTAAAAGGCAGAAAAAAAGACCTCTCCTCGGGGCTCCCAAGTATATCTTTCTGCCATGTACCACTCCAGTAGATTTTGGACATCAAAACTCACCAATTGGGATGATGAAAGTTTAAAGGCAAAGCACAAGAGTGCACTCAGGATGCGTAAATGTGTTCATTTCACAGCATGTTCCCACATAGAGCTCAAACACAGATCCTGCAGTGGGATTTTGTGTGCACATCTGCCTCAGGGCTCCAAAGATCACAGTGGGTTTGGGATGGCACCACAGAACTGCATATTTTCCCTATATACATTTATAAGAACAGACGTTACTGGAAGAAAAACTCATGCCAGTGTTTTGCATTGGTTCCCGGGTGCAGCTCTGACACAGGGCTGGGTAAAATCAGTGCCCTTTTTAGCCTCCACTGATTTCAAGTGGGATCAGGGGTCTTTGAAAAACACTTCAACAGCAACATTTCTTTTTCATCTCATTTTGTATAACAATATCTGACAGCAGAGATTGAGAGACCTCCATGTGAGGAGCACACGGGGCTTTTTATATCTGTCACATACTTTTATATTGCTGCTTTCCCATATTCCTCCTTCTCCTTGTCCTTCTCCTCTTTCTCTTTCTCCTTCTCCTTCACTTCCTCTTTTTCTTTCTCTCCCTCTCCCACTCCCTCTTGCTTTATTTCCCCTTTTAAATTCTGATTTTCGTTTTATTTTCATTTTCATTTACTTTTTTCTCTTTCCTCTTCCTCTCATTTCCTCTCTTTCACTTTTCCTCTTTCTTTTGTTCCTTTCTCCTCCCCTCCCACCCCCCTCTTTATTTTGCCTGAAACATTTCAGGTCAGATCAGAGCTGATTCTCTACTTAAGCCTTTGCAGGCTGTTGCTTTCTGGTAACAGAGTTTGGAGGCAACAAATTCACTCAGTCCTGCAGCTCTGACAAATCAGGTTCTTTCCCCATCTGCTCCCATTCGCCAGAATCACCATTTAAATCTCCCTCTCTGATTCCCACAGAGCGGACGAAAGGAATTTCTTTACCCCGGAGTTATTTAATTTGTGAGGAGATGGCGAATCCTTCAGAGATTCTATTTCACATTGTTTCTTTACAGAGAATACGGAGTTTTCTTAGAAACCAAAAGATTCCTTTTCAGTTCAGGTCTCGTATTGAGCCTTTGGATGATGCAAGACGTCGGCATAAACAGCCACACAAAGGAAACTGGGATTTTATTGTGCATTCCTGGTGCCCCTTGAAGAGCTTATTTCTGTGGACAATGGTTTTCCTCCATGTCACCACCCTTTTGATTTCCCAGTGGTCACAGGGTTCCAGGGTCACAAAAAGTGCATCCTTTTGTTCCTCCCAGCCTAAAATTCCGTATAAAAGGAGGTGAAAGGACCCTAAAGTTGGTTAAGGCACGGAGGGCATTTTGTGCAGCAGAACTCAGCCTGTGTGCTCTGTTACAATGCAGTTAAGATTAAAGTTTGGGAAAGAAGATATCATTAAACGCAATGTTAAAATACCCAGATATCAACAAATATCTGCCCATAAAGGCACAGGATGAATCCTGGAACAATAAAGGATCACCAAACCACCACAACAACACATTATTTTGATATCTAGCTGTAATTCGAGGTTTTAAAATTAATTTTCCAGTGCCTTTTTAAAAGGATTTTATATCGCCTTTCCTTCAAGTTAAACCACAGCTCTAAGGGACCCTTTGCTCTTTGAAAAACATTGAAGAAAACTGGATTTCTGTTCTTAAAAGCCCAACTTTGGAGTCTATCAAGAAACAAATATTCACCACGTGTTCTATTTGTGTGTATACCATTATTGAAATAAAACCATTATGCTAATTATTGTTGTGTTTAATACCCCACTCTTGAATATTCCTGCAGCATGATTCCACCATTGCACAGCTTTTGTATGCATTTCCTATATAAGATAATCCTTAAGAGAGTCACAGAGTCATTAGGGTTGGAAAAGACCTCTCAGATCCCCCAGCCCAACCCCAGCTCACCCCACTTCCATGTCCATCACCACATCCCTCAGTGCCCCATCCCCACAGCTCTGGAAGACCTCAGTGACCCCACCATTCCCTGGGCAGCTGTGCCAATGTAGCATCACTTTTAGATAAGCTATTTTTCCTAATATCCAACCTGAACCTCCCCTGGCACAACCCGAGGCTGTTCCATCTCATTAGGAAAACAGCCCAGTGTCCCATTGTTTCCTATCTGCACCTTTAGGTGTACTGGGGGGAGGTGGGCAGGGATGACTGACACACCTGCAGCACCTATTGCTGCTGAGCACCAGAGTCTGTGGTGCAGCACCAGAGTCCTCTGTGCTTTGGGAGTAAGGTTTATTTTGTTATTTAGAGATAGAAAATGAGGTATCCCCCAAAGTGAAGTGTTATATTAGAAGCGTGCTATCTCTGAGTAAATGTTTGGGTTCATGTATTAAAATAAGAAAGGTTCCACACAGCTTGAAATGGACTGATTCAGAAAAGTTATGTGGCACTTGGCAGCAGGTTGCCTGATGCTCTTCTCCCCTTTTAGCCAAATTCCTGTATAGAAGAGGCATCTGTGATGTGTGTGTGTCAGAATACATTTCCCAGCTGCCTGTAAACGAATGGGCTTCTGTACAGATACCACAACCCTTAAATCTTCTCAAGAAAACAAGGCAGAGTACTTCTGAAGTCACTCACACCCCGTTCTGTGCTCCCATGCCCTCCAGGTGCAATGCCAACATTCCCAAGACCAGAAAGAGAGTATCAGGGAGCACAAGGAATAACCTCTGTGAAGGATTCCATGCCCAAAAGATGCCTTTGTTCCTATTGTTCCGATTTCTCATTACCTTGGAAATTAAAGGTGTTTCTAATTTACCTGCACTAAATGAAACCAATCTCGCTCTCAGCCACCAGGATGCTGAAATATCAGTTGCATACAACACCAGAATGGTGATGAGGACCGGATCAGAAACATCAATGAGCTGTGGTGAATTTCTGCTTTGTTCAGTGCTCTAAGTTAAGGCAATGAAAGAAGTTGAGTTGGGAAGCTGACCCCAGCACAGTGCCCAATGTGTGCAGGAGGTCCTGCACTCCAACAAGGTGTCAGTGCTGCCCTTGGTTGGGGGAATGCCGAGGCTGAAACACCAAATAATATCAGATATATCAAATATTTCCATGTCACTATACACAAACAGGATAAAACAACATCCTACATAAGAAAGGCACGTATAAATACATTTTAAACAATCTAATTCTAAACACCGTGTCCTTAACCTCATAGTTGAAGCTTCATATCATACAAACGAATGCCCTTTATTTTGTATCTCAGCTCTTCTCAGGTCTGATTGCAGAGGGTTGGGTTGAGATGCTTTCCAGATCTGAGTTCCTCCTGCTTTAACTGCATTTCCAGTTAAAATAACATATGGCTTTTTGGACAAACACATATCTGACTTTCAATGTAAATTCTGGTAGGAAGAGATAAATTAAGTCCATTAACAAGAGGAAAAATAATGTAACTAATGAAACATCAATTGGCAGCAGCAGTTGTCACAATGAGATGCTTTTGTATTGCATTTAATTATTATACAACATTACCCAAAACAAGTTTGTGTTCTGTTTCTGCTGGTTCAGAATCTGTTCTTACATGTCAAAGTTTCCTCCCTCTCTCCAGAAGGTGATTCAGGGACTCAGAAACCTTTGCATGTCACCCAGGACGGACTCATGCTGTGAGCCCCCCAAAGCTGCTGGAGGTACTGGAGGTGGGACAAGCAATCTTTGTTGCTTACACTGAGAGCTTTAATATCCCCTCTTTTTTTTTAGCAGTAACTCTCAATGCATCACTTCGTAGCCCCACACCTGAGAAGGCTCTTGCAGAATGCTCAGAGCCAGGCAAGTCACTCCATGCATTCTGTACATCAGATTTCTTGGGAAGTTTAGCAGCAATCTTCTGCTCTCTATGAGCATTCTCAGCACTGTGATGCCTGAGCACCTTCCTGTAGTGCACTGAGCAAGATGATGGCTGTTATCACCGGCTTCGTGGTACAGGTAGAGATTGCAATGGGGAAGAGTTAATAAAAGGAAATAGGAAGCAATTTGAAGTTTATCCACACCCTCATGAAGTGCTTTTCCTCCTCCTCCTCTTTCTGCTCTGCGTTTTCATCTGTGGTTTTGGAGCTTATTGCAGTTTTAAGTGCAAAGGGTTGAGTAACGTTCAGTGAAATGCAGAAACATGCTTTCTGAGAATTCATTTTTTAATGCCTGTGAGTCCCAATGGCTGCATGTGTGGCAGGAATGTGACACCCTCTGTGTGCTCTGCTTTCCTGAAGGATGCACTGGAGCACATCCAGCTGCATCCACATGTTCAGGAGCCACCAGGACATCCAAGATCACAGAATCACTAAGGTTGGAAAAGACCACTAAGAACATTTAGTACAACCATCAACCCATCCCCACCACATCCCTAATCAGATCCCTAAAAGACAATGGGATCAAAGTTGGAGCTGTGCTCCTTCCATGGGACCTGTTGGCTGATCGAAGCCACTGCTGCCACCACCCTACCACCTTCCTTTGCTCTGCCATCTGGAAGCAGAGCTCTTACACTCCTCCAATTGTGATGTGAGGTAGTTATTTCACTGTGTGTTTAGGCATCTTGGGCTATTTGCACTCACTTCCAGAACCAACAAGGGTATTGAAGATATTGTCCCTCCAGTTCATCATCTCAGCCCTCTGCCAAAGAGTTCTGACCTCATCGATCTACAGATAGAGCAACTCGAATGCACAGTCCTCATTAAGAAAAGGCACTTAATTAGGTAACATATATAGACATGTTTGGTTAATCCATTTCAGGTGAAAGCTGGGGAGATAAAGGGGTTGATTTCAGCCTGTTGTGCTGATGGGAATGGTGACTGTGCCTGGTAGGAGAGGCACACACAGACAATTAGGGTGGGACAGCCTCAGGCTGCTGGGACCAGCTGACCTGGGTCTCCAAAGCAGGGTGTTCCTAGTGGAAAATGACAAATACCCCAGACAAAAAGCCCCAAAATGACTGTCTTTCTCAGCAACAACAGCCTTGTGTTGTTGGAGCTGGAAAGCAGTGTTGCAAATTGTGAAGACAGGTGACCAAACACCATGCAGCAGGAGGTTCCCATTCCCACCACCTGGTTGTTTGCAGTTGGGTTGGGTTCTCTGTATTTGTGTTCCTTTGGGGAAAGTTTTGCTCAGTTCAGTGCAGTAACTGATGTGAACACCACTCCCTGAACCCCACTGTACAGTTGTACAATCAGTAAGTAAACAGAGGTTAAACAGATGTTTCATAGGAAAAGTTATTATGAGAGAAAGATCATCTATGATAAATGGAAAACGCTCACTGATGTCAAAGCTCACTGTAAACCCCACACAGGAGCAATCTCCAAGGAAAGAGATCCTGCCTTAGTGGTGGTCAGCCCTTAAATGAGATCTGGGAGAGATGGAGTCAAGCTCCATTCCTTCCAGTAGCACAGCTGAACTACCTTCACCTGTGCTCCCACAGCTGACTCACTGCTTGCCTCAGGTGGTCAATCAAGGTTCAGGCTGTGATCAACAGTTTCCCATACACCCACTGCAGCTCACACTGCTCTGGCTGAATCACTTCTGTGTTACAAAGAAGAGTGTTCCTCGGAATACTGGCAGATGCTTTAAAAGCAGTTGTTCAGCTCTGTGCCTGGAGATCCTATTTGGCAAATGGAGTTTTTAGAAAAGGAGAAAATGCTGAGGTAGAGAAAGTACAGGAAGAGGATGAAGAAATGTAAGTTGAGAGAAGGATAAATACACCCACCTGAGCGCTCTTCTCTTCTTTCATTACATCTGTGTCAAGCTGATGAAGATCATAGAGTCGCTGCCTGTCTGAGAGGTCTGGACCTTCCCTGTTCCCTTCTGTCCTTGTTGTTAGGTGGGAAGAGAAGATCCTGCAGACACGGGGCTCATCTGGGTACCCCGTGTTCTTGCAAGGCAATGGTGGGATCATCCATCATGACTGCATCCCATAAACACCACCATGGAATCATGGCAGATTGGAGGCTCCAGCTGCAGCCATGGGGCTGGTGTTGCTCTTTCCAGCCACGCTCAATGCTGCTCTTTGCTCGGTCATCCCCAGCATTTGGCTTATCTAAATAGATCTCTGTTTCTCACAGCAGTTTTGCAGCTGGGTCGTACCGCTGCCTTACCCAGGCTGCAGGAAACAATGACTTCCTCTGAGCCCAGGCTGCAGCAGGAAACCATGAGCCTCTCCTTCCCTACTCTCCTGTCCCCCTTAGTTACCAGCTCAGCTCAGAGGTACTGAACACAGAAGGTAAGAAAGCCCATTGCCAGCACCTGTTCCAGGGATGAAGACGGTGAGAAAGAAGCTCCAGTTCCATTGGCTCAGTGAGCTGAGCTGGCTGACTTCAGCATCAAGCAACGGCTCTGATCTCTGAGCAAGGAGGAGTGCAAGATGGTTCAGCTGATGGTGATGGCTGGAAAGCAGAAATGCTCCTTTTCCATATACACAGCACATGGAGCACCTCCTCAATGCATGTGAAAATTCAAGCCTTCAGATGCAAACGCACTGTTTGGTGTTAGCTGGTTGATGTGCTGCTCTGGAAGTCAGCACGCTTTGATGATGAAATAAATGTGTCATGGCTAATGGTATTTGTAGGTTATCCAGATCTGAAACCTAACTTGTCTCACAGCCCTTTGTCGATATGCATCACCTCATGCTGTTGTTCTTATTGAGCTTTAATATAAATCCAGATAGAATCTGTTGTTTTCTGTTTTTAACAGTGAGTGTGCTGGGTTACACCCTCTCTGCTCAGCAGTTGCAGTGCCTTGGGATGTGCCAGAACAAAAGACCCCAAGTAAATGAGGTACTTCCCATTTGCCACTCCTGCAGGCCACGATTCCTATCCTGATGTTGGTTGTAGGGTTATGCATTTGGAGACGCCATCCAAGTTCCTCGAGATGCCCGTCTGCACTCTACCTACGCGGGGCTCTTCATTCACCATAGAGTAATAGAATCATTGGAGCTGGTCTTTTGCTCCCTGCTCTACACAGGGACACCTGCAGCTATAAAGAAGTGAGTTGAGAACAAGCACAGCCCATAGTGCTCCATCCACAGGTGCAAATATTTTTGACACAGGTTCCTCTTACTTTGCAAACTAAGTTTTGCTTAATGAAATAGAAATCTGATTGATTTAAAAGCACATTAAGTGTCTCCTCCACCAAACTAACAGCATCCCAACAGCATCAATATGGCACCGAGGGCTCAAAAGCAGCTCCTGTGTGTTGTGGAGCTGTGTGACATCGCCATACCCTCACTGATATGGGACAAACACTGCAGCATGTCCTCCCTGCTGCAGCCACATCCGAGAACTGCTAAAGAAAGGGATTCCAAGATATAAGTCTTCTTGCAACGAATGTGATTAGCATTCCAATTAAAGTGCGAGCAGATTGTTCTAACCTTTTGCTTTCGTTTGATAGGAAACAAACCTCAGGAATGGAGGGAAAACACCGGCAGGAGTGATTTACTCCTGATTTCAATGCACCCCTCCTTTGGAATCATTGATGTTTGAAGAACTGGCTTTAGAGGGGGCAAAGGAGCGGGGAGGGGGAGAGGGGAATCTGCAGTATGGCAATTATATGGATTCTAGAAGAGAAACAGAGAGAAAAAAAGTTCCAAAGGAACAAATGGCTTCCCAAACTCTTTGTTTGGAAGAGGAAGCGGAGCGAGTAGGTGCAAAGATAAACATTTCGGAGGAGGAAACAGGAGGGGATTCTGCCCGCTGCGGAGCTGGTGATGTAGATGTTGGAGCTGAAGGAAGCTGAAAGGAAACAGAGGGGCATTGTGCCCGGAATGCGGGGAACCGGCAGCACGCAGCGCAGCGCTGGCGCAGCTCAAACCCGGACATTAAAAGCTACACGTGGGCTTTGAAAATGCGGAGCGGGAGCGGCTAGCTGCCGTTAAGGCAGGGTCAAAGGACGGGCTTTGAAACAGATCTCAGCTTCAAGGCTGAGAAAGGGGTTATGTGAGGAATCGGGGAACTTACAGAGACCTAATGAAGAGATGCTTCAGGCAAGAGAAGGAACTATTTCTTTAAATCCAAAGAGCGTGGATTTACAACAAGATTCCAAGTTGAGCTACAGCAGCGGTGTGAGACTGGAAATAAGGCTTGTATCGAAAAGGCGAAAATGAGCCTTAATGGGAAATAAGGAGAGAATGGAAGTTGTTACAGGGGAACTGAATGTTGAAAAGCTGTTTGGAATAACACATCTTTAGAAGCGGTTGGAAACACTTGCGGGCATCACCGTTAGGCGATGCACTCGGCGACCCCGGGGGGATTATCAACTGAAATGATCAGACGGAGGAGCTCCGTTAAGTGCAATTAAAAATAAGAGCACAAAGCCGGAGCTCCAGGAAGGTGCAGTGTCGAGTACGGCCGGCAGGGGGAGCTGTGAGCACGGAGAGGAGCGGGAGTGCCAGGATTTGTCGGGACTATTTGAGGAAGAAAGGATTTAGTAATTGTTCATTTGTCTTTTTAAAGAGGTCTCTGAAACAGCTGAGGTGTGAGGGAGGGAAGGAGGGAAGGAAGGAAGGAAGGAAGGAAGGAAGGAAGGAAGGAAGGAAGGAAGGAAGGAAGGAAGGAAGGAAGGAAGGAAGGAAGGAAGGAAGGAAGGAAGGAAGGAAGGAAGGAAGGAAGGAAGGAAGGAAGGAAGGAAGGAAGGAAGGAAGGAAGGAAGGAAGGAAGGAAGGAAGGAAGGAAGGAAGGAAGGAAGGAAGGAAGGAAGGAAGGAAGGAAGGAAGGAAGGAAGGAAGGAAGGAAGGAAGGAAGATGAGAGAGAAAAAGAGAAAGGAATAGAAGAAGAAAAGGAAAGGAAGAAGGAAGAGGAAAAAGAAAAGGGGAAAAACGGGAAAAGAAAAGAAAAGAAAAGAAAAGAAAAGAAAAGAAAAGAAAAGAAAAGAAAAGAAAAGAAAAGAAAAGAAAAGAAAAGAAAAGAAAGAGAATGAGAAAGAATAAGAGACAAAGAGAAAGAAAAAAGGTAAGGGAAAGGAAAGGAGGAGAGAGAAAGAGGAAAGAGAGAGAGTAAAAGACAAGAAATCAGCATCAGAATCCTGGACTCCAGTGCTGGCTTCAACCATGATGGGGTAAAAGTTCAGTTTGTGCGTGCTGGCTCCCAGGGAAGTGACAAGCCTGTGCACCCCTAATGTGATCGTGAAGAGAACATATGATGCTCTCAGAGGCTCTGCAGCCTGTGGTGGAGGCAGCCTCAGGTTTCTGTGGGTGCCCCTGAAGCACTGCAGCAGGTGCCTCCCTGGGGGCTCACTGCTGTACCAACCCAAGCTCTGCCCTCGCTTCCCCCACCCCTGCACTCACAGTGGTGCTTTAACATCTACACTTTGAGCCCTGCAGCACTTATTTACCCGGGGGGGCAAAGAGGAGTGGGATGCATTTAGAAATGGCTCAGTTCAAAGGTATTGGCTGGACTTGGGCTGTCTGTCAGATCTGAGAGGAGTGAGTGGATTTTCACAGAGGAATTTCATGGGAATTAAATCTCGACTGGAGTGATCCATTCAGCCCCGAATGCTGCAGCCCAGTTTTGTGTCCTGGATGAATGCCCTGCTGAATAGCTTGGTGGGGATGCAAGAAGCCACCTTAAACCAGGGAGGTTTTTTTTCTCTTAAACTGACTTCAAAGTAGTAATTAAACAATAGCTAGCTTAAAAAGTAAACAAGCTATAAGAAGCTGTATGACCAAACTGCCTTACAAACAGAGGCAATACTTCAGGCGAGGAGAGGAGAATATGGTGTTCAAACTTGTAACTGGGAAGAGTTAGATCCAGAGAAATAGTGGGAAAAGGGAAAATCAACTGCATGGATTCAAATGTGGTGGGTTTTGTTTGATTTCATTCTATTGTATTAACTTGTTTTCCAGCTGTACAACAGCCAAACCCAGAGCTGAGTATGTGGCTGAGGGAGAAGAGGCTGCAGAAAGGTCCAAGCTAAAGCAGGCAGTTGAGATGCCAAAGCAGCTTTCTCTGGCCTTTGTCCTGCCCTGTGTTTGAGCTCCATCTTCTCCACTGCTCTGCACAGAGCTGAGCTCTGCACAGCTCAGTATTCATCACTCTGTAAAGCAAAGCTGTGGCTGTGAGCATCCCTGCTGCCAATCCTCTCCCTTTCCTCCCACTCCCACAGATGACTACAGCGAGTCTGGGTGCTGCTGGTTTAGAAACACATTTGTTTTGAAGCTAAAACAAACGGAAACAAATCTTCTCCCCAGTTAATGTGGGGGCTGACCTGGAAATCATGCACCATGCAGACACTTCTTGTTGCAGGCCATTGCTGTACCTCTATCAGAAGGCTGGCTCTTGCTGGGTTGCTGTGACAGCTGAATTTTATCCTATGATGAACCAAGGAGGCAACACATCATTGTTGGACAGCTCTTCCTAAGATCTACAAATGGAAAAGCTCTTTGAACAACACTTAGATGCTTCCACGCTACCGTCCATGTGTCTGATGGCTGCCCACCATGGTAGGAGCTGTGAGTCCCTCCAGGTCAGGATGCTGATCAGGTTGAAAACTAAGACCTACCCTCCCATCTCCTGTTAATAAAGGCTATAATAAATAGTTGTAAATAATTATAATAATAAAGTCCACCCATCTACCAGTTAATAAAGCTGTGGGCAGTGGTTCCCACCGGCCTGTGTTTGCAGCTGCCTGTCATTCCTAACGCAGTAGTTTGTCTTTTCTCACACATTTGGTGGGTTTGAGTTTTGTTTCGTTGGTTGTTTGCTTCTTAAGCCATAAATGGGTTGGATACCTGCAGACAGCAGCAGAGCAGAGCAGGGGATGCTGTGTGAGCACTCTGGCACAGGGCTAATAGTCAATAAAGCCAATAAAGCTAATAGTCAATAAACCCATCGCTTTGCTCTCATCTCTCGCCCACCGCGATCAACACCCTCTGAAGCAGCAAACCCGAAACCCGCTGTGCGCATGCGCCAACCCTCAGCGCGCTGCCGCAGCGCGGCCTCCCTCCCGCCTCGTCTCTGCGCATGCGCACATCGCTTGCCGCGCGCCTCCCCCCCTTCGGCTTCCAACGGCCGCCGGTGAGAGCTGCGCATGCGCAGAGCGCTCCCGCCACGCCCCGTTCCGTTTGCAGGCTCTCTCGGCTCCGGGCCTTGCGGAGTTTCGTGCCGTGTGCACGTGTGTGTGCGGTGCCGTGTGCACGTGTGTGTGCCGTGTGCACGTGTGTGTGCCGTGTGTGTGCGGTGCCGGCACGGGGAGCAGCGTGCGCGCATGCGCACTAAGCGCGGCCTGCTCCCGCCGCGCCTCCTCGCGCGCCAATCGGGCACCGCCCCGCAGCATCGCGGCGTCGCAGCCCGAGCGCGCCGTGCGTGCGTGCGTGCGTGCTTACGTACGTGCGTCCGCTCGTGCGTGCGTGCGTGCTTGCGCTCGGCGGCGGCGGCGGCGCGGCGTAGCGTCCCCTGCCCCGAATGAAAGGGACGGTCCCTGCGAGCGAGCGGCCGTGAGAGACCGGCGGCGACGGGGGGTGGGGGTGTGCCCGGGCGGCTCCTCTCCCCGCCGCCCCACCCGCCGCACGGGTGAGTGACCGCCGACCGGCCGAGGGACCGATTGACCGACTGGGGCGCCGACCGAGCGCCCCGCTCCTCCTGGCCCCTAACCGCCGCTAGTGCCGCGCGCTCCGTGTCTCTCGCGCCGCCCCCGGCCCCGTTGTTCCTCCCGTGGAGCCCTTCCCGCCCGCCCGCCCCGCCGCCGGCCCGCAGCCGCCCGCCCGCCCCCGGGGGTCCCGGCTCCGTCCCCTCGGTCGGCGCCCCCCGAAGCGCTGCCTCCCCTCGGTCCCCCCGAGCCCCCGGCGTCCGCCCGCTCCGCCCGGCCCGGCTCTCGGCCCGCCCCCGTGTCCGCGGGCCCCGCCGCCCTCAAAACGTACTAAGGAAAAGGGGGGATCGCCCCCCCGACCCCCCTTCCCGGCCCCCCGTCCCGACGAGCCCCCCCTTGGCCCCGGGCGGGCCCCGCCGCCCCCAGCGCCGGGCCTTGGCTGGGAACAGTCGCTACCCGACGCGGGGCCGGGCTCCTGGGCCCCCACCGGGAGCGGTGCGGTTGTCGGATCTCCCCTCTGCCCCGGGAGAGCGCGCAAAGTTTCCCGTATCCCGGCCCTGCCGCCTGCACAGCCTGCCCGCATCGCCGCCTTCTGTGCCGCTCGGAGTTCCCTTGGCCGTGCCCATTGTTTGGGTTCCCGGCTCTAGGCCCGCCTTTCCCCCATCTCTGGTCCCCTATTTTTCGGAAGTTCCAGTCGTAAATCCCCATCCTACTTTACGTGGTGCCCTCAGGATGCTACGGGAGCACAGCTCTGGGCTAAAGCTCTTCATAGGATGGGAGCCTTTGGGCACTGTGTGCTGCAGACACCCCCAGGTGCCGTCCTGTGGCCGTGCATCACCCCGTTCTACCCAGCTGTACCCCCAGCAGCGGGCTATCAGCCTTAGAAAGCACTGAAAGTTTCTTGAACGGGGACTGCATCTCCATTAAGCATCTGGGATGCGCCACATCAGTGTATTGTGGCTTTTCCTGAGCACCCGAATCACTTCATTGTGCCTAATGGATATTTTTAAAGCCTTATATTTATTTTGGAGGTTTTTGTTGGTGTGTCGGGTATTTTTGTGGTGTTTTTTTACATCGAAATTCAAATCCCGAGTGATTTTTTTAATGTTACTTATGAATTGTGTAGGCCACACGGCAAAACAACCTCTATACAAGCAAGCTTAGCATACAGATGGCCATCCTTTGTTGTGACTACAAACAGGAGCCTAACTTCTCTAAGTGTGCAGCTCCTGAAACGTATCAAGGCGATAAATAGAGATCAGAACGCAGTTTGCTTTCTGTTCTTCGGTGCTGATCGATGTGTCTCACACTGAGAACCTCCTCCCTGCCTGCGCTGTTGAACTTGCACGTTTCTTTTGTGTTCTCAAATCTGTTGCTTCGAACTCAGGAGAACAGTATGCAAGCCTGAAGGTGTGCAAGGCTTCCTTATGGGGGGAGCATCGTGTCCGGTCCATTAGCGGATATTAAGAAACACAAATGCAAATGAACCAAACATTTTTAGAGTGAAAAACCACAGGACGAGTTTCTTTTTGTGTGGTTTTCAGGGCATGTTTAACCTTTAATTTTTATCCCGAGCTTGTGGAAAATGTGTCTGTATGTGGGATCTGTGTTGTGCAGTACGTGTCCTGTGCTGGTAGAGATAATGCATCATCTGCCCAAGCGGTGCTTCCTGGCGCATCACTTTCTGTGAGCAGCCCATAGAGCTTTCTCTGACAAAGCTGACAAGCAAGATTTCTGTCCATGCTATATTTAAATTCTAAAGTCTTATTAATTGGTTATTTATTTTGAACATAGAAGATAAATATGGAGGTGTTTAATATGTTTTTTTTTTCCTGTGTTCTTATGGAATGCAGCTTGATGCTTGACAAACTAGGTTCATCGTATGGGGACTTAACTCAGGAGATGAAAACCAAATGTGGAGATCCTGCATTCAGAGTTGTTGCCCTGTGGTATCCCTGTGCACCTCGTTCATCTTTCTCATTAAATGGCTGTTTTGAGCTAGATGGGCCGAGAAGGGCATTTGGGCACAAAGGAGGGTCATTCTAGGCATAGTGGGTTTATAACTTTACTGTGAGCCTTAAAAATCAAGTTGGAAGTGCTGTGCCTCTATCAGGTAGCAGTGGTGCTGTTTGCTTCCCAGCTCTGGAGGCGCAGAGCTGAGGGCAGCTCTCTGTGCTCAGCCACAGTGCTGGCCTTGGGCTTCGTGTTTCTGGGAAGGAACTGTTATGATTGAACAATGATGAGAGGTTTTAGTTTATTGCGCGTGTTTGATAAATTATTTGCATTTCTCTGGAACGTGGATTTGTTGGTGAGGTTTAAAGGCTGCCTGCTGTGTTTAGCAGTCCTTATTATGGGAGAAAGTTTGTGTTAGCAAAGCCTGAGCACGTGTTCAAGGAAACCTCTAAGTTTCCTCTTCAAAACGAGCATCATTAAAGTAGATACAGCAGTACAGTGAGCAATGCTGCCAATCCAGTGTCAATAGGATCAGAATACAAGTCAAAGAGCTGCATATGAAGATGTACTAAAGGAGAACTTAGTGTGTATTGTGTTAATCTATTTCTAACCCATCACTGTGATTTATGTTGAGCTGTTACATGACATGAAAGCAATATATTTTTTTTATTATATTCTTTCCTACTCATTTTTTTGCAGATTCTTTTTCCTGCTTCCCAGGTTGTTGTAGGGTTTTTTTTTGGTTTTTTTTTTGGTTTTTTTAAAGAATTAGAAATGTTTTTATTCTGTTCCCTTCCTTCATAAAACAGCCCTTCTTTCTACTCAGAAAGGGATTACAGAATGGTCTGGTTGTGTTATTGTTTTTCTTTAGAAGAATACACTGTAGTAATTCCTTTGTGTTTAACACTTAGGGACTCCCCGTTGCCGCTGCAGAAGGGTGTGACGACTTGATCCAGATTGGCACGTTTTTTTTTTGTGCAAATCAGCAAGATGTGAAATCTATGCGTTGTGCTTATGAGTGTGAATCACCAGCAACTGAACTGCTTTCCAGTTACCAAGAGAAGGAATGAAGCTGTTGATAAAGCAGCCAAATAGACGCACCGCGGATGCTCCCCTTGGGTGTAGGGATTTCATAGCGAGCATTGCAAGGCAGGCACTTAGAATTCGGCCTGTGAAAGTCTATGGGAGCAGAAGAGTGAGGATCAAAAAGTATTGTCCCTTAGCAATAATATGCGCCGACAGAAACTTAATAACATTCCTCTGCTTTCAGCTGTACAGGCAGTGAGTGATATTACTATTAGAGGCGTCTGACAGCAGTGAGGAGCTGGCATGCTTGGCTATGCAAATCTCCACCACCGGTCACGCATTTTCCTGCAGCTCACCATTGTGGCACTGTCCAGATGTATTGCAGATCTCCTCTTCTCACTGGATTGATTTTCTTTCCCCCCCAAAATATCAAACTACACAGCAGCTTTTCATATTTAGATGAGAGTCTGATGCAGACAAAGGCTGTGGAGGAGACTTTTATTGCAGTTGTGACAATTCTGACAGTGAGGCTCTAGTCTCCAGAAGGTGTAAAGGCTGAAGAGTACAGTGTTTTATTTCTTAAAAGGTGCAGAAACAAATGAGCACAGACTGCGTGATACTGGACTAAGAAGCACATGCTCTCAATTACGTGCTTTCACTTCTGGACTTCATTAGGAGTTGGGGACCCTAATGGTAGATTTTCCCAATACATTGCTGAGAGTATGTGAAAATGCTGAGATTCACGCTGCATTTAATCCCCGTTTGTTTTCCTTGGATGAGGATAACAGTTCTGCAATTACTAATAGCTGATGTGGTGCTGCTCTATTTGCAAGGGCTGTTGAAGAGGTTTCCATTGCAGCTGGTCGGTTGGAGATCCTTCTAAACTCTTGTTGCTCCCACTGTTTGACTAGCCACAATATATCTGTGCCATACCTAAAATGGGAACGTTTTATCTTTGGGTCGCCACCCTCATGTGAGGGCAGTTACTCCTCTGCTGGCTGCTCTGTGAGGGAGCTCTGGGTGTGAAGCCGAACTCAGTTCTTTGGTCCTGTTTTAGCATGAGTTCAGTGGGATGGGTTTTCTTGCAGGTACAGGCAGTGCGTCTTCTACAGATTGCTTTACTGTAATAAATAGCATCGGATTGAAGACCTGCATTAACTCCCTCTTTCACCCCCATCCCTAAAATTGCCATCCTTGTTATATTTTCAATGCATTTCTTTTTCCCAAAGGTTTACCTGCATCCGTAGTTTTATTTTAACATTCAAACCTTTTGCTTAAAGAGCTAAATCCATTTGCTGCTTCAGTTTCATTACAAGTAGCCAACTTACTGCCTCAGCCCAATGCACGTTTATGTGAGTATCTTTTAGTGGTGTAAACTGAAAGATAAAGTGACGCAGATCAGTTTCAAGTGACCAACGTTGTATTTATGAAACTAAATTGCCTTATGCTGTTGTTAACATGCTGATTACACTTTTTTTTCCCTGTAGCATTGAGAGCATTAAAGTGGCATTCTAAGAGCATTTAAAATCATGACAAGCTCAGTTGGACAGAAAAAAGTCTCTTCAAGACAAAGGAAGTGTGGTTTTTGTAGATCTAATAAAGATAATGAATGTGGACAATTATTGATGTCAGAAAACCAGAAGGTGGCAGCACATCACAAATGTATGGTAAGTAACCCATAGGAAAAAGGAAATGAATGTCATGAACCAGTAGAAGACAACAAACACATCTGTAAATAATATTACAGATCAATCAGCTGTGGAACTGGGGAGATGATTAATCACTCTAATTTGAAGCTTCAATGTTTGTTGAATTTGTAAATGTTCTGGGTGATGTAGATACTTAAAGTAAGTTTTGTTTCTGTAATTTTAGCTGTTCTCATCTGCGCTGGTATCTTCACACACTGATAATGAGAGTCTTGGGGGATTCTCTATTGAGGATATTCAGAAAGAAATCAAGAGAGGCACTAAATTGGTAAGTCTGTTTTGAGCCCTTGAAAAGGAAGGGCAGAATTTGCTTCCCTCCCAGAAAGTGGACTATGAAACACTGCAGTGCGTGGATCGTATCTGTTTTTTCTCTGGGGCTGTGGGGAAATGCACAGCTTACCAAAGGTGACGATGAAGTGGTTTTAGATGGAAAAAAAATCAGTGGATCTGATGATACTCAGATTGCAATGAAATTTAAGTGATGGTTGAAGCATCTTTAAGAAAGCATCAAAAGTAGTTTATTCCAGTCAGGTCTGCTCTCACGTAGATTATTGTTTTACGGCTGTAATTTAATGATGGACCTGTCCATCCAGAAGTACTGTTTTTACAATCTCTTTTTTGTCAGAGCAGTTTTGCAGTTGTTTTCCAAGCAAATCTGAAAACTCATTCTCCAAATATGCCTATTTTTTTCTTTTAACGGACTGCATATAAGAAATAACATTCCCTATATTTATATTTCAAAGCCAACCATTTCTATTTAACGTTTTCTCCTAGATTTAACAACGAAACCCACACTCTGGGGATGTAGTAAGGGTAATATTGTGCCTTTACCATTATTTGGCTTTGATGCTAAAATATTATTTCAACTACTACATATATTTATATATAGTTTAAATTCCTTTTGTATTGACTTAATATAAGGGCCTCTAAATATCTGTGTTTTGAGGTACATCGGTACAGCAGTGACTGCAGCTCTACCAAATTCATCAGAACTGAGAACCAAATTGTTCTGAGTTTATTCTCATGCAGCTGATTATTTTATTTTCAGAATTTGCTATTTGAGAAATGCCCGATTCTTTTTTCGAAGTATTTCTGATAGATGATCAATTCACTCCTCAATTGAAATCACTACGATGTATTTACCAGTTTTTGGACTAAGAATAGTCCTAAGTACTTCTATAGAACTATGATTCTGTAACAGTCTGATATTTCACCTAGCGTATCATTTCTATCTTTTCCAGCACCTACAACTGGCTTCATCTGCTCTCATCAGCTGAAGCATACAGAAATAAGTGTTCACAAATTTAGTTCATAATTAGGGACTTAGAAAGAACACAGTAGTAAATGAAAGTACAGATAACAGAGAAACTTTGGCTCTTTGGGACTCCTAATCTTTTTGTGAGGATATTTGTTTTGATATTATTGATGCTTTCTTTGTGCCTCTTAATCTCCCTGTGCACATTCACCAACACAGCAGCTGGATGTGTTCTTGGAGCTCACTTCAATCAGAAGTGCTTTCTGCAAACAGCTGAACAACTTAATCAATTTGTAGTTCTGAGATGTCACCTGTGTGGAAGGAACGTACAGACTAATTTTGTCTTAACTTGGATGTTCCAGGTAGCTGTACTTTATCTCTGTCTGTAGTCATCAGAAATCTATAGCTCTGAATCACTCTCAGGAGGAATTCTTCCCTCCTTCCCACCCCCAGACTTCTGTAGGAAATGTGAAGTACAGTGCTTATGTTTAGGCAGCCCAGCTATGCTGCTAAGGTCTGCTTTTCCTGTTCTAGCCTGTATTTTTATTTGGGAACACACCTACATGAGAGTACAGCATTATAACTATTTTGCTAGCCTGTACTAAATGTATCTGCAGACAAATCTGACATAGTTGCCCTCCTTCAGTAGGTGCTGCCGCTGATAACCAGGTATGCACTGAAAGTTAAGGTGTATTTCTGTGGTAACAAAGTCCAAACCTGAATAGGGCAGTCTTAAAAACTCATTAAGTTAATTGGGGAACATAATGCACTGATGTAATTATTGTGTCTCCTAGTTATGCACGGGAGGATTTTTTTAAAGAGATGACTAGCTTGTCAGACTTCACATATACCTGATATAACTTGATTGATTAATTTGTTGGCAGTGACCATTTGGACAACAAGATTGGTACCAACTGAATAAATGTTATATTACCCTCAGGATATGTGGGCTAATAATTCAACATAATTCCTGTGGTCTGTTTTGTTCATACAAATAAAATCTTTGCATTTTTGAAAAGGAAGTTTCCTTTTAGACAAGCCTGTGTATAAAAATAATGGAGCACAAACTGAACTTGATCAAATGAGGTTGATTTTAACCTGGACTCCTATAAAAAGCTTTGATCAGCTATTAATATATTTCAAATTTATGACAAATACTGTTTCAGCCTGGATAAGAACGAGTGTCTGACTGCAAATTGAGTGCTTGCAAGAGTCAATAGAGATGACCTGAACATAAGGTGTCACCTCTGTAGATTACATAATTTTCTATGAAGGTAAATCACTTCTTTTCTTCATTGGACTGGTAATTCATATATCCTGGTTATTTTACAGTTGCATAAAAGGAATGCATTTTTCCTTGATTTTAAAATAAATGAAGAAAAACACCCGAGATCCGAAAGAGTGTTATAAAGGATGGCAGTGTACTCAGCAATATGCATTAAAGTATTCCTGTCCATAAACTCATTTGTTCTGTCACCAGGGGTGACACTTGGAGCATCGGTCTTATTTTTAAACTCAGAAATAATTGAGCCAACAGTAACAGGAATTGTGCTTTTGTATCTTTACAGATGTGTTCCTTATGCCATTGTCCTGGAGCAACCATTGGTTGTGATGTGAAAACATGCCACAAGACATATCACTACTACTGTGCTCTGCATGATAAAGCTCAGATAAGAGAGAAACCCTCACAAGGCATTTACATGTAACTATTCTTTATTATCTTTCCTTTTATATTTATATTTCACATTCTTTATGAACACTCCCAACACTCTTGGAACTTAAAACTGCTGCAAAAATATTCTGATGATGATTGTGGCATTCAGAAAGTGATGTGCTCTGAAAGCACTTTTTCACTGTAAGATTTGTATGTCAGGGAGTCTTACAAGTGGGAGAAAAATATGCTGGCATTTAAATTTAAAATATAAGTAAATGATCTGTGAATCGTGACTGACTTGACAGTTTTCAACTACTTTGTTTATAGGATTTTATGTCGAAAACACAAGAAAACTACGCATAACTCTGAAGGTAAAATTATTCAATATAAATTTTTTCCCATTGTAGAAAGATACTTTGGTTAAATTTAATTTTTCTGGAGAATACAAATGTTTTCAATAACATTTAGATCTCTCTCTCTCTCTCTATATATATATATATATTTATTTTTATTTTTTGAGAAAAAATGACTTTGGAAGCCCATCTAATTTCTGTATTTTTCTAAAAATTATTGATTGAGGTGGAGAAAGACCCAAAAACTAAATGTCAGGGTGTTCTGGAGATACCGTGTTCTGTTAGAATAAAGGAGGGGTAGAAAAAATGCATTCCCTTCTAGGAAGAAGTTGGCTTATGTTTGTAGTTCAATATTCACATCTGAAATGCAAGGTATTGTCAGGTAACAGCTGATCTTTTCTATTGCAAACATTCCAATTTTTTTCACAATATTTTGATCTATTGAATACAGTCCTTCAAATAAGAAGGGCCCAGTGTTAAATCATGATCAGATCACTTACAGATGTGTTTCTGTTCAATTTTGATTAAAAATTAAGAAGCTGTATGCATTCATAAGCTGTGTGTCTTTGCAGAGAAGGGTAGTGAAGTGTACAGGGGGTGATATGCCACAGAAACAGACAGGTTTTATGGTCTGTTAAATTCTAAGCTAGTTTTGTGTCCAGGCTTTTTTTGTTGTTGTTCTTTTCACCTGTTTGTTTTCTACTCTACCTAATTTGGGTGAGCAAGCATTTCTTAGTTCACTTTTGTCTTACGTTCAATAGAAATGTCACAGATTTAACTAATGAGGAGTATATTGCTCTTTATTTAGAGCAGATATAATTTCACAAATTCCATTTCTTTCTGCCAAATGCGTACTTAGGATAACGCATTCCTATGCTCTGAGTAGCACTAATTGTGAGGTTTGGGTGTCACATCCCTGTTCCCACAATGCTGAAGGCAATAGAAAATTCCAAAGTAAAATTGATTGGTTTTTTTTTTTTGGTCTATTTGAATATTAGTTTGCTTTTTTAAAATACTCTTTGTTCTGATTTTGCCATTAGTGGGCTTAAACAAGAAAAGCACTATAAATGGCACAGTAAAAGTTCAAAGAGTGTCCTAGTTTTGTTTTCCATATAGAATATGGAAGATATTTGAATCCAAGGATGGAGATACCAATCTCTTTATGATATTTGTTCATAATGCTTTGTGCTAAATGACTAATGGCTCACACTGGAACCTATTGAAAAATACATGGAGCCCAGAGTCATAAGACATTATTTTTTATGCTCCAAGCTCTCTGCAGGACTGCAACTTGTGTAGGATCAGAACTTGTGCTTTTAAAAGCTTTCTGAAATGGTTATCTCCAGTGCTGCACTGTTATTAGGGAATAATAAGAGGCTTGTGTGGATATGGATGTATCTGTCTGAGAAGGCACGGGGAAGGATACTACAGAGGCATTGTGCTGGTTCTTTTTCTTACGTGTTGGTGATGGCAGCTTTAAATATTGAACAGACCCATCCAAAAAAGACTCAGACTGAGGAAAACAAGGAGTAGTAAACATCATCCAAAAAAACTGAGTCCAGCAGTATCTTAGTTAGAATTTAACTTTGCTGTAGCTTTTTATGCTTAAAATATTTAGCTCCGTTATGCTTTGTACTTCTAGAAATGTGTGTAGCTACACTTCATATGGCTTTTTGTTTGTTTTATTTAACATTTGTGCTTGTAGCCTTGCACTCTTTCCCCAAGGGTAAAATCTCTCCTTAGCGCATGCAGTTCTGGGCATTCACTGTGCCATACCCACACAGAGCTATTAGTTGTGGATTTTATAATGGCAGAAGGAGGGGGGTTCTGTGCTGAACCTCCTTTAAATCAAACAAAGTAAAATACATATTGGGTCTGTCTTACAGAAATGACCTACAGAGTTTTAGAGCCATGGTATTGTGCTATACTGAAAACCAATTACCTCTATGAGATAGAGAAGTGTGTGGGATGGTTTTCAGAGTTTAAGGGACCTTGGAGACTTCGTTTCTTAATAACTAAAAGATGAGTTTTGCTCAGTGAGGTGGTAGCTGCAAGATGCAGGATGGCAGTTGGATAAGCTTTGTTTGTGTGCTTTGTTGGTTTGTTTTTTGAGAGAAATCTGCATATAAGATAAATATGAAGATATTTATATTGCATAGTATGTGTATAAGATAAATATAAATGTGAAAGAATGATGGTTTGTGAAGCCAGAAAAGACTTGCACAGAAGAGTGAACAGACCAGCCAGGGATACAAGGTGCCAACATAGCACCTTTTTTCTCTTGCTTTATGTTTTGTTTGTATGAATCCTTGCTTACAGCAGGGTTTTGGTGGTTATGTCACTCAGTGCTGAGTGCACAGGGACACTTTCTAATGGAAGTTTACTGCTCCTGCTTTGGGATGCTTGGTCAGTTTAGAATATCTGTGTTTTTATCCCTTGCTCTCTGTTACTGGGTTCAATTTTTACAGTCTGGTTATTATTTTTTATGTCACTTCTGACGGGGGATGTTGGAAGAGTTTGTGGGATTGTTTGGTTTGACGCAGTCTAGAATAGATTTGGTTTGGTTTGGTTTTTCTCTTCCTGTAGGTTGCACTGCTGCCTAATAGCAAGACTCTTCTGTCCCTACCCTCCAAAGCAAGTGCTCCTTGTAGCATCCTGGCTCAAGTCAGAGTTCTGGCTAATGTGCCTTTTCTTAAGATTTTTAGTTCTTCATTATTTTTATTTCTATTTCATTTTAAAAGTAATAATTAAAAAATCTGCTATTCATTTAATACCCATTAAAGAAAATTTCCTGAGGCTGTGCAGAAATTCACACCAAGGAGCTGTGTTGGAATTAAACTTACCAAGTTAAAACCTAACAAAAAGGACCTCTTAAATATTATTTATTGCTACCATGAAGTTGAAGTGGAGCAGGAATTCATCAGACTAAGTATCTCCATACTCATCAAGACAAAATTAACGAGTGATGGGAGTTCATTTTCCTTTCATTGTCAGGAGCTGCTGAAGTACCTTCTGTTTTCTTGGAATAGCAAAGTGTGAAACACGGCAGCAAAGTAGCCTGCTTTATATTCATTGTTATATTATATATATTATTATATATATATATTCACAAGTGCAGCTGATCCAGAGAATTTTAATATCAATTAAGAGAAGAATGTCATTTCATTCTTCTGTTAGATCTGTTACATCCTAATAAAATGAAGAATAAAGAAGGCAGCCATGTGACTGCCTATTGCCCTATCGTAGCTGTACACAAAGCCTTGGGGAATTACGTTTCCATGATAGAAATAAGGACACGCCATATTTCAGCACCCTTTTTATCTCATTCTAAAGATGAAACTGAAATCTGTGCTTCTCTTTTTGCGTCAGGGTCATATTCCTCTGTCAGGCCTAGTTGGAGGCTCTGTATCAAACCAATCACTTTTTCAAAGTACTGTTTAAGCCAGAGGCTGAAAACATCCCAAACTTTGTGGCATTATGGCTAGGTAACATTTTGACTCATCTTGGGATGCTTTAATCCGTGTTTCTTCATTGTTGCATTTCCTTTAACACTGTTCATAGCACAACCTTCCTACCAATGTATGTGCCAGTGCAGTCAGGTGTAAAAGTTCCTGTAGTGTTGCAGTTTGCCTCCTTTCGGTTCTGCTGGTGGGTGGTTACAGTTTCTTTCTAAGCTCCACTGACTCAGCTGTGTTGTCTGTCATAAGGAGAGTGCTGCTCTAAGTACGGCATCAAATGTATATTCAGTGTTAGGACAAGGAGGATTGATCCAGATAATAAATGAACCATCTCATATCCAGTCCACTGTAGACTAATTAGGTATATTCAGGAAACATCACCGTGGTGCTTTCTTGAATAAAACCCTGTAGCTAATGGAAAAGGAAGAGATCTAAAAGTAATGTGAGAAGTGGTTTGTGCTGTCTGTGGAGCCGTCCTGTGATGTTTACATCATAATTCTGCTTCTTACCTGGGCAGGACGTTATCCAAGTAGAAACTTGGTCAGCTAACTAATGTTTGAAAAGTGCATCTAAGGTGCTTCCACATCCTGCATTTTGACTTCCTTGTATGTACAGTCCTAATTGTACGTACAGTCCTACTTGCCGATGTCTTTCTCCAGTCAATTCTGTTTATCTTCCTTGTACAGACTTAGACCCTTTGCTCTGGCTCACTTAGTCTATTGTTTAAGATAATGTAGGAGGTATACAGAGAGCATCATTAGCCTTTGTTGAACACATCGTCTTTTTCTTTGTTGTTCCACAGACTTTAAGTCATTTAGTTCTGTGTGTTAGTTTGCTTTAACCTAGATTTTGGGACTGGATGATTGCAGGTTTATTTCAAGCTCAAGTAATAAAGAATAGATGGGTGATATCTCAACTTCTGTGTCAAGCTTTATTTTAAGCAGCAAAGCATCTCGATCCTTTTTCCCTCTAGTCAGATCAAAAGAGATTCCTTCAGCTTTCTCTCTGAAGCTGAGTCCCCATGTTAACAGTTTATAAAGTACAGTAGTTTGCTCATCTTCTTTTTGTGGTACTTTGTACTGCTCATAGATTCCAAAAATGCAAATGTGGGGCTTGTTGTTACTCATCTCTCTGCCCATCTGAGTTTACAGTATCATGTTCTTAGATGCTTTTGAAAACATAAAATGTTTCCTCTTGATTTCTAACCCTTTACACCCTCCCTTCTGAGAACATGTTGCACATTAAGCTTGGTTTTTTTTCAGACATGTTATTTAGGGACTTCTGCAGACAGCTTATAGGATACCTGCTTTAAGGAGTTGTATAAACTTGTATTGAGAATATTGTGGTGATTTTAAATATCAGTGCAGTGGTGGGATGTGGGATGGGGGCAGCTGAAGAATATTTAGGGAGTCAGGGGATTCAGAGCTTTGGGTGATATCCGTCATGAAACTTCATCTGGTGAGGGAGGAGTTGAACACCTTTTTGTGTTTTCCTTAGTTCAAGCTGACATGAGAAGTTGGAAACACCCAACCATCAGATGCCAGGGAAACTGGGTAAGCTGGCAGTGGGCTTGAGGGTGGGATAGAGCACAAACCAAACTGCTTATTGAACCAGTAAAGGACATCCAAGGCAGGTGCATTTTAAAGCTGGTTACAATTGTCCTTGTCCTTGTACAGTTACACATGCTCATAGCGCTGTTAAAAAGGAGAAACTTTAACGTTTTGTGGTGTTGGTCTTGCAGACAGACATGGTAGTGCAGATGGTCACATTTCAGTGGTGTCGATCCATAGCTCCATGCCACATGTACAGAGACTTAACTCCACAAGGAGTTGCACTGACTCGGATCAGGTGTCTGGATTCCAGTGAATTCTCAACTTTTTGGCAATTAGTAGTTTTGAGGACAGGAAAAGGTTTCTCCTTAGAGAAAAGCTGTGCAATTGTGGTGCATGTTTGTTACGCTGGAAACATCCTTTAGAAATACAGCATGTTTACTTTTCAATTTAATCTTCTACTCCTAGATTAAAATTACATTTGAGAACTTACTCTGCAAGGAGGCTGTGGCATTTCTCATGTGAAGCCGGTTTTCCCATTTGCTTGTGTTTTTGCAGTTAATGTTCATTTCCAGTTGTTGAGAGTGTGAGTATGCAGGGCTCAGGAGATGCTTTAAAGCTTAAGGGGAAAAAAGGTGGACTGTGTGTGCTATGGTTATCAGAACTCTGGCTTAAAAAAATAATGCTGGTTAATGGACTAAATGGTTAATTCAACTTCATGAAACACAGTAGTGAAATCTATGGAGTGATTTTTGGAAGGAACATTTCTAACTGCTTATACGCTGATGTTATTTAAAGGCTCAACAATTCAATAGTCGCTTTTGTTTAAGACTCTTTTCTTTGCAATAAAGAGCCATCTGTGCAGAAGGCTGACATATCTTTCGTACATTAGGGGGGAGCCCCTCTATTCGATGAGAGACAAGATGGAATTATTTTCTTTGAAATAACTTTTTAGGTTGTAGTAAAACTCGCTGTGTGCAATCTGAGAGGTAGGATATTTAAATAGCACAATCTTGCTTTGAGAGTTTAGCAAGTAATATTAAATGAAAAGTAAGTTTAGATGGTAAATTGTGCAAAGGAAATGTAGAATGCATCATTTCACTAGATAATCTCTGTCATCAGATGTTCAATTTTTTTTCAGACTAAAACAAATGGTGGTACTTTTGCAGTCTGAGTATAGAATAGGATGCATAGTGAAGCATAGTGAATTGTAGTAGATGCATTTTTGTATATTAGTCATTGCTTGGGAATATGTATATATAGCTGATTAATCTGGAGATTTAAGCCAAAATAATATGAAGACTTATATGAATTCCTTGTCAAATCTTTGCCTCCTTCTGACCACACAACTGCACGCTGCTTTTCAGTGTAACATGTTGTGATGCGTTTGGGTTCGTTTTCTTTCCTTTGTCAGCAAATGTGCAAGAAGCTGTAGTTACTTCAGAGTTTAGCAAGAAATGTGATGGAGTAAGCTTAATAGGATACACTTGGATGCAAGACTTCAGCGTTTATGCTACTAAAATGTCATGGCTTTGTAATGTATTTCAAGGCTTTGACTTTGAACTGTTGTACAGTTGATTCACTGTTAATCATGAGCTAGGATAAATGCGACTTGATTTTTATCTGCTAATAGATAAGAAATGTGAGTACTGGTGAGGCAGCTCTTAGAGTAAGGTGTTCTGTCTGTTTATTGAGACCAAGAAGTAATGGTGGTAAGTGCCCTAGCAATACTTAATAATAATATCACTACAGATAAGTGTCCCGTTAATGTATAGTAGAGATATTCCAGATGTTCTGATCAGGACTTCCTTCCAATTTGGCGATCATGATGATGTTTTTGGCTCGGATTTTGAGATCTATATAGCAGTGTATATGCATTTTTCTTCAAATGAGTTACGGAAATAACTTTGCAGTTTGAAAGGGGTGGATATTGCTTATTAATTGAAAAACGTGAGCTGGATGAGCAGAAAAGTTGCTAGCAAGTGGGTAGAGCTGGTTATTAATATCAGGTGTGGCTTAATTAGATTGTAGTTGAAGCAGCCTTAGGAAGTTTGCAGGATTGATCTGTATTGACTTTATGCATCTGAGAGATCAGAAGTGCACCCTGCTGCAATGCCTGACAGTTCTGTGCAGCAATTCAGCAGCTAGTCTGGCATTTTCAAAGGAATTCATCAGACTTCTTTGTTATATCCGTATTCAGAATATAATTTCTTATATTCTCAATTTTGTCTATTTTGTCAATTAAATTGTCCACGATTTTCTGGCTCCTACTTTTTAGGTATAGATACAAAAACGTACAGCAACTAAACTGAAATATTGGATGTGTCTCATAGAGGCAAAATACATTACAGTTCTCAAACTTGTTAATATTGTAGCCAAAACGTGTGACTTTTTCTTACATCAATTATTAATGCAAGGGGAGAGGTGTTACTTAGAACTACTGGCGTTAAGATCAGGTACAATTTATACTGAATGTGTGCATCTTTAAAAACAAAATGCTTTTGGCTTTGCAATGGCATCTGTTGGCCATGTTTTTAGTGAAGGTGGAGATATACATCCAAGGCCATGTGTTGGTCCTGAAAGTAGAAACTGTAAGAAAGGTTAAAGCTTTCTCAAACATGGCATAACTTTGGATCTTTTTAACATAATAATGTGATATGAACATAATACATACCTATGAGTGTAAGAAAGTAAATGATGTTTTCAGGATCTTGCATGTTTGTGATAAATGTGAAAAGGTTACTGTTTTAATTTCTGACCAAAATTAGGAAAACACAGGTTGTTCTTTTTCTCATCTGTTTTTGGTTCTGGTTTGTGTAATATCTCTGTGAATGATTGTTGTTATTATTATTTGATGATGTTTTTTAACTTCCAAAGCAGATTTAGAAGAAAGTATCAACGAACATGAATTGGAGCCTTCACCTCCCAAAGGAAAAAGGAGGGGTCGTAAGGGAAAGCCAAGAAAAACAAATTTAAAAGGGCAATCAGAAGACACTAGATCCACATCTTCACATGGCACAGACGAAATAGAAAGCAGTTCCTATGTAAGCAGTAAATATGCTAAACTTCTTAGAAGAGAGCATTGTGTGTTTCTTCTTTGTGGATATAAGTGTAATTAAAATCTGCATTTGTCTGAGCCTCCAGCTGGTGGCCACAGGCTTTTGAAATTGCAACCTTATTTATAACCCAGCAGTATATTTTAGTTAAAATGTTTTTCTTTCAGAGAGACAGGTCTCCCCACAGAAGCAGCCCCAGTGATACAAAACCTAAATGTGGATTCTGTCATGCAGGTGAAGAAGAAAATGAAGCTAGAGGAAAGCTTCATATATTTAATGCCAAAAAGGCTGCAGCACACTATAAGTGTATGGTGAGTAACAGCTTTGTTGTTAATCAGTTTATTATGAGTTTTATCTGAATTGCTGTTTTAGGTTTTTATACAGAGTCTTCACATGTAATTACGTGTGGATGTTGTCTGCTTGCTGATGGTCTCTTTCAGCACTGAAGTGTTGTGAAATGTGCAATTCATTTATTTTCACTGCAGGCAATATGGATAAAAGTTGGCTGTGGGCTTGGAGCCGGAATTAGTTCATTGAAGCTCCTTAGCATATTAAAAATGCTCTGTGAATATCTAAAAGCATACATAGCACCTTTACTCCACAGGCATTCAGGCAAAATCCAGGAAGAATCAATGAACTCGATTCATTTTCTGACCAGTGGATCCGGGCTATGTGACTCAAGTAGGGAGTGAGCCATGGAAGTTCTAGAAAATTCATGCCTTTATAGATGATTGCGTTTGGAAAACTGTCATCTTGAAGAGAATCTGCTAATTTCAGTGCACTTGAGCAAATAGCACTGCCTTTCACATAATCAGTTTTGTGTATGAAGTAGTGCTTTGTAGAATGGCCTCAGCAGTTTCTATTGTACTTCAAAGTGTATAAATACTCCAGGCAATCCAATTATTAGTGGTCTCCCTATAGCTGGCCTAACTAAACAGAGAGCTGGCATTCACCGGCAGTCTTGGGAAGGGAACAGAATACTCCTAAAGGGTTCGCTGATACAGTAATTAATGACACTTCTTGTTTATTTCTTTATATTTTCATCATTTTTGTCTACTCCTTTTTGCTTTAAAAATACATCACTCTGAAGTAGCAAATGTAATTAAAGCAGTCAGGTGGCTATCAGACAGAACCACGCTAATGGCTTTTAGCCTGAGATAACTGACTGCAGAACGTCCCCTTCTGTGACTCATGCACATAATTTTTTAGCTATGCTTGGTGACCTGAGAATATTCTGGACTTATTTGTTTTACAGTTGTTTTCTTCTGGCACTGTCCAGCTAACAACAACATCAAGGGCAGAGTTTGGTGATTTTGATATCAAAACTGTACTTCAAGAAATCAAGAGAGGAAAAAGAATGGTACGTATCTGCAGCATGTAGAGAATATATTACTGATTCTACTGAGGTATATACTGGTCTGCCTACTTCCTTTTGTGAAACAAGCTTTTCCATTTACTTCTTAATACAATATTTAAATGTATTGTTTCTTTTGGTGTAGCTACCCAGAATAGGAATCAGCTTTACAATTAGTGGTGGTTGGGCATGTGCTATTCAGAGAATCCATTACTGCAGTGACTTCTTTCCTCCTGATTTGATGTTTTAATATGAGAAAGTGTTAAGACCTCGGGGATAGGGTTGTTGGCAAAATGTCACGTCGTATTTTATTAAAATTACAGATTTTCTTTAAAGCGTTAAGAACTTTGCAGGGAAAAAGGAAAGGGAAAGCAACACCCACATGTGTAATAGTATATCAAAATACCAACTTCACTGGTAATAAAATAGTACTTGGAAATGCATCAATACAGCAATAAAGCTGCATGTGGCAGGTTTCAGTGTAATGGAAAGGTAAATCTGAGTGTTTTTAGTAGGTTTGTTTTACAATATCTTCGATTCCAGCTTTATTGGAAGGATGACATGCCAGAGAAATTACCGTGTTCCAAAGTAGTTGCTGTACACACGAGGAACACTAAACTGAATGTAAACTGAATGATTAGTGATGGGAAGGCTGAGCAATGCCGTTCTTTTCTTTTTCCTAAACAGAAATGCACGCTTTGCAGCCAGCCTGGTGCTACTATTGGGTGTGAAATCAAAGCCTGCATAAAAACGTACCATTACCACTGTGGAGTAGAAGACAAAGCTAAATACATTGAGAATATGTCACGAGGAATTTATAAGTAAGGACCTGTGTAAATCTTGAGTTTATAATGCGATTGAAGATGTGGCATGGCCTTTCTTCTGCCAAACCTGACCTCAGATGTGTTATTTTTATGTTATTAAGTAACTACGCGAAGTATTTCAATTAGTCTGCTGAATTCAAGTTTCTGTAGTTCTGCAGCAATATACAAATTGAGAAAAAACAATGATTTGACTTAAGATATTTTCGTCCTTAATTAATCGGCTAATTCTGTTATGAATGCCCTGGATAATCTATGTTACAATTTCTCTATGTGGATCCGTTTTATAGTTCTATTTGGGCCTTATTTGGATCCCCTGACTTCCATTACTTCCTTGCTGCTGTGGTTGAGTTTCTGATGCCCACAAGAGGGCATTCTGTGAGCAGTGCAGCAGCAGGTTTTGACCATGAGAACTGATTCAAGTTCTGTTGGTTAGTCTTTTCCACAGCCTTGTTTTCTTTTTGTTTAACCGATTCTTGGCTGAAAAACATTAAATGAGTTACCAATTTTCTTCTAATAATTCTCAAAACTAATTGAGAGGAGAGCGTCTTTGATGGGTATTTTCAGTAAAAATCCTCACTGTTTCTTTCATTGTGCCAGACTCTATTGTAAAAACCATAGTGGAAATGATGAAAGAGATGAAGAGGATGAAGAAAGAGAAAGCAAAAGCCGTGGGAAATCAGGCAGTGACCATAATGACATTCCTCAGCAGCAGCTCAATGGAAACTAGGTATGGAAGTTACTCCTGACAGATCTGTTACAGAGACTGAAAGGCGATATACATTTAATGTAGTTTATTGCAGTGAAGTATTTAAATCTAGTGTATGCAGATCAGTATTTTTTATTGACATACCATAGAAAAAATGGGGAGGATTTGTTGTTTTTTAAATCCAGCTGACTTTGTAACAGTATAAGAAGGGAGGCCCTCATTTCTATTGCTGAATATAGATGTGATATCAGAGCTGCTAAATGCTTTTCTGTAATGATTTTAAATTTACCATTCTTTTCATCATTTTTTAAACAGGTTCAAGGGACAGAGTTATAGAACTGGGAATGGCTAAGACATCATAACTACTAATTCTCTTAAATTGTTTTCTAAAAACCAGAAAAGGGTTAGTAACTTTTTACTACCCAGCTCTGTTAGAAATTTCATTGAACTGCCTGAAACGTTCATGTGTGTGAGCCTTCAGTAAGTGGCAGAGTTTTACATGTCAATATTATGTAGTTTGTAGTCTGCAGTGTCTGGAAAAAAAAAAAAACAAAAAAACAAAAAAAATGAAACACTATATAAATGATATGTAATATGTACAGTGTCAAAAGTTTAGGCAGACATTGAAATGAAGCGAGATCTATATTTCTGGACTGAATAAAAACCTTAAGATTTGGAATGTGTAAGTCGTTTAGTGGATTCATGCAAAGAGGGAAGGTCTTAGCTAGTTTAATTACCAACATGGACAAAAAATTGGTGGTGGCAACAAAATGGTACTTTGTGAATTTTGCATTTTCTTCATATACAAGTTCCGGAGGCTATACATGGGAAAGCCGCTCTCTGTTTTTGCTTGCAAAGCACACAGTAGAAAAGGACTCAGCGTACATCGAAGCACGCTTGAACATTTCAGGTTGTTCCTGTTGTGATCGCTCATTCCGCCCAGCATTGACTGCGGGAGACATACTTGAGCAGCTGTTGGTTCTGAGCTGTGAGCTTTAGAACTCATGCCAAAGGGCTGTAGTTCATTCTTTCCCCAAGGACCCACCTCTTTCTGTGTCTCTGATTTACAAAGAGCACTTCATTAAGTGTGATTAAAACCTTATATATAAATGCTTGGACTCGGAAGCCCAGTTTTGTTTTTTTCTTCAGAGAGTTACAACTCTTAACTCACTATGGAATTTAGCCACCATATCTGACATCCATACCTCAAGTGTTCTGTGTTGTGTGGAACACTTCACGTTTAGCCCAGAATATGCATAGAGGTCCCATATTCTGTAAGAAGAGTGAGAAAACAACCTTTTCTTTTTGCTAGATTGGTATTTATTTTTTAACCTTATGACCACTATGTGAGAAACTGCTTATCATCCTTAGTGTTTTGGTGATTCATTTTTTTCTTTTCCTCTACTTTCTGTCAAGTCAACAATCACATCATAGAATTCCTCTTTCTGGATGTTGATGTTCCTTTAGGGAACGATCAGATCTAAGTTATACCAAACCTAACAGATCAGTCCTCTGACTGCTCTCAGAATACCTTGTCATTTCTAATGGCTCCAAGCTTCTTCAATTGGTCTGTTAAAGCACATTCTCAGACTGACTTAAATAAAACCAAAAAGCTGAATCTTGTCCACATGTTTGTCTGTTGCTATCACACCACATTGTTTAGGGTTCTGACTTGTTTCACTCTGAACTCCCTACAAAACTCTTAGGTTTGAAAGAAGGAAACAAGCAAAATACACTGATTTGACTATAAACTGCTACAATTCTTCTGTGATTGGTATTGCAAAAACAGTTCATTTTGTAACATGAGTTTCTGTAGCATTTTTTACTTGTATTTTTAAATAATATAACGTGTGTCATTGTCTTCTTATGCATTCCCTTAATGTCTTGAGGGACTCAATTACTGTATATTAGACTTTCTAACATTTTACCTGTTAGAATTCATTCAATTCTGTTTGCTTTCCTGGAGAATAATACAGTTTTGGAAAGAAATATTGCTGTGTACAGAAAATACTCAGTTACCGCTCTAAATATGATGCCATTGATCATTTTTATTTTGTATTTGTAACTTTCAGAATTAAAAGCGTGACTTGAATTGCAGTGACAGATCGATTATTGAAATTGTCTACCAAGGTGTTTTGTTTCTTTGAGAATACAAACAGTTTTTCAGCCACTCAGTTTTAGAATGCAAAGTAACGTCCTTCAGCATTTAAATGACTTCCAGATTTGTGCCTCAGCCGTGGCCCTCCCATGAAATAAAGGCACTTTGTTTGCATCTACTGTATTTTTAACTAGGGTTGGATGACAGGTGCATGGGGGTAGGTCTGCCAGCATACGGATTGTACTTGAGACTGAGCTCTAATTCATATCGTGTCCGTTGCTTACTATAATATTCAGTCCAGCAATTCATCCGCTGTGAAATAAATTTCCCCATTTCATGCCTCTGAGAACCAGAACAGCACTTTACCTTCGGGTAGCAGAGAAGTGGCTGGTTACCTGTTACCTCCTTGTGCTGAGATGGCCTGACTAAATCGTCATTAATCCAGAATTCATGAAAATAATGTCAAAAGCAAAAATCCTTTCTCTCTTACAAACCTCAAATTTGTCGTAACTGACTTTGACTTATGTATGCTGGGTAAAAGTGCCTTACAGTGTAAAAAATTGTATTTATATGTTCCCAAGTAGCATTACCTGCTGGGGAGTAATTATGTTGTGGTGTTAATATTTAGAAGAAATGTACCTCAGCAGTGTATTTACTGTACATCTCTTATGTCTTTAATTAATTGTAGTTTTTAAAAGCATGACGATGTATGATAGTATACAACATTTACATTATTTTTTTTCTTTTTTTTTTTTTTAAGACAAGATACTGCCATTACTGTCTCTTTCTGTGTATTTTAGCTTGGAATTTCAGACAGTCTGTCTGAGGGGTTTTTTGTTTGTTTGTTTTGGTCAAGTAATGTAATCTTTGCAAGCATATATTGAAGAATATTCTGGAGCATCTACTGCCTTCCCAGAAATGTTAGAAGTAATGGAAGTGCTCTATAGGTGGAATAGATACGTTTAAACTAGCTAGGTAAATTAATGCAATCTATTTGTTAATGAGATGGGTTTTGGTTGTTTTTTTGTTTTGTTTTGTTGTTGTTGTTTTTTTTATAGGCACCTTCTGTTTTCATCTCACAATCAGAACTCTTGAATTTAACAAAACTTGTCTTACAAAACTGGTTTCACTTTGATTTTTTTTTTTGGCCTTTGGGCATTTCTTTTGCTCACGAGAGTAATCAAGAGTAATGTGTGCTGTTAAAGTCTCCTGGAATCCTATGGAATGGAGGTTTCTCCCCAACTCACTGTATCTCTATATTAACAGATCTGCGATCGTGCTATACCAAGAAAGGACTGTACCAAGGAAGGACAGGCATCAGAAGGGTATTGTTCAAATTACTTGAGGATACAGCTGGTGTAATGCCAAAGTCCCAAGGCATGATCAAACACCATAGCAGTAAGCTGTGATATTACTCCATTTCAAAGAAGGGCAAAAGGATGGTTCAGTACCAGCATCTGTGCAGCTAACTAGGATGAAACAGATTAGGTGATCTAAAGCTCTGCTTATTCAGCAGGTGTTGATCCACAGGAGGTTCTGTGATAAAGCTCTAGTAGGAGTTACTCCAGATTATTGCTGCCCTCCAGGAGTTAAGTCCATCTCCTACACTCCACAAAGCCTGATCTTAAGGTACAAAGAGCTGTGCTGATCTGAAATGATAGATTATACTGAACTGGCTCTAAATGTCTGGTATTTAGTGTACAAGAAATGGAATACAAAGGAAGAGGGCTTGCTTCTTACTGCTGCCTGTATGAGGTATGACTGTAGACTGAAGCAGAGTGAAAGATGAAGTGGTGATAATGTATTTGAAATACCAGATTTATCTGCCAGGTGATAATCAGTGCATTCCAAAAATATTAATATGCTGAATCAGACTGACAAGAAAATGAATCCTCATTAGACGAAATTAATCTGAATAGGACTGAAAGTACATTGTATTAAATAGTAGCCCTTCTTCCTTGTCACAAAGAAAAGATTCCACTGTATTAGTGATGGAGATTTAAAAAAAAATACAACACGGCTCTTGATTTATGTACTTTCTGAAGCCAACTTCATATATGCATATGTGTGCACATTCATTAGTCAGCAGTGACATCTCAACCCTTAAAGGATCCTGGAGAACTGTTTCTTGTCAAAAAGCACTCAGGTTAGGATAACATTTGCAGCTTTTGCTCTAGCATACATTAGGTGTAAAGACAAGGAATGTGTAAAAGGGGGTAAATGCATTCCTATCTACAATGTTATGTATATTTTGTTCCTGTTATATTGGCTTTACTTCCAAAGTTGTAGTTTGCAGTATTAGTTTCTTTTTATTGGTATCCTTGCATATATATATATATATATATATATTCAATAAATGAGTTATGAATTTCATATTGGCATGTCTGTCCTTTTTCTGGAAGACCGTAACTTTAAAACTGACATTTTAATGCATTAAAAGCAGCATTTCCTATTGAGGATACAGGCCCATAAAATCTTGCAAGAAGAGAAGCGAGAAGACATCCCTATGGTATGCAGCTTAGTGGTAACTGCGTCGTTGTGTACTGTTCTTAACTTTGCATAATGGACAACCTTCTTTGTATTCACTGCTTGTTAGTAATATAAAGTACCTGACTCGCTAAAGGTTCCCATTCGGACTTTCTGAAGGTCTGTAACATACAGATAGACTAAGACACCAAGAGACTGCAGAATGTAATATAATTACATTGTACAAGAGCAGATAAACTCAGGATGTGCATTGGAATCGTAAATGTAGTATTATCTATTAAAACAAAAAGATTGCTTGGAAGGTGCTGGCTTTGTCCAAATACTCTCATTTCCTGATGTGGGAGAGCAATAAAATTCAGTGGTTTTAAAATATCAAGAAATGTAATGGCAAAAACTTGTTTTTTTCTTTAAGAGCTACGTGCTTTTATGTTATCACCTCAAACAAGAAATCAGTTTAATGGATGTAGCAGGTATTTATTGTGACCTGGAAGTCACGTCCCCAGTCAGCACAGTCGTCTTTGTCATGAAAAAGATGTCATAAGATCACATCAAATTTGATGCTGGGATCAGTTCTACCACGTAGTGCTTGATGTCATGGAAGTAGTTATTGGATACACATCTATTTCATTTAATGTGTGTTTTTGTTGTTCTTTTTTATTCAGTCAGCTGGGGGATCGGTGAAGGAAGTTGAGGATATTGGTGAGAAGCTGCTCACTGCAATCTTGATATAATGGCAAAGGAATCCACACAGGAGCAAAAGATTTTCATTGTCCTTGTACAGTGTGGTGTTAGGGCAGAGTGGTGAGTACTCGTCCTCTGTCCCCACCTAAATGAGCTCTACTTAATATATGATATGTAAGAGATTTGCAGCATAGGCAAAGTAAGAGTATTTATCTTTATACCTGGATCACGTATCCCACATGGTAAATTATTTTCAAGCCTTAAAGACAAAGGGGGAATACAGTGAAGTCTCAAGGATCAGGTTGTGTCTCTGCTTCCACACTTCTCTTCAGAACTCTGAGCCAATAATTTAAACTGGAAAATTAATGGAACAGAAAAAACTGCCTGTAGGCCTCTAGAAGAAAGATCAAAATGATTCAGACTAATGTAGCTCTTCCACATCAATATAACAAACTTTGAAGAAAGGAGAAGCAGTAGGTACAGCTTTATTTTAGTTACTTTCCATAAGAAGGAATGGGATGCGGTCTATCTGAGGCCGATTTAAAAGTAAGGCTTTGGAAACCTCTTTGGAAAACAACATGTACAGTCAAGAGTGTGTTGGGTAGGATTCTCTGCGCTTGTGGAGCAACTGGAGATAACTCAGCAATGAGAGGGGTGACAGGATGGAAGATCAGGCTTGTTTCAAGGTGATGGGAGAGACGTGTTTTCAAATCCATAAGAATCAGTTGCAAAGATGAAGGAAGTGAACAGTTGGCAGGTAGGACAAGAAAAACAGATGACACTGCTGAAGGAAGCATTTAGCTTAGACATCAGAATGGCTAACTGGCCTTGACAGCTGGAAGAGTTAAGCCTTGGAATATGTTTCCTTGGGGGGGTTGTGAATATATGGAATTTAAAATATTATAGGAAAAGTGAGTGGGCATCTTTTGGAGCTGGTGTGATTGTAGGTTAGAGGTGCTGAGGATAATGCCAAAGGAAGCGCCTCCCAGCTTCTGTTTTTAATACTGCCCTCTTACATTTTCACACAGAGGCCTTCTGCAAGGAAGTCAGAACCCCTGTCCTGGAGTTAAGCACTGCACTGGCAAAGGTCCTGAGCTTGACCTCAAAGCTCAGAGCCACACGTTTCCATTTCCATCTCCCTTCATTTAAAACAGTGCTTGTGGTAATAATAACGTCTATGGTGAAACTGACGTGCTCTTGTGGAGTGGCCTGTGTCTGCCTGGTTATTGTGAGCTTTCCAACACCACCCAGCATAAGTCATTCCCCCCTCTTTTACTTCTGATTTCAAGAAGTACTCCAGCACTCCCAAATTCCTGATTGAAAACCTTCAAAATACATTTCTGCTGCGTGAAGTGACAACAGTGCTTTATATAAACGTGTGGGATTACTGCATACAACTCATCGATAACCCTTCATTGTTTGCACGAGTGCACTGCAGTGAGACTGCAATTGGAGTTACTGATTGCTTTTATCCAATTATTACACGATTATGGTGGCAGCAATCTTAAACCTTTATCTGAACTTTTGCCAAGAGATGCTCTTTTCATTTAAAATGAGTTCTCTGCTTATTTCTGTTCATTGTCAAACAATATTCAAACTGAGAAGGGGCCAAACTGGGTTGGTACTGCCCTGTTTTTTGTATTCTGAATATATGTGTGTGTTTTCACATTAGCAGCCAAAGAAAATCCTTACTCCTGTTCAGAAAAGTCCTATGGAATCCTGCCTAGCAGTGGAGGGCATTACAGAGTCGGGGGGCAGGAGGAGGAAGAATCATACTCCCTGAGCATATACTAAAAATAGGTCAGTGCTGTGTGAACAACTATGCTGAGAACTTCCTCGTGGCATGTAGCCATGCAACTGCTTCACAGTTTCAAGCCTAGATACCTCTCCAAAACAAAACAGAAAAGAAGTCGTT
This sequence comes from Coturnix japonica, assembly GCF_054131305.1. NCBI lineage: Eukaryota > Metazoa > Chordata > Aves > Galliformes > Phasianidae > Coturnix > Coturnix japonica. The sequence goes on from NC_140666.1 coordinate 12,355,787, forward strand.
CATTTTTATTTTTTTTTTAACTTAAACTGTGGTTGTTTTTTGACTTAAGCCATGGTTAAGCCTGGTGCTGGCAATCCCTGAATTCTCCAGAGTTCAAAGCAGGGAAGGAGACCTTTAATGTAATACTGAAATACTCGGCAGACACACGGAAGAAGTGCTTTCCTATAAAGCACACATTGCAGTAGCTACATTGCAAACAGCTCTTAAGCTCTCCAAATTGCTGCTAACTAAACACCCTAAATCCTGACCTGACAACGTGAAAATTGAAAGTCAGTTCCTTAAATTAGATTAGCTTAAAAAGAATAAACTCCTTCTACACAGGACTCTGTAAGCAGTTGGACTGAATAACAGAAATGATTCATTCAGGTCTTGAAGCCTATGAGTTTTTGGTTTCGCCGTATTTTCCAGAGATTTATTAGTGCCAGTGTTTTGCCCAGAAATAAACTACATCATGTCCTTCTGTATGTTTTGGCTGTGAAGACTGAAGTTTCAGTTCAAATATCAAGCTTCCTTTTAGATAAGCTTGAAAATACTTCAGGTTTAGTTCTTTCCCTAGCAGGTTCAGATTGGTAGCTGCTTGCAGCTGCTTGTTCATCTTGGGATCCAAAAATTCACTTATTTCCCATTTTAAGTATAAACTGAGCTCTTAAGGCTGAATTCCACTGAATTGTCTAACGTTGCCCTGACTCAAGAGGACTTGCGAAGGGGTGGGGAGTCATGGTGGGCAGTCACTCCTGGCCTGGCATGCACTTCACATCTCTACTTCTCTTACAGTCTGCTCAGCTGTGATTGCTGAGGTACTTGAGTGACTACCACAACCTGCATGGGAGGCTGTAGTCTTTGCATGTGAGCTCTGCCACCTGATGCCTAGTCAGTATTGAGACAGGGCCAGCTGATTTGCAAGCCTCAGCGATACAGCCTTCTGTCAGCAGGTTATCTGATTGGATTGCTGCCTTGACTCCTGCTGGTCTTCCTTATTTCTTCTCCCCTCTTACTCAGGGAGTGTCTAACAACACAGCTAGTCCTCTGCAGCCACTTAGAAATGTTTTGTGGGGGCTGAAGTAGATCCTGCACTGTACCAAGAGAGATGAACCTGTTCATTCCTTAGAAAGTAACTGAACAACATGAGGAATCCCACGTCTCCTCCCCTTCCCCATTCCTGACAGCAAGACCTCCTGCCAGCATCAACTGCCTCTTTGGTGTCACCCAGCCTCTTCCTCTGACTAACACCAAGGCTACAATACAAACAAGCTTCCAGTGCATCGTAGACACAGAAGCTTCTGGTTCTCCCGGCTTCTGGAAAAGACTCTTGATAAAAGCACTGAAGGTAACATCCCCTGTTACCAGCATGGAGAAAAAGTACCTCTCAGCAATGCTGTCTGCATAGTGAAGGGAATAATCTGGTTTTTATAACAGGCCTTCATCTTGCTTTGCTTTTGCAGGGACTGGGGAACTCAGGTGGCTGCTTCAGCATGATGTGTACAGCAAAAGGAGATGGGCTGAGGGAAGGTCAGCCTGGGCTGTGTGGTATCCTTATGTGCAGAGGTTTGGGTGACTCATACTAGTGTAGAACTCCTCAGGTGGCAACAGGGATGCTGCGTGCTTGAAGCAAATTGTCATAGCCCAAAGGCTGATGAGCAGCCAGCACAGTGCTGCTGTTTGTTAAAACAAATCCCTGTTTTTCTACCTGTTGCTGCTTGGAAAGTCAGCAGTTTTTCTGGTCATATTGCTTTGTGAGTCAATATGAGCTTGAAAAGAGCCGCTTCAAACCTAAATATCTTCCTGGTAGTTACATTGCTGAAACTTGAACCTTTGTGTCAGGACAGGTTCTAAGAAAAACAGTGACTTTTGGGCAGGGCTCTAGATTTAAGGTGTGCTTTCCTCCCCATCCTTGCCACACCCCATAGGTATCCCATGCCCTGAGAGCAAGATTTCTGGAGAGCGGGGTGAGGAGAAAGCTCAGACCTGTGCTGCTGGGAGTGTGCTGGGTGCCCCATGGGCTCTGTCATGGAGGTGGGACTTGGGCTGCTCAAAGCCTTGGGTGCCCCTAAGGGCATGGGCCACTGGGACAGGGTCATGCTTCAGGTCAGGCAGCAATAAGCCCATGCCAACTCCTCAGCAAATGCTATGCTGCCTTGCCAGAGGAATCTGCTCTTGCTTGGTTTCTGCCCTAAGATAATCCTTGTTTAAGTTTCTGCAGGCCCCTGGGCTAGCTGGAGCTTGGCAGCACACCAGCACTCAGTCAATCCCTTTGGGCAGGATTTCCACATGTCTGTAGGTGTGTGCAGTGCCTACAGCAGCTTCTTCACTGTGTTGTGACAGACACTGTCCCGTGTCTGGCTGTGTGCTTCTGTGCTGAACCAGAACCACCACGATAATTCTTAATGCATTGGGTGTGCTTGCAAATGAAGGCTGGTGAATGCCATGCATGTCAGCTTAGAGTGTGATGTTGACTGCAGTCAGTGTTTCTGAGGATGGCTGACATTTAGTGAGTGTGCTGTAGTACTTGTGTCAGTGACCATCCCCTGCACTATTGAATAAAGAGCAAAATCTCTGTAATTCTCCAAAAACTCCCACAACGAGCATGAAAGCATTTTTGCTAAGAAACTTCCAGTGCCTAAGAACTACATGAAAAAGGAAGTTACCTACAGCTCCAGAGGTCAGAGGTTTTGCTTGTTTCCACTTTGGTTAAGTACGTTGTAGTTCATTAGCTGAGCAGGGAGATAAATCTTGGTAGAGCAATCCAGTCTTGAAACAAGTAGGCAGATACACATTGCTTTCCAAAATCCATGAAGCCTCTCAGATTCACTGTGATGACTAATGCCTGCAAAAGTCAACAAGACGAGAACAGGAATATCATTATTTAAGGTGGTATTTTGCAACAAAATAAATACTTTTTCTAGACAGGGTATGTCTCTCTTTTTAATGTTGTTTTGGTACATCTGGCTTCCTCTCCCACTTGAAACATTAGGCTGGAAAAAGAACACTGTGCTGTTGAAATCAGTGGTCAAAGTAGAGAGATTTCTCTGCAGGCTAAATTCCCATTCTCGTGAATGCTATGTAACATTAATGAGATATTCCTTTCTGATTTTCTACTTGATTAAAAATGCCAGTGCTTATCTCAGGATCAGTTTAGAATGCCTTGAATTCTTCATGTTTGTTCATTCTGTCTGCATGTCTGCACAGACAAATTTTGGGTCAAAAGGGAGTCCCTCAGCTGTTCATCTGTTGAAAAACTCATTCTGCTCTTTGCTTTTTTAGGAGGCTTTTCTTCTGCAAAGACACAGATAAATTACACTGATTCCTTCTGAGTCACCCAGCAGCAATGGCAAAGCTAGGAGAACCAAACGGGGGGGGAAGAGAAGACTGATGAATGGGCAGCAATCTGAAGATCAGACTTTAAGTACATATTTCAAGTGCAAGTGTTTCCCAAAAAATGAATACTCTGTTATTTTCTTTGGGTATCCAGCCACATGGGGTAGAATGTGATTTCACCAAGCCAGGCTTTAATAAATGAGTTAATGAAATTACACACAGCTGCCAGTCACACAGGCTGTGATTTGCCAGGCCTGAGCACTAAGATATTCCTGGCTGGCAACACAGGATAAAATAATTAAGAAATTGGGAATTGAGACAAAACATTATTTGTTAAATTATCTCACCTTCCAGTGCAATCACAGCATTGGCTCTTCAGCCTTTCACATCATCTAGGCAGAAAACACGCAGCTTCCAGATACTTCCAAATCCCTTCTCTTCACCCTGCCCTGGAAACATTGACAGCTCCTGTATTAACAAACACACACAAGAAAAACCCTGGTCATCTACTAAATCTGTTGCTGATCTCAGCTAACCAACTTCCTGTAATATCAGCAAATATTTGTGCTTTTGTAAATCTCTGCTTCCCTCCATAATGGGGTGCCAGCAGGGTCAGGAATGCTTTGAATCTAGAAATGTGCTGGTTGGCAGGAAGAACAAAGAACGTGCTCACCCAGAAGGGCAAAAAAGGGCTGATGCTCTTTGTCTGCTCGGGAGAAATGGCACAGAACTCGTGCCAACAGCTTTTGCATGCAATCAGAAAGATGCTGTTGGATGTTCCTTATAATAGCTGACATTAATATCTTAGATAACTAAAATCAAAGCAGACCCGGAAACGCTCCTGTGGTTTCAATGTCTTTGGACAGATAGTTCCCAGTAATGCCAGGATCTCTGTGAACTCATCGGGCCAGCTGCTGTTTTTCCCAGCTGTCTGGAAATAGGGCAGCTATGACATGTATCTGATATCACTTAGTTGCCGGCCATATTTCATGCTGCTGCTCTAGGCAACTTGATAAAGGCTTCTTCCTCCCACAGCAGAGCTCACCCACCCAACCTGTAGCTGAATACCTGTGTGCAACCCTGCTGCACTTGCTCGGGGTGATGCCCAGTGCTGAGATTTGCTTAATGGGGGTGTTTTGTACAAAAGAACACTCCAACTGGTTTCTGGAAGGCCAGTTGTAACGCTAGAACTGCTTGATTTACATCTCGATGTACATCTGGAAGCAGCTCAGCCCCATCAGCACACGGAGACGAAGGGATGTGTTTAACAGGAAACCTCTGAGCGCAGGGAGGTGACGGGGGTGTATTTCTCAGTAGGAGAAAAAGCACAAGCACGGTCACACAGGACTATCGTTACTCTGCACCGGTGGCCGTTCCCACAGATAGGAGCGACCCGCACCATGGCAGCGCTCGGCCTGCCCTCCTGCAGAGGACAAATCCCTGAATAGAGGCAGCCCATTACCGGGGACACGAGCCCTGAGAGCGTCCATAGGAAGCTGTGAAGCGGGAGAGCTTATCGCTAACGCCCTGCCGACCAGCGGCAGCGCTGAGGCGGGGCGGGCGGCACAGAGCACAGCGCCGCCATGTTGAGGGCGGGGAGCGCGGGGGCGGCGCCGGGGCCGCAGCGCCTCTGTCCGCTCGTCGGTGCCGCTCAGCAGCCTGCACGGCGGGCCGCGCCGCTCCATGGCGACCCACAGCCCCTGCATCGTGGTGAGTGCGGGCCCCACGCGGGGAAAGCGGCGCTGCCTCCGCCAACGCGGCTCCGGGCCCGGCGTGCGGAGCGGGAGCTGCGGGCCGGGCGGCAGCGCGGGGAGAGACCGCGGGGGCTGCGGGGCGGGGGGGTCTCGCCGGGCCTGGGCTCCACGCGCGGGGCGGGCGGCGCCGAGTCACCTTGAGCAGCTCGGCCTGCAGCCGCGGGAACGGGCCGGGCCCCGCGTGTCCGGGGCCGCTCGCAGCCACGTCTTGCGGAGGGGTCTTCAGAAATCGCCCTGAAATAACTTCCTTTCGTACTAACGGCCCCGCGCCGCTTCCCAGCCCTGTTGCTTTTCCTCTCACGCTGAGGTACCGCGGTGCCCGGCCCTGCCCAAGGAAACATCAGCGGCCTCTGAGAGCCTCGGCTGCGGAGCAATTACTAAACACGCCGTCGCTGTCCAGTTGCAGCTGGCTTAAAGTTGAGGGAAAGTCGTGCTGTGTGCTGCGCTGCTGATACGGCCCCAACCGCAGCAGCGGGTGTGTGATCATATACATGTGATAATCCCTTGTCCTAATTAATAGACACGTGCTTGCCTTGCAGGCTGTGTCGTGCAGGGATCGTGCCCACGTGGAGCACAGCTCTGAGGCAGAGCTTTGGTTTCTGGTTCAGGCTCTCAAAGCGCTGTGATTCCCAGCCCCTGTTTTACCCCGTTCCCACAATCATTGTCCACCGACAGCAGCTGTGAGCTCCGCTGTGATGTGGATCTGGAAGATGCCCACGTTCTGAGGCCTCCCTGCTTAGTTGCCAGTGCAGGTTTTGCATTGCACTGCTAAAACCAAAGGTGTCAAAAAGCTGCTTGGTTGTTTTATTTCAATGAAATAAGATCAGTCAGGATGTAGTACTTCTATTTTCCTGCTCTCCAGTGCTGGAGAAGTTGTTAGGGCTTGCAATAACTCCCCACGTTGTGCTGAGCAGCAGCTCCTGCAGTGTTTCAGGCAGCTCCTACAAGCTGCTGCTTTGTGCTGTGCTCACCGTGACTAATGCTTCTGTAGGGGAACAAAAAACAGGTGATCCCAATGAGTGTAACGTGTTGGATAAAGGAAGAGATCTGCACTTTCTCACTGCTGCCTTTCTATAAGTCTTGGTAGAAATCTCACCTGATTTCCATTTCAGATTGGCGATGATGAACAAGGTTACGACCTGGACTTGTTCTGCATCCCAAAACATTATGCAGATGATCTGGAGAAAGTCTATATTCCTCACGGGCTCATCATGGACAGGTTTGTTTGCCTTCAGACACTGCACTGATTCCACAGCACTGCCACTGATAGCTCGCTGCCCGGTGACTGTCTAAATAGGTTACATTTAATTAGAGACTAAGTAGTAGATGTGTTAATTAACTGTTTCTTGTTTGGCTTCTAAGAGTTTATGCTTCTGCAGTTGCTATTGTTTGGAAATTGGTCATAATACTCAGAAGAAATGAGGTGGTATATAGCAACCTGCGACGTCTTTGCGGAGTTCCTTTGATGTTTTACCTTCATAAAACCTAATGAGAGCACATTACCTGTTGTGCCAGTTCAATCTGCAACAATTAGAGTCTCTTGAACTTCCCTAGGATGTTAACAGCCATAAGTTCTTAATCACAGCATCGTAGACTTCGCTGTGTTGGTGTGGTAGATAAGCAATATCCAGCTTCTCCTGCTTGCTGGGGGGTCCAGCCTTGTCACCTGTGGTTGCTGTGTGTTCTACAGGTTTTATCTCATGGTCAGGAATGGGTCCATAAGCCTGCAGGGCGTTGTTCTGTTTCCCTCTGTGATGCTTGCCTAGTTCCTGTTATCAGAACAAGCAGCAAATTCAGAGCGGTTCTGAGTATCTCTCTAAAAGGTCTTATGAATAGGAATACTTTGTGATTGTGCACAGTGGTGTTCAATTAAACGCTCCTATAAAATATTTTATTAAAATAGTAAATGCTGTAATAACTTTTCCTATACACGGCCTTCCATTGCAAAGATTGGACCAAGTGCACGTCGCTGAGTAACGGATGTGTAATATATAGTGGTAGGCATCCCCTGAGTAACCTGCTGCTGCTCTGTAAGTGCTTACCACGCTTTCTAAGATAAACTGCAGTACAGATTTAGAAACAACGATTGCAGGAAAGCAGTGCAGCGTTCTCTTGCCCTGCCTTGTTGTTGTTGTGTTTTGCAGTCAGGATGAATTTGCAGCTTGGCAAAACATAAAGCTATCCCTTACAGCGGGAGAGTTTTTTCTCTACCTTGGTCCGTGAAGGCTGCTGTCTGTATTGATTTATTTCGCTCTTTGCATGGAAGGTGAACAGCTGTTTGAAAGAGGAGAGCACCTTTATGTGGCTTATCTGCTAGTGAAACAGTTTCAGAGTGTTAAGATTTGCTTTGGCTGAGTGTGAAGTATGAAAACAGAGGAGTTTGGCAGCGTTACTGTTTGATTAACCTTGAAAAGCAAAACTGGGGTTGGCCAGTAGTGTGTAAAAGTGGCTGAAGTGGTAGGCAAATATTTCTAAGCAAAATCCATTTCTGAGTCTCCGTGCGTTTGCTGCTGTTGTTTGCAAGACAAAATACTGCGACGGTAAGCAAATTAAATGTGTTGTGACAGCTAACCCTTGTGTTTTTTTGTATAGGACAGAGAGACTGGCACGTGAAATCATGAAGGGCATGGGAGGACACCACATTGTAGCCCTCTGTGTGCTCAAGGGCGGCTATAAATTTTTTGCTGATTTGTTGGACTACATCAAAGCACTGAACAGAAACAGCGACAAATCAATCCCCATGACTGTGGACTTCATTAGGTTGAAGAGTTACTGTGTAAGTATATCTGCAGTGCTCTGCCATTCTTATATAAACTAACTTCTAGTTAACAACGCAGATGGTTTAGTTTTATCACTAAATATTGTGAAAACTTTGCCTAGATGTGCTCATGTCACACAAAAAATTAAGAGGGGAAAAAAATAGTTTCAAGTTAACTTGTTCTTTGTTTATCTCATATAATCTATTTTCTTTTAGTCTTTACATCCTTAGTGCAGCAAAGTCCTCACTCAGAGCTAAGAGACCTTTTCTGTGTCCTTTATACATTCAAGGATTCCCTCTCTTCTCTTCCTCATCTCTAATGCTGTAAATAATATGGAGGATTGTCCTGCAAATACTGTGACAAAAGAATAATTCCAGAGCAGTTGTTGTGGCTCAGACATCATTCACTGAATTGAAAGATTGGAAAACTACAAGCATGGCTGTAACCGAGTTTCCTCCGTCGTCTTTTGTTTGGCTCAACTGAACGGTGAACAAATTAATTGCGTTTGGCCTTAAGGAAATGCTGGATTCCTACATGTAGATTTATGTTTAGTGGCCACGGAGTATGGTGCTACCTTTAGTAACGTGTGCAGGTTGCGTTGGCTTCATGAGGCCTTTTCCAGCCTGAGCAAATCAATGGTTCTATTTAACTCCATAGGTAAATGGAGCATGAGGGTATTCTTTTGATAGAGGAAGTATGAGATTTTGTTGTGCAGATCAGAGGAAGAAGCGGATGTATGTACTGTCTGTTTGCAGACTCAGCAGCTGAGTCTTGTGTTTTCTTGATAGTGTTTGTGGGTATGTTTGAGGTCATCCACCTGTAGTGTGGAAATAGTTACGCTTTTTCAAATTCACTTTGTGCTGTCAAAAAGAAGTTGTTTCTGAAGTTATGCTGTCACTTCTGTGGCTCAGCACCTTCATATTCAAGTCAGCAGCATGAGCTGTTGTCACAGTCATAGAGCAGTGCTTGCTTTAGTAGAAAAAACAGAAGTTGCTGAATTAGAATCTCAGCTTCATCATTCACCTCATTAAACCATCCCCCCGTAGCTGGGAAGCTCACTGTGTGGGCCAGCAGCTGCCTGGTGCTTCTTCTCTGCTCCCTGCAGAAGATTCTGGCACCTTCTACCTACCTTACACTTACTAGTATCCAGACTTGCATTCTTTAGGTTGCATAGCTTTGTAAACTAGGTGAGACTGTCCTAACAGGACCGTGTGTGTCGCTGATTGATCAGGTTTTCCATTATTAATAATCCTGCAGTACAAGATTGGCTCCGTAGTTTCTATTCATGCTTTACTAAATGGAGGACTCGGCATTCTTAGGGATGAGGAAACCATCACAAACCATAGCAGGCAGCTGGAAGTGGAGCTCTCCTGTGCTTGCCTTTGGGTGCAATTGCTTGGTCATGCTGCCTGCCTTGCCAGGAGGGGTAAAAGATGTTAAAAATACCACCATTGCTAAAGCGGCCCAACTTGTATCGCGGTTCTGAAATTGATGCTGTTGATGTGCTATTGTTATTTGAAACCCATCATTTCATACTTGCAAGCTTAAGGGTTATTTGTTTCATAAGCAAAGTTCATGGTGTGACTGCACCCAGAAATAATTCTCAAAGAATATGGAGATAATCATGCTGTGATTAACCATTGCTTCTGACTCCTGCTTTCAAAGTGCTTACGAATGGATTGTAATGATCTGGCAAGCTGCTAAGAAGTGGGGAGACAGTGTCTGTGATCAGAACTGGATCTCTGTATTCCTGACAAGCAGCTTATTTTGCTTGTGTTATAGAAGCATGGCATTTCTCCTGCACTTGGAGGTGGGCAGAAGTCACTGATGTGCAGCCAGGAAGGGCAGCCACAAGTCAGCAGGTGTGCTGCACATCACTGGGGAACGTGGGGCTTTTTGGTGGAGCACGACAGTGGTGAGGTAGAATCTTGTAGGGCTGATGGAGGCAGTGCTCTGAAAGGTCTTGTGCTACCCAGGCCTCGTAGCAAATAGTGTAAGGAACGTCAGTGCTTTTGTAAGAGGTGATCTTTGAGACACTGGTCAGGAGTTAGGATCTTGCAGTGTAATATTGTTTTTTGTTTTCCAGTAATGACAATGAAGAGGCAGCAAAAACGGATCTAACCAGCAAATCTCTTCTGTGCTAAGCCACAGAGCATTAAAGTCTTAACCAGTACTGAAATCAGAAATAATAGGCCTGAAGATAATTAAAACATTGCTTAATTATTAAACAAAGTTAGTTCCAGTGGAAAGCTGGTTAGAAACAGCATTGGAAATTTGTTAACCTTTTTTTATCCTTTAATTGCTCTGGAGCTCAGTGCCTGTGTAGAAATAAAGGTAAATATGTCACCGATGATTTGTGTTTTGTGTTTAAGAGTAGCAATTTGTATGGCTCCTGGTGGGGAGGAGAAGGAAAGTTGCTGTTAGTCAGCTTGTTCTCTGCTGATCTTAAACTTGAATATGCATAATCCAGAGGTTTACAATGTTCTGTGGTGTTCTCCTTTGATTGTAGTGTGTTGCTTTGAAGCCAGAGGGATGACCAGGAAACTCATCTTAATGTGTATGCTGGGTGCTGGGCTGTCATCTGTGCCTGTCACAGCATCTTTCTGCATCTTTCTTTCATAAGGAATGATGCTTCCATGGAACGTTGATCAACACTGTGTTAGTGGAGGAATAGATAAGAAAGAATCCTGCAGCATAAACAAGGAAGAGCTGAAAGAAGCTGTCAGTTAAGATAACTGTAAGATGGGATGAAGGCAGGAGCTGCCCCTCAGCATAATGAATGCAGTGCTTCGCTGAGTCGTGTTCTTCTGGTTTGTCTATGCAGTGTCTCAGACACCCAGCTGCACTCTGTGTATCCGCTGGGACAGTCTGGGCATCCTGTTGTTGGACTATTTCAACACAGTGCTATTTATGTCGTTCAGTTTGGTTCTCTTCTGCTGCGATGGAAGAGCTGGAACAGCTGAATATTTTCATCACATGGAGCGGTATAACTCTAACAGCTGTTATCTTTAAAACATACGGCTAAAACTGTAAAGATGCTTTTTCTAATAGTTGGCTTGTGAGCGGGGATTTTCAGTATTGTGCCGTAGGAATGGTACGCAGGAAGTACCTCCAGGTTTAACCATCTGCTTTTACATCCCTCAAGCTGTCAGCACTTCGTTATCCAAGAGCACTGACATCACTGCCCAAAGGATTTCAATGCATTTTCTCCTTATTGTAATCCCACATAATGCATACCCAGTGTCTGCGTCTGCCTAAATCATTTGGCTCCCCTTTTTTTTTTTTTCTTTGTGATAACACTTTTAGGTTCCCTCAGCAATTCATACAGGTGAACACTTGTCCTTGTCTGTCTGTGAAAGCAGGAGGTTGTGTGTGGCTACCTCTTTCCTTGTGGTCCCCTCTCCGTCCTATTGCTATTTCTGGTTTTAGGGAAGGAACTGATCATGCAGCAAGCTTAGCTTTGAGGCAGGGCAGCAGCAGAAGAAAGGCTTTCTTTCTAAAGGGAGGATACGTGGTAAGGAACAATGAAAAAAGAGTTTGACAAGAGATATTAACTTTCAGTTCAAATGGTTAAACTGTGGGATAGTGGCATCATGGGTAAGTAACGCAGCAATGAGGATATTGCATCTGATGGGAGCTGTGAGACACTGCCGAGGTTTGAAGTCAGCTTTAATAAATGTCAGAGGTCTGAGGTGCTCCTCATCATTGTATTTCTCTTTCTCTATGTAACAGCTCCTTGAGGATTGTGTCAAAGCCCAGTTCTGCTGGGCAGAGCACTGTTGTAGAGATTGCACTGGGAACCTGCGTTGCAGTTGAATTTCTAAAACAATTCCTACATCATTATTGCTGTAAAATAGGCAAAGTCATGCTTCTCTGTCTGTTTTGTAGCTTATTTTTCTTATTCTTAATCCGTGCCTTGTTTGCTGGCTGTTTTTATCATTTTGATTGCTTATTTTAATGCAGAGCATAAGGCTTACCAAAGCATCCAAGTTGTAAAAGCATCCAAAATGTAAATTACTCAGCTTGGAAATTGTTCTTTTTTCTTTCCGCGCATCTCGTGAATGTATGGGAAGTCATATCTTTTCATACACGCATATAATGGTCACAGATGAGAAATGGTGCCTGTATTTATGCAATTGTCAAATGGTCTTTAATCTGAAATAGAGTCTTTGCGCTTGATTACTTGTAATTTCTAAGTGAATAGATGCTACTGGTAGCATCAATATTGGTTCATTATGAACTTTGCAGTTTCAGTGTTTGTTGGAAGAAAGATGACTTCAATTCTGGCAATGCTAATGCTCACCCTTCTCTCTCTTATTAGAACGATCAATCAACTGGAGATATAAAAGTCATTGGTGGGGATGACCTCTCAACCTTGACTGGAAAGGTACGGCTCTTTGTGTGTTTACGGAAACCAAAAAGGAAACAACTCCAAAGAACCCAGACAGCTGAGTGCTTTCTTAACATGTAGAGATTATTGAGGTTTTTTCTTTTTTTTTTTAACAGAAAACAGGTCTGTTTCATTTTAAGTATTCACCGCTGTAATGTAGTGACATGCATAAGACCCACCAGAGCCATTGGTTTAGTTTTAACTTTAAAGTATGTGTATATATATTCAGTGTCTTCATTATGAGCCATATTCAGGGTATTTATTTTTCTGAGAAGAGCAGTGTTGTCTGGGTTGTTGTCTTCAAGCTACTTCTAAAAGAATGTGGTATTATTTAATGTGCTGATGTTTCACTGTGGTAATGAAGGGAGCTCAGCCTGCCTCGGCACATAGCTTGCTGGGTTAGGAGCTGAACGTCCTGTTACAGATAACAAAGAGAGAAGGAAATGCAAAGAATGTAAATTGGGAGTCTGCTTTTCTCCAGTGGCTGTACAGAGGTCATTGAGCTGGGTATCTGAGGGCAAAACTCCGCTGCCTCCTGTTCATTGCTTTCCCCTTTTGATTACACATAAACAGTCTTTAAAGATTTGTGACGTGTTTCAGTATGAAGGCCATAGGTGTGACAGAACTGCTTGGCTTTATAGCATGGCACTCTTTGCATTATGAGTATTTAAAGATCACTTTGTGCTCTGCATGAGATGCTGAGGCAAATCTCCTTCACAGCTGATTGTCACTGTAGCATCAGAAATGTGAGCTAAATAGGATCCACTGTTACAAGGCGTAAATCATGATACAAATATTTAACTACACTGAAAATGAAATTAATAAGTTATAGGATATATTAGAAATTGTGTATTCTTTAAACACTAATGGATTCTTATCTTTTTTTCTTTCCAACAGAATGTTTTAATTGTAGAAGTAAGTATTGTGTTTCACTTCAGAGTTTTCTGTGAACTTCAGTGTTCTGTCAGTTCTTACTCGTTGTGATTTATTATTGCTTTTACAAATTCTTATTAAAAAGTGACTTGAGCAAAGTGAAATTAAGCATGTTAGTGTTTTGGCAAGATAGGGAATTAAACTGAAGGGCAGAAAGAAGTTCCTGGTAGGAGTGTCTGAAAATAGTGAAAAACAAAGACAAGGCCAGCATCCCTGTATATATTTGTTTGAAGAACAGAGACATGAAGAATGCTGATTCCTAATCAGCATTTTGCTGTTGCTAATTCTCTTATCTCTGTCTTGTTGCTGTTCTTTAGATGATACTGGCAATGCTATAGCTGACTATGATTTCCTGGTAGCCACTGTTGCTTAGTTCTGGCCTTCGTACCTCTTTGTTGTTGGACAGCATTGCTTATGTTCAGAGGATGCTCTTGAATAAGATGGCCAATCTGAGGATTAGGAAGCAGAAGCACTAGACAGGAGAAATGAATGTGCAGTGTAACAATGTCTTTAGGCTCCAAGTAACAGGAATGGCTTTGTTGGTAAGCACAGGAACAGCAGTGGCAACCAGTTCAGCAACCGAGCAGAAAGCTCTTTCCTTCTGTCATATTATTCCACAGGAAACGTGTTCAGTTTTAAAACCAGACCAGTATGTATACTGCAGTCATCTGTGTGCCAATGGCCTCCTTTGAAGTGTATTTTGTTTCAGATAGGCAGATGCATTTAATTGTGTATCTGCTTCATTTCAGATGAATTTGTGCCTTTAAAGTCCCAAGCAGCTAAGTGGGTTAGTTTCTCATCTGGTCAGTGCATCACCTCTCGTGACATCTTATACATTGTCAAATATAAGCCCTTTGACCAACCTCCATTGTTGCAGTTAAACAGTAATCTTCTGCACAGAGCACTGGGATGTTCCATGCAGCATCCCTTTCATGTGCAAAAAAAACCCCATGAAATGGAGATTTGCCTCCAAACAAACAGATAATCAAGCAATACAAAATCACTACAACTTTTATTTTGACTGTCGAACTGCACCCAGATATTACCAGTACAGCTTCTTTATTTTTCTTTATTTCTTAAATCCATGATGTAAATTGCACTTTTTTTCTTTCTTAATTACATTAATGAGTTGTGACAGTTTTCCCTTCTTATGTTCCTATTCTTTCTGTTGTATACAAGTGTCTCCGAGCTCAGCTGCAAGATGGATGCTCAGCTTATAGTGTGAGAATTAAACATTGTTTGTCTGATAGCTGCAAGGAACACGAGCCATAAAATCTGCCAGAGGCGCCAGGAAGGTCACAGTTCATGCTTTTGAAGTAGTAGTTATCTATAAGAATTAAGAACCATTGTTAACTATTGTGATCTCTTTCCTGAGTTCAGTGGCTTGAGCACAATATGGTGTTCCATATCCCTCATACCGGATGGTGAACAGTATTTATTACAGCATGTTTTCGTGAGCAGTTTCTGCATTAAAAACTTGAAGTGCTGCTTTGGCAGGTTTTGTATTCTCTTTCACGCTGCATTTTTATTTTTTCAGGATATAATTGATACTGGGAAAACAATGAAAACGTTGCTGTCTCTCCTTAAGCAGTACAATCCAAAGATGGTGAAAGTGGCCAGGTGAGCTTTTAATTGTGGTTATTTGTGCTGTATTTCACCTTCTGAGTGACACACGGTGTAAAATAAGGTAATGTAGGATACATTCCCATCAAAGACAAACAGGAAGGAACACTTCTTCAGGAGTTGAGTGTGATGCACTTGGAGTTCAGTGTGTAAATTACACTTTGCTTGTTGTGACAAGGCAGAAACACCATTCTCTCCAATCCTATCGCTTAAAACCTTTCTGTTTCAGGAAGGGATAGCTTGTGCATGTCTGCTACATGTATTGCTCAGTGATATCTGGGTGTAGGAGGGGGGTTTCACTGATGTCTAACTTGGGTTTAGAATGGAAGAACTAAAATTTTTGATCTTAAATGATGGCAGAAACATTTTCCACACAAATAGAGTTCACAAATACGGACTTCTAATGGAGATTAGGATTGAAATAAATAACAGCAGTTATCTCGATATGTCAGTGTCTATATGAGCATATTTCTATTGGCACTTTCAGTATATTTCAGTGGTGTATCTGTGCAATGGAGACCTTTTTTTGGTGTGGCGCCTTTAATTGTAAAATTAAATTAGTTTGCATGCTAACAGCACTATTTGTGTAGGGTGCATAGTGTAGCTGAGCTTTAGAGGTCACTCTTTGAGAGTCACCCAACCATATGCTCTTCCAGGCTTTTCTACTTAGTCGTGTCTTTAATCAATTAGTTTTGAAACATTTTCTAATTAAATGATTTAAATTTAATAAGGAATGTTGTGGATAATAATGACAACCAATATCAGCATTCCTCCTGCATCTTTTAAATCACATCTTTTATACTCCTATGCTACAGTTGTGTATTTTGCAATAAAATCATAATGAGTGCTGGGGATTAGAGATAAACCAGAGCTGTGTGTAATATCTAATCAGTTGTGTTGCCATAACAATATCGAAGCAGTTGTTAGATGTACTAGAATAGCTCTTCATGCTGATTATCCAAGGGTGACCTGCTGAAGGTGAGCTTTTTCTTCCTGGCCTGATTAAATGTACCAAATTTGAAGCAATTGTTGCTGCACAGTACCTTACCACTGCAGTTGGTATACATCATGAGTATGAAACAGTGTGAGCCAGGTCCAGTTTTGTGTTGTTTAAACCTGTTGTAGTAGACTGGCTCTGCCAAAGGCCGAGCACAATCACACTGGGTAGTCTTAAGTGTCACGTTCTTAGTTGGTTCACTTGCTTTTCTTTTCTTGTTTTCTTTCTCTCTGACAATTAATTGATTGTAGCAGGGAAATGTGAATTAATGCTAACACTAATTGGGGTTTGTTTGATCAAGGCCTACACAATACCCAAAGATTAAGCCTCAGGTAGAAGTTTCAGAAACAGAATGTCTAAAATTGAAACCATAGGCATGACAAATGAAGTCTCACCTTCAGAGGTGATCCAGGTGGGGAGGAGCTTTGCAAGTGCAGAGTTATGCTGCTCTGTCTCTACTTTCAGCCATCACCTCCCAGAGTCTCTCTCACTCTTTGATACAAACAAATGTCAGGATGGTGGTGTTGTCTTCTAAAAGGTAGATGTGCTCAACTGAATAGAGAGCGAGTCAAACTGAACGAGCAAGGTGTTCCTATCTGCTGCAGTACCCCCAGCTCTGTATTTCCCTGTTTCTTACACCTCTTGACATTTAATTCTGGGAAAGTGGAGCTGGTTTGTATCAGCTGATCATCAAAACCTATTAACCTTTTCTTTATGGGGGTAATTAGTATTACCAGAGAAAAGCATTTGAGGACATGTTGTGCAATTGAGGTTGTATTAAACCAACTGATTTTGCTTCGTAATGCTGATAATCCAGCTGGTTTGGCTGGATCCCAACTCTTCACCTGTGAGCTCAAGTGCTCAATTTCTAAGCACACAGAAAGCCTCACTGAGTCACAGTTGGCAACAAAAATCCATACAGATCAAGATCTCCCGGCCTCTTTCTTGCAGACTTTGTAGTTATCCTTTAGGCTGTAAACATTTTGTGATCCTACAAGGTTTTGAGTTTATCACTGTGATCATTGTGCACCTGCAAATGAAACATGTTTAAAATGTTTATGGTTGTGGTTTCAGTTACACACGTTGAGGCTCACTGAAGTGAAAGCCAGCCTAACTTCAGCATGATTTCATGTAGTCCTACATGGTGCTTTGCCACGTTTCAATTTTACTTTGATTTTATTTGACAGTTTGTTGGTCAAAAGAACTCCTCGAAGTGTGGGATATCGGCCAGACTGTAAGTAACTCTCTGACAACCACTGTTCATTTCTAAAACCACGCTTATATGCTGTGTACTCTTTAGCCAGAGTCCATGGGTGTTCTGTATAGTTTTCATGAATGGTTTTTGATTGATTTTAAATGGGAAAACAAAACAAAACCCACCCAACTCGAATTTAAGTATTTGCAATTAGTTTACTATACGAAATGAAGACTTAGATATTTTGGTCCATGTGAATCCATTTTCACGTGGAAATTCTCCATGCTTACAAATGGTCAAGACTTATGGTCAGCAAAACCTGCTGGATTCATCTTTGGCACCTTGGGGAGTGTTTCAGGTGCCAAAATGTACCACCCAGTGCCATTTGGACATCTCCAGCAACTTTATTGGGCTCCATAGTGTGGGACGTGTTTTAACAAGAACTTAGCCTTTGGAATGGGGATAACCTGGACTGTGCACTTTCACAATGGAAGTGGAGTGAATTCAGCTGCAGAATCACATCCTCTTCCTTCTCCTTTCCAAGGCTGTACAGTACTGATGGAAGCATCTCAACACCTTGGAAGCCTCATTCACATGTTCCTTAGGTTGTCTTACAAGCCTCTGCAGTTGGACTGATGCTGCCCAACCATCCAAGGGCTATCTTGCTAGAGCCGTGCCCATTATGCATTAGAAATCAATATATAAACCTATTTAATTTTGATTTGGTTGAATTTAATGAACAAAGAATGTCAGAAGTTCAAAATAACATGAGTATTAAGCTGAGGATACTCGAGTGGAAGAAATAAAATGTTAAGCAGCTTATGTGTTGATAAAACTCCTACTAGTCTGTGTAAACAGGTCTGGTGAACTCAAGGAAGTTCCTTTCTAACGTACTGGTGACTTATGTTCTTTTTTAGTTGTTGGATTTGAAGTGCCAGACAAATTTGTTGTGGGATACGCCCTCGATTACAATGAATACTTCAGAGATTTGAACGTAAGTAATTTTTCCCGTGTGTTTTGTCCATTTAAAACCAGGGAGGAGGAAGGAAGGGAAGTCTCCTTATGTTGCTCTCCCTGCTCTGTGTAAATCGCAGCTTGTGTGCAAGGTCAATCCATCAGTGATGAGGGCAAACCTTAGAGCAGCACAGCAGTGTTATGGAGCTCTGATAGATCTAATGGTTGTTTTGCTTCACGTGGAACAGAGGTGATGTACCTCCTGTTGGCCTTTGAAATAGTGCGGCAGTTCATGTGAAGTTTCTTATCATACCAGATATCTACATTAAATTTGCTTAGTTACATAAAAATTAAAGGAGAGAGACCTCAAAAGCCTTTTTATGCTAAGACACAAAGTCTTCACCTGGGTCTCATATGTCCTTATAATGGACACTGAGTGGGAGAGGAAAGAGAAGGAAGGCAACGCTGAGGTTTGTAGCCCAAAAAAGGCTGAAGTTTTTCTGCACAAACAGAATCAGGACACTCCTCAGGGCTGACACTCGTGCAGCATGCTTTTCTTTCTTTCAGAAGCGCAGTATTGACTCTGTGCCTGAACATGAGTTTCTTACCTTACGTTTCTAACCGAGCTTTCAATGTTTTATTTCAGCATATCTGTGTGATCAGTGAGACGGGGAAGCAGAAATACAAAGCATGAAAGCACAGCTGAAGTGCTATGCCTACAAAGCTTTGAAATGTTTTGTTTACCGAATCCTATCTCTCACAGGCTTCAACTCTGGTACACCAGCTGAAATTGTAGAACACCCCAGCCCCATCATATGCTTATTGTAACTTATTGCATGTACAATATAAGAATCTCGTCTTGTTCATTTATATTATAGAAATGTAAACAACTGGTGCAATTCTGCACTCCTTATTTTGATTTGCACTATGACTCTACCGACTATTGCTGCCCCTGGTTGGGTTGTGCTGTTTGTGAGCTCCGGAGTCTTAACTCTTGCAGTGGTAAATTGCTTAAACCTCATCAACCCAGAACTGAAATAGTTCGAGTACTGTAAATGTAAAACATTTTATGATAGGGAAGTCTATTAGTAATATTTTTAAAGAAACTGTAATTTAAGTTTTATATTTTAATTCACAAATGTGATTGTGATTAAAGGATAGTTGCACCTTTGGGTGGTATGAAACATGAGAAGCAGCCAGTTACAGTATCTGTAATCTCCAGGGAGCCCACTGCCACCTCCTGGAGTTGCCTTATTGCTGTAAAAAAAAAAAAGAGTCTGGGTGAAAAATGATGTCTTTTTATTTTTTCCTTTATTTGAGATGGAATGACAAAATGGAATGTTTGAAGTTTAGCTTTAGTTGAGCTGCCTGTTTCTTTCAGATTATTATTATTTTTTTTTCCTTTAAAAATATCCATCGGACAGTGGAATTGCCTTTGAAATTTAAACAGTTTTAATATATTTGTGGGGGGGAAAAAAAGAAGTATTGTAATGTTTACTTTATAAGAACTACAAAGCAAAGTACTTTAAAATAAAGGCTGTCTCTTTAAAATACGCCCCACACATCTATGCCACTCACTGTGTATATTGAAGTGCTCTCAAGGTTCTCTTCTCAGCACATATTTCATCAGTGCTTCTGGCAGTGAAGGCAGGCTCCACGTCTGTTACCTCTGTAGAGCTTTCTGTCAATACAGTGCTGTCTATGGGAGATGATGAAGGCCTGAGGAAAGCTTTAGGAAGACTGGCATATGCTATAACCAAACTGGATTTCAGAGAGAACACTCAGAGTGCTGTCCCTTCTGTTTTGGCAAGACTGAAGAGCAACAAACATTCCTTCATTAAACACATACCTGCGGGGAGAGAAAAGCCCAGCCAATTTGTAAGTAATTGTTTGGTTTTATTCCTGTCTTGTTTGTGTTGTAATGCTAACCATGGCAGCGCACACCTTTCCTTCCGCTGTGCTGCTCCATCCTTTGCTTATGCACTTGGTGTGCTCCTGCACATGGGCTCTCTGCGTGCTGGGATTTGGTGCTGGCACTGCTTGGTACATAAGGAAACATCAGCCAGTCTGTCCTGCAAGGTGTTTGCTGGTTTTTTGGGTAGTATTTTATACATTCCAAGCACCTTCTTGTATCATTGTCTGCCTTCAGTGTGTGCAGTTGCAACTGTGGCACTTGATGGCAGCCCTAAAAAGTGAGTAACTTGCACCATGTAATTTGTAATGATCACAGTGCGCTGGAGATCTAGTTGCAAATCAGAATTCTCAGTAAGGAGAGTAGCACTGCTCACAACTGTAATTCACTTTTGTTTGTGTTACTGTTAATGTTCCAGAGAGCTTTTCTGATTGCACTATCCAGACCAATTCCATTTCTGAACGTGTGTGTATGGAGAACTGTGCTGTGCTCAGGACTTCCTTCCAGCAGGTGGTGCTTGGCTGAGGAGAGGGAGCACAAAAGCAACACAGAAAACTACAAACCCACTTTAGAATTGAAGACATCCATTTGAGTTCTCATTGGGTGTGGATGGATTGAAGGTCTCGGTACAGAAAGCGCTGTTCTAATGTCTGAATAGTTCCTGCATCACTGTGTTTTGGAATAGCCCTGAATTACTCACTGGTAGCAGCAGGAGCTGCTGTTGTGCAGGGAATGGCACGAGTGCTGCTGAGGGCAGTCATAGCTCAGAGCACCCCTACATGTAGCTGTCCCCCTCCCTGTGCATTCTGCAGGCCACCACCTCCATGTGCCTTTGTGGTCTGCAACCCAAGTCTGACTTCAGACACTCCACCTCCGCACATAAAATGATGATGATGCAAAATTAAGTACAGGAATACAGTGAAGTGCTCACCTTCTGTGCTGCTGGGGCTGCTGCTGAGCCATGAAATAGCAGGGGGACATTCCCCCCATGCTCCTGCCCTACAGCCGCAGGCAGGGATTCAGTAATTGCAGGAAATGGTTGAAAAAAACCACTGCTGTGGGACAGTCAGCCACCAGCACCTCCAGTGCTGTACTGGGGCTGCCAGTGATGCACCATCACCTGCAGGACACGTGGACTCATTGCTGCTGCAGAGGATGGATGCCCCCTGATGTCCCAGTAGTACAACGCAGCCCCCAGCTCACAGCTGTCCCCAGGTGTCCATTGCTGCCACCAGAACTGTGCAGTTCAGAGTGGGAGATGCTGAGGGCAGAGCACTTTCCTCTTAGCCTACTAACAGCTCCCCCCACCTCCCCATAACTTCATTTCCCACCCAGGATGCTGGGGAAGGGCTCGGTCTCCCCATGCCAGAATCCTGCCCCCATTAACAACACCAGGCCCTCGTTACTCACTGTGATTTATTGGTGCTGGAGACAGGTTTCCCCTCCGCCCCTGCAGCACAGAACCCCCCAGGTGCCAGGGTCTGATTTCCAGCCTCACTAAAGCAGCAATGCAATACTGGAGAGCAACAGGCGATCCCCCACTCCAGTATTTACGTGCTGCTAGAGCACTGCTGACAGCTCTCCAGCCCCGTGCATCTCCCCACAGCCTCCAGCCACCCCCCAAATCAGAGGGGGATGGGAAAAGGTTAAAGGTGGAGCAGTAATGCTCTGGAGGTCCTGGGATGGACTCAAAGAGCACAGGAGGAGCAGAGCCCTTCCTGCACAGCCACCCCACAGACAGGTGTGCCTGCACATCACCGTGCACCTGAGCTAAGGGGTGTGGGGACAGGTCAGCCTCCACCCCTATGGTAACCAGAAGCTCACTTTCTTGTCTTATCCTTGAGGTAATGAGGCAGCCCAGAATGGTCTGTATCTCCTTGTCCCTACAAACCATGATGTGCTGCTACATCTCCTCAAAGCCCACTGAATGTTGGCATTCCAAATGGTATTTTGGTTATTATTATTGTTATTATTATTATTACATCATAACATATAGGCACTGACGAACACTCTTACACGAAGACATGAACGTACATGCATTACCACCTCAGCACTTTTATGTTGGTTTGGTTGGGTTTTTTCCCCTTCCAGGTGCTATCAGCCTGCAACTACAAAGAACAAGCAGTTACACGGAGCAGACAGGAATACCCCATTCCCCCACCCCAAACCCACAGTGCTGGGGCATAGAGCACAGCTGCACCCAGAGCTTGTGAGGGAAATGATCTGCTGTCTTTCCTTCTTCCCTTTGGGGCTGCAGTGCATCAGTTGTTGGCCAGGAATCACAATGCCAGCAGCTGAATGCACAGCTTGGCAGGGCAGAGCTGCTTGTGTGTCCTTAAACTGCTGAAGGGGGGGTGAAAGGAGAAGGAGGGGGAAAGAGGAAGGGAAAGAAAGAAATGAGAAGCTTTGTTTTTGTCCCCTAGAGCTGACACGATGCTCACATAGTTTGGGAATGGACAAACCATCTGCAAGCAGAAAATAAAGGTGCTTTAACCCTCCATCACTCACTGCGCAGGGCAGAAGCTGCAGCACAGAGCGCCCAGACCTGTGCACACAGCCCAGACTCGTGTGTTTCCTCTTTGACTTCCCCCCCCCCCCAGTTATGTGACAACTTCCTTCAATTCATTTTCCCACAAAGCAGCACGGAACGACGGCAGCAGCCAGGCCTGTCCCATAACCCCTGTGCAACTGCTGTGCTGCAAAGAGCCAAAGGGAAACCTGCCTGGGGTGCAGCAGAGCAGCCATGCAGTGCTTCAGCCCCAGCTCTGCAATGGCACTGCTTAGGGCTGCACCTGGGGAGGGTCACTGCTTCCAGCTCTTCGAGCAGCTTGAGAAAACAGAGCAAAATATGTTAAAAAAAGCAATAGCAAACCAGCTCAGTTGTAGCATCCGCTTATATAAATGTATTAAGAAAAGTAATACAGAGTCCTGGTTGAAGCTGGACAAGGGGCAGGATGCCACTGCAAAGCTTCCAACCAAGCAGCTGGAAACCTGGGATAGGTGGGGAAATACATAGCTGTGAGGGTGCTGTGTGCTGGTGATGGAGGACAGCTCTGAGCACTGCGAGGCACAGCACTGAGCTGCCGTACACTGCGCCGTGCCATGGGGATATAAGGGCTGCAGGGCTGTGGGCTCCCAGCACTTACCTGCCCTCACCTGGCCGTGGGGAGCAGCTCCTCCCGTCGGTGCCTCCGACCACGCAGGAGCTGGAAAGCAACACAGAGAGCTGAGAAGGGTTTGGGACTAAAGTGACAATGAGTTGGGTGGGCACACGATTAAGGGAAAACATGGAGCTCCACCAAGACATGATTTGCTGCACCGACAGCCTTAAATATGGAGAGTCAACCCCCAGAATTTGCATTGCAGGACTGGAATTGGGGGAGTTACTCCATGCAGAACTTGTGGTGTGAATCCCCCCGTAACCAGAGGAGCACAACAGGCATGAATGAATGAATGAATGAATGTACAGCAACTCAGGCTGTGGGGTAAAGCAGAGCCACAACTCCCTGAAATAGTCACCCTGAGATATAAAGGAGCTTTACCAACACCAAACAGAAATGAATAAAATAGGGGGGAAAGAAAAGGGAAAAAGAGAAAACAAAGGGGAAAAAAAACTGAAAGCAGGGAAGGAAAGGAGGATCCCACAGAGGGGCAGATGCACACACTCGCCCTCCTCTACCTGCACAACGCAGCACGGGGTGAGCTCTGAAATAAGTCAGCGTTAAGCATCTCCTATATGGATTAAGCCCAGGGAAAGGTGAAAACACCACAGCGACCAAACCCGGAGTTCTCACAGCTCTCCCGGCCGCGCTGCCCGCGTCCCAAAGGCACAAACAAGGGGAAAAAAGAAAAGGGGGCACTTCGCACAAAGCCTCAACGAAGCAGCAGCAGACACGGAGCCGGGGGGATACGGTGATGGAGGGGGGGAACCTCCGGGTGGGGCCACGCTGCCCCCTCCCATCCCATCCCATCCCACCCCATCCCATCCCGTGCTCCCGCTCCACCATCCGCTGCGCCTCCTGCGGCGTCCGCCCAGACGGGGCGCTCATCGTTCGCTCATCGTTCGCTCACATCCCCCCGGCCATCGCGATACGGTCCCACCGACGGACCCGCGCTGCACGAAGGAGAACCCCGCGGCGGTGCAGCGCACAGCAGCACCCCACCAACCCCCCCTTCCACCCCCGCAGGATGTTCCCGTTTCCTGCACGGATAAAACAACAGCTTTAAAAAGAACCCGAGCTCCGAAGCGGCGGCACTTTGCCGTTATTCGCGATCAGCTCCGAGTCTCTGCTATCAGAGAAAGAAAACGGAGAGAAGCGAGGAGCTCCGGAGCGCGCCCCCCCCCCCCACGTGCACAACGGGCTCTTAAAGGGCCCCGCACCCCCCGCCCTGCTCACACCTGCCCCCCCCCACCCCGCAGCCCTTTGTGCTCATTAAACTTTCCAGCTTTTAACTTCTTTCCCCCCCCAGCCCCTCCGCAAAGCGTTGGAGGGGGGGAGGGGGCGGTTTGGCCGTTGTTCTCTCCCCCCCCATTCCCCGCTCCCACCCCCACTCCGATAACGCCGTTCGGACCCCGGGCAGCGCCCCCCCCCCCCCCAAATCCTATAGGCCTGCCCGTACCACGCCGGGAGGGGAGGGGAGGGGGGCGCGTTTGGCGGCGCGGGGGCGGCCCCCTGCAGCTCCTCGTCCCCGGCGCCCCGCCCGCCCTCCGTCCTCACCTCCGAGTCCACTCGAAAATGGCGCCGAAACCGAAAAAACTTCGCCAATTTCATTGTAGGCGTCTGCAAGGGCTGCTGGGAGCGGGAGGGGGCGGCAGGGAACGGGGGGGGGGGCGGGGTTGAGGGTGTGCCCCGCTGGGGGGGGGGGCGCCGGGATCGTGCCCCGCGGTTGGACCTTGATGGGGGGGATAGAAAGTATCGCTGACAACACGGCTCCGTGCTCCTTTATGGGTCCCTTCCAAACGGGGCCGTGCTCTGATCCCACCGGCCGGAGCTGCCCGCACCCACCGGCACCGATGCTCGGAGCCATCGCCCTCCTTTACCCCACCGGCCGCGGACTGTTCTGGGGAAGAAAAGGGCTGTTTGCTCTAAAACGGTGGTTTCAAAGCTGCTGTTTGTTTGTTTGTTTGTTCATAAACCTCCTGCAAAAGCGCCGACCCCTCGCCCCTCCCCTCGGTCTTCCAGCTGCCCGCTCCGTTTGCTGGAGGCACAAAGCGCTGCTCTGCCCCGCCGCTCTCAGCCACGAAGGGATTTCGGCTTCTCGGGTGGGGGGAGCGAGAAATCACAGCGTGGGGATGCTCAGAGCCAGCCCCGGCCGTGTGGGCTCCGAGTGCCGCCGGCTGAGCCATGGAGAGCGCAGAACCGTCGAATCCTTATGGCTGGGAAAGGCCTCTCCGACCCCCAACCCCAGCACACCGTACCCCAAAGCGCGTCCCCACGATTCAACGCCTCCAGGATCGGTGCCTCCACCCCCTCCCTGGGAGCAGGACCACCCAGGGTGCGCTTAATTAGTGCCTCTCCTTAATGAGTGTGGGAGTGGGTGGGTGCGGTAATGGGGCTCTTTGCAGGTAGGGGGGAGCGGGCCAGCTGGGGATGCGGAGGCACCTGGGTGCGGCAGGTGGGGGGCAATGGGATGGCAGTGGGATGGCAGCCCGGAGCTGTGCGTTGTGTCGCCCTGGAGATGTAATGCAGCCGATGACGATCCCTGAGCACGGCTGCAGTTTTATTTTAGTGAAAGAAAAGTTTTCTCTTCTCGGGGAAAATACCCAACTGGAAGGAGCGAAGGCAAAGCCCACGGGAGTCTCTTGATGTCGGTGAACGATAACACGCATTGAGAAACCCAGGAGTTTCACTGAAACCGGTCCCGTCCCCCCCTCCCAGCTCCACTCCGTGCTTTGCAGAGGGGCTGGGGGAGCTGCAGCAGCGCTGAGCGGGGAGATCTGGGGCAATAGTTTCCCCGTCGGATTAGTGCAGCAATGACACTGATTCCTTTCTCAGAGCCATCACCGCAGCCCTGCTGGGCTCACCTGCACTTCACAGGGCGTTGCTTCGGTATCCGAGGGCGCTGTGCTGCCCTTTGCCATCCTCACTCCGGGGAGGTGTTGCTCTCCCAGCCCCACTGCTGCACTTTCACTCCCCCCAGCGCTGCGGTTTCTGGTGCTGCAGGAAAGCAGCTGTCGGTGACACCGAGCAAAATCAACACGAGCGTGTTAACTTCTTGTTTGCAGCTACAGAGCTGCTCGCTCTGAGCTTGACCCGTCTGCAAAACGCTGCAGCAGTGCTGGACGTGATGCTCGGGGGCTGCTTCTGCCCCAGCGTTATGGGCTGGCTGCACTAAGCTGTGAGCACACGGGAACTGCCGGGCAGGTTTGTGTTGGTGCAGCAGCTGCAGGCCGGGCTGGAGCTCACCTCCCTGCCCTGTGTCCCCGGGGAGAGGTGACGGGCACGGAGCCACAGTGCTCAGGAAGAGCCTTTGTGCACAGCGTGGCCATTGAATTCATCCGTTGCAAAGAACCCCACACAACAACAAGCGTTACCGTTTGCTCACACAGCAGCTCTGCGCCGTGGGGGTGCCCAGGTGTCGTGGCGGAGGTGTGGGGAAGCAGCAGGAGGCTGATGGCGATGGGTGCAGCCTTTCATCCACTGCTGTCTCCCCCGCCCCCACAGAACTGAGCCTCCACGCCCTGCAGCATCCCAACCTCGAGGGCACGTCTGTGCTGGTGGGCTGTCAGTGCTTCCATTGAGTGCCCTTTGTGTTCCTCAATGTGGGCTAACAAATCATTTCCAAAGGCACTGACCGCCACCTCCCCGGGCAGCCCGTGCATCACCATCCTTTTGGGGAGGCCGTTCCTAACATCCAACCTGAACCTCCCCTGACACAACACGAGGCCATCACCTCGTACTACCACCGCTACCTGGGAGCAGAGCCTGGCCTCAGCCTCGCTGTGATCTGCTTTCAGGCAGTTATAGGCAGCGATGAGGTCTCCTCCGGGTCGCTCTGCCGGTCACCGCCGGGCGCGGGCGGCCCCGACGTGTTGGCAGCGCGGAGCGGAGGCGGCTGGGCCGGTCCGAGGGCCGGCAGAGGGAGCACAAGAGTGTGAGAATCCCACCTGGGAGCTGGGAGGGCAGAGGGCTGCGAGCTGCGAGCGCTGAGGGCGTCCGTTGTCTCAATCAGGGTCTGCAGCATCACTGCCTTCGTGCAGGGGGAACCTCTGAATGCAGCCGGCAGCAGGCAGTGATGGACACAATCTGCAGCAGAGGCGCAGGGAGGAAAAAGGCAAAGAGAGAAGGAATGAAATCACACTGGGCAGCTTGCACGGTCACCGTGGGGCAAGCTGCTGGGTCCTCTGCATGTGTACAGAGCAGCAGAGCTGGTGTTTGTGACATCCTGCTGGGGTAGCACACCATTAGCTTGGATGGGCAATCAGAGCTTATCTCCGCACTGCAGAGCCCTGCATATATACCTGAAGCCACCATGGAAAGAAGGAAGGAAGGAAGGACGGGCAGCAGCTGGGGCTGGTGGGACTGAATGGCAGCTCTGGGAATGTGTGGGCCATGGCCAGGGCTGATGTTGGGGTGAAAGAGTGGCAGTGTATGGCTGTGGCCCTGAGGGGCTCCAGTGGGTGCACTCCTGGGCTCAGCCCCACACACACACAGCAGCAATTGTGGCTTTCTCGCTGTTGGGCAATGAACGGGGCCTGAATATTGTTGTGCTTTTCAATAGAGAATGCTTTTGGATTGAAATGCCCTTGGTTGTGGCTGCTTGGATAATTTGTTGTGAATAAGGTTCTGTGCAAAGCTTGGTGTTTTCTATTTTGTTGCATAATAATTAGTGATTAGATTTTTCCAGTGTTTATCCTGTGCTAATCTTAATAGGAGCCTGAAATACCAGCAGTGGGCTGACATGAGCCAGCACCCATGTAAACTGAGGCATTAACTGCTTTCTACAGGCCAAGAACGTAGACCCATAGAATCCTTGGTGCTGGAAGAGACCCTTAAAAGCCATCTGGTCCAACTGCCTGCAATGAACAGAGACACCCACAGCTCCATCAGGACTCAGTGTGCTCCATCATCCAATCCTGTGAGCATGAGCTTTCTGCAAGCTCTGTAAACCAACTTATTCCCACAGCATTCCTTGCCATCATTACAGCCTCATGGTTTTGGTAATGAAAATGAGGATGAGCAGCCCTTGGTGTTTACATGGAGCATTTACAGAACCAGAGCTATGCAATTTCTGGCCTAAAAGAGAAGAGACATCAGAATTATTTAACATAATAATAACAGAAGTCATTTAGTAGAAGTACCTTGTAACAGATTCAGAGCATCTATTTGCAAGGAAATTTGCCTCTACGGGCACATCTGGAATTGCACTGATTAACAATGCAAAACCCGATGTGGAACAACAGACTAGATGGGCACAGCCAGGTCTCGCACTAAGATAGAGCAGGCCTAATTAAACTGTCTGGGACGAGGTTTGAAATAAGCCACAAAAAGAAAAGTCTACTGGAAACCGACGTGGTCGTGTCTGTACAGGGAGCTGCAGCAGCATTGAAGCCAATGCAAATTTGTGCTCAGACGAATCCTGCGGGGAGGGAACGGCTGCGTGTGCCGTGTCCTTGCAGAGGTTCACAGTCCTGCTTGCAGCACACCCTGCCTGTTGGTTTCTGTATGTAGTCGGGCTGTTGTGAAGCACTGACAGGGCTCTGAGTCCTCTGCTGCTCTAAGCCCAGTAGTGCAAAGGGAAGGCTCCAAGCAGCCAAAAGAATGGGGTGGGAAGGATGTTGGAGCATCTCCATTGGGGTATCTCCCGTGCAGCATCTTTAGTGGGGCATGACCAGTTGAGTATATCCAATGGAACATCTCCAATGCAGCATCTTCACCAGAGCATCACTATTTAGGTATAACCAATGGAACATCTCTATTGGGGCATCTCCAGTTGGGTGTCTCCCACAAGATATTTCCAATGGGGCATCTGCAGTGGGACATCTCATGAGGCACCTCCATGGAGCTGTGCTGGTGCCATCCAGCACACACAGGCACAGACACCGAGCAGGACAGCAGGGCTGCAGCAGCACAGTGAGCTGGGCAGCCTGCAAGGAGGGCTCATCCCACATGGGGTCAGGGGACCGGATCCAGCCAGCTCCTGCAGCCTGGGCCCAGGGGAGTGCAGGCAGCTCTGCTGTAAACCTTATTGTATATTTATAAACAGGGCCAGGCTGAGGGGACGACGTGGCTCTATTTACCCCAGTGGCATGTAAAAGTAAACAGCCCAGTGAGCTGATGATTAACTCCCCTCCCTTGCTTTGCTTTCGTGCCTTCTTATATGAATAGGAACATTCCTGTCTGTCTTTGTTTGCCCTCTTTCTGTGAGGACTGCTGTAAGAGCCTTCCCTGAGCTCAGACTGGGCCATCATTTGCTCACAGATCAAAACGATGCTGGCTGCCCTATGTCTGCACCCCAATACAGCCCTCTTTACCATCGAGATAAAGAAAATCTCTCCATTTCCACAGACAAACAGGCAATGGAACTTTTGGGGATTTGGGACAGTCCCATGAAAAGAGAGACTTCACTGAGAGCTTAATCTCAAGCCAACTGGATGCATTCATCTACAGAAATGATTGACATAAATTAGAGATAAGAACATGCTCCCCCAAGCAGGCAGAGGCCGCTTGGCTGTGAAAGGCATGTCCTGCTCATGCGGTGAGTGGGAGGCTCTGCTTTCTTGCTAACAGTCAGTATTGCTGCGGGGTCTCACCCATCTCCTGCAGTGCTGTGCTGCAAAGTCAGTGTGGACGCTTCTACCACCCACACTCACCAGGATCTAACGGTGCCGCTGCTGCTCAGCTCTTGTGCAGGGTCAGGGGCTGATCCCAAGTGAGCAACCAGCTGCTTTCTGCCCAGCAATAATGCCATGTGTAGCACAGTGTGCATGGCACCAGGTCGGGTTCTGGGGATGTGCCTGAATGTAGCGAGACCCAAAGTGTGGCCCATGAGGTCTTCAAGCATCTCTCTTGTGTGTTGGTGCTGCTGACTCAGGTTTGTACAGCTGTGGGCTGTGAGGGCAGTTGTAGAGATGCTGCTTGGGGTGGCAGAAAGGATGGGGTTGAGACTCTGTGGCTCAGCACAGAAGGGGCTGCTCGGCCCCACAGCACCACTCCTTCCCCCCACCGCCTCACTGGGGCTGTGCTGGCAGCCGGCTCACTTCTTGCAGAGCTACCAAACCACATTTCATGAAGATGGATGGCAGAAGCCATTGTTGTCCCATGTTCAGCCATTTATTTGCTGGCGAGTCCCCAGGGGACTGGGAGGGAGAGGGGGAAAGTGGACCATAATGAGAGCAGAGGGACCCAGCCCGGCGGGGTGCTGGGAGCCTGGGCTAACCGCAGAGTGCTGCCCCAGACACCACTATTTTTAGGTTGTTGTCAGGCCAGCAGTTGGCTCGGAACAACAGAGATGTGAAATCGGGGTCACAGGGATCCCATTGCCCTGCATACAGAGCTGCTGTTGTGCACTTACCTGGTGTGGATAGAAAGGGCAGGAAAAATAAGGGCCTGAGAGTGATGCACCACTGATTTGCTCTGCAGGGACTCTCCTTCACAGTGCCTTGAGCCCTGCTCAGTCACTGCCCCAAACCCTTGCTGGCCAGTGGCTGTGCCCCAGGAATCATTGGTTCTGATCCCAGGACACGACCACATCCTCCAGGAATAGAAGATAACTGCTCCTTTGTAATGGCTGTCAATGGAGAGAGGAGTAATAACCATAGTGAGTGGGGTCACCTTATGGGAAAAGAGCAGAGCTGGGTCTCCTGTAGACAGCCCTGTGTCCATGTGCAGGGCTGTGCAGGGCTGTATGAGCACACAGCATTTGCTCCTGCTCCTGGGCTGGGAACATTTCAAACAGGAGATATGAGAGCAGCAAATAATGAATCCCACACTCTGGTCTGGGCTCTCAGATGAATAATCATTGGTGATGAAAACTATGAGGCTCTGTGTGTCTGGGAGCTGAGGGTTTGCACCAACACCCAGCGGTTGTCCAAATACAAACAATGAATAAAATGAACCACAGCAAACTCAAGCTGGGGAAGGGGAGGGCTGCTCCTGCTCTGTCTCCCCTTTCTGTCATCAACAAGGGGACAGGGGCTGGGTGGCACAGGCACCGTGGTGGCCCAGCAGTGCCCCTGGGTGCAGGGGCCATCCCTGTTGGCACCAGGCATCAGTGACACGGAGGGACCATGAGTGGCTGCTGGTTGTGTTTTTCTTGCCTGATGACTTGGCTGGTGGGTATTTCTTTAGGTAGCTGCGCTGTGCGATTTCAGCTTATCCAGCAAACTTTTTGTTCAGATCTCAGCTGTACTAAATTTGTGCAAAGCAATTCTCATGCTGACCAGATGCCACTGCTTCTAAAAATAGTCCAGTCTAGTCCGTTTTCCCAGCTCCTTGCCTTTTATCAGTCATACTTTTAATAGTCTTTGCCATATTTTAAGATGAGGAGTCATTTGTCCATGTCAGGCCAGCAATTACTGGGAACAAGAATCCTCCTTAGTTCCCTTGTAAGCCCACTCGTACTCCTACACAAAACAGACCAGCACAAAACCGGGAGCTTCAGGAGCTGCTTTTGCACTGCGATACAGAAGCATTGGGTGGGAGATGTGCCGTGCTGGGATGAGCTCAGGTTTTATTTGCAGAGCTCAAATGCTGCTGTGAATCCCATTGTCAGAGCTGAGGCAGCATCTGGAGTGGGTATAGGATGTTCCCAAGCCTCCCTGGAATGATGGGATGCTGTCCCAGTCTGGTCAGATGGAGAGACTGGGATGGGTGGGCTGGAGTGGGGTGGTGTGAGATGAGATGGGCTGGGTTGGATTGGGTTTGGATTGAGATGGGATGGGATGGGATATGACAGGATGAGATCTGGTAGGGTGGGGTGGGCAGAGGTGTCAGGCCTGTAGCAGACCCCTCCGGCTGCCATCTCAGTGGGAAGGGCTGCAGCACACAGGTAGGACTGCTCCATTTGATATCACAGGAGCTCTGTGGCTGTTGGACACCACATCTGCAATGAGTGCAGAAAACAGACACAGTCTGCGATGCTCTCTTGTCTCTAACATTCTGTTTCATGAAAAATGTATGCCATTTCAGAAGCATTTCTGCAGACACAAGCAGTTTTTAAGGACATTGGCATCTTCTGAGTATCCAGCAGCGTTCTCGAACATTGTGGCTTTTCCTGTGTTTATTTTTCCTCCTCCTGGACATTTTGCACAGCAGACAGGCCGCTTTTTTTTTCCTTCTGGCTCTGCCTGCCCACAACCGATGTCCCAGAGGTGCAGTAGCAGAGCCTGCATGGGGCTGTTGGGATGCTGGCTGCAGCAGCACCAGTGTTGTGCCCTGCATCCCCTGGATGAAGGCTGAGGGCTGGGAGTGCAGAAGGATGCCCTCTAACAAGGACCTTGCGGGGCTGAGAAACCCTGAGGGAAAAAGTAACTGGCACCCAAGGGATGGATTAGGGGTCTGGTTCCTAAGGCAGCCTTTTGGGGGGATGGCTGAAGGGAGCATTACAAAACACCACATTTTCTAGTGAACACGGGGAGTCGGTGGGCACGGGCTGCACAGTAGGTGGAGAGGATCCCAATTGGGCTGTGCCTTGCTGGGATCCCCATTTTGTTTGCCATTCCCCATTCAGCCCCATTCTCCACCACTTCGGCTACGGCTGTGAGTCCGGTTTGGGGATGCTGGTGCAGATAAGAGCTTTGACAGCAGGTGAGAACGGCGATGTCCCGCTGCTGGGTGCCCCTACCCGGCAATAACAAACACCGCACCGCGGCCTCCTCCTCCGCAGCTGCTGGGGGGGCGCGGAACAAACAAACGTCTGAACAAAGCTTTCCAGGAACCCCTCGTTTCCTCCGGCAGCCCCCGAGGACGCGGTGAGGAGCAGCCGGACCCGGCACACCGCAAAGCCGTGCGTCCCATCGAGCCTATGCGCCGTAACGGCAAAGAGCCGCGCTTGGCCCCATCCCCCGAAGCAGCGCTCCTGCCTTCCAGCAGCCCGAGGGGGGGTTCGGCCGCGGGGAACACAGCACTCGAGCTTCTGCACGTTGGCGTGTCGGGGGAAGTGCTGATGAAGCATTTGTGCTGAGGCTCTGCAGAGCAGGACGGGAACATGAGCGGCGTGCTCGTTCCCAGAGCTCCTCCAAACATCTCCGCCAGGAGTGGGCTGCATAGAAATCATCCATAAGAAGCTTAACGTTCCGGAGCAGGTGGAAAAGGGCAGGGCTCAGAAACTACTCAGAGAGCAGGCAAAGGGCCCGGCT
This sequence comes from Coturnix japonica, assembly GCF_054131305.1. Taxonomy (NCBI): domain Eukaryota; kingdom Metazoa; phylum Chordata; class Aves; order Galliformes; family Phasianidae; genus Coturnix; species Coturnix japonica. The sequence continues at coordinate 12,388,919 of NC_140666.1, forward strand.
GCAATTGCTCTTCATTTCAGGAGCCCAGCTCACTTTCTGCACTCTGTGTGGGTTGGCAGAGGGCACGACAGCAATTTCAGATTTGATTAAATGACTGGGCAGCATTCCTATGTTAAATGATGATGTGCTGCTATCTGTGCTGAGCTCAGGAGATCACAGCTGGATCCATTGCAACCTAAGAGTGGTGTAACAGGAGGCGTCATTAAGGAACTAAACAAGAGGGTGAAGAAAGCCAGTTTGTTGTGTTGTTGCCCAATGAGCACACCTGGCAAGTGAGGAACTAAGTAAGGAGCATTATGGATGAGCACAGATGTGTGTTCTGACCTTTGGGAACTCAATCCAGATGCAAACACTTCAGGCAGGACCCCACTTCCCACGGCCAAACCTTCAAATATAGTTCAGCCACATGAATCCCCTGTGCCAGCCAACACCTGTAGAGGCAGCTCAGGGCTCCTTGAAGGCACTCCCAGCACAAGGATTACCTTGCTTTTATGCTTGCTGCCATTTTGTGAGCTGCCGTGAGGATTAGAATCCCAGTGCTGGGAGGCTGTCACCTGCTTGGAAGGATGGGGACACAGGGGATGTTGTGGCCCAGGGCTGCTTCAGCCTTCCTTTTCTCCACACCTGAAAAGACAACTCTGTGGCTTTCCAGTGTGACCACCCCTGTCCACAGAGTGGGGTCCTGCAGTGTCCTTACGTCACCCTGTCCCCTGCCCTGCCCGGCTCCAGGCAGCATTTTGCTTTGCCACAGTGTATCTACATGTTCAGGACAATGTTCCCCCAACCTTCCTATTGCCACTCTGCTATTTCCAGCAGGCAGTTCCCCTCCCTCCAAGAGATAAAACAAGCCCCAGGCTCACAGGGCTTAGTAGCACCAAAGGGTTTTATTGCCCACTCACTGAGCTCCTATCAGCCAGATGAGAGCCGTCCATTCAAAGCCAGTTTACAGCAGAGCCTTTATTTTTGCTTTTAAAAGCATCTGGATATTAAAAGTCTCCTTTGGCTCTCATCCACTTTGCAGAGGGAGCCAACCCTGTCGTCTGGCCAAGCAGCCCCGCTCTGCAGGGCCGTGTGGATCCAGTGCTGGGACATTCTTCTGCCTCCAGCAGACACAGGCGGCTGGCTCCAACCCAGCAGCTCACAGACTTCCCACGCCGGGTGTTGGGTTGGTCCTCACTCTATGACCGGGACACTATGGGACATCACAGCTGTCGGTGCTGCCCCCAGCTCTGGGACATTTGCCAGGTGATGCCAACTTACACTGAGAGCTGTGGTCCAGCTGGTGCACGTAGGGTTCACCCCAGGGGAACCAATGCCAAATGGGGGGTTATTTCTTTCAGTTCTGAGGTGGCTGCAGGTAGGTGTTGGCCACCCAGAGGATACATTGCTGCTGTGGATCCATGGCATCCTGGTCGTGGTGCACAGGCACTGAGGAAGAGAGGGCTTGGGTGGGCAGTTCCTTCCTTGTGAGACCCTCTGAGGGTGCCGTGCCAACACTGGGCTCCTCTGTACCACCAAAGCTCTGTGGAAATTAGGATTGCCCTCGGCCCCTCTTCCCCTCAGGGTTGGCCAACCATGATTTGCAGGAGATGAGTTTCACAGGTGTGCTCTGACAGGAGTGGAAGGAAATGCACCATTTGGCTGTGGGGGAAAGGCCCATTTCAACCTTCCCAAGGATCAGGCACGGGGAGAAGTGAGCAGAGGCTCTTCCCTAATCTATGCTAAGCTCTCACAAAGCCCTGTTGCATATTCTGGACACTCAAAGCTGAAACAACCATGGTCAGATGCTCATGGCAATGGCAATGTACCCATCTTCCCCTACTAGGATTCAAGTCCTGCTTTCAAAGTATGGAAGCATTACATCTTTCCAAAGAAAGGGCTTCCTGAATTATTCCAACACTGAGAAACATGGTGTATTTCCTTAGCACCTGGCTTTTCCTGGCAGTTCAACTTATTGGCTGGAGCTGGAGCCACATCAGAATGGGATCCTGCACTCACAAGGACCAACAGCTTCCAGAATGACCAACACTGCCTCCAGAAACATTGGCCAATCCCCTGAGTGTTGTGTGGTGTCCAAAGAACACAGTCAAGTTACATCTTCCTTTTGAAGTCAACTTTAACTTAACCATGGCTTTGGACCTTCAAAAATCCCAATCTTTTCCAGTTTGTCTTCCAACACAGCTCCTTACCTTACCTGTCTCCCACCACAGAATCAATCGTTATGAACAGAAACCAAATGCTTGATGCTAGCAATAACACTAGAGGGCCCTGCTTCCCCTATGCTCTATGGGCAATGACTTAAGACATTTAGAGCCTCCAGATGTAATGAAAAGCACTCTGAAACTGCACACTGGTGAGATGAAGGCTGACCAAGATGGTACCATTTACATTAAGATAATCAATCTGTAGCAGTAACAGAGTGGAGATTGTCCTCCCTCAGCCTGACCCATAGATCTCACTTCCATGAATTCAAGCATGAAGATGCTGGAAAAGGAAGACCCACAGGTTGGTTCATCTTGCTGTTAACTTTTCATCCCTCATTTACATGGTTTGCTGTCTTATTCTCTTGAAGCAATAGCCTGAAAGAGGAGAGAAGGAGGGATGGGAGGAAGTCCTGGGATCTGTATGAGGTTTTATTCCTTAAAAATAATGATTTACTGGCCCCTTGGGTTGTGGTCTTTGTTCAGCATGGCACTGTCTATTCTGGTTGCTCACATTGGAGGTGAGCAACCAGAATTCCTTTCTGCATCCTTTCTTCCATTCCTTTCTGCAATGAAAAGGCAGAACTCATTACATTACTGACCACTTTCTCTTCCATCCCAATTGTACACTGTGTGTAAAGCGATGGGAAGGCTATTTGTGTTGGGATGTATCTAAGGGGTTGGAAAGGAGTCAGCTGCATGGTGGGGAGGACAGTAAGTGCTGCAGGTTCTGTTCTGCTAACAGGTGTGCTTTAAGACTTGTACATCCAACAGATGCCAACGTGCAGCTCATCCACACCAGGTTCTGTCCTGGAAACATGCACACATCCTTTCTTCCTGCCTTCACTAAAAGAAGACAGGGTTCAGCACTGCTTTCTGTAACTCTCCCCTCACCCCACTATGGGCTCTGGTAGAGCACCCACATTGCTGTGACAGCATCCTTGTCTGCCTTAGGGCTGAGGCTGGCAGGGCTGCTCCTTGGGGTGTTTAGCATCACATGTGGGGACACCACAGCAGTGAGAAAGAGAGACACAAACCCTCCTTTCTCAACGTCTTGGCTAAAGCCCAAATTGCTTAAACAGCTCTGCCAGGGGCTGATTCCCCCAGAGCTCATCTCTGGCTGCTATAAACCTGGGGCTGTGTACACGAGGTCTGCTGTGCATTTCATGCCTCTGTAGGAACACGAAAGCCATCCTAGCCAGCCCTCTAGCGGTCCCAGGTGGGTCAATGGGGCCAGATCCAGGCACAGGGGTCTGAGCAGCGCAAGAGGACCAAGGGAATCTCCCCTGCAGCCCACAGCCCCTGGAAGCCATGAAGCAGCGCCCAGCAGGCAGCCCAGGAGCAGAGGGACATCCCAGCTGTGCACAGGAAGGACATCCATGGGGACCATGGGAAGTGCCTTCCTGGTGAGTTCGTAGAAGTGTGTGTGTGTGGGGGGAAGGGCTATTCACAATTTAATGTTTTTTCCCCCTTTTTATTTAAGGGAAAGGGGAAAAGAATTTAGGATGATAGAAGTTGTGCCAGTGGGTAAATGGAAAGGTCTGTTGATCTTGCAAGACCACTGGTAAATAATTTAACAAAGATCTCTAACAAGTATCACTCTGAAGGGGAAAAAAATAGGTCCACTTTAAACACTGCTTTTCCAATTTGGATGCCTAAATCAGTATTACAGCCCTTTAAAACAGCCAGACTCTGCAGGAATTGCCGTGGAGTCAGACAGGCTGCCAAGTGTAAAAGAGAGAAATGTGAGAAACCCCATCAGAGGTAAACATGGGGTGACCTCCCTTCCCCCAGAAGAGCTCACCCAAGCTTTGTAGACCAGCAGAGGTGTTGAAGCAGAAGGCTTTACCCTGCCCACCCACAGCTGCCATGAGCTCTCTGTGGCTGTTCTCCATCACAGGATTCTGCAAAGCTCTCAATAATTGCATGGAAACACTGTAAGTATCCCCTTTACCATCTCCATCCTGCAGACATCCTCACCTTCATCTGCTTCGAAGCCACAGGAGCAGCTTGTGCAGGAGTGTGGCTTCCCCACAAGGAGAGCCCAGGGGAGGGAGTGTGGGGCAATTAGTCACTGTAACACTGTGCCTAATGAGGCTACAGAATTAGGAGCTGCCAGGCCCCTGTAAAGCACAGTGCTCTATGTAACTCGGGATGCAGTTGGAGGAATCTGGCTGGTCTTTTACTCCCCTAGTAAATCATTCACCGAGGCCATCTGTGAAACATGAGAAGAGCAGCTCCCACCCAAGATTCCTGATTAGCAAAGCTTGGCTGGAAAGGAGCTGTCCTGATAAAGCTGAGAGCAGGTCCAAGCCCTCACCATTTACTTCTGGGGAGACAGATGAGTGGGTTTCCCATGGAGATCCTATGGGGCACAGGGGGAGCACCAAACAGGAGCCCAGTATCACAACAGCCAGGACTGAGCCACAGTTTGGTTTGAGGAGGCACCCATCTGGATAACAACGTGCAGCTGAGCCCAGAACACAAACTTCTCCTGGATCAAACCAGTGTGGTATGAGATTGTGTCTGCTGAGGAGGAAGACGTCATCCAGACCTCTCCACACCAGCGTGCTTATATGTATCTATGTCCCCCACCCTGGCGTTGCCCTGTGCTTAAGGCGCTACCAATCCTTCTCCACAGGCACTACTGCTAATCTGGGAGCAGCAGAAAGTCCTTAGGCAAATACTTTACAGTGCAAAACAAATACAATTTTAGCTTATGGGAGAAATGGGTTGAACACTTAACCACAGCCTTTAAGAACAAGAGTTACAAACTACCTCCTCCATGAATTAAGCCAATATGGTTTTCCACTTTATTTTTTCCTTTAAACCATCTATTTTTCCCGAAGTTTTAGGAGCTACAACTCCCAGGTGACTCCAGAGCCAGCAAGAACAGAGTGTTTCAAAGTGGAGGATGAGCTGCTCCAACTCCTGGAGCCAAATGCTTAAAGGGAAGAGAAGCAAAAGTCCACAGAGGAGACAAAATGAGTAGGTCCCAGCATTGAGCTTCATAAACCCAGAGTTACATTGGCTTGGGGCACCTTGCAGATGCACAGATATGGATGGGAGAACACACCCTGGGCTGAAGCTCGGCAGTAACACGTCTGGTTTAGTGTTGAAGCCTTCTGAAAGCCTTGGCCCAAAGTATGATGATCAAGATAATGACCAAGGGATGCTTGGGAAGCTGTGGGGCAAAAACAGTAGGAGCTGTAGTTCTTCGGAAGCCAGAGATCCCCTTTGCTATGTGAACCTGAAGCAATGTTTGGGGAGATAATCCCTCAGTGCTGTGCTCAGTGAGGTTTAACTCTTCCCACTGTTTTCCTTGGCTGCCTTGAGGTCAGGTCCTCAGATCTGAGCAGAGCAGCATCTCACCAACCCTCACACTGACCAACCTGCGAGCAGCGCTTTTTCTTTCATGGAAAGAAGTAAACTAAAGCCAATAAGACTGTAAGTTGCTTTATTTTACTGCTAAAAACCAAGGGTCCTTTCTGCTTCCTCAGTATACAACTGTTGGGTTTCATTCAAGTAATTGTTCCAATGGATAGTACTATACTATTATGACTGGAGGGCTAATTACTAGTATGCTGCACTACATTCAATAACCTGAAGCCAGCATGAGTTGTCACTCCCATGGGAGGTTCAGCTGTTGGAGGAGCCAACATCGAGTTGCGTGATCGGCCCTGAAACCTTCTCCCCTAAGTTCCAGCTCAGGAGAACAAGTTGTTCACCAAGTGCTGAATTCAGCCTTGGAGTGACTCCAGTGAAAACAAAAGGAGTAACAACAGGAATGGATTAGGCCCAATTGCTTTCACATTTCTCCGGCTTGAATTTCCAATTGCAGTACTACAGGAGGAGTGAAATAAAAACCAACAAACCACCATATGGCACAATGACAAACCCACTTCAGCACATCGGCCTCCCTGTGGAAGTGCACCCAGGTGAGATTCCATAAGCTTAACCATGAGCAAAACCATGCTGTCACCTGGCAGAGGTGATGCATATTCCTACTTTTGTCTCTTTGTTATAAGGATGTTTTTCACAATATGGGCAGATCCATCCTATGGTTCAAGGCTGCTATACTTTTGACTTCTGACCGTATGCACGCACGAACAAAACGAGTGTGTGCCAAGCTGAGATAGCAAATCATGAGGATTCCATTTCACAAGAACATGGTCAGTGAGATTAAATGGTGTGTGCTCTGTACGGAGCCCATTTCCATGCACGGGGGGAGTGGGCACAGTCTCTCCTCCAAATCCTTATCTGGTAGCTCATCTCTTTGGCAGCTCTGAGTCTATGGATGGGAACCAACAGCAAAGGAACATGGACTGAGATAGAGAGCTGCACGCTCCTCTGATAGCGCTCATTGCAAACCATTCCTCTACAAAGAAATATAAACAAATCTATGGAACATCGCAGAAGCCCAAAGCATTAAGTGTGAGGGCAGGTCTGACCCAGGGGGGCTTTGCAGGGTAAATGCAGAGCCCCGTCCTGCTGCCACGCTGGAAGCAGAGGAGCCGGGCTCAGCTGCTATCTAGCTAAGAAATCACAGCGCATTGTTTGAAAACTTATCGGGAGTGAGTGGAATTGTGAATGAGCCTGAGCCAGGCAGCTGGCAGGCTGCGAGCACACAATGCCTGCTGAATCTGCACTTCCTGCTGGAGACGTGCGAAGGAGAAGGCAAACTATGAACGAGCGGAGGAAGCTCTCCCCACCAGCCGGAGCTACGTGAGGGGCTGGGGGAAGGCAGAGCTCCCAGCAGCAGGACAGAGCTGGGGGCACTCCCAACACAACCTACGGCCAAAGCAAGGCGTGCTCCTGCCAAGCGCTCACCTGGGCACCAGGTTGCAAAGCTGAAGCTGTTGTGAATGCTCCAAGGTCTGCGTGTGCCCGCACCGAGGAACGGCAGCGCGATGCCTGCGGTCTGATGGAATGCTGCAGCATCAGCACTTCGGGAGAAATCCACTGCAACAAGCTGAAATGTGCCACAGCATGCTTCCAAACTGCTTCCCGGGTGGGGAAAACAGCCTGGAGGCAAAACACCCCGAGCACAGCTCCCCTGAGAGTGAGGCCTTTCATTTATTTCAGGTTGCTGGTAAAGCTGAGCAGAGTCTCCTCTAGTATGGGAACGTGTCTTTCTTATGACCAAAAAGCTCCACCTCTTTATTTTAATCCGCTTTAATCCTGTAAGCACAACGAGGTCCACATGTCAGCAGCCCTGGGAGGAGGTGGGTCCCTGAGGGTGGAAAGAAAGACAACAACACAAACTCCAGCACAGAAGCTGCAGGACAGACTCAACCCCAGCTGAGGTCACGCTGCTCGTTGAGCACCGGCTCATGTTTGCAGGCCGTGGCACCATCCAGTGGTCACACAGGCACCCATTGGGTTCTCCTGGCCCACTGCACCAACACAGTCAGAGCTGTACTGCGTGAGCTCATGCTTCCAACCAGTGCAAGCAGGGTGTTGGTGTGGGAGCTGCCAGTACATTCTCAGTGCCCACACCATCACATCGCTCATCTGCTGCGTTGTAACAAGGGGGAAAAAGTGACCACCAGCAGTAACAGTCCTCAAAAGACAAATGTTTCCTATTACAGCACTGGTCCTTGTGATCTCTTTGATGTTCTCTCTCCTGCACAAACAAAGCTGTTCCTTTCCCAGTCTGTTCTTGCACACGAACAAGATGTTACATGTGCTATGTGTTGTGCACATCTCGACTTATTTAAAGCACATTTGTCCCAACCCTATGCACTTTCCTCTGCACACCATTCAATCAATACTCACGTATCACAGTCACAGAGGCATTTTTATTCTACTTCTCCCTGCCACAACGTTTTGTCCTCCCAATTCATAGAGGTTCTGCTGACAAGTAATGCTGTCACTTAATTGGGGTTGAGAATGAGCAGGGAGGTGTATGAGTTTTCCCCATGATGCTGGGGTGCTCAGAGAGCAAAGGGTTTGCTTCCATTTAGATTTGCAATCTGGATTCATTACCTTTGGTTATTGATAGCCACCTGCTTCTTACCTGTGTATTACGGACTATTACTTCTACAGTGGAAGAATTGTTGACCAGGCATTGCATTGATAAACCATTATAGTTCTCACAACAAAATTAAACTGCAAACCATTTGGGGCGAGGACAGCCTTTTTTGTCCCAGTACAATGGGGTTTTCGTAATTCGCCTTATAAACAACCCCAATACAAATAATAGGCTGGCACTTCTGCTGCCAGCTCGTTTAATGCTGGGGAAAGTTTACAAGTAGTGCAGGCAGCTGCAGAATGGAGGGAGCTTAGTTAGGTGGTGCGAGGGTTCATTTGGTCAGCTGCTGCAAAACCAAACCCCACCGCTGTCCCCGAGGTTCACGTTGAAGACTCGTGTTGTTTCACAAGTTACTTTGACACAGACTGCTGCATAAGCTATACCCAAACACCCTGCGGGATTGGAACACAATGGATAATTCTTTTAGAAGACACACATTTCATTATCAGGAAAACAATCACAAATCCCAGACTGTGTTATATTACCCAGTGAGAGACATTCCGGGGTTGGCCAAGTCCACCAGGAGTTTACCACTGCTCAACGGCTCAACCTGTGGTCATTAACAACCAATAGCTGTGTTGGTGTAAGAGGTAAAAATCTTCCATGGTCACTAATGCACGTTCTTTGTTCATAGCAAGGGCCGACCTACTCGGCCTCTCTTTATAATGTAAGAGCAAAACATTTGCTCCAGGTTGAAAGGAAAATGCTGGCCCAACACGTCAAGAGTCAGAACTTAAAAGCCCTACCAGCCCCATATCAAAAGGCTTTAAGGTCTAAAAAACAAGTAATAAAAAGCAGCTTTAATGCAACAAAGGTTTGGACTGAGACAAATCCACTGGCTTCACTTCTGCTTAAGTAAGTACCCAGCGTGTTCTCTATGACAGCCTAAAGGTCCACGTTACAAGGGGAACTTGTGTCCTCTGTACTTCAGGGGATGGCAGCACTGAGCCAGCAGCTCTGCTCACTGCCTGCATGAAGACTCTTCATTTGCAGCAGGAAGTGTGAGCTTAACCCAGCTGTGCAGCCTGCTTTCTGCTCCTGAAAACAGACCTACCCAGAGATGTCATCCAGGGCCCAGCTGTGACTGAGATAAGCAGAGTCCTTAGAGAAAGGTGAGCACCAGCCCCATGCCCTCTCCAAGGAGGGCTTTTAAATGAAGTCAAATGCTGCTTGAGTTTTGACCAGCAAGGCCGTGGGCTGAGGAACACACTCCTAGGCCTGACAAGCAGCCTTTACCTGTGAGCTGGAACAGCCCACATGCTCATGAAAGACTCAGATGCCAGAAACATTCTGTATTTGAAAGCTGGATAAAGCAGATCTGCACTCAGGGCTAAAGCTCTTATCTATACTTGAGGAGCTCATTGTTACATCCTTCATTAGCTCAGTGGGTCACTCAGTACCTTCAGCGACCCACCTTACATCAGTCACTACATTTGCTAAGAATGATGTAACAAATCTCGAGCCATTCTGAAACACTGAATGGCAGGCAAAGCCCCTTCCCTCTTATGGACTGTTGCCATTTATACACCAGCCCTGGAATGCAAGAGAGGGTCTGTATAGTGCCACAAATATTTATTGGACTTTAAGCCCACTACATTATTACTTCCCTTGGACTCAATGCAAGAGTGAGCTTTCCTATAGAGCCTGCAGGACTCAGATTTACACCCCTCATGGACAGTTTAATTACTTTCATTGCAGGAGAAAGTATTTAATCACATGCAGTCAGAATAACAGCCCCTTAAATAAAGCCTTTAGGGCTCGTGATCCCCGATCTGAAATGCAATGAATTAAATGTAACACCCATACTGCCATCCATTCCCTGATTCAGAACATTTGATACTATCAAAACAGAGTTCCACAGCTGATATATACAGTCTAACCCATTGGTATAACCCTTCCAGCACATAAGGCTGCTGAATGAGGAGTCAAGCATACTTCAGGTAAAAGCCAATGGTAACTAGTTCACATACTGAAACCACTCCATCTAAAAGGTTGCTTGAACACCATTGGTGTTGGCTGCTATTTCTACTTCTCTGTGGTCACCACGTTAGAAGCATTTGAGCACTGGTGATTCCCAGCAATAGGTCTGCATCAGTGGCTTCCCATTTCAAAAACAAATAAATAAAGAGGGTGAGGAGAGGCAGGAATTCTCAGCCGCTCGTTACAGCAACTCAGCACAACTCAGTCTGTTGAAGTCATAAGAACCCACCGTGCTGCGTCAGTGGTTATCTATTAAAGCTGACTCCGAGCACCAGCTGGTGTTCCTCCCCAAAGCACTATCTAATTCATTACACACCAGACAGTTAATAAATCCTCAACTCCAACTCGCAGTCAGTGCATGCAGAGCGCCCCGTCCCAGCTCTTCCACTGCAATCAAGATTGATTCTGCAAGCAGCAGAAACTCACATGCAGTTAAGTACAAATATCAGCTGTCAGAGTGGCCTTCCCCCAGTCAGTTCCAACACAAACAAGTGGTATTACGGCTGGGTATGGATGAGAACACAGTCCCACAGGGGACCCATTACAACGACAGTAAGACACTTCATTCTGAAACAACAGACAAAGCACGTGTGTATTGTATATATGTTTTATAAAAGAGCAATGCCTTCTGGAGAGTGGAGAACAGCCAGAACGCTAAAAAGATGCTGTAACAAGAGTCAATATTTGTGCGTTTGCTTTATGAAGCTTACATTCTAACGTTTACAAAGGCCAGCACTTAGATAGGACTCTCCACTAACAGACAAATCTGGAATACATCAATTGTACAGGTAAGTCAGCCCAAAATAAGCGACAGCTATGCTCTTCTGTTTAAAGAAAGCATGCAATAGTTCCCCCCTTCTGCCACCCCTTGGCCTGGGTTTCTAGGTCACAGAGCCAGTAAAGCACATCATAACCGAAGTGGGGCACAGGTAACAGGTTGAATTTCATCACAGACCGTTCATCGACAGCTTTGCAAATGTAAGAGCAGCCTTCTCTTCAGCGATGAGAAGGCAGAGAAGATACAAAGCATGAATAAAAAAATAGTTAAGCCATTTAAGACATCCAAAGTTCAAGAAATAGCACTGGGCATATACAAAGAAAATTCACATTCCGTACTGCAGAGCTCATTTAAAAATGGCACCCACGGACAATATATTACAATATGCACATTTATTGGAGGCGGGGAACTGACGCTCCACAGGTGATAATGATAATACAAATAACAGTGCCACCATTGGCCCATCAAGGTATTCCTTATAGTTTAATGAATACGCCCTTAAAAATAACCTGGTATGTACAAACCTTCTGGAAACTCAACAGCTTCTTCAGAACAGAAAGGATTACGGCTGTCCAGCCCTCCCCCCTTTCACCAGACAGTATTGCCAGAGACTGTGCCCCACTTTAGGAGCACATTATCTCACTTTAAAGTCAGTGCTATTTTCTATCAAAAAAAAAAGAACAAAAAAATAAGATCAGAAGTTGCACTTGGAGATAACAAAAGCATTTATGTTACAAACATTCAGAAATGGAAGCTTATGGTTCTGGCAGACAACGTCGCGTATTAAATACAAACCAGCCAGCAATTACCGAACATAAAAAACTTATTCAATCATAAAAAAATACTATAATTCATCACCACAGACTTTTTACATAGTTATAAATAATAAATAGCATAACACAGTAGATTACAAACAGATTTATTTTGCCCCGTTCAAGTCTTTTAAAAAGTAAATCCTCTGCCGTCTTACTTCAGGCTGACCAAAGTATCGTGACGAGTCGCGGCTCTGACGTAACTCCTGAGCCAAACAAACCTGCAGAGCTTCCACTCAGCCTCACTTTGAAGTCTTCTGTTATACATCGAATGTTCGTTTGCCCTCCTCGTTACAAAGGCATTAAGTGCTGCACGGGGCAGCTTCCAAAGTGACTGCGCAGGCCGCCATCTCGCTGGGACTGAGCACAGCACCTCGCAACGGAGCGACCCTCCTTGGAAAGGAACACTAAGGAAAGCAGCACTGATGACAGACTCTGGTAAGCACGCTATCAACAAGCTGTACACAAAGGACGTTTCCCACCCACCCCTCCGGTTTACATTCCATCATTTTGTAACAATGTCCCCTAAGGCACAAAAATACCTATGACCTCAATGCCACAGGAGACATTGATGGTGCCATACGTGTTCTCCTACACAGTAGTTTTAATAACTTAGTTATCTGCATGGTTTGTCTTAGATCGAGGCGTGGATTAATTCTCCTTGGCCAAACGTTGCTAAATATTGACCTTATTTCATATAATCCATAGGATGAAGAGCGTGGGGAGAAAACTACGCAGCTATTTCAATCACGTTCCTTTATACTGTTATTTCTTCAATGCCAGCGAAGTGACAGTCATTCATTCACTGCTTTGCTGGGCTTTTTACTGTAACGGTGAGGTTTCCAGACCCACCGTGCTCTCCTGTAATGAAAATTACTAGCAGCGTTCACATTTTTCTTCTCCCTTCTGCAAAGAACTTGAGGCTACAGCCTGAATTTAACAACAAAAAAGAGCCAGGAAAATAGTTTTACTTTACTGGTTGAAGAGCCAGAAAATAAATCAGTATTTTCAAATCCTTCCGAACCAAATTATTTCCCTAGACACAGCAACCACGATAACCATAGAAATATTTCCCTCAATATTGCAACACTAATAGGTAGATACCTATCTCAGAATCAAAAAGTGTATGCAAGTTCTCCAAAGCAAGAAGTTAGTATAATCTGAGCAGACATCTCGTTTAAAAAATAAAAATCAGCAAAACCAGACATTAATATGGTCTACAACGTCCATTAAATGGATAAATCAAAATCACTGGAAAGTTTCCAAGGATTACAGTTACACTAATTTTCCATTTAACAATCCTCATATTAATGGTTCAAGGATCAGAGTTCATTTCTCTGTACAGCAAGGGAACAGCACAGCCAAACACTGACTCAGAACTGATTAAGTCACTTAGGTGAGAGATCATCCATCAGAATGAATGAGGAGCATGAGTTTGAGCATGTAACTGGCGACTCAGCGGTTATGCTGCCTTTAGTCAGTGAATCAGAGGAAGAGCCAACACTGCTGCTACTCCCATCAAGAATGTCTGAAGACAGGCTGGGGAAAGAGAAAATGGTTATTTAGTTACACAGGCTCCAGGTTTCTGTGTACACAGCTAATGCGCTTTCTTCCTTCAGAGCAAGAAATGTAGGAGGCATATACTACCACTCAGCCTTTACTTGAAGACTGGCAGCCCTGAAGACTCCTTGTTTTCTGTAGCATGTTATAGATATATTCATGCTCCTTAAGGGAATAAGGAGCAGAACTATGTTTTTTTTAACATGCAGATTAAATTATAACCCTGATTTTAATCAGTTATACAGAAGACTAACAGGGACAAGAACATAAAAGGTTACAGAATAGGAATACCAAGAATCTCAACAGTAATGCAGCTGATATGTCATTAATTAGCTAGCACATATTTTAATGTGATGCTAATCAAAGAGACGTTTTGAAATGCATTTCTTCTTAAGTAAGGAATTACTTTGTTTGAATTTTGAAGTCTTGGTACATGATTCCAGCCAGCACGCAGAAAGATGCTTTTGGATTTTAGCTGGAATGAAAACGTACAAAACATTTCTAGGTATTCCAGTTCTATAAGTAAACTGAAATTATAGTTAACACCCAGTTGATACAATACTCAGCGTCTGACTTTTGACACAGAAAAGAATCAGCTTTATAGAACCATAACATTCAAGGGAGACAGACCATTAAAGCTAAAGGCAACATGAACTGTGACTGCAATTATTCACACACATATTTTCTAAGTATTTAGGTAAGTGATTTGGATACTGTGACCACGTACTGAAAGAATGTAGAAGCTTCCAGATGAAGTAACTTTACTTATGAACTGAGATTTCTAACAAATACATTCAGAATGACAGGTTTGATACATAAAAGTCTAGGCTACTGTCTGCCCACAAGGAATTGATCAGGCAGGCAGGACTGTTACCACGCTACACTATCATAGCAAGAGTTCCCAATAATGCAGATAATGCAAGCTACATACAAAATATCTTTCCCCCTCCCCCCCCCCAAAAAAAAGCAGAGATCTTGTAATAACTGTGCATTCCCAGGTTTGGTATTTCGTGGCACACAATGTTTTACCATGCACTGAGATCCGTCAGATGTGTAACATCTGGAGAAAGCATGTTGGTTGTTCCTTGAAAAAGTCTCTTTGGCTGACTTTCAGTTTCCATTTCACCTAAAGAAAACAGTGCAAATAATCAAACTCACTTGAGTCTCTGGAATGTCCATTTAATATTTGTCTAAAGTAAGAGAGGCCTGTCCCATAATACAGCAAGCTTGCATTTGTAACATGATAAGCCCTCAAGTACTTGGATAAGAAATCCACTTTATTCTAGCTATTGTTTTAACACCCAGCCTATTCCTTACTTAACTAACGCTTCAGCTGTATGTGAGGGGCTACAAAGATCTCAAAGACATCAAAACAGGCACTTGGTACCTCAGAATACAATCAAACAAAGCAATCTAAAGCAAACTGATTTCTGTGACTTAATTTTAAGCGAGCAATTGAGATAAGGCAACTGGCATATATATCAACACCTGGTGATTAAAATTCTTAGTGATTATGGAAATAGAAATTCCAGCTCAGTACACAGTTTCACCCTTCTGAGTTAGACAAATTTGGTCATGTATGTACACTTCTAAATAAGAGCTGAATAGAAAAAAAATAGCACATGTATGCATTTCCAATTAGTCATCACAGATCAGACTATCTTTGTACCTGCACTCATCTACTGACACTGGAATATTAAACGCGACAGGCAGAATTCATTTAATCTGTTTAGTATAATCTGCCCTGAGAATGGTCGAGCTCATTAACAGCTCCTGCACAAGAGACACTTGGAGATACCAGGAACTTCCCAATAACAAGCTTCAAAGAAAACCCTCTCAGCTGCAATACAATTTTTTAGCTCAACTATAAAACCATAAGAAATTGGAAGTACATTGTGCATTTAGGAAAAGCAACTAAAGTCATTTCAATTGATTAGATAGTTTAGTATTAGGTAACACTCCAAAAATTCCTTGATGGAAGAAAACTTGCATCTCCTCTTTGTAAAAGATGCTCCACCAGAACACATGGAAAGTGTGAGCAAAGCCTGCCCTTGTGGTGGTTTCCTTGCTACAGTTTGTGCACAATCTATTGTAAAACATTTCAAATAAAACACTGGAGCACGAATATCTGTTACCTGTTTATCAGTGAACCTGATACACTTCTATCCAACTTGTAACCGTTCTAAAATCCATATAAATTAATAGCCAACCTAAGTTTTCTTGTTAATGCTATCTTGGCATTCTCCTGTCAGTCTAATACAAATTACACAACACCATCTGACAGGACAAGCCCTGAAAAACAACAACAAAGTAGTAACTCTTTTTGAAGACTAAATCATCACTGTAAGTTTTGTAAAAGAGAATGAATGCTTTTGGTGCAGTTAATGTCTAATATATACATACAGACCCACGTCCAGACAGGATAAATGTAGCTACAGACACACATTTTCACAATCTAATCTTACAGATCCACTACAGATAATTGTTCTAGGATGTAATTTAAATATCTTTAACGCAAAATACTTCCAGGAAAGAATGCAGTTTTCCTCCTTCAGGAGGAAAGAAGATCAGTTGGTTCCACTTCTCTCCCATTCTCAAACAGTCACCTTCTGAACTTTCACAGTGAAAACAAACATTCGGCACTAAGTTTAGAAGATATTGAACGATAAGCAACATTCCTGGGATGATCTGAGGGGTGTGCACTGCACAGTGGTACTCTCAGGAATGCCGGGGCTTACAAATATTCATAAACATTTGCAGAATAACTTGCCTCTTTCAAGCAGTAGCTGTTTTAACGATTTGCATTCTCGTTCTTTAGACTAGTTGCTTTTCCTTGAATTTCTAAATTTCAATTGGCAAATTCCAGATTACCTTGGAAACATTATATTTACAGGACAACAAAGAAGAGAAAAAAGCGTCTTGCTGCAAAATGACATCCACACTCCAGCACCTCAAACACAAACACATACCTTTTCTTTTAATGGGGCCGAGAACACTGGGCCTGATGCAGTTGATTGGACTTTGACTCCTCCTGCTGTAGAGAGAACACCGATAGTCAGGTCTGTAAAGGCTGCAAGTTTGAGCATCACCATATTTCACATTAAATCAATAGAAACATATTATATCAAACACTCTTTAAAGCTGAACTGGAACGCTCAGGAAATCTGAATATGTAAACAAAGAAGTGCTGCCTATTACACTGCATTATCTACCATATACACTTGTACTTAGCATCCCAGGGTCTTCTCTTGCCCTCTGTGCATCATATACTGGCTTCAATCCATTTCTAGAATCAGTATAATATGTATACAACATGGGTATACTACCTAATTGATAAAGTTAATTTGAAGTACAGAAATTCCCCTGCAAGGTACTAAAACTGGTTTAAAGTTAACACTGATTCTTTTAAGATCATCCACGTGAAGCTACCATTGGTAAAGGCCAAACCTGCAGAGCATTTTTACATGGCAATACTCTATTCTAAAAATGAAGTCTCTTCTAATGCTGTGGCATCAGCTTTAACTAATCCTTGTGCTTGCCCTGGGATTTAAGGCAGTGTATACCTGTTGCTTCAGAAGTTACTTACTTAGAGAATCGCCTTGTTGGACTGGGGATAGGACTCGGGGGTAATCCATTGCTGCTCACAAACATTTGCAATGACGGTGAAAAACATTGCTGCAGAAGAAGTCACATTAAGATGATTCAGAATTCCCACTTAAATACCCAAGTGTCCTTCCCCCATCATAATATCTCTGGTTAGACCAAACTTAATGACAGATCAATAATCAAACATGATCTTGGAGGGATTAAAACCTAACTTACAAAGACATACTGGCTAATGAAACTGCTATACAGCTCCAAATCCAAAGGTGTAACACCAGTGACCAATAGTGGTGTCACATTAGGAGCTGACTTTCTATGAAACACAGTAGCACTACAAAAGCAGAACCACAAGAGGGTGGAAACAAGGTCAAGCAGCCCACATCTAAACAACAAAGTTGCCAGTTTCTCTTTGCAACATTTCAGTTTCCCTGTTCCCACTGAAAAAAAAAAAAAAAAAAGAGGAGTTGATCCAAGACATACCTTCCTCCTTTTACAGCATTTGCCATCAGTTTTCAGTGCAAATTTGGCATGCTCAAAGCTCAGTATTCCTTGACAGTTGAGGTTATGCCTTCCTTTCCAGAACTGATGGGCACATACCGACTCTCCTCACCACACAGATATGCAGCTACTCGTCTCTGTCTACTCTCATTCTCTCCGCATACAACGCATCCAGATTTTGCTTCACCCCCAGCATGCCCCAATTACACAGCTGGGGATCACAATCATTACTACAATGCTCTTTTTCAGCTCCCTTAGGATCAGAACTCTAACTGACCCAAACATGACAGAAGTGAAAACGTGCAACGTGAATGAAGTCGCACACTGCTTCAGCTCTGCAGGCTCGGGGATGAACACCTGATTGTCAGTAAAACGTGGATTTGGGTTGGGTTCTGTTATTGCTTTTTTAAACTGTCAAACTATTTATGAAGTTTCACAGCTTCACAGTCCAGCTAGATTCTAAAACGTGCTTTCTGTTTGGTGTTTCACTTATCTTACCTTTCCTATCCCTCTTGTAGGCGAAGGCGCAGGCGAAACTGGAATGAAGTCGATTCTCTTTGGGGAGGAAGATTTCTCAGACTTGTCCAAGTCATTGTCACTCTGAAAATACAAAGGTTTCAAACTTAACATTGGCATCAAGCAATACTTTAAAATCCAAGCCACGAAAGTCTATCAGGTCAAGTGAGCAAAAGAACTACAACACATGAACTTAAGTTTATCTCTAATTACTCCCACAGTTATATCTCTCCTTCCCTTAAAATCATCAGTTGAGTTTAAAAGTAGAATTTAACACAAAACATCTACAAAGAGATTACCAGGCTCAAGCTTTCCTCCCATGACTGGCTTATCTGCATTGCTGTTTGCACTTCCCTAGAATACAAAAGATGCCATCAGTAGATACAAAGAGAACAACCGACTGTTTTTATCATCTTGTTTCAATAACTCACCTTTCATGGGCTGTTTCTCTGTTCATTAAATCCACTCCTTCCTCCTGCAGGAGATAAACATTCTAAGTTTTCTCATAACATTTCATAACATTTGATACGATATAAGCACTTGGCATGATACTCATGACTCAAGAACTTGCCCTTAGAATTGAAATACGGACAGTGGGAGCACAGCAGGGAGAAAAGACTGCCCCAGGCCTACTTCAGCATTTCTCCTTAATGAAACAACACTAAAAATGCAAGGTGACTTCAACAGGACAATAATGAGCCTCGCAATAATGCTTCTGCATCACAAATAAACCCTTTTTAGTTCTTTTTTTTTTTTCGAGCTCTTAAAAAACTCAATAGCAGGGACTCCCGATATATCAGTACTTTAGTATCATATAAACATTTCTCATTCTGCTGTTAGATATACGGTTTGAAAGCTGCACTTACCCTTCTGATCTGATGAAGTCGGCTACTAGGAATACGAATAGGAGATGATGACAGCAACTGCAAAAAGTGACAGCCACGACAATTAAAGCACACATCAACAGCCTGCATACGCCTTCTTTAGCATCAGCTAATTCCTGTCGACTTAGAAATGAGCTGTACAACTACATGCAGATGACTCAATAATGTTGCAAAAAGAAAACACTGACCTTCCAGAGAAAGGACTAGTTTTACTGCTTACAAATTCATTCTGCCACTCAGCAGGTGGCAGAGTCGCATGCAGGTGCTGCTTTGTACCTCAAGAGCACAGATAGCTACATGTGCCATTTAGACAAGACAGGCATTATAAATAAGCTGAGAATGTTACCTAATTCCCTCCTGAACAGCTTAAGAACACAGACTGCCTGTACTAACTTACACAACCTGCTGGCTTCTGTAGTGTTTTATCTCTGTCTTGAACAGCATTTCACACAACTTTACTTCTGCAATTGCCAAGCTAATTTTGTATCTGTTCCCTCTGGATGCTGCTGCCACATCCAAGCAGGCCATCAGTTCTCAATCCGGATGTCCTGTTTATTGTGACACCTACTGACCCATGGTCCAAACTCTTGGAAGCTGATTTTAAGGACCTTACATTGCACAGGTTTTGGGAAAAAAAACAAACCTCGATCTTCAATATCCTCGGATAAGAGAGAAAAATGTCAGTGGAAAAGAGCACAGAGGTCCTGAGCTGACAGTAAGGAATGGGAGAGAAAAGAAATGCCACATCTTTGGGAAGATCAGTATATAACAGAGAGCAAAATGATGCCTGGCATATAAAACACACTTCTTCATACGAATCCTACTGTCTGATCTGGCTTTGCAAGAGAACAAGTGGCCCTGACTGAAAAGACAAAACCAAAAGCAACCACGTGAATGACGACTTGTGAATGCCTCGTGCATAACAAATCAGACAGCCACTAAATACTCCCAGTTACAGCAGCAGTTCACTTTTCCAACCCTCGTTGGAATTCATTTGAAGATCGTACTCAATCAGAAATTACGCAGGGCTTTAGAGATCGTTCTGTTCTCAGTGTGTTAGCTCACAGCGATACAAACCGAGTTCAGCCTCATTTCTCCATCCCACCCCGTCCTCGTTAGGTGTAAACAGAACGTGCCTGGGATTCCTTACCATGCTGTGCCGGCTGGTAACTGTTGTGCTGTTCCTTCGGGTTCGCAACACGTAAGGCTGAAAAACCTGGGAGCTATCACTGGAGGGACAAACCAACCAACAAACACACAGACAGGTTAGCTGAGGCGCTGTATTCCAGCTGTACAGGCGCTTTGGCACAGCCCCCGGCCGGACCCCGACCCGGCCATTGCCCGCCGCCCGGCCGGGCCGCGCTCACCTGAGGCCGTGGATGAGGGGGGCGCTGTTGGATCTCCTCAGCCCGCCGCCGTCGCTCGGTGCCGCGGCGCTCCCCGGCGGCAGCTCCAGGTCCAGCTCCATTTTCTCCTGAGCCATCGCGGCGGCGGCTCCGGCTCGTCCCGCTCCGCCGCGACGCCCATTCACTGCCGCCGCCCGCCGCGGCTTCTCATGCCGCGGCCGCCCCTACAGGCCCCGCGGGCGGCGAGGCGGGCAGGGCCCGGGGACGCGCCGGGCCCGGCGAGGGGGGCGGCCCCGGCAGCGCCCCATGCCGGCTGCGGCCCGAGGGCCGGCCCGCTCCCACAGCCGCTCCCGCCGCCGCTCGCGCCCCGCGATGCCGCCGCCTCAGGCCGGACGCCCCCCGCAGCCCGAGCGCCCGCTGCCGTCGCTCAGCGCGCATGCGTGGGAGGCAGGGCGGAGACGGGCCCAACCGCCCTGCAGTGCGCAGGCGCAGTGACATCGCGTGTCAATACGCGCATGGCCGCTCAGCGCCTCCAACGCAGCTCAGCTACGGAGCGGACGCGTGGAGCTGCGGGTTCGAATCCCGCTACGGGCTGTATGTGAGCGTTAAGGGCCTTACCAGCACCTCGTTTCAGAACAAAATAGATAATGTTTTTCAAAGCTACATGAAAAAATAAGGATGGAGAACTTGGAATTCTGCTGTGTGATTATTCTGTTCCTTTCAACAGACTGAATGTGGATGATTGTAGTTAACTGAGCTGCTTCTGGGCTTTGCTGTTAGTTCCGGCACCTGCTTGTATTTGTTATTCCACAGCTAGAGATGATGTATGTTCCCAATGAACTGTTCCTATGGCATCTACATTCCTTGCATTATACTGACCCTACAGAAGCGCTTGTGCCTATTATGGACCTGAGACATCTTACCAGGGCTCCACGAATGTGCTATTCTAAGTATTTTCAAGCTTTTCCAACATGTACTTACACCAAAAAACCCGGAGACCAAACACAGCAAAGTGCCTGTAACTCCACCAGCTGCACCAACAGATCGAAGCCCACAGCACGGGCTCTACTGCCATGAAATACATCACCTGCTTTAGCAGGGGGGCCGGACTCGATGACATCTCACAGAATCACAGAATGACCCGGGTTGGAAGGGACCTCAACGATCATGTAGTTCCATCCCCCTGCCTGGCAGGGCCACCAAACATACACATTTACTAGATCAGGTTGCCCAGGGCCCCGTCCAACCTGGTCTTGAACACCTCCAAGGACGGGGCATCCACAACCTCCCTGGGCAGCCTGTTCCAGGGCCTAACCACTCTCCTAGTGAAGAACTTCCCCCTAACATCCAACCTAAATCTTCCCTCTTTCAACTTAAAACCATTTCCCCATGTCCTGCTATTGTCAGCCCTTTCGAAGAGAATCTCGAGGTCCCTTCTAAGCCCAGCGACTCTGTAATACGCGGCCATTGATTAATCAGTGTAAGGTAATTAAGTGAGGACACACACAGCACCTCCCAGCCCCCCGAGCTCCAGTCGCGCATGCGCACTGCCGCCACGGGGCCTCAGCTCACGGCGCCGTGCGGGCGCCCCGCTGCGCATGCGCGCTGTGTGCAGGGTGAGGGGCTGTGGGGGGGTCCGGCCTGAGTCGCTCGCTCCTTCAGTAGCGGCGGCACCGCGGAGCGTAACGACAGCGGCTGTGGGAGCGGGCCGGGCCGCAGCCGGTATGGGGCGCTGCTGGGGCCGCCCTCCTCGCAGGGTCCCGCTGTCCCGCGGGGCCTGTAGGGGCGGCCGCGGCGTGAGGAGCCGCGGCGGGCGGCGGCAGTGAATGGGCGTCGCGGCGGAGCGGGACGAGCCGGAGCCGCCGCCGCGATGGCTCAGGAGAAAATGGAGCTGGACCTGGAGCTGCCGCCGGGGAGCGCCGCGGCACCGAGCGACGGCGGCGGGCTGAGGAGATCCAACAGCGCCCCCCTCATCCACGGCCTCAGGTGAGCGCGGCCCGGCCGGGCGGCGGGCAACGCGCCGTGACGCCGCTCCGTGGGGCCCGGCGGTACCGCAGGACGAAGCGGCCTCCGCTGTCCTGTGCGTTGCTTTGGCTGTTGTTAATTCCGGGTGACCTTTGGGCTCCTCATTGACCTCCTACCAAAACCTTCTGCAGCTCTGAAAGTGTTAGTGCTTGTCTAGCCAGCCGTGGGCCGACGTTAAGCGAGCAGAACCGCAATAGGTTTGTGTAACTGCAGGAAGCAGCTGTGCCCACACAGCTCTGAGCAGGGCCGGAGCGCTGTGAGCCGTGGCTGCTCCTCAGGGACGCTTCTTAAGTTATAAAAACAAACTGTGAAGCCTGAAATCTCCTCGGTGTGTTATAAACAAATGGTTTAATGCAGGCTCTGGGCAGGCAGAAAGGTAAGGCAGAGCTCTGGCCTTAAAGCTGCATCCACTCGGTGAGGTGTTTATGTAAATAGCACTGAAAGCCTACAGACTAATTGCAGGTGGTTGCAGTGGTTTGCCTGTTAGGAATTTTCCAGCAGAAAACTCTTCTTGTCAGATTGCAGCTCTTGGCAAGAAATGGCACTTGTTTTTCCTCCCAGAATGGCTTTGTTGAGCAAACTGGAACAAAGCTCAGCTCCTGGGCTGTTGCTCCTGCTCTGTTGCTGCCCATTGGCCCCATTTCCCTGGTAACAGATTTGGTAAGAATTTGTCCAGGTGGCATTTCTTAGAGGACAGGATTTACCCTTCACTCAGCTCTTGATTCCTGTTTTCATGCCAAATAGATCTTTCCACCCCCCCCCACTTCTTTCCAGTACACACTGATTATTGGACTCAATCCATGTAGCTCAAAGTTTCTGCTGAAAGTGAATTCCTTTGGTATCATTGAGTACTGATTAATTGCTGTTGGTAAGACAAGAGATGGCCAGAGAAACTTAGTTTAGGGATCAATAGAATTGCTTTGAAAAAGGAACTGTGCTTATGTCACATACCTCATCCTGCATCGTTTAAATTGATGTGTTGCTTCCTGATTAGAGACATCACCGCAGCCAAAAGTCTCAGGGGTTTTTAAGCTGTTTTTTTTGCATCATGCTTAATGTAACCTATGCTGCAAAAGAGTTTAGAATGTGTTCCTAGTGACAAGAGTTACTAAGTGCTGCATTGTCATGTTCTGCTGCCACTGAAGCTGGTTTCTGGTTATATGCTGTTACAAACTTGTTCTGTTGGATGATGTCTGCTGCCTGCAGCCCCTCCAAACATAATCAATTCCCACAGAAAGGGTCTGTCTTAATTGTCTTATTATTTTTAGGCTCAGTTGAGTGATAGAAGTAGCTGGGACTTGGTTGTGCTTCTTGAGATGAGAACCTTCATAGCGTTTGAAACTGAGCTTATTGCAAGAGGTGCTTTTTGATGGGAAGGCAGTGGCTTTTGCATTTGACAGCTGTTTCTTTTCACAGTGATAACTCACAGGTGTTCCAGGGCAGCGTTCTGCGAACCCGCAGGAACAGCACCACGGTTATGAATCGTCACAGTCTGGTAAGGACACAATTAGAGCACCCACATCAGTTTGCACACTTTGCTTTGGGCCTGAAGTAAAGAAGGAAAGGAGTTTTTAATCTCTGAAATTAACCACATTTTCAGAAACAGGGCTCTGCTCTGATATTAGTATATTGTAGCTGTAGCGAATGCTCTCTGTAGGCTGTTTGGCCTTGGTGAGTACTTGTGTTTCACTGTCGTTGTAATGATTCATAGAATCATAGACTGGCCTGGGTTGAAAAGGGCCTCAAAAATAATCCAGTTTCAAGTCCCCTGCCATGTGCAGGGTCACCAACCACTATATCAGGCTGCCCAGAGCCACATCCAGCCTGGCCTTGAATGCATCCAAGGGAATGTGAGCAGATGTTCTAAAAGTCAGATAGTTAGCAAAGAAAGCAGGTTGTATAGATGTGCTATTGTTCAGTAACCAATGTGCTCATAATTTCTGATGCTTAAAAAGTAAGTGCAGTTGTGTTCAGGTTTTAAGTTCTTTTTCTATTTAAGTCAGATCATACTGCTGAAATCTACAGCTGATGCAATGAGATAGAACTGGCTGATGGAACACAGAGCCTGAGACTCCCTAAATGAGTAATTCTACCTCTTGGAAACACTTCAGTTTTTATCACAGTTTTGTTATTACAGTTCCCAAAAATCTGAACTTGTAAGCTATTAATTTGCGCATACGGGTCTTTGATCCAGGGGAATTATTGTGTGCCTTGTGTTTTTAGTACTTAATGAGTTGTGATAGGAGGGTGGGGTGGTAACCAATTGAGAACACCTGCACAGGTTGCATGTATTGGTTTGCTGGCCCTTATCAGAAGGGCTGGGGTATGTTGGGCAGTTGCTTTCTCCAGCAGAAAGGAGTTTTGCCAGCTTCATGTAACTTTCCTCCTAAAACAGCCATAGGAAAAAGAGACATATGCAAGGTAATGCTTAGCTGCAACCAATATCTTATTAAAGTTTTGGAAGAGCTAATGTTCAGGTAGGTGGGGAGTAGCAACAATTTCCCATTAAGTAAGGGGAAAAAACACAGTAACCCAGTGATGCTACCATAATGGCCTTCAGTGTGTTCTGATTCTATCTATTCTACCCCTGTTTGGTTTCTTTTGCAGCATCGTTGTCTCCTGTAAGGCTGATTGCAGTCACCCTGTTATTTCTTAGATGCCTTTTGACAAGGCTTTAGAAGTAACCTGCTAGCTCCGTGCTAGAGGCTGAAGAATGGCACACTCTTATTTCCTTGACTGATGTCCCTCTGCTAACATTCTGTTCTAAAATCAAGACAGAGGGCTACACAAGCAAAAGCTTGTGTCTGTAACATATCCAGGATACTTGATGTAAAGTTTTAGAAAGGTTATTCGGAAAGAAATCCTGATAGACTATTATGGTAACAAATTATTAAACAAGTGTCTCTCTTTTTCATGTATTTTCTAGGGCTGCAGCTTAGAGGAAATTTATTCTTATGGTCAGACTAAAGGAGAAACAAACTGAAGGTAAACCTCAGTTTGTTAGGTTCTCTTCTTGAAGCTCCTCAATTGCTGGGGGGAAAAAAAGAAGAGAGAATTCTAACTTGGGGAGTATTGCCTGGAACTTGCTGGGAAGCAGGAGCTGGTGCTTTGATAGGCTAATTCTTACAGCTGTCCTGGGAGCTGAAAAGGAGGTGTACTCTTCTGTTAAGAATGGAAGCTTTTTGAGGAAGGATGAACATGTTGCTTAAGGGCAGAAATTGGTTTAGAGCTAACAAAGGGATTTTTAGTAACACTTTGCAGTTTGTGTCTCTTTTCTCATCTTCTTAAACCTACTGTGCATTTTCTTATATAAAGAGCTCTTCCTCTTATTACCTTGCATTCAGAGCTCTATGAGACTGCATCCTTCCAAGCCTTTTATATTCCACAAGGCCTGCATCAGAGACTTGAATTAAACACCGACCCCATGAGGAACTGTCCCTATGGCCTCATATAATCCAACTCATGTCAGTTTCTTGGGCTTGCAAGTATTCTTCACTCCTTGCTGACCAGATGCTGACAAAATACAGCTGAAACTTATGCTAAAAATCAGGTGCTTCATCAGCTAGATTGGTACCTCATCTCTTTGAATTAGCTCTTCGAATGATGGGCTGGTTTCTGGTTCTGTTGAGCATGGCAAGGGGAATGAAATTGGAAGTGAACTTAAGAGATTATCCTCTCCTTCTGTTGCCCTAAGCCAGGATCAGCTGCATCTAAATAGTTTCTGGAACGTAATTAACCTTCAGTATTAAGGACCCTAAGCAACTTCCCCTGGTATTCATGCTAGAGCAAAAGAAGTGTAGTTTTATGGCCTTAGACGTTATGCTAGATTGACATCTGTTTTGATACATTTAATTTCACAGTACATAGGGGATAAAATGTACTTCAAAACACTTTTTGATGTGCTTAGAAAAAGTAAGTTTTATTGCAGCTTAAGCTGTAACAAAGTTGGTTACAATGTTCAGTGAATGACCGAAGCTGTTAATTCGAAGAGTTTTATTTCAAGAGATACATTCTAAGTTCAGTTACTATTTCACATTGTGTTAAGCTGAATGGGAAAGAAGTGAATTTTCTGATGTGTTGTGTTAACTCTAATGAGAATGGTGGGAGCTGTCAAAGTGCTTTGGTAACAGGAGTGCACTTTCTGGCCCCGTCTCTGGGCTGTTACAGTGCTTGTCTCAGTTGTTTAGCTGAATTCTAGGAGCTTTTCTTGCCGTATGAACTTTTCCAAGTCTCAGACTCTCACTCTTTTATAATGACATCAACAGGGGCTGCTATGCCATTTCTGGTAAATACATGTCATTGCCTAGGGATCAGCTGTGCTCAGGATCTGTGTAATTCCTTTCAGAACACATCAGTGGCATCTAGTGAGTAAATGCTGTGGTTTTCTTTCCTACTGTTTTTTTTTTTTCTTTTAAGGCAAAGCACTTTAGGCCGTGGTTAAATGTTGAGCCACTGTTTAAGCAACAGCTTTCTCTGGGTTTGTTTTTCCCTTTTTGCTGTGAGGCCCCACGGGTGCTTGTGTTGGCAGAAGAGAGAGGGCAGTGCAGGGACAGAAATGGAAGGGCAGTGGCACTGGGGGAAGCTGACTGCTTATTTTGGTCGTGCTGTCTGCCAGAGTGGCACCAGTGAAACTTTACCTGTGAGCATACGCAGCAGTGTAATGTGGAAATGCATACGATCATGTTCTTGGGAGTACTTTACAGAGTTTGTGTATACTGAGTGTTACAAGTGCTGTTTAAACAAACAAAACCCTTTGTGCATATGTTTTGAGTTTAAGATAGAGTTACACTGTTGTATTTCTGCACTTTCTCCTCCCTCCCCTGTGGTTTTTAAGTCATGTATTGCTTTGTTCTGCAGTTTGTGCCATCATCGCCTATCCGTATTCCTAGCAGCCGTCTTCATCAAATCAAACAGGTAAGAATAGGTTATAACTTCTAAATATGAAATTGCTTGTAGGTGGCTGGGTTGTTTTTGTGGGGTTTTGTAGCAAGTCTGCAGCACTCTGTTGCTTCAAGGCATGTTTGAAAGTAAAGACTACATCTTGTTTGCAGTGTTCCAGATTCTATAAAGAGACAGATACGTGTTACAGTGAGAAGACTTGAACTGAAGGAGGTAAAGGGTCTTAGAACTGACACTTTAGGAAGGAAACCTGTAACGTAAACCCTTCCAGTAAAGTTTCACTGAGCTTTTTTGGCAGTCAGACCAGCATAAACACTTAAGGCTAATAACAACTTGTGTTGGCACAGCATTTACTGCAGCCAGAAAAAGAACTGGATAAGGAAGCAATCTGGCAAAGAAAAAAAAAACAAAAAATAGCATAGTTCAGACTCTCCTGGCTGGGCAGCTTTTCATCTGCATAAGATTCTCATCCAGATCACTGGTTGTGCCATTAGAGTGTGAGGGGAAGGGTGATAGAGTATGGAGGAGGAGGAGGGAGGATGGCAAATATCTGGGCAGGCTTAAATAACTACCCACAGCGCAGCTCAGGCTGAAGATGCATGTTTTAAAACTGGCAAACTCAAACTCTTGTGGCTCCTCCATTTTAAATATTGTCCTTGGCAGGACAAAGGGAAATGGTTTTACGTTGAAGGAGGGAATATTTAGGTTGGATATAATGGGGTAGCTCTTTACTATGAGAGTGATGAGGTGCTGGAACAGCTGCCCAGAGAGGCTGTGGATGCCCCATCCCTGGAGGTGTTCAAAGCCAAGTTGGATGGGGCCCTGGACAGCCTGGTCTGGTATTAAATGGGGAGGCTGGTGGCCCTGCTTGTGGCTCTGGGGTTGGAGCTTCATGATCCTTGAGAACCCACCCAACCTAAGCCATTCAGTGATTTACTGATTGACTTCTTGGCAGTCAAGTACTTATAAAACTAGCTTGAAGGTGCTTGATTTTGCTCTTAACTTTGAACTTTTCAATGAGTATGAATATACATTACTTTGTAAGAACAAAACTTTCAGACAGCATTTTCAGGGTATGATGTCCAAAGTGATGTAAGGTGCTTCCTCATGCCACTCGATATTTAAGGTGTGTGCATTAGTAACCCTGAAGAAGACAACTGTTTTTGTTTGCTATGTGAGCAGTGTACTGGCTTCAAGAGAGCCTGAAGCACTCAAGTCGGTTTTAAAGCTGTTTTTATCAATATAGAAAAACTTAGGAGAAATATATAGATGTGACGAGCACAAGGAGATGAATGACTGTGGTTTCTCTGCTATATTTCTTACAGGAAATAAAGTTTGATCATTCACATTGTTTTAAGTTCAGATATTTTTGTGTTCAGTGTTACTCCATAAATTTGAGTGCTGACATTTCCTAACTTGTATTTGGTATTTAAATGCACGAGTTGAAATTCTCTGTGCTGTGTGCTTCCCAGCATACACAGGAACAGTGTGCTTCACTTCTCGTCTCTTTCAAATCCCAGCAAAGCTCACAATGAACTGTGTTAGTGAGGCTTTCCCTACATAAGGTGGACATAGTGAATGTGTTTAGTTCAGCTTTCATTCTCAAAATGGACTGAACTGGGGAATTTACCCATTCACTCAACTGCGTGCACAGTGTTCATTTAGTTTTAAGGAAGGATGCACACATACCTAAGAGGGGATTGAGTCACGTTAATGTTTAATGCTTCATCTCTGATCTGTTTTAACAATATTGTATGAATGTTTTAGAAGAAAACACCAAATTCCACATTTATTGCATACGCTGTGGAGCAATAAGATGCAATGGATACTAGTAGGTAGGATAAGGGGTATTCCTTATTCTATCAATCCAGTTGTGTCCTTAAATGTGTTTCTACTTTAAGAAATAATAATCTGCAAGAGCATGTGAAGACACTGCAGCACGTGTAGGATTTTTGGTTGCTATTGTTCTGCATTTGAAGTACTTTTTGATAGAAGTGAAAATAAATTTAATACAAAAACTGTGTGAAAAACAGCCAACTCCCATAAAGACTTGTTGATGGTGTCTCTTAATGTGGTTCTTTCCTTTTTTCTTCCTCTCAGCTCTCTGTGTCTTGTGAGAGCTTGAGGTTATCCTTACTTAACTAAGTTGATAAAAATCTCTATACTGAAGTAAAATAAAATCTTTTTTTTTCCCTTTTTTTGCCTTAATTAATTTTTCATCTATTTTTTTCTAGGAAGAAGGAATGAACTTGATGAACAGAGAAACAGTCCATGAAAGGTAAGCATTAAGGAAAGCTAGCTTACTTAATCCAGTCTTCTGTGGGCCTAGGGCAATACGTTTCTTTTCTTCTTTATAGAGAAGTGCAAGTAGCAATGCAGATGAGCCAGTCATGGGAGGAGAGCTTGAGCCTGGTAATGCATTTGTGCTTTAATTTGTATTCCTGTTATCAGTATCAGGACACTAGAGAAACTTACTTCAACCTTTTTTGTATAGTTTAAGCACAATTAAGGTGGTGACTGTATCACCAGCAGTTTTTCACACTCTTAAGGCACACAGTTATCAGTTACTCAAGGATACCTGTAGGTTCCTTGGGCTGGAATGTCAAAAGAGAACTGCATGGATGTCTGCATGTCCAAATTTTCTTCTGTGTTCTAATACCTAACAAGTAATGCTTAAGGTTTGTTTTAGAATGCCCAAGAAAAAAAAATCACGAGGATGAAGGCTGATAACTTTTGAATCAGACTCAGTTCTACACAAAACAGCCCTTCTCTACTTGCTCACAACATTAACTGTATGCACTGTTTACAGAGTAACAATGATTTTGAAAAATCATCATCACCAAAGCAAGTAGACTTTGTCCCAGTCTCTCCAGCTCCTTCACCTACCAGAGGAATAGGGAAGGTGAGCAAAACATGGTAATAAACTCCCAGCTAGCAGCTGTACGTCTCGTAGATGAGAATTTCTGTGGAGTGTTCCACTGCTAGTCTGTGGTAAATCAATTGAATTCGCTTTCAACTTAAAACAAGAGGAGGAGGCACATGTTCTTGTTTTATTAACTAGTGTGTTTAACCAGCCTGAGATGGAATAAATGCTTGTCGACTTGCATGCGTTCTGCATGAAAATGGAGTCTGTCCATCTTCAGTTTCTTTCTCAGTAACCAAAATCACTATCTTGGTGTGGCCAGCTCAGTGGGTTGCTTTAAATTTGTAATGGGTTGCTAATTTTCCTGCATAAAGGATTGGTTTCTACCGTATGGGTGTGATACTAAATGTAAATAACACAAACTTCTGCTCTCAGCAATGCTTCTCACCATCTCTGCAAAGTCTGGTGAGTAGCAGTGGATTACCTCCCAGTCCTAGCCCAAGTCCAACAAGGCGATTTTCAAGGTAAGTTCAAGATCATATCAATAATAGGAAGCTGGCACAGCTTACTCACACGAGGCTTTTGAAATACCAAGATGTTATGTAAATAGTTACATTTCTTATGTTCAACTTGCTATACTCATCTGAATGTTAGATTTTACAGCGTCTTAAAATAGCTGTTGAAATCCTTTTAACATCAGGGAAGTGGGCTACATTTCAGTATCGGTCTTTGCAATATGATCTCTATATTGCTTCTAATCACTTTTTGAGTAACTAGATTGAATTTTAAGGGGAAAAAACCCCAACTGATTCAGGATTTGTTGTGGGTTCTGTTTTGTTCTGAGTGGTACAGGCAGAAAACCATTATGTTATACTGGGCCATAATGCTTAAGCAAAGTACTGCCTGAGCTTTCAGACTGCTCCAGTTGTGGAATACTGAGACCTAGCTGAGACCAGGGGTCTGTGCTCCCTGCTCGTTCTTTTAAATAAATGCAAATAAAATGACAGGAAACTATTTAGGAGAGGCTGTTTTAATGCCTATTATCTGACTGCGTTCCATTTAGCACTTTGTTATCTGGAAGTCTTTTGATTCTTTACATGTTTTCAGGCTTTCTGTGTTAATGGTGATATGAGTGTAGCATCTGTCTCCTTTTTAGCAGGAGAAGCCAGAGTCCAATTAACTGCATTCGACCAAGTGTTCTTGGACCAATAAAAAGAAAAGGTACAGCATTTGTTTTTGGCTAGGACAGCAGGCAAAATGGTTACTTTGACCATAATTCATGTGTAGCTCTTTGTAATTCTGTTGTACCAGCTGATGCAGAGTGACTGGAAATAGAGGGTGTTACAGATTTCCAAATAAATAAGACTGTTTGTGGTGATGAAGCAATAAATTAGTACGTACTGTTCAGTAAAGCTGCTTCTGACCCAATGCATCTGTGTTGCTGGAGTTGTTTAATGATAATTAATTCTGAACTTCATTAATTACAAGAGAGAAAACAGCTTTACTTCTTCTCAGCTTCTCTGCTTTGCTGTTAGAAGTCAGTGAACTGTTTGAGCTGAATTAAATGAAAACACTTTCTTCTGAAGTACAAATACCTGATATTCGCACCTCGGTCCATAATTTGTTAAGCTCTTCCCAGTGCTTAGGCTAAAAGGTATCTAACAAATTACTTTTAAAATTTCAGCATCAAACTCTTGTTTTAAATATTACAGCCTATGGAGTGTTACTTCATAAGATGGAACTTGTGCATTTTGTGCTGTGGAAGATGTTGGTTTAAATGAGTAGTAATTTTTGTCACCCTTCCTCTCTTACTAAAGGTGTAACTGAAATGGAAGATCATCCAAAAAGGTTATTCCAAGGCTCCACCAACATGCTTTCCTCTGAAGCTTTGCACCAGCCAGACCTTGGTGGATGGTAATTGCCACTCTGTTGTGCAGGTTGCATCAAAAGCACTAAAGTCTCTTTTTCATCAGGCAATGCTCACACTTGGAGTTACATTTCTTTCTAATTAGTGCAAGCATCCTGTGTTTTTGAAGGTGTGAAAGTAAACAGACAGCACCACTCACTTCAAGTTTAGAATTTCTAGAACAGATGGGCAGTCCTTGTCTGTTGATGTGCTTTCAGGTATATGGGAGTTGAAAATCTTTAGGAACTAGAGATCCCTTATGGCTGGCAACTTCTGAAATCCAGTTCCTAATTGTAATTAAATATGGATGTTAATGTTGGGGGGGATATTTTTGTTTTGTTTTCTACCTTTGTGCTTTGTCATATTGGACTACCCCAACCATCCCTGCTAGGAGGAGACAAGAAGCACTAATGAAAAACTGGCCACATGAAATAGTAAGGGGGTTCAATATTTTGACTAGGAGGGTGCAGTAATATGTAGGGTATGTCTGGACAGTTACGAAGATGAGATTGTTTATGGTGTCATCTAAAGTATATAGGAGTGCACAAGCTTTAAGCCCATTGCAATGGATGTTGTAAAACAGGTGTATTTGAAAACAACAACTTGTTAGCACGTCCTGTTCATAGCAGGCAGAGCAGAATGGGTTTAATTTGCCGTTTATTTTAGAAGATGGTAGTTCTTAAAAACAGTTTGTTGTTGTCACTGGTGATGAAACAGCATTTTGCATCCTGTGAAATATGCTGAAAAGAGCGTCTGGATGCATGAGGACCTTGTGAGAGATGGGGGTAAAGCTTGCAACATTTGTAAAGAAGTGAACTATTTTGGGCTAAGCTGAAGAGAAAAGGGCAGATGTTATTTCTGTTTGAAGGAGATGGCAAGGTGTATTGTTACAGGTTTATTTCAAATGTGCGATTTGCTGTTCCTTCAGAGCTGTATGCTTGTTCTTAAAGTGGGCCTATAACGAGCAGACGCCAATGTTTGGAACTCTTAAGAGGAACTGGAGTGCTTCATTTCTCATATCTTGATGTCGCTGTGTTTTCAGTTTGTTGGCGCACACCCTTGATGACAACAGAAGCAGTGCAGGCTCTTCCTGTGACTCACCAGCTGAAGCTGGCGCCAGCACCGGCTCTCCAGTGTCACTTTCTGACTCCAGGTCTCCATTTTTACCAGTAGATCTTACAGCTAAGTTACCTATCGATTGAGAAGCGAATATCTGCTAGTGGATACCAAGAAACAGACTGGATATCAATAAGGCTTCCTGTTGTGTGTAACTGAGTCTTTTATGTGATTCTGTTCCTCATAGGAACTTCCAGAAATGTCATTATTTCGAGACAACTTCCAGAATA
Organism: Coturnix japonica; assembly: GCF_054131305.1. Lineage (NCBI taxonomy): Eukaryota > Metazoa > Chordata > Aves > Galliformes > Phasianidae > Coturnix > Coturnix japonica. Next base: position 12,422,170 of record NC_140666.1, read on the forward strand.
GTTCCTTGAGGAGGAATTCATGTTTCTAGTGACTTGTATGATGTTTACTGAAATACAGTAAGCATTTTGAATTGCAAACATAGTCGATGCCGACATCAGTATCCAAGCTGTTGATTTCCTATGGATTTATTCCTGTTGGTGTAAGTTACAAATACTGCATGCTTGCAGAAGACTTGGCTCTCCAGCAGACAAGAGGCAGCGTCCTTGCTACTATGAAGTGGTGCTTTGTGTAGTGACATAATTCACATTTGTCCTCAGTCTTAGATCGATGAAGCAGCTTACTAATTTGTTTTTATTTCCCTCAGTGTACGTTAGGTTGTTTTGCTGTTGCTCTTCATATAAAAGAGGGAATATTGGGGGGTAGGGAGAAGAGTAATTGATCCCTGTATTCTGTTGGGATCGACTTACTAAATTCTGTTGTTCTAATTAGATTCCAAAAGAACAAGCTGGTGTATTGTCATCTTAGATGTGTGTCTTGGATTTTACTCATGATCAGGACTGCTGTTGTGACTAAACCCAAAGTTAATGTGGAACCTTCTGGGTTTTTGTGATTTTTTATTTTTTATTTTTTCCTTCATTTACATGATGTATTAGAGTGGTAGAAGCTCCATTAATCTTTTAATTGGGAAAAACAGTTATCATGCTTAGCACAAAACATTAAGTTGTGAGTTCTTAGTATTTAGTACTCCAGAAGTGCATTATTTTAACTCAGTATTTGTCCTTGTGTGTGACTTTGGATGGATGAAAACAAAGAGGGACGATGAATGCTTTTGTACAGGTTCAGGTGATCAGATCAGCTCAGAATTTAATCTCTTGATGTTACTGCATTGAATAAGAGCACCAGGGTTTTTCTGCTGTTGTAAGCTTTAGGTGCTGGTTGGAAGTTGGAGTTTGGTGATCTGCCGTGCTTCAGGCTTCTTGTACTCTACTGAAAAAGCCATTGGATTGAGACATCCTGATTTCACCCTGAAATTCACCAGACAAGAAGAAAAACTTGTAAACCAGCATAGAGAACTGTTTCAAATGTTCCTGTGGCAACCTCATTTTGGTGGTTGACTCCTGGTACGGAATTGAACTTCTCCAGCTGGATCCCTGTCTGTACATGTGTATGCATCTGTACCATATGGTTGCAAGCCTTCTCTCCAGAGAGGTCAATAATGGAGCAAAATGTTTGTTTTTTGAATGCTAAATGTGAAGATTGGAAGGGTCCTCAAGTAGGAGAGAAGCCCAGTTTGAATTCTGCTGGGACATATTCACGTGGATGGAGCTTTGGACAGCAGCCATCAGAAGTAGAAATGGATGACTTACTGCCTAGTGACTTCAGGACCAACAACTACTAGGTACCTTTATTGTAGGAAAAAAAATAGAACCTATTTAACAGCTTTACACTGTTCAAGTAACGTATGTCATGGTTTGCTTCTGATTTAATTCCTCTTAAATTATTGCAGTAGCCAACTTCTTGCCTGCAGATTCTTCTGTTATTATTCAGACTGTCCTTTGCCCTGTGGCCAATGGATGAACTTGTGTGTGGTGTCTCCTTGCCATCTAATATGGCCTAGTTTCCTTTTGGGATTTCAGATGATGTGCCAAAGAGTTGCTGTGCGCTCACTCTTCTGTGGTGAGGCCAAGACTGACTTTTTCATCTTACTTTCTTCTTAAGAATGGGCCCCCGGGTGTCCCAATCTTATAAGGAAGATGCGTTGGTTGGGGGGGTTTCATGGCTGTGTGTAAATCCACTTGTCTTTTTTTTCTGTTGGATATTTATGCTTTTCAAATAAGTGCCAATAAATGGAACAAATATTTACATGTTTTTCTTTCTAACTCAGAGTATCTGTTGTATCACGTTTCCACCCTTGTCTACCTAAGCGTTGAAGTTGGCACTAAAATCTGCAGCACAGCTCTTGGAAAACAAAGTTTCCAAAAGGTGATCTTCGTGCTTTACCTTCCCAGTTGCCCAGGGAATGTTGATAACCGTGCCAGTGCTCAGGGGACTGTATTTTTGGAATGAGCACTTACTGCATTTAGCAGAGGAATAGATACTTCGTGGTGGGATGGTGATATAAATGCCAGGAAAAACGAGCCAGTGCATCAGCCAGATTAATTTTGCTGGGGTCTTCTGCGTGTTGTCAGCAAGCCGGTTCATCGGAATACCCAACAGCTGTCCTCCTGACGATTAGCATGAGAACCTAATCCCAAACTTGTTCTTTTCACCTTTCTTCAGAAGACTGGCGTGTAAGTGATAGCGAACTTGCACAAACAAAATAGATCTGCAAAGCCTTATGTGTTCCTGCGAGGCCAATCTTGTGATTCTCGGGTCAGTTGTGTGTTTGTGAGCCCAGTGCTGCTGATGAAACCACTGAAGACAGGAGTGACTGCTGGAGCTCCACCAGCGAGCTTCAAGCTACGTAACAGCTTGAGCATTTCTTAGCAGTTGTCACTTCAGAAGTGTTCACTTTGTTGTTGTGTATTTGCATATGTTGCAGTCGGAACTTAAAATAGAGAGGCTCAGGAGCTGCTATTACAATATGTGAGCTCTTCATACCCCATCTCGTCACCAGCTGCCAGATGGAGTTAAGGTTGTTCCCTCTTCTCATCAGCAGAGTTAAAATGTTTGTAAGTGTCACTGAATGTTTCCAGTTAAAATGCTGTAACTAAAACCCTCTTGATCCACAGAGGAGCACTTTGCTCCAAACATACTTTTCAATAACCAGGTATAAAAGTTGCCACTTCGCTTCTTTGTGTATTGTCTGTTTTACAAGGATCATGTTGCGGATGGTTTTATTGTTCTTAACCTATAACAGTGCTGTCTTCTCACTTGTAATTTGGTTTGTGATTTCTGGAAATGAGTGTCCTTGTTGGATACAATGAACTTGGGCCCCAAAAACAGGCAAGCTACGGAGATTCCTCAGGCAAGCCCGGCACTTACTGGATACAAGTATTTTATTTAGCACCTTCTCCTGTGATGAATGATGGCATGTGAATATTTGCAATTTCCCATTTGCCACAGGCATGAACTGAAGTAAGAAGAGGTGAAGGTACTTGTCTTTGGGTATCTGGTTCTTATTGCTGCTTCTCCCCTCTGCGGAGGAAAATCAAAACCGTGGTGTACGTATCATGCGTTGGTTTTTGTGGCACAAAAATAGTGCACTGTTTTGACTTCCAGTCTTTCAAGTAGCTCAAATCAGGTGGTGGCACTGAAACCGATGCAGGGAGCTTCCTGCTAAAAATAAATCAAGATCCTTTCATTACAGGCACATTGACTCCAGCAGTAGCTCTTGGTTTTGAACGTGTCTGAATTTATATCCCACAACAGAGGTGTTGCAGGGAACCCATTATTCAGGCAGCCCTTATCAGCTTTTTCTTCAGCCATTGCTTTCATTTGTGCTGCTGTAATCATGACTTTGCCCTTGCTTAACATATTCCTTTGTGTAATTATTCTCTGTTGTTTCACAGACACGCGTTACTTCACCTGCATCTAATCCCACAGTTGATTATCAGTGTGGTTATGGGGCTGTGTTACTTTTTGAGAGCTGGTATACAGTAGCACTGGTTTATTATGTGAAGTGAGGATCTTCATAGCACTCTCATTTCCTGCCTGCCAGCATTGCTTGTCTGAGATAGCAGTGCCACAGCAAGCCCTGGGTAAACAAGTTGATTGTTTCTGCTGGGTGATCTTAAAGCAATCCTAAACTGGCTGCTCAAAATACTTCTCCATCTTGAGGAAGTGACTCTTTTGTTTGTCTTAAGGAGTCAGGAATAGGAAATGATGTGAGCACTTAACTATTTTTCCTGGTGTTTTAAGAGGAAGTGCATTCACTGCCTCAGGTCTTATTTCCAAAGGTGTTCAGTGTTAGCCCTGTTCAGCAGGCCTCAGGGTACCAGGGGTATGTGCACACAGGTAGATAAGTGCATCTTGAACATGTTTTAAGCCTTGTACACCCACCCCAAGGTCACATCTCCCTTATGTCTCACTGTGGCATGAGGTGATGAGTTCCCTCAGTTCTAAATGGCTCCAGTGTTAAGAGTAAATCTGTGACTACACTGTCATCTCCCTGAAATGAGAGTCGAAATGTGCATTTTTTCATGCTTATTCTGCCTAAGTGTGGGCTTTATCTCCAGCTGCTGAGTTATGCTGTGTGTGGAAACTTTATCTGTGTGTTGTTCCTGGCTTGACCTTGAACGAGAAACACTGCAGTGTTTTAGTTCTCTTGGTTGCTGATAGCTCTTTGTTCCCCATTTCTTTGCTCAAGGTGTTTGTTCCATTGCTGGCTGCTTCTTTCTAAGTACCTTGAAAAGGAACGTTGGCAAAACATGTCTCACAAAACTCCAAATTAACAGTGCAGGTAATGAATAGTAACAGCCAAATGACAAGAATGCAGCTCCATAGCAGCAGGAAAACCTTGAGCTGTGCCTGTCTTTGTGTGTAACTGGAAGACAGCTCTGGCCATAGAACAGATCTGGAACACCAACAGCTCAAACCAACACTTAGTTTTTCCTTAAGGTCTATTAATGCCTATTTCTTTATCAGCTGATGCTGACAGATGACACAGTCTCAGTTTGCCTGGCAATCAAGCTGAAGTAATGTTTTATTGCCCTTTAAAGACTTGGTGTGTTACACGTAAGAAATTTACAGTCATTATTAACGTAAATTCAACCTCATCCTTCTTTTAACAGCCATGTCTGCCTGGTTTCCTTGTGCTTCCATGCACAAAGTCCAGAAAAGTGACCCGTAACATGCAGGAGGGGAAAGTTTAACTTCCAGAACATTTCTTATATAGATCAAAGCATAATTATTATATAGACTCCTTATAGATTTGTACGTATGAACCAAATGCAGTCATAGTGAAACAAATCATTAGGAGTAATGTGTTATGATTTAACATCTCTGCAATGAAATGTGGAACGGGGTAAACGTTCACCTAGAATTAACACTGGACTTTGAGCAGGACTTTCTCATACAGCAGAAATCCTGCCCCAGCTGTGAGGTGTGGTGGGGGAGGGTGGAGACAAAAACGCCTTTGCTGCTCTGCTCAGTTTGGTCTGTAAGAGCAAAAGGTCCTGAATTCTACACCGGAGTGCAGCATCAGTTCAGCTTCTGTTAATGCCACGTTGCTCATGTGCAGCCCTAAGAAATGAAAGGATGTGACTACAGAACCGGTCTTTTATTGTCTACAGTCGATACAAAATGTCTGTTGCAGAAATTAGTTCCCCAGGTAAGAAAACGAGCGCTCAGTGATACATCGGTACCAACGAAGTAAGGAATTTGAGAATTACTTCTTCACCTAAATGTAATGGTTTATTTCATAGTTTCACTGATGAAAATGTTCCATTTTCTTCAATGATTGATAAGCCACGACTGCCATCCTTCTGGTACGTATACAGAAGTGTCAGGCATCAGCCTCAGCACGTACAGCCACAAACCAAAGGAACGCTTTACATATGACAGTTTGCTTTTATAGTGATCACGCACTGATGTGAACATAGGCTAAAAATAACAAACGTTGCTTTAATAAGGATTTCATTTTTACAGTAGGCGTAAATATAAAAGTGTTTCAAATTATTTTCACAGGTATCACTGAACATTTCATAGCTGTCTGTTACAGAAGCACCTGAAAGTGCTTTGAGTCTTTCATTTATTATACATAGTTAAAATATATTACACTTCTGAAGGGATCTTAGATCACTGAACAGAGTTGCTAGCATCTTGATGAGCCCGATGGGTGTAAAAGGCAGTCCACATTCATGATGTGAATATACAGTAAGGTGTTTGATGTCCTGTTAAGTCATTGCTCATGTTTTCAGAATAACCATGGTGATGAGACCTGAAAGAAAGGATTAAGAACTGAACGCTTTAATTTTTTGAGATTTAGAAGACGGTTATTGTTTCACAGGGCAGAAAATAAAGCAGAAGTAATGCATGCAGGAGGAGCTCATATACACCCCTTATGTAAATACCACAAGTATTGCTCCAAATTCTGATGGAGACAAAAATCAGTGTGTTCAAATGCTGAGTCAGCAGCAAGGCAGGTTAGCTCAAAGCTGGAAGATGGTTTTTATTCATTTCTCTGCAGAATAACACTGGTCTAAAACCAGTCTTTGCTTGGTGCGCGGCCTCTGTGACCTTTAAGAAGGGAGGAGAAAAAAGTGCTCTGACAGAGGCCTAAAAAACCCCCCAAACAATTCAAGACAGGCTCCAGGGATGAAAGCAGAGTTGGAAAACCTACTGCTGCCACACTGAAAAACTCACTGCCATTATGTGCTGATTAAAGAAAAAAGCCATGAATTTATTTAGCACAGGGCAAAGAGGCATATGGAAAAACACACAGACCTTCTGTAACACCAAAATGGTAATTCATCAGTTCTTAGGCAATCTTATTTCAGGCTTGGAATACGTTTCCATAATAGCCTTTTACAGCACAGATCTTACAGCCTACAGATCTTGCCAGACAAAGAAATTGCTGAGACTTTTTCAGCATGTTGCCTCTACAGACTGATGTAACTTATTTACTTGAAGATTTTAAAGATAAAATGTAATGCTGCCTTCCATTAGACAAGTATTTCATCCCACTAAAGAGGAATCCTAGTTCAGCTGTTCCTTAAGGTCTGCATTAGCTCAGATGATCCCCACTACCAGAACTGCTGTAGGCCCTGATTTAGATTATTTAAATCACTGCAGAGTAACATGGAACAGCCTGCATCACATGTATGGGTTTAACTCATTTCTGTAAAGCAAACTGTTCTCAAATGGCGTGTAGTGTCATTGGTGTGGCATAAACCTCCCCTTTCACTTAAAAACTAAACAATCCAGTTGTACTTCACTGTGGCAGAAAGTGTTTGCACCTTCTTAGGGCAATCTACTTGTGTGGTAGACAAGTGCTGTACCCAGAGGAGCCTTTTCATGAGCAGTGAGAACCCTGCCACCAGGACAATCAAGACCTGTAGGGACTTCACAACGCATCTACAAAGAGGTGGGCTATTGCAAATGTATGAATTCAAACGGTTTGATGCTATAGTTGTCACCAGCAGAAACTGGGACTATTTTCAAAGCTAGAGGTAAAAATAAAACCAGGATTACTGCAAGATTCTAATCTGAAAACACATTGCCATCAGCTCAGATAAAGACAGGCTTCTAGTTAGCAACAGGTGAGTTTTAAAACCCTTTCAGCAGACCAGCTTGTCAAAGTCAGTCACTAAACTGTGTGCATTTAATCAGTAAGATCTCGCATCCTTTCCCACCACTACCTCACCTCCAGCTATCAGTTTGAAGCTGCCTATCTCCTTCTCTTTAGATTCTCATTTCTGCCAGGTAGTGGGATGGGAGAACTGAGTTAAGTGTGAGTGCTCTTCCAGTCTGAAATAGCTACAGAAAAACAGTCAAATCAAAGCGTGCAACTTATCTGTGCTTCCTAATTTAGGAGCAAGTTAGCAAGAGTTGTGGATGGCAGTGATCTCTTATTAAGCAATAATAACTATTTTTGAACACTTAAACCACTTATCAAGATGACACTGAACAGAGCCTTTCAGACCAGCTCATTGGAGAGAGAAATAAAACCAGAAGAGCTCCAGGTTCTGCAATGGATTAACTCTGTATTCAGTGTAAGAAACAGTAATATATTATGCTCAGCTTTGTTGGCAGGTGATTATAGGTATTAATTATTTGGCCAGTCATCAAATGAAGGTAGAATTAGCATGTAGGGGCCTGTATATAATATTGACTAAAATCTGGTCTAAAAGATTTATAATAATCACTTTCCCCTCATACATCATTCTGACTGTAACTTCAGATATTAAGTGGGGATGCAGAAGGAAATGTAAGGCAGTTCTTTGTCTCCACATTTCCTGAAGCTGCTGACAAACAGCTGAGAAGTTTCCCAAATCACAAAAGCTCCATTAAAACACAAGATCCAGAATACTCACCTAAAACATAAGCAGCAACTAACTTTTGATTCACACTTAAATGGAGGTAGAGAGGCACCAGGGATTCCATTTCCCCCAATGTAGGTAGCATTAGTGCTGCAATACACACTATTCCCAGGAAGACTGTTAGTAAACTAGGTCCCGATGAGGCAGGTCTGTTTTCTGAAAAATAAAATAGTACCACTTGTAAGGAACATCTACACATGTAACATCAGAGCTGCGCTACCTTGATGTTTTTTTTTAACCTTTTGAGTTTGGAGGGGATGGAAAACGATTCTTACACCCACATTCTGAAGCTTTTTGCGTTCTGCAGTGCAGGAGGCTGCTCCCTGTTCCAAGGCTGATGCTGGAATTTGTTTTCACATGACTTTCCAAATCTCTCCCTTCTGAGGAACAGAGCCTGCCAGGCCTAGTAGCTATATATACACACTCCTGACAGTTAGACGTTTCAGCCATGCTTGAGGTTTCATTATGCATCCTGACATTGATACGTTCCCTGTGCAATTAGTAGTTAATTGGGAAAGAACACCAAAGGAAGGTACACAGGCAGAAAACTCTTACATCTCCAGAACAAATCTTGGCTAGAGCAAGAGCACAGGCATTTGGCCCAGATGAGCTTCCCTTCTTTCTTTAGAGGAATATTTAAGGCCTGTCCCAGAACCAGTTTACATGCCACGGATGAGTAGCATGTTTAACTTGCTTTAAAAACTGAACTACCACGATTCAGTATCAGCCAAACAAGGAAACGCAAACTATAGATTCATTTGTCCTCCATGCTCTTTGCTGTGCTGCAGTTTAGTAACTGGAACCTCCTCAATTACACGCTTCAACCATTTTTATAAGAGCTGCTGATGAGTCAGTTGAATGCTCCTAACCAAGTTCTTAACATCTGACAATGCTAAGAACCACCTGTTAGAAATTAACAAATGCTGTTAGCACAGTTTTCTATCCTCGCTGTGACTGGCATTGCATGCCCTATTTGAATTCCAGTAGACTGTTATTTCTAGGTTGCAGGTTATATGCAGAGACTGTAAGTTGCTGTTCACAGCTTTTCTGTAGGCAAGCAATATAATTTAACTGAACATTTTAAAGCAAAGAAATAGCATTTGGATTAAGACCAATATCAGATATCAGTTCAAACCCTCTCTACTGGAACAACTACCATACTAACAATGTGTTCTGTGGGCCCCGAGATGGTGTAGGTTTAGTTTAACCACGTATCCTCCTACGGTACGTACTGAGATGGTTCTGTTAATCTTTTTTTCTTCATACAAGGTGTTTCACCAGCCAGCAAACCATTTATAAATGCTGTCACAGTTTGATTTTAGCAGGAGAAATGCTCTCAAGCAAGTTAGTTTCTTTTCAGGAACTTATTTTGTTCTTGTCATGAAAAAACAAGCAGTGACAGGAACATTACATTATAATTCAGCAGAAGCTTCAGATTCACTTCCAGTAACACTCAATGCCTTTTCTCTCTCTTCCTATTGCTTTGATTGAGTTGTTTGGTCCAGGCTTTGCCCAGGACTGTAGCTTCACTTCCTCACACACAAAACATATGAAGAGTTTCCAGCCAGCAATTTTGCTTTCTTTTTTTTGTACTTTTCAGACAAAGAAGAAAAAAATCTAATGATTAATCAAGATGGCACAAGCAGAATTGTTACAGTTTGCTTCCAGAGAGCAACTGTCCTTTGGTAATAAAGGTAACTAATAAGAATTATCTTAACGCTTAGTTTAGTCTAGACGTCCTATTCATTTAAGCTATTCAAAACCAATTCAGAGAGCAGGAGGGATAAAGATTTCAACTACCTGGTTGACACAAAGTCTGCTCAAAGAAGACACTTTCAGACAGGTGTTCTTTTATTCGTTTTTCTTCCTCTTCCTTTTGTTGCGGTGGTTCCTTTGCAGATGGAAGCAGAGTAGCAATGATCTCCTTTCTCCCTAGTGCTTTCCTCTGGCTTTGCTCAGACACTTGCAGACGGAATTTATCTATCGCACCATAGTGAGTAGCACGAACATCTCTGTGACGAATCACACTGCAGAGCAAAAAATGTCAAACAGAAGAGCTAGTAAAAATGTTGTCTCCTGGGGAATCATGCCCTGCAATGCCAGTGTTTCCCCTGCTTTCCCCACACAGATGCCCTGCAATGGTTCACATCCCCATTCCATCCTCAGTCACTCTATGCTCTTGAAGACTTGATCTTGCCTCATCTCTCCTCCCTGTGTTTGCTGCACTGTGATAGGGTAATTCTAGTTCCTAAATATATCTGCTCCAATTGGCTGGCCAAGAAGAACAGCTATTCTTTCTCTGAATGCACCATTAGGGACCTGTCTAAAATTTTCACAAGATATTCATTATCTGAAAGATGCCTCCTCTTAAAACAATTTTGCTACATGCTGTCCAGTATGTCGAAAGGTAGAGGGGGATGTGGGGTACATAGGAAAGAAAAGAAGGGCTGCCAAATGCTTGGACCGACGAGGTGATGGCAGAAATCTCTTGAGGAAAACAGGCTCAAAGCTTTGAAATTGCATTTTCTCAGAAGCAAAGCTAGTTCTCTCTATGGGTAACAGTCAGCGAGCTTTAAAGAGCCTTTCAAAATCAGAAACTCACCAGTTTAAGGCATGTGACTGCAGTCAGAATTACAGCTATGTACCTACATAAACATTTCCCACCTTTCAGTGAGCAAGCTTGGCTCTCAAAAGCAGAGCTCTGTGCTGTTAAAGCTTTGCTCAGCAGTCTTGCTACCTTGATCATATTCTGCAGCCTGAACCGAAATACTGCAGACACTTGATCAGTTAGCAAGAGCTAGGCCTGCTCTTATCTATGCAAGCTGCAATCAGACCCCTCGCTGCAGCACAGGCACAAACTGAGCCATGCCTGGGGTCCTTTTTTTTCCCCTCTCAGACTTTTGCACTGTCCAGCAAGCACTGTGAACTCTGCTGTTTTTAACAATTTGACCAAGATGCCTTCAATATTAAGGCATTGTGATAGCCTTTACACTACTTCCAGTTTTATGGTATTTGATGTGGAAAAAAACCCCATATGCAGGACATGTAAAAGGCACAGTCTAAAAATAACACTGATCAAAGGCAATACAGACCTTTGCACACTGCTCTGCTCACCTGCCTCCTCTCTGCATTTATGATTCATTATGAAAATACACATCTAGCACTAAAAAAAGAAAACATTCAGGTTTTTAAGTCATATCAGCTCTTAGAGTTAAAGCAAAGTACATTTTTCTGGAGTGGAAGACATTTTTTTTCCCTCTTTATGACAGGCTACTCTAAATTTCTAAGATAATAATAGCTAACCTGAAAAAACACCCATATATAAGTGATGTGGCTTCAAGAAGGTTGCCACGTCCTGAGGGGAAAAAGCAGTTTTACCTTTATTAATACAGGGTAAGCATTTTGGAAACAATTAAAGGAGTACTATCTTTGTGATGCATATGCATTAAAATGCTACAAGAAACATATTTGTTTCAGGTTTCTTTTAAAGGAATCTTAGAATCATAGAACGGCCTGGGTTGAAGGGGACCACCACAGTGACCATCCAGTTCCAACCCCTCTGATATGGGCAGGGTCACCAACCAGCAGCTCAGGCTGCCCAGAGCCACATCCAGCCTCTGGCCTTAAATGCCTGCAGGGATGGGGCATCCAACCTCCTTGGGCAACCTGTTCCAGTGTGTCACCACAACAAGGCATCTACAATCATAAGCACAGAGCAAGTGCTTATAACTAGTATATAGTCTGAACAGACCATTCAACAAGGAAACAGAAACTAAGTCATCCCTCTTATGTAAGATTGGCATAAGTCTGTGGTTTTACTTTAGAAACCAAGCAGTGTGCTTATGTCAGGCTTTCAAGAAGTTCAGTGTTGGTTCAGCGAGTGCTTTTACTAAAACAGAAGGATTTTTTCCCCCTGTAATACTAAATTCATACAACCCTAGAAACCAAATCTGCTGTTCTGATAAATTATTTCTCCCTTTAAGGGCTCATTTATAGCTTTTTCTCATTATATGGTATAATCAACCTAAACAAAATCCGTACATAACACTGCACTAGGAGAACATGCATCTGCTGCCAAGCAAAGAGATAATTTCTGCAGTCCCTTATAAACAGATACATTCTCATGTTTCTTTTTAGAGGCCATTGCATAATTAGAAGCTCTGTAAAATATGTTTACCTGGCAAGTGGCCACACTTACCTAGTACTGCTCATATCTTTGCAGTAAACACTGATGTTGGACAACAACATCGGCAGAACCAGCTGGGGTTCTCTTTCCCACACAAAAACTCCCAAGAAAATAGTCATACCTCTTATTTTTCTTAGTAGATAAAATACATTTGTTTAAGCCAAAGATGAACTGAACATCAGGACTGTGTAAATGTCTGCTAAACACTACAGTAGCTTACTGATTTCTCATTAATTTTGTTCTATCTGTACTTCACAGAAACAATGCTGCAAACACAGTGAAAAAAGTTGGATAATTTTATCATATCTGTTGGTTCCTCTACTTTGAATTATAGCAGCCTACAGGCCCTACACGTTATTGGAGTAAGTTAACCAGCATTTGTTTTTCCTCTGTTACTGTGTTGGGACCTGAAAGGAGAAGTAAAAGGAGGGTGGGATGTGAAGGGAGAGAGGGAGAGCAGGGAGTACAAGACAGGTGGTCAGGGTGAAAGGTGGGCAGAAGTAGCTTTATTAAGTACGTCCAAGGAAAGTGCATTCAGTAGAACTGCTCACATTTTCACTTTGTCAGTCTGCTAACAAACATTTCTCACAAAGAAATCCCAACCCGGGGGGTGGTCTTGTTCTTCTTGTTAGAAATACCAAAGTAGTACTCAGAGGCTCCATACTCTCACTGATTTGTTTGTGAAGGACACTGCAGGATGTACTTAGCAGTGTTTTATTTATGCTTAAAGAGAAAACTAAAGGAACTATCTCATAATCGTTACCTTTACTGTTCTTTTACTCTAGGGCAAGGACTGGATGGACACAAGAATAAAAGAGATCAGGGAAACACGGTAACATTTATATAATTTATGCTATCGATGCTAACATTTACTACCTTTATGATAATTAAGGTAATCAGATGTCAGACTATCAGGAAGAAAAAACTTTTTACTTACATATCAACACAGCACTGAGGCTTCACTGCACCAGTCGCATCCACCACCGCATACTTATTTGGAGTTGTACAAAGAACTGCAAAGAAAAGGACAGCAGAGGTGACAAGTCACAAATTAACACCTCAATTATTTCATCAACAGATACAAGTGAAGACAGGGCTTTGGTTTCATCGCAAATATGATCGGTTACACGAACTATAATTGGATTGTTCAAGATCACCAACTAATCCTTAAATACAACTTAACCTAAGAAACCCACCTTTGAATTTTAAGGCAAACTCATAGGGGTTATATAGAGTCAACACCTGCTTGTGTGTTGACTGGTCATCTGCATAAAATATAAGTTCTGTAGGAAAAACAAAAACAGGAAGATTTCCTTCCACTAACTCTGGCTGTCTTCTTTGTTGCTGCATTGGCACTGAATCCTCCTTGCTGCTTCTTGTGTTCTTATGAGTTTTGTATCTTCAGCAACTTCAGTTTTAGAATCGTTTAAGAATTCCAAAGCATTTTGGCAATTCTGAAGGAAAAAAAAGGGGAAAAAAAGAGAGAGAAGGTAAGAAGATTGTTCCATGAATCTGTATTAAACCGAGGCAGACAAAGATGTAAGACGGTAGAACTTGCAGACAGGTAGATACATAACTGAGTACTGTCTTTAAAAATGTAGAAATACCTTTTCTATTTGCACCGATTTAACAAAGTGCTCTAAAAGAAATGGATTAGCACTTGTTCAGTGTAACACAGGCTGGGAGCCCCCAGTCTGCCCCAACCCTGCAAAGTGACTTTCTGCAACACAAAGCAAAGCAACACAAATAAATGCCAGTCTCACCTCAGAAAACAAACAGTTGAGAAAAGAGCAAAGTAAGGAAACAAAGGCGTAATGCAGCAGTGGGCATCACTGAAAGGAGCCTCACTGCTCTGTGAGCTATGCAGAGTTCCTGGATGAAGTATAACTGAGGTATCTGCTCACACAGGCAGACTCAGAACAAAGGAATGGGGAACATCTTCACACTTTGTCTAAACTTAAGGTCTTGTTATGATTGCACAGTAGTTACTGGCAATGAATAGAGAAATAACTGGGACGAATAACACCAAATAGATGTTGGATTTATTACCGGGTTAAGAAATAAGAAAGGTTTTCTCCCAGCTCCACCTCTACACAAAACAACCACCGTAACTCTCCTTTGCCACCCCCACAGGTTTTTCCTGAGCCTCATTCCAGAACTAAAACCAGAACCTCTGACCTGATCGAGCAACAATCCCAAACGTAATTTGTCCAATAAAATGAAGGGCAGATTCCTCAGCACACATCGCATGCCTGTGATCTTACACACTGCAGACACAACACAGTCAAACAGCTTCACATATTTCCCCCCCAAAGATTGTCAGATTTCATTGTACTTCCTCAAGGTTTATTACCAAACTGAAGGTGTTCTGTGAGGCTCAGCTTTATTCTGCAGTAGAAGATAGGATAAGAAGTTCTCACTGGCTCATGAGCTGTAATTTGTGCTTTCAATGCAGCAAAACATCCATTCCAGTTGTTCTCCAGACAAACAACCTGATCTGAAATTCAGTTTCTGAAATGTCTCCCATTGAACTGCCATAGCATCGTGAACAAACAGAAATACAGGCTTGGGGTTTTGCATTCAAAACATGACGATGTTTATATTTCCAAGCACCAAACTGATGCTTTGTATTTGAAACGTGACAGCAATGCATGTTTGCCGGGACATATGGAGGCTATTTTTGCAGTCCCATCTTTAGATTTACAAGTTGTGTTTCTTATTAAGCTTTTCTATTTCTTATCCAAAATAGCAACTTCTTAGAACTGCTCTGACTGAACACCTTTCCCTGGGCCCACTTTCTTTGCAGAGCACAGGTTTATTTCCGCTTCAATGAAATGCTGCTAATAATACTCTGAAAACAAATCCCCAATGAGAGCGTTCCAAAGCTGATGCTCTGCTGCCTTATTAAGAAGGGACTGGAAACAGAAACAGATCTGTGAGTGGCAGTTTGGGCTCCATGGGGCTGCTGAGAACTTCCATAAATCCCTTTTGTTTCAGAGGAATGAACAAGCTCTAAGATCAGTGCATGGAGCGCCTGTAAGCAATACTGCCTGCTAAACTGTATGAGCTACTGCCAAGTGAGATTCATTGTTCCATTTAGATAGATCAATATACATCAAATATATTATTATATTATTGATATGAGACTATATGCCAAATAATCAGCATAGGAAATAATTTCTTCTGAACCTTCTGATGGGCAGATTTTGTACTTTAACACAGAATACAATAAGTTCATGTGAGAACAACTGGTTCTCAAACATACCATACTGCATTCATTAGACATATCAGACATATAAGCCATCTTCTTGAAATGAACTATTGTTTTCCTAGTAGGTGTTATGAACTTCTGTACAATCAATACCATAGCACTGCCAGATATTTTAGCGACCAGATTTAATAGAATGTAAACCATTTGATTTTTATTTAACGATTACAAATAAAGTATCATAGGATCACGGATTGGCCTGGGTTGAAAAGGCCCACAATGCTCATCCAGTTCCAACCCCCTGCTGTGTGCAGGGTCACCAACCAGCAGCCCAGGCTGCCCAGAGCCACATCCAGCCTGGCCTTGAATGCCTGCAGGGATGGGCTGTACCACAGTCCCATTAAACACTGCATGGGTTTCATTCTGATTCCTGGCATCACAGCACAGCTCCAGTTCCCCCAGCTCAGCTTACAGCGAGCAGCCAGGTGCTCCCAACCCACACAGCACAGCACCAGGAGAGCCGTGCACCATAAGCCTACCAGCAGGTCTGGTTCTTAAACATCCATTGCTAACAGTGCACAAACCTTCCTGGATTCCACAAGCTTTCACGCTGAAATCAAACAACCCTAAAAAGAAGCACATCCCATTATCGCTTCCTTTTCTTATTTAACTTGGCTGGATAAGAAGTTAGCACTCAACCTGGCAGAAGTAAAATCTGGCAAACTCAGCTGTACAGCAGACACATCTGCTGACACAGCAGTGTCGTTCAGGATAGAAAGTTGTAGCTTTCTAGGCAAGCCACATGCACTCTTCATGAGAGAATTCTTTCAGCTGACCAGTCGCCTTGCTGCGATACCTCACCAGGTAACAGCAGCACAAGTTCTCTTCCCAAAGGCAGCATTACAGGTTGCATTAACCTCTCCCTGCAGGACAGGGCAGAGGTGGAACACATGAGCAATGCCAGCCTGGCTTTCCAGTGCCATCTGAAATCCATACCAGCCATTATCCATATTTTCTTCAGCTCGTTAAGGATCTTTCCTCCCTGAAGCTACTAAACACACAACGCACGTGTCACACCAGCATTTCCTCTGAAATCCCTTTCTCCATAAACTTGACAGAAAAAAAAAAGACACAAAGTGAAACTCCTCTCTAGGCTCAGAAATGACAGCTGTTCTGATTTGTTTCTATCTAACAACTACGTGCAGACATAAATAAATCAAAGAGGGGAGAAGCTTTTTGTTCTATTTTAACTCCCAGCACCCCATTGCCATGGCTTCCCAGCACACTTGCTTGGATTATTCCCCTAAACTGTGGCAAATAACATCATTTGGTAAACACTTTATTCAGAGGGCTCCTTACAGCCACAGCTTCCACCTTCCCCCTTTAAAATCTGTCATTACAGTGTAATCTGTGTTTGTTCTATCCCATAATCCACCCTCTACATTGACACAAGAAGCTTCTCCACACCATTACTTAATAAATGCACAACTGAGGTATATATATAAGTCCTCAAAATTCCACCTAGTGCCAGGAGAAGCTTAAGCTTCAGTGTGAGCTCTATGCAAACAGAGCGTAAGATGTGAGGCAGATCTATCAACGTTTCATCTCCCCCAAAGTTACTGAAGGCCTCCAAACACGCTTACACAATGCAATGTTTAAACTACCTGCAATTATCTGGGAGAGTCATCCAGCGATGAGCACAGTGCCGGCGGTGGGGATGGCTGCGTTCCATTATTGCCAGCTCTGTCACCGACCCTGTGACCTTGACAGGGCTGGTAACCTCACCTCGGTTTGCTGATCTAGGAGGGCATGTATTCTGCAAAGCACTGAGGTGGGCGGACAGTCACATCCCAAGTGGCAGAACCATTCTGAGGCTTCCCAAACCTTGTGTGTGATGAGAAGCATCACTGGAACTGTCCTCAGGATGCTGGGAATCACAAGAGTCCCAGACGGGGTCACTTACAAGAACCGACAACACAACTTACTTCATCCACGTTATTTTTCCTTTACTTTTCCACAAACGCTGACAAGGTGACAACAGCTTTTTTCCTACCACACCTGAGGGGTGTGTAACAGTAGGGACATGTGGAATCCCAGCCGGGGTTTCTGGTCACCAAGCAGCAGCCCAGGCTGCCCAGAGCCACATCCAGCCTGGCCGTGAATGCCTGCAGGGATGGGGTGTCCCACAGTCCCACAACTGAGGGCCCCAAGGGCAGCCGGCCCCGTGCCCGGCCCTCAGCCGCACAGTGCAGCGCTACGTGGCCTTTCATCCCCAGGTTCAGCTACTCAGATCAAATGTCAGGACGGCACCGATTCACCGAGACACGCTCTTCCTACAGAGAAACACGGGCAAGAAGACATTAAACGCTCTTCCTTCAGAGAAACACGGGCAAGAAGACATTAAACGCTCTTCCTACAGAGAAACACGGGCAATAAGTCATTCTAATCGACCTCTTAAGGCGCACCTACTGAAAGCAGAGGAACAGGAGCGGCGGCACACGCTTCATGTGGCCCCTTTGTTATTCGGCAGTAGCGCTCTGACAGCCCGGCCCGGCACAGCGCGATGCCGCTCACAGCCCCGTCCCGCCCGCCCCGCTGCCCGCGCCGTGTGCCGCGGCCTGGCGGCAAGGCCTCACCGGGGCCGACGGCGCTCCGTGTGGCCCGGCCCAAAGAAGAGGCCCGGCCTGTAAGAGCCGCTCCCGAGCAGGGAAGGCAGGGAAGGCAGGCACGAGGCGGCGTTCGTTCCTCCCCCGCCCCACAGCCGTGGTGGCTCCCCCCGGGCCGCACTCACCGCTGGGGCCGCTGGCTGCGGGCTGTCGCGGCGCCCCTTTGTGCGGCGCCCCCCGCCTGCTCCCGTCACTGCGGGAAGCGTCGTCGCTATGGCTGCCGGGATGGCGCCGGGCTCCCTCTTGCCGCCACACATCGCGAGACGTCAGCAGGGCCCGCCCCTCGCTCCCGCCCCTCGCCGCCATGTCCGTCAGTCAGTCCGTCGGTCGGTCGGTCGGTCGGTGTGGCAGTGCGAGGTGCTCGTTGTGGCTGTTCTGGGGGTGTTTTTCCTCTCCCCAGTTCCCTCATGCCGCCATACAGCACAACGCCTGAAGTGACGCGTGGATCCCGTGAGCCGTTCTGCTCTGACGTTAGTCCTGTATTCCTTTATTTACATAGAGGCCTGCTTTTTGTTCAGCTCCGTGTGGACTTCGGCTCCGTTTACGCACTGTCCGTTCTCACCTTTGTTTTTATTCCGCTTTGGGTTTCCTAGCGCAGGAATACAGCCCCACAGCCACTGTGTGGGGTCACTTCAGCTGTAAGATGGGCGCTGCAGTGTGTTCATTGCGGGCCAGGTGAATAATGAAGATGTACATTAAGCCTGCAGGGCTGTCAGTGTTTGACCCGTTAGCACAGCTTGCCTTGGGGTGAAGCAATGCATGGAACAAACAGCAGCCATTGGCATTGCACATTATGAAGCAACACAGGGCAGAAAGTAACGTATTCTGTCTGTTTAAAGCCATGGGAGGTGAACTAAAAGGAAATCACTCATTTTGCAGCTGAGCCGATGTGTGTTAATGCTCATCAGATACTAACGCAGGCCTCAGTGTTGCTTGTAGCTCATTAAGAAGTATTACAGCCACAAATTACTTCATATTACAGTTGAAATACATATAGAAATTATAATCCTGTCAGTTTTTGGGAGTCTGTGCAGTGAAAGCTGGCAGTTTATTTTGTGCCTTGACAAGTTTCAATCAAATCATGTTTCTAAATGCTTAAAAATAAGCTGGGATCACTGTTTTTAAACTGATTTACAGACTTTGGCTTTATTTGACAGCTCGTTTTTGGTCTCCCAGCACTCAGCTTTGGTTGTTTTTCCTGGCACACTTTTAATAGCGTTCACACCCTGCTGACCGCTTGTTGACTATCAGAAATCACATCGGGCTCCTCCTTGTCCACTCACCTATCGCTGGGCTTTGTTTGGGGTTATTTTGGTATCTTAAAAGCCCTGCATAACTCCAATTAAATGTGAAAGCTGTTGTGTACGTCTGAGAAGGAGTCAGCGTCCCGTCCTTGTTTGCTGTGCCTGATGCACACACCCCACGTTGCTGACGGTTTTGCAATAGCGGGCCCTTGAGAGAGATTGTCTTTCATCCAGCACATTAGTGAATGTATGGATGTGCTGCTGCTGTTTAACCAGCACTGACGCATATAAAAATACTGCTCACCGATGCAGAGGTTTTAGTGTGGACCATGCCCAAATCCAGACTGATACAGTCCTGCCTCTCTTCTCGCTGCCTTGCCAGCAATGCCCAGTACTTAGATTGAAAAGAGTATTGTAAGGAGTGCCGTGTGTTGTCTGTATGCTGCTCATCTGAGATGTGGAAAATGGAGACTACTGCCGTATGTGGCAGCAATGAGAATTATCTCACAGAGCCGTGCAAAGTTCTTTATTGTCAGATTATTGTTTCTTTCAATTTCTCCTTTTCAGTTTATTTTGCCAGAATAACCGTGTTCTGGATCAGAGGCAGACTGAGGCTGCAGTCCTTGTCGCAGTGCTGGTTAGGCAGAGGAAAAAGAGAGGAAAATACATGGATGAGGAGGAAGTCAGAAATACAGATTCAAGGGAACGGTGACGTGAGATGCAGCAGTGAATATGCAACAAGCTTGTCAGGTCACTAAGTGCACTGTAAGTGTCATTGGAGGAGTTAAAAAAAACCACCTCTGTTCCTGCAGCTTATGTTTGGTCCTCTTGATTTTCTACCTACCTTGGAAACCGCTGCGAGTTACCTAAAAACACTGGCTTGTCTTTGTTACGTAAAATATTGCCCGCTTGCAGCCAGAAACCTGAGACCGGAGTCAGCACATACGGAATCCTCCTGAATGACTTCTCTGGAAGTGTTTTTGGTTGCTGTGGTGATTATCCATCTGTTGAAATACTTTATAAGGGAGATTCTAAACTCATTTGTTGTGGAGCTTTTCTGAAGTTGTGAGAAAAGCAGCATTAATGCCCCATTCCCCCTGTGGATTTTGTTTTCCTTGACAGTTCCCTTCTCTGTGGCACAGGATTGCGAATCCACTTGGCCTTTCAAATACCTCAGGAAATGGGGTGACGTATCTGCATTATTTCCATTCACACCCATGTTGTGTTGTTTTTATCTTGTCTTTCTGTAGGCAGTGTTTGGAGTTTTCTAGTTAATACCGCCTTATAAAAGAAAACAACCCGGAAAACAAGCAGCTCCATAAAAGGTATCTGTTTCATTTAAAAGGCTCTCAGAAGAAAACAAAACCCAGTACATCAAAACTACCACCTTAAAGCAGCATAAATGTTCTCACTTAAAATGAAAGTAAGAATTGCTCAACCTATACTGTCCAAACAGTTCTTCTAGCATTAAATCACCCATTAAAAGTTTTGGCTATTGTTTTTTTACTCGCTTCTGAGGCAGCTTTTGCAATTTCCAGCCCTCAGTGGCAGCGTGCTGCATTCCCCTTCTATGTCACTTGGGACTTCAATGTACTAGCATGTATTTTTTGTGTCAGGGGTTACAGTGTTTGTTTTTATGACTAATAATGTGGACCTTGGGAGCCACATATCTAAGCGCCGTTGAGGAAATACCTAAACCTCTGTTAAAGTGTAATCCCTTTCATGGCATGTCTATACAGGAGAGTAAAGACATCTGAAAGCTCTCAACTGCCC
This sequence comes from Coturnix japonica, assembly GCF_054131305.1. Taxonomy (NCBI): domain Eukaryota; kingdom Metazoa; phylum Chordata; class Aves; order Galliformes; family Phasianidae; genus Coturnix; species Coturnix japonica. The sequence goes on from NC_140666.1 coordinate 12,443,170, forward strand.
GTGCTCCAAACTGCTTGGAAGCAAGCCAGTACTAGCATAGAAGTCCTTTACCTTAGCTCTGTGCCTCTACTAATGGCCCCCGTGACATTCCTCTGGTGAGTACAGCGTGCCAGAATGCTGTATTTCCTTCAGAGAGGATACAGTGATTTGGCAAAACGGTTGCCTAAAGCACAGCTCGCTTCAACATACTGTAAGTTAAAGAAGGGCAGGTTTCGTGCATGCTCATTCTTGAGAGTAAAGCCGGCGTAAGATCTAAACATTCATTTAACTCTCACTCAGGTCTTATGTTGAGTGAATTTTGCCCCAAGTCTTATTTCAGACAGGTATCAAGATTCGTTTCTTTGTACTTGGTGTCTGAGCTTATGCTTATTGAAGCTGGAGTTCTTGACATATCCTTTGTTCTGTGAAGCTGTATAAAAGAAGCCATAATTGGTTCTTAGACACCGTGATATTTATAATCATTTAGAAACCTCAGAGAGAGCAATCATTGAGGGTTTTATAGATAGTCATCATCTTTATGAAGTGTAGGATCTATTTCTGTGTTGTCTGTAGGACCCTGCTGAGAATCTCCATTGTCCTGCTCATCAAAAAGCTGCAAACTCGGCATGGGCTCTGCTTCTTCCAAGGATGTGTGCATGCAGCTCTTGGAAATAAGCAGTTACGGTTGTTTCATTAGACCTTTAATAACATCTCTACTTCATTTTCCTTCCAAATATGTTTACTTCAGGGTTGACACTTATAATGTCATCTCAAAAGAAAGAGGCTCTCCTGACAGATTTACAGTTATTATAAAATATGATGCTATCTGCATACAAATGGACAGGAGGAGCTTTAAAGAGATTTTCCCTATTATTGCTGCCTAAGGAAGCAATAAAAATTTAACATTTACCATTGGGAAACACCTGCAGAGATTAAATTAAAACTAGATTATATGCTTATCAGTTAAATGTTACAAAAGCAAACTCTTTAGAGATTAACATAAAAAACATTGCTCTACAAATCTTATTAACGGCTTCACTCTTAGTGCAATCCATTCCACACCTCCACTGTTCAGGCTTTCTACGTGTGCAACTTATTAAGTCTTTGTGCAGCTGTACAGTGGGGAGGCAGGGCAGCCTTACTGAGGGCTCCGCTATCCTGCTGGCAAGTGCCTGTGTAGATATGTAGATTTGTCTTTAAATGTTGACCTCAAGTACCATTTTTCCTTCTCTTTCTGATCCTAGCTACTTTCTGAAGGACTCTTCACATCACACGCTCCGTTTCTTGAGCATGGAACTGAGATGTTTTCTGGTCTACTGCGTGGAGCTCTGCTGGCAGTATTTCTGGAAACCACACATCTTTGCTATTGAACTCTTTCTTTATTAAGGTCAGCAGGACAGAGGATTTTTAAAAGGCTGGCAGAGGAGAACAAGATCCTGTTGTTGCTGATAGCAGGTAGCTTTTGTGCTTCGTTAGTGAAACCTTTTGGTACATGGTGAACACATGACAGAAATTAGAAATCTAGGAGGCATATGGGCTGGAGTTATCTCTGATTTGGAAATTCAGAAAGCTTCCAGATTTGGTATTTGCCAACAGTTTGTGAGGTTTATGGCCTAGATGATCTTCAGACGTGACTTGAAGAGGACACTATCAGCACAGACGCTACCTGTGCCAAACTGTATACATGGGGGTTAGAGCTTATTTCTACCCCCTGGTACTGTTGTGAGTCCTGTAGCTCCAAGGCTTCAGCAGCAGCATGCCTTCAGTGAATTCTGAACCATGTATGGGAATACACAGCTCACCAATAGCCACAGCCTCAATTACTTACGCTAAGGCTCAGGCCATAAGGAGCTTTGACTGTAAAGATCTTATTGAGTTTGATGGATCTGGAGAGCGTGACATTGACAGGAGATTCAGATAGTTTGTGACGTGATTGTAAAATAAATCTTGTCATTTCCCAGGGCCAAATGCAAAGGGCCATGGCTCTGCAAACATTTCTCCTCTGGACAAATCTGACCTGGAGACCTCATGGCCATTTTTTCCAACAGCTTCTCATATCCACCATTGTGTCAGCACAGATCTTAACATTTAGTTAAGTGAGTTGGGGGGCATGGAAGGAATCCAACTTACAACCTATCCGTTTAAGTTGATGAAAATATGGAAAACAGAGCACTGATTTGTGGGGGTGGAGGATGCTGAGGTTGAAGAGTGTAGCCCAAGACTGGGGAGCAGAAATAGCTGGAACTTGCTTTGCAGGGAAGAAAAAATGTCTGTGTGAGCATGGCCTAACATTTTAAGTAAGAAGTGTTTGTTGGCCCAGATGATATTCACTGAAAGAGGTTAGGGAGTGCTCGAACAAGTATATCCAGATCAGAGGGGTGGTAACCTATTGCAAAGCAATGCTCACAAGCCCCTGGGCAGACCGAGGGAGGACTCTTCTGTCAACACAGCTGGGTCTGGGAGGAGATGTGTGTCCACAGACACAGCTCCCCGCACTGTCACAGCGTGCACCAATCTTGCCTTACACCTCACTCCAAAATGTAAGGTAATGTGTCTTCCAGCACTACTGTAGTGTGCAGTCTGCCCTCCCACGTGCCTGAAGGGATGAACCTTGAATGTACCTTACCTTTCTTTTGAGGGTAGGTGACAGACGTGTTTGGAAACCAGCAGAAGCCATAGGCACGTCTGAATACAGGGTGTGTGTTCTGTCATTTTACTTGGATGAATTACAGTATTTAACTTGGAACAGCCCACTTGTGTCTTTTGCTGGACTTCCAGGCTCTGAGCTGTGTGAATTACTGACATGGGAATTCAAGATGCCATTTCTCAAAAATCATATAGGATTTTGTATGTGCGTACCTGTATCCGAGATGGGGAAACTGCTGAACTGCAGCCTGGATTTTCCATTGTCAGTACACTGAGTAATTCACTTCTGCCGCCACTAGAGGTATGACATTCACTTGAGCAAATACCAAAGGAAACATGTAGCTGGAAGCCTTGCCCATATTAATATTTCATTTTTCAAATAATGCTTTTGATCTGTTTTTTGTGTTTGTTTGGTTTTTTTTTTTTTGGAGGCCTTATCCTACTTTTGCCTCTTCCTGTTGAGAACTCTTTCTTTTATTGAACTGAATGTAACTACTTGTGAGATGAAATGCCACTTTGTGATTGAAGGGTGCAGAACTGAGTGCTCATTTAAGCTGCATAGAAAGCTAAATTATAGTGTCACTCACCATAGGTCACCTGTGACTGGCTCACATGCACATTCATAAATCCTCTTTCACGTTGCTTGTTGTTCTCCTGGCTATTTATGTTTATTCTGAAACTCAAACATAAAAGAATATGATTTGAAATTAATGTCTTTTTTATCTATTATGACCAGCTTTCACTTAGATAGAATCTCCCTTTTGAAACTCATTGAAACATCACAAAAGTCCCGTGTCTCTGCCAGGGCTGGCAGGAGAATTGCGGCCTACCCTGAGGTTCAATCACAGCTCTGCAGTATGTGTACTGCTTGAGTGCAAGGCAGGGGATGGTTCTGAACCGAGCTGCTGGGATTTCTGTGGGAAAGCAGGGGTTGGCTAAATGAGGACTAACTGCAGCCCTGCAGGAGCACGGCCTCTCTGACTGTTTGAAGCTGGTAGCTTTTCTTTCAGAGCTTCTGACACACTCAGCAGCAACCTGCCAGCACCGTGCTGCACGCTCACAGGCTGGGAGCTGCGAGTTGCTGGGAGAGCTGCCCACTGTGCCCCTGCACTACGCAGGCCCCAGCAGCTCTCCTGCTGCAACCTGGCATTTCCACATGCTGCTTTGCACCTCCTCCTCACTTTTGCCTGATGAGCACACTGACGGCAGCTAAGAAAGATGAGAGTGTGGTGAAAGCTGGGTGCCTTGAGCTCTAGCCTGAATTGCAACTCTCTTCTGTCACAGCAAGCAGTCTTCCTGCCATGTTCTCCTTTCAGGACTTGCCCACCTGACTCCTGGCTCAGCAATGAGAAATGGAAATACAGGAAATCCCACAGTGAATGCTGGAGGGAGAGAGCTCTCTTCTGTGAATTGAGCAGGTTATTTGGTGCGTAACTGAAACTTGCGGAAAATATGTGCATTATGGATTTATTGAGATTTGTTTCAATTTAGAATCTGTTGCACTGTAATGTGGCATATGCAGTATTTATCAGCACTATGCTGCATGGCTCAATACTGAAAAATTGTTTGGATGGGAAAAATATTGAAGTGACACCAGATGCTCTCAGAAATTTTGCTTTTCCCCTGAAGTGAATATCTGACAAAGTTATTGATTTCTTGAAAGATTCAGTTACCATAAGAGTGGCCCTTTGATGGTAAAGGTGTTTCCAGCACAAACTGATACACAGATCCTCTCCAAATTTCTGGCCTAGTGCAGCCTTTGAGTTACTTCTTTCCCAAACACGATGCTAACGTTATTGAACACAGCAGCACTGCTGTCTGACCTTCCTTTTGCCCTATGTACAGTCATTAGCAAGAATATGCCATTTAACTGCAGCTCCCCCTTGCATAGCTTTGTGGTGTACACAATCACAGGCAGCAGATTTGATGGCAGAAATATTCTGTGTGCAGTGCACTGGAGTGGTTGTACTTAGCACAATGCTGCTAACATCTTGTCTTCCAAAAATCAGGAGAATGGGTGGCAATCTGCTAAACTTTATCCACAGCTTTGATAATTCTTCCCAATTATACAATTCGGTGTCATCTTAACCTGTATGTTTTTCACAGCTAAGGGAACAGTTACATAAAAAGGATGAACGAGCAACAACAAAAGAGGAAGGCTGGAGTCGTATAATGTGAAAACTGGAACCACCTGCATTTATGATTTCCTGTTCAGGTAAGGGAGGCAGCACTGAAGAGTTGTTAAAGCTCATTATTCTAAGTAACAAAATAGAGATTCTGCTGTAATTTCTGTCGTATTCTTACTCTATGGCCGTGTATAAGCATTTAAAACCAGGCTGCAAATGTCACCTCCTTTAAGTTAGAAATGTAATAGGTATGAAAAACTCTGAAAAAAAAATAACAAAAAAACCTTGTAATCAATAGTCAAAATGATGCTTTCTTTAATGATAAAGAAAATGAGGCAAACAGCAGTCAACTGCCATTTTCAGTGACAAAAGTACCTCTGAAATCTAGTGATTTAATTTCTCCCCCTGTGAATAAGAATAAAACACTTGAACCACTGGAATCATACTGAATGTGTTTGTTTATATGAGTGGTAACAGTTGGGATTAATGTTTGTCACTGAACCAAAATATTGGCAAGTACACAAGTAATGCAGACACATCACTGATTCTCAGTCTTGCTGGCCATTTAATCCCTTTATTGCCTTTGATGAGATATGAAAGGCTTGACTTCCATACAAAGAAATAATTTAATTGTTTGATATGCCCATAACTGTGGTTGGGCAGAAGGTTTTCACTTTGTTATGATCCCAGACCAGATCTAAGCTCATCCAGAGAGCTTCCTCCTGTCTGTTGATACTGAGATTTAACATGGCCCTAAGAAACTCAGGCCAGGTGTTTGACTTTCTTCCTTGCTGCTCAGGATTTTGAGGTGGATGTCTGCCAAGGCTCAAGCCACTGGAAAAAGGTCTGTTCCTCTGGAGGGAACAGCAAATAGCCCTTAGGCCTTGAAGCCAGAAATTCATATGCTTTCTCCATTGAGGAACCTGGAAATAGTTGTGTTTAATTCCCTGGCTCAAAATTAGATAGTGTGGGAACCTGTTGGAGGAGCAGCAGATTGGCCTCAGTGCCACACAAGCTCACTGAGAGATCATTCAGCTGCTGTATCTGAGGCCTGCCTACTGCTGAACCTAATCGTTCTTCAGTTATCTTCTGAACTAACAATTCAGAACACTGACATATGTATAACGATGGGGTTTGCAAAATCAGTTTGCTTACAGCTTCATTGACCTTGGAAGCAATAAGCAATAGTGTTTTCAGAGGGAGGACTGAGATGCTTTGTTACGATAACTCTCGGTTCAGGATTTTTTTCTCTGTTGCATGTTAAAATTTGGTTTATGGTCTCTGTGACAGTGTGACTGATATTGTTATCCTCTGATGTCTTTTGGAAATGTAACAGAAGCAATTACCAGCTCATGATACAGGAAACTCCTATGTACCAATAAATAAAAATTAAGAAGAAAGCAGGATCTGTGGAAAGACCTGGCTGTGACAGTCGTGCCTGCATGCTTTCTTTGTTGGAGAGTGGCCACAAAGTGAGGATTTTTACCAAACCTATTTAGATCCCTATAAGTGGATTTTGGCAGGAGTCAGGACACGGTCACTGCCAGCTGCCTGTTGAGCAAGTATATATTCTGTACCTCTGTGAAACTAACAATTAGGCTATGATGAGAAAGTAAATCTCAGTAGGAAGGAACAGTTAGCAAAACCCTAAAGCTCATTTCATTCATTTTAATGAAGTTAGGGAAAAAAATCTGAGAAAGAAGCCACAGTGTAGACCTGGTCTATGAAATCAGATAGCTCTTTTGGCTAAAAGATTAGCTGAGCTCAATGCTTGTACACAGACAGCTTTGTATAGTGCTTCAAGAATAATTCTTAAAGTGAGATTTTCATTTTGTACTTCAATGAAGAGTTGCACTGACTCCAACAGTTTACATATTATACTTGCAACAAGTGCAGCAGCTTTCTGTAGCGCTGTTGTAACACTGCCCTACCCTCTTTTACTGCCCTCCCTGTTTGCCACATCACCAGCTGCCTTAGCTTGTGATCCTGTGAGCGTGCTGGTACCAGAGCCTGGATACAGGGAGCCATCGGACAGGCTTCTGAGTCTCTACAAGCAAGGTGCAGCTTTGCAAAATGGGAAGTAAGAGTTCAGCTTGATAACAGATATCCTCTGCTGCTTTTGTTTTGAAAATAGTAGATGAGTAAGAGAAATATTATGGTTTTATCTGGTATGCGGCAAGGCTTTAAATTTGAGTTTACTTACCTTCTAAGCTCTCCACGTATCCCTTGTTTGACCACAGGTTTTCAAACATAGCCATGGGAGGGTTACAGGGGTAATTGAATGGCAGCCAAGGGACTGTATTTAATTAGTAAGGAATGCAGTGGCCATAGCAGCATTCTCTATAGGAGCCACAACCCACATAACTACAGGTGCTGTCCTGCTCTCTCTTCAATCTCAGGGACTGCAATTCTTCATGCAGTACTGGATTTAGCAATTTGTGCCACGTGTGAAGAAGAATATGCTCAGTGATGGATGCTAATATCAGAGTATTTCTGCCAGTTCATTGCTCCACCAGAAATGCAGACAAAATCCTCATTTTAGGATCCTGCTGCCCTCTTAATCTCACTGCAGATGGATCCCTGACTGCCAAAACCTCAATGGATTCATCTCCTTTTGTATGTCTGTTTGATTAACTATTTCAGAACAGCTGGGCCTGATCTTACTGGGTTAATCCAGAGTTTCAAGCGATTGATAACTCTGAGAATTAAACTCAGAATGTTCCAGGCTAGACTACCTAGAGCAAAAATATCCTTAGTCAAACCTCATTGAAAAGGACCATAATCATCATCTAGTTTCAACCCCCCCACCATATGCAGGGCCGCCAACCAGCAGCCCAGGCTGCCCAGAGCCACATCCAGCCTGGCCTTGAATGCCTGCAGGGATGGGGCATCCACAGCCTCCTTGGGCAACCTGTGAACAGTGCATCACCACCCTCTGGGTGAAAAACTGCCTCCTAATATCCAACCTAAACCTCCCCTGTCTTAGTTTAAAACCATTCCTGCTTGTCCTATCACTGCCCACCCTTGTAAACAGCCATTCCCCCTCCTGTTTATAGGTTCCCTTCAAGTACTGGAAGACTGCAACGAGGTCTCCCCGGAGCCTTCTCTAAGCTAAACAAACCCAGTTCCCTCAACCTTTCCTCACAGGAGAGGTGCCCCATCCCTCTGACCATCTTAGTGGCCTTCTCTGGACCTGCTCCAAGAGCTCCACATCCTTCCTGCATTGGGGGCCCCAGGCCTGGATGCAGCACTGCAGACGGGGCTTCACAAGTGCTGAGTAGGGGCGGACAATCACCTCCCTCTCCTTGCTGGCCACCTCTTTTTTAATGCAGCCCAGAACACAGTTGGCCTTCCAGGCTGCAAACACACACTGCCAGCTCATATCCAGCTTCTTGTCCAGCAGAACCCCCAGTCCCCTCTCCACAGGGTGGGAGATCTTCCCCCAGTTTGTATAAATACCTGGGGTTGCCGCAACCCAAGTGCAGCACCCTGCCCTTGGCCTTATTGAACCTCATTATGTTAACAGAGGCCCACTTCTCCAGCCTGTCCAGGTCCCTCTGTATGGCTTCCCTTCCTTCCCGTGTTTTGACAGCACCTCTCAGCTTGGTATCATCCGCAGACTTGCTTTTGTGCACCGAGTTATAATGATGTTGTTATTAATTTTTGCTTTGAGTAGCCTAATGGCTAAAAAAAGCCCTCACTGGTGCTGATTTTTAAATTGAAAAAGTTCACTTGTATCTTTCTGCTCATTTTAGATATATAAGGTGACAGTGCTTGCCACGTGGTTCAGGTAAGCTCCAGTTATATCTATTGAAGTGTAATTATGATTTTAGTTGAATAATTTATATATCTTGTGTAATTCTGGCTCTTTCTAAAGGCATCTTGTTAGAACTTTGGTTCTCTGTGTGTTTGTTTGACTTCAGTTCTACATTTTTCATCACTACTTTTTCCAAGTATCTTTTTCCCTCTTTTACTTTAATACTCATATTTTCCTGCAGTTTTAATTTCTCTTCTGCCTGTGTTACTTAATACAAGTGGGAACTGAGGAAGAGGGCAAAGGGGCTGTGTGGTCCTGGTAGAAATCTCCAAATCACAAGGACTGAGTTATTAAACCTTGAAGGGCACAGTCCAGTATTAGTGACTCTCATCCCAGGAGAACCAAGCTGCAGCAGTGCTGGGTAATTTAGGACACCTTTGTCTTACTGCAAGTACCACTTACGTTGTATTTTTTGTTCAGTGAGATCCAAAGCTGAGAATACAAATGCTCTGGAAACCTTGAATTATCAGTGGCTTATCACAAACTTCTGCTGTGCTGGGCCATCGTTAGGTTTTTGTGATCTTCCTTCTTGAATCTTCAGTCCTGTTTCCTTTATACATACATAAAGTCTGTGCCTCACATTGATCACCCACCATATCCTGTCCTCTCTCCCACTCTGCTGCTTTCTGCTCCATTTCTTTTTTGCCTTGCTGCAGAGTAGTAAAAAGAGGGAGCAGAAGGTGTATATGTTATAAGGAAAGGAGAAGGGGTGTTGAAAGGAGCAAGAAGAAAGGATGGGGATGCTTGGGAGTAAGGGATGAGCTGCCTGTCATTGGCACGAGGCTACTACAGAACATACATTGTGCAAAGCTGGAGAAGCACTGGGGTGATGAATGAGCATGACGTGATATGGAAAACGGCTGGCACAAATTCCCAGGTCAGTTGGATTTTCCTTGCAAACACAATGGATTGAGTTGAATAGGGAGTGATTAACGTTTGAAAACGTTTCTGACTGTTCTGAAATTGTTTGGAAGAGAACTGGAGTTATTACGGCATCTTAAAAAACGGTGGGCAAAATCACGATCGTCTCTTAGAATTGATGCATATGAAATCTTTTATTGAAGTTACTTTTGAAAAATGAAACTTAATGGCTTCAAGGTGGAGTTTGTTGTTTTCTTTTGCTTTGGGAGATCAGTGCAGTAAAGGTTCTGGGAAAACCCAGAAGTTTCATCTTACCTCCTGTATTTATTTGCTGTTGATCACACTGCCCACGAACTTGTGTAATGTCTTATAAAATCCATTTTCAGTCTCCACAATCCTTCAAAGCAATGACTGCCACTGCGTAATGACGGACTGTGTGAAGGAGTACCTTCTTTGGGGTGTGTTTGTTTTAATCCAGCCGCATTAATGATTTTGTTGGATGCTCCCTCAGCTTTTATACTAGAAGAGAAAGCAAACAATTACTCTGCATCTGCCTTCTCCATGCAGGATTTTATAGACTGCTATCACTTTTCCCTGCAGTCATCTTATTTTCTGAAGAGCTCTTGCCTATTTAATTTCTTCTTGTAGTGAAGCTGTTCTGTACCTCAAAAGTGGACTTTCTATTACTGCTCTCTTTCTTCTTTCTCTCAGGTGAAAGTGCTGAGGAAACCTTATACAGGAATGCTACAGTTAAAAAGATTATTTGGTGCCTCTTTTATGCCAAAATAATTAGCCTTCAGCTCCTAGAAGTTGCCAAAAGTTTCTGACAGGAAGAGAAAACTGTTCTTGTAAATCTCTCCAGTTTGAGGTTGCATTCATATGCTGAAGTAGATAAGAGCACACGGCAAGTAAACAGGAGAAATGTCTGGATCTGAAGTCCTCCTTTGCTGCCAACAAACCTTCAAGCTTAATACACAGAATTTGAGTGAGTGCAAGGAAGTGACAAAATCGGGACCTGAGAGATCAGGAAGTTCAGTAATTCAGGCTGTACTGAGCAACGTCAGCAGAGCTAAACAGGAACACAGAGAGCAGAGTGTGTGGGTTGTTGGGTGGTGGGTTTTTTTTTGGGGGGGAGGTAGGGGGTTGTGGTTTTTTTTCCCTCCTCATTTAGTCCAGTGTAAGTGCTGCATCTCTGGCATGGGTAAGACATTTCCTTCTAACACCAGCAGTGCTTCTTGGGCCTTTCTCTCCTGTCCCTCCTTGTTGTTTGGTTACCACCCACTCATTAGATCATGTCTGAAATTAGCTAGAGAGAACTACAGGGCAGGGTTGATTTCTTGTCTTTTTACTGAGGGCTTGGCACAGTTTTGAGTGGCTTTCAGACTGGGGGCAGGGTGAGGAGAGACAGCAACAAAACACGTCATTGTGCAGCTTGGGGAAACCCAGGCAGGAAGGCCAGGTAGCTACGGAAGATGCTGGTTGAGGGTCTGTATCAGGAACAGCGAGAGCTTACGTAGCACTAAAGCTTGTGCTTCATGTGGATAATCCTCTCTGCTTCTTTAACCATCTCCAGTGAAAAATAGTCTTTAGGATAAAAGTCTGAACTCTTCTAGGGGAAAAAAAAAACATTATGTAGAAGTGCTGTATTTTACCATAAGCATTTTCATTACACGGTGTTTTCTGTTGTAGCTTTGGGGGGTGGGGGGAGGGAGGTTGGTATAGTTGTAGTTTTGTTTTCTTGGCAACTAAACAGTGACAAATGTATCGATGCTGTTAATATTACAGCATGGTGATAACAATGGGCTATTAAAGTGATGTTTCTTCTGAGATGCTGCCTTGTGCCCCAACTCAGTGGTTATGGGGGATAGTGGGTGGTTCCCCCATGGACTGAAATGATGCTGAGGGCTGAAGAGTGACTCACAAACCAAAACCAGAGTCGTGGGTACGTAGAGGACTTGGGGCTCCCCGAGGCTTGCAGTAGAACCTGGTGTGCTTTGGATCAGGCGCAGGCAGGATGTGGAATGCACCACCAGGTTGGGTAAACTTGCTCTGTTGCAGATACTTTTGAAAGCTGTAAGGGATAACTTCTCTTGCAGGTAAGACATTGTAAGAGGCCATGCTTTTTACATTACTGTCTCAAAGTTTGCTGAAATGGACAAGTTCAGGCAAGTCCTGGCCAAGGTTCCAGGACTCCCTTTGTCTGAGACACACAGGAACCAATGTTCGAGAAATCCCTTTGTTTAGGAGATGGACAAGTCCAGGAGCTACGAAAGGGAGATAAGATACTGATCAATGGCCCTTAAGTGGTCTTTTGTGTAGGCCTATCTCAAGGAAGATGGCCATCTCTGAGGACTGATGGCCCTTAAGTGGTCTTTCTCTCGTGTTGGCTCATCTCAAGGAAGATTGACATCTCTGAGGAAATCACAAGACTCTGACCTGAGCCGTCCCGAAATGTCTCGAAGGCTGGAAAGAAGGATAAAAAGGGCACGGACAAACCCCGAATTTGGGAGGTTTTCTGACACCAGATGCCTCACTACGGAAACAAGGAGGTTTTCTGTCATCAGATGCCTCTCTACGCGAGTGCCTGCATGCTGAAGAAGATGCCTGCATGCTGAAGAACCTTTGAGGGTATCTAGGTATCTGACCTCAGATTCCTCCACCGTTGTCCTACTGCTGCCTATTATCTCTTCTGGGATTGCTGCTCGAGACTCTGCTCCAAGGGACCTCGCTGCCCGAGACTCTACTTCCTGAGACCTCGCTACTCTGACCATCTTCTCTGCGTTTCATCGATCTGTGGCCTGCTACTTTGCTGCCGCTCTCCCCTACGCTTATTTTGCCCTGGACCAACGTTAACAACGTGCTACGGGACGCTGCTGCATCCAGGAGGTGACTATTCCCCGCTTTAACGTAATTCTTGCTCTTTTCTACCTTTTTCTATCTCCTACTTTCCCTTCCCCATCACCCTAATTTTGATATTCTTCGCTCTCCCTTCCCCATCCCTTCAATTGTCTATCATTTCTAATAAACTGGTCGGATCAACATTTGAATGCTCTTCTTCTTAATCTCACACCGGGCATAACATTATTAAAAGAACCTTTGCCTCACTCCTAAATTGGAGCGAGACAGACATGAATATATAGAAAGTCATAACTGTGTCCAGGAATGAAACAGGTGTGGCTTTACCTTTATGGTGAAATCTCTCAGTTCAGAGTAGACCCCCAACCTGTGTGAGTATTCTTTGTCTATCTTATATTTTGCCTCACTGAATATAATCAAAACCAAATCCTGCTACTTTGTACATACATTTAGTTCATACTGCTGCTTTCCACATGGGTACTACTCCACATTTTTATTTTTTTTTTAATATAATGCCTTTCATCCAAAGATCCCAAGCTGATTTGGCCCAGTTCCCAGGTACAGCTTAGCAACACTTAGCATAAGACCAGTAAAAGGAAGTAACAGGGAATTTCATGCAGTTCTTGGCTGGCTGTCAATTCAAATGCACCTACAGGTCAGAGCATCCCCAGGGCTCCTCCAGCCTCCCAGCCCCTGCTTGCTGTGGCTGTGACTGCCTGGTACACACAGCTCCTGCCTCAGTCTACCAGAAATCCTTCTCCTTTTCTCTGCTGTCTCCCAGCATGCATAAGAGACGATAATCTTTGTTGGGAAAACTCAGTGAGATTTGCAGGGTCTTAATCTGATGCTATTTGCAGTTTGATCACAAAGATGCACGGAGCTGAAGCATGTAGTTTTGTTTCTCTCTGCAGATGCACAGTTATGTGCAGTATTCTAATTTCTCTTTTCTCATGTTCATGTTTACAGTAACTCATTTCTCCAGCTTGCTAGACTCACTGTTTCAGTTTCTTTTCCAGCAGTCAGAATGGCTTTTGTTTGTTGTTGCTTTTTGTTATTGCTTCAAACTTTCTGAATGTTGTTTCTTCTCTGGAGGGATTGTTGGACTTTGAAATCAGCTCTCATATGGAGAGCCTTGCCTGTCTGCAAATTTATTACTGCATGTTTTGCTGTTCAGAGCGTCTCCTCGGAGACATTTTGTCAGAGTTTTGCTTATCTACCACTATTGCAAAATGATCCACCATCTTATGCAATCAATCACTTCCTCATAGCCTTCTCATTGGTCTTTAAAGCAAAATAGAAATTAAACTGTACCTGCTGTTATGCAGGTAGTGGTGATCTGTCTTTTACCTTTGGACCACAGGCAGCATCAGCTGTGCTCACATGAAAACCTTGCAGAGGCACACGGGAGCCTTCTGGACTGTGATACTCTTTGCTGGAAGCAGCTGGCAGCCCTATGAGGGCCTGAGGGTTGTGCTTTCTTGCCTGAAAGAGCCAAGGACAGGACAGTTCGGTCTGCTTTGTGGAGCTGTGTTTGTGCACTGGTGCTGCCCTGCTGGCAGCAGCTTTCTAGGAATGGCTGTGTGACAAGGAGCATAGCTGGAGGTTCACATCTCCTTGGTATGGTAGCCATTGAACTGAGATGCATGATTGCCCACCTTCCTGGCCTCTGTAATGTACAGCAAAGGCTTAAAACTGTGGGTTTGGGGTGAGAGTGAGAAAGAGAGAGAGAAAAAACAATGCTGGCTGGACTCTTCCCCTTCGCTAAAAGGCATCTTTTACTGCATGGAAGAGATGACATGACTTAATGAAACTCTCAGATGTTCCTTGAAGTGTTTTCCTGAGCATAGAACTTTCTCTTTTTGTGGTTAAATACGACAGTTATAGTGCTGTATTTATGCACAGTTAATAAATCAGCAGAAAATGGGCTGCAGACAGGGCATGTATCTGTTGTGTATTCCTTATACTTCAGCTGAGAGTGGAATTTTTGAATTCACTGAAGCCTGTGAAAAGAAGTTGAGGTGCCATGGGAGGCTGACACTAAGCCTGAAGGCTCACAGTAATGTGGGATTTGCACCTCAGCTCCAGTTACCGTCCTCTACTCTGCAAACCCACGCTCATCAAATGTAGAAAGTTAACTGACTTTCAAACTCTGACTTTTCTTTAGTGGAAAAAGAACAGAAAAGAGAATGGAGCAAAGAAAGGGGGCAGAAGTCTCGAAGGGCTGAGTTACTGTTTGTGGAAGGGTGCAGTGTACTTACAGACTCCTAAAGGAAACAAAAAGTGCTGCTGAGCAATATCCTGGCACATACTCATCTACTTTTTGTTGTTGTGCCTGTTTGCTTCTTATTTCTTTCCAGAAGGGGCTGTGTGACACACTGTCTGTCCTCTTCCATTGTCTGGATTAAGGATGGCTAACTGCTGAGGGGTGAGAGGATTTAGCCCCGATATAGCACAAAATATCAAAGGTCTCGAATTTGCTCAGCTTCTGCCATCTCAGATACAATTTTCTGTATTCACACCCTGCCATACAGTTACCAGAGCTTTGGAAGGATGAAGTTATTATTTAGTGCTGGTTTTAATTTTTAATCTTACTAGAGATTGTGTGCGCACAAATTCATATCGAAATGAATTATTTTATGTTTCTGAAAGAGACAGTATAGATTGATGGCTGGCTGAGCCGTCATGGCTTCACATCTCCATACATGGATCCATTATTGTTTTTACAGTTATTGCGCAGTTACCTTTTTTGCTCTGGCTTGAAGCTTTTTAAGTAAGTAATCGGGGCAGCTGTTTTACAAGACCAAGACAGGGAGCTGCAGGAGTGGAAGGAGGTTTGAAGGATTTTGCTGTTGAACCAGATTTTAAATGGATATTTTCTGACTAAGGTATCAAGCACGTCTCAAATTCATATGGCTAATTGGTGCCAAAGCTGGTGTTCCTTTGTATCCTGAGGAACAGGGCCAGAGTCTCACAGGTATGTTGCTCTTTCAGATAAGAAAGTAGCTAGGGGAGAAAAAACAAGGTAACTGATGAAGCAATACAGAAGTGTTGTTGAGAAGTATGGAGCACTGTTAGAGCTAAAAGCCTGTTAGATGGCACAGCTTAGATGTTATGCAGTGTTAGGATGAGGAACAGAAAAATAGTAACTTGTTGGCACAGCAGGAAAATGTGCAATTGATCTGTTTGGTCATTCTTACAAAACAATGCTGCTTTTTACTGTGTGACGGGAGATCTACACAGGAGTGATTTCAAGGTATTTTATCATAGGGGAGCTTCACCTGCAGTAGCTGTTCTGATTCATTTCCACGTAGAGACAATTCCTTCAACGATCAGAGCAAAAAAAATCAAAACCAGCGTAACTTCAGTTGAAAATGAAGAATACTTTGAACTTTGTCAATGTAACAAATGTCTGCCACCACAGCTGCCAAGTAGCTGGCACTGAAAAACACATATTCTATAGAGTGGTAGTAAAGAACTACTCGCTCTAACTGCATTCATTCATGTTAGCAACTGTGGGGTCCATTATTTTCAGTAATTATACTTAAAGAAAACCACCCCAAACTTGTTAAACTAAGTAAAGGCCTTGTGTGGTGCCCAGAGCATTGCTGGACTGGAGCTTGTTGTGGTATCCAGCAGGAACAAGCTCCAAAAGCCAGAATCCTCAAGAGAGGGGAGAGTATGTGAACCTTGCCTGCTGCTGCCCTTACAAAGGTCATCCTCTGAAACTAGAAACAGAGTGTTTTGTCTTGACCTTTAAATATTACATCTGAATGTGAGAGAACTGGCTTTCAAGTTTCAGGCAGTCTGGACTGAAAAAAAACAACCCAAAACAAGTTGAAAATGTGAGGGTATGAACTTGTAATTGTTGAGCATTTGACGCAGCCCGGCTCGAGGACACTGGAGGACGTGAGGCCCCTGGATTGCCAGTTCGAATTGGCTGAGATCAGCTGGAATCAAAAGTTAGTCTCTGACTTCATCTGGTTGATGTGAGAGAAATGCAAAGGTGGCCTCATCAAGTTCTCAGTGCGGGAATATTAGCTGGCATCTCCTACCAATAGTTTACTTTCCATTTGGGCCTTAGCAAATCTATTCCTATCTAGGAGCCGTCTTTCCAGACTGACACAAAAATTATGCTATCAGCATTTTTTGCCTTATCTGTGGAGATTCAAATCCCGTTCCTGCAGTCGGGCTCCATCGATATGCACCAATACTTACCTCCAGTGATTGATCTCTTTATCTCTCCTGCAGTTTCTGCTCTGATTGCTGACATTCAGAAACTCTGAACACGGTTGTGGTCACAGATACGTAACTTCCAGAGGGGGCCCAGATAATGGAATGGAGAGTGTGACAGCACTTGGTTTCAAAATCAGCTGCTTCTCAACTATTAATTAATGCACTTAGAGCACACAGCAATTAAACACTTTGATACTGTGATGTGTAACATACCTGCAGGAGCTTTTAAAACAAACCCCTTCCTGCAAAATCCCTGCTCATTTCTACAATCACAAAGAACGAGTACATCCCTGAATTACCCTGCTTTACATTGCTTCGATATCTTTACCAACCTTCGCATTTCGCAATGCTTTGCAATGGAGATCATCGTAGCGTTCACCTGCGGCGTTGTGAAATAACTATTGCTCAATGAGAAACAAGAGAACTGTGCCTCATTATTCGAGCGAGGAGCCGTCGAGTGCAGGCCGCAGCCCACACCAACCTTGTCCTGCCGGGCCGTCCCCGAGCTCCCCCCGCCGCCATGTTGGGCCGGGCCGGGCGGGGCAGCCCCTGGAGCGAGGGGCGGGGAACCCCGCAGAGAGGCGTGGCGGGCTGACAGGTTTGCGCACGCGCAGTGCTCCTCTGGCGCCTCCCTCCTCGCCCCGCCCCCTTCCTCATGAATATGCAAATAAGGGTATAATTCGCAGCCAATGGCGTGCGCGCTGGTCACATGGTGCTGGTGGAAGCTGAGGGGAGAGAAGTTGAGTCTCGGCGAACACAGCGGCTCAGAACCGCGCGGCGGCCGGACCGAGCGGACCGGAGGCGGCCGGGGGCGGTGAGCCGAGAGCCCAGAGCCGCTGCCCCCTCCCACTGCACACGGGGTGCCCGGCGCCGTGCCTGGACCATGCCGATCCTCCTCTTCCTCATAGACACGTCCGCCTCCATGAACCAGCGGGCGTACCTCGGCACCAGCTACCTGGACGTGGCCAAGGGCGCCGTGGAGATCTTCATGAAGGTGAGTGAGTTGATGGGCCCGGAGCCGCCGCCCCGTCCCGCCCCGTCCTCCCGCTCACACGCCGTCTCTCTCCGCTCTCTCCCCAGCTGCGGGCCCGGGACCCGGCCAGCCGCGGCGACAGGTACATGCTGGTTACCTTCGACGAGCCGCCCTACTGCATCAAGGTAACGCAGCCCCCCCCTCCCCGCCGCCCCTTGTCGCCGTCCCGGCCCCGCCGCGGAGCCGCCCGCCGCGTGGAGGTGGAGCGGCCCCGGCCGACCCGGCGGCGGCCGGTGAAGATGGCGGACATTTTGCTTTTGTATGGAGGAGAGAGGCTGAGGGCGCTGCTGAGATGGAGGAGGGGGGGGGAGGAGACGGACGGCGGCGTGATTCACCGCCCCGCCGCGCTCCGCCCCCGCGGCCGTTGCCCGCCCGCCCCCCGTAAGGCGGTGGCTCCCGCGGGGCCGCGCCGCAGCACCGAGCGTGGGTCGGGGCCTGTGTCAGCGCGGGGCCCAGCACGGCCGGGCCGCATCCTGCCGCCGGGCTGCGGCCTCGGGCTGGGCCTCGTGCCGCCCTGCAGCGCCAGGTGCGGCCTCATGCACCGCCACGAGTCACGGCCCGACGGAGAACGGTGACGCTGTGCCATGGCCCGGCCTCGGTGTCACAGAGAAAAACACACCGCACTCACATCACACTCAGAGCGTGATACAGCAAACATCCGTGCCACGGCAGGGTTGGAATTGTCCTGCACAGCCCTCTGTGACGGCCATGGTTACCACAAACACAGCAGGCACACAGGGATTGCTGTGAAGGCCAGAAAAAAAGCCATGTGCAAACTCACAGTGGGTTCCTGCCTGCCTCCCAAGGGAAAGTCGTGGTAAAAGCAGTGTTTGTTGTGCCCCTGCCCTTTGATTATAAGGGAACTTAACTCTCTGGAGGTAGGAATCACAATTCCTTTCATCAACAGTATTTAAGCAGCAACACCTCACCAGGAAACGGAAAGGTTTTTTTTTGTGTGTGTGTGTGTGATTCGGTTATTGTTACATTGTTATGTTATTTTTCCCTCTTTACATTACTTTGATGTCTTGCCCTTTTTTTTTGACAAGAGGGAACAGAAATGATGGTATTTCTGCTGTAAGAACTTCAGATTTGCCTGAACACCTCGGTCTGCCCTGGAAAATTGCTTTGTATGCTCTTTTTAACCTATTTAAAAGACATAAGGCACACTCATAATCCCAGTTTGTGAGTGGATGCAAACATCAAGTGGGTACAAACATGTCTGACAGACCCCTGGGAACTGAATTTCCTGTGCTGAGGGTTCCTTCCTAGTTCCATGTCAGGTGTTTTACAGTCAGGCCTCAGGATTGAGGGAGAAACCTTTCCACGACTGGTTGTTCATTATAGTGACCCTTCTGGCTGGAGAGCTGTGTGATAATGCAGCTCATTATTATCACGTGCTGTGCTTAGAGCTGATGAAGAAAATCCTTATACTCAAAGTAATTCACTAATGAACATCTGGGTGCCTGGTTGTAGTAATAACCGCTGAAACAAACAGGAATCTGCGATAGCTGTCATCTGATTAGATAAGACCCTGTGCAAGTCAGCAGAAGGATGGCTGTGACTTCTGTTGGTCAGTGAGTTGCTCTAGAAGGGAAAGAAGGTGCGTTACTTGGGATAAGAACTGCAGCCTTACGTTTGTGCTGTAGGTAAGGCACTTTGTGGATGGCAGTTGTAAATAGAATGCTACCAGATGTGTCTGCCTCAGTCTAGTGGTGTGTCAGTGACACTGCACTCAGGTTGTCTGTTCTCATGTTGAGTATTGAGCACACTTGGGGAGCAAATGGTCAAAAGTAATTCAATTAAAACTCCCTGCTGTACACTCAGGACGTGCCAACCTCTAGAGCAAAAAGTGGTTGATAATTGAATACCAGGTGGGGGAGGGATCAAAAACGGGCCAAGCGTGTTACTTAGAATGCTGCTTTCCTAAAGTCCCAGTTCAGAGGCTGCAGGTGTGTCAGTAACGGACAGTGGTGCCTTTTTCTGCTTTGTATTTGCTCAGTTGCTTTTCATTAGAACTTCATTTCTGCAAATATATATATATATATTTCTGTACCTGAGCACATGTATGGATTTAAATGGACAAGATCTTAGGACAGTTTCTTAGGCTTTTCCTGAATTAATGGTGCTACAAGTATGAGAAGAGATGGGAAAAGTCCTCTCACCTGCCCTCCTTCCCCAACCTTGTGCTGTTTTCCAGCCATGCAGAAAAGAGGGAAGGAGTTTACAGCAACGTTTCTCTATAAATGGGTCATGGGCTCAAATCTCTCCCTAAAAGAGTTTTGAAAAGGAAAGCAAGACTTAGCTCTTGATTTAGTTAAACCTCCCGTCCTGCTGTTTGTGCTCTGCTCATGGAGTTGTGTTGCAAATGCTGCTCCAGTCCCAGGTAAAAACAGTGGTGATCTTATGCAGACTTCTTAACCGGAGTGCCCTGCTCCCCAGTGACTTGGATCTTGGGCTGCTGGCAGTGATACGGCCTTTCCTCGGTGCTGGAGGAATATTATTTATGATGGAGTCGTAGAATTACAACTTTTGTGTTAGGTTATTGCATGACTTTGTAATACGACCTTCTAAGTGATTGGGTAACGAGTCAGGGCACTGGGAGAACTTAACATTGCATCTACTCCGCTGCATGTGAAATTACTTGTGTTTGCACTGCGTGTGAATTCAGGAGTCAGTTGTGGCTGTGCTATAAATACACTGCCAGAATCTGGGCCCAGCTCTGCGTTCTGTGCTTGGCTGAGAACTGGCTCAAAATTCCTAAGAGTTGTGTGAGTGTCCTTTGAAACCTGGTAGAGACGTGTCTCTTCTTAATAGCTGGAGGTCAGGCTGTTGGTGAATGGTCCCCTGTGACTTTGGAGAGCTGTTTTCTATACAAAAAGTGAGACTTGTTTTTTTGCAAATGCAAGTGCTCAGCGGTCTGACTCGTCTGGAAAAGGAAATGTGAACAACTGGGAGTGCAGCTGGAGGCCTACCAACAGGCTGAGTGCTTTGGTGCAAGGCGGATTAGCAGCTGCAGGAACACGAGGGAAGCTGGCTGTTAGATAGGTGCAAGAGGGAAGGAAGGCTGAGGTGGGTGGGAGAGGCCTATCTTTGTCTCCATATATGCTGTATGCTTAGTGAGCTACCATTCAGTTTTGGGAGGAGAAAAGAACATTGCAGATCTAGAACTGAATTGAATAACATGCAGGTAGGCTACATGGTGTGCTATTAGTAACTGCTTCAGGGGTCTGTGTTCTGTGCTTATTTACTGGACAGAGATAACCGTTCTTATTTTACTTAATGGCAATTCCTCCCTGTGTGTTTTGAGTCGTTCATAGCAAGGTTTAATCAGTCTCAGTGCTGACATATTCCACTGCCTGTGACACAGTGAGCACAGCCAGCCTTGCCATGCAGCTTCTGCTGTGCTTAGTTTGCTTTTTGCCATGGGATTTGCCTGTTCTTACAGGTCTGGCTTTCAGAATGAATGACTGGCAGCTCCAAACCAACCATCACCCTCACTTGGTTTTAAACACAATGAATTTAAGAAAGAGGAGCAAACAAAAGTCAGTTATTTAAGGAGCACTGAGGCAGATTCCAGTTGTCTGGTTATTTTGAAGACAAAACAAAATCTGCTTGAAACTGTTTGAGAATCTCCCACTAACAGTTCCTACTCACTTTTCTAACTGCCTTATCACTGAAATCTTTCAGTGAAGGAAGTGTGCAGTGCATGCACAGAGGCCCAGTTTCTGCTTTTAGTTGACCGAATTGAACAAGTAAAGCAGGAGGCGATAAAAGCAATAGGTTTGCACTGTGCTGTGTATGTCTACCTACAAAAACTGACACTCTTATTGAAAACAAGTGGTAAGTTGGCCTCACACAGTAAGGTGTTGTAGCCCCCCTTGGCTTACAGAGGTATCCAGTGGGTTCAGACAAAAAGCAACCTTAAAAACCACATTCCCTGAGAATGAGAAATGTCATATGGAGTAGAGTAATGCTCAGATGTGCTATTAAACATGCATAAACATGCTGGTTTTCCTTCTCCCTATATGGAGTGACTGCTCCTTGCTATCTGCCTTCTATTTGTGACTTGCAGTCAACGTGCTTGTACAGGAGCCTTTATGACGTGGAGAAGGACTGAACTGAGGGGTTTTCTGCCTAGCAATGTACCTTTTCCTTTCTTAAAAGCAATAATATTCAGAGTGATTCTTCTAAGAGAAATAGTTTGCTATGCATTGAAATGAAGGCCTCTTGTTAAAAAATGAAGGTGAGGTGATCATGTTTTGGAAGAATTAGAGTATAGAATTAGAAGAAATCTTTAGTGGATGGATGTGATAGGCAGATATCTGCTGGGCTGTCACTTAGTTTTGGGTGTTAGTTACATACTTAAACCGGCTACCGATCCTTATGAGAAAGGAGGATCTGTGTTGCTGTGTTCATTCTTAATGGAAACGTGTTGAGCCATTCTGTTTTAACAGGAGTTTGCAAAGTAAAACCTTGTCGTCTGAAGCAGGACGCTGCTCTGTGCTGCTGGTGAGATGCCAAAGGACTGCAATGGAAACCAACATCTGTTGCTCGTAGCCAGTGTAGTAATTTATTTTTTCATCTTTTTACTTGGTTCTTTATTTGATCTTGGACACGTTCAAAGATGTAAGCCCTTAAGACTACAGGATAAACTAGACAAAAGTAGATATGTTTGCACTAAGAGGCTTAGCTCATCCTCGGTGCAAAGGTCGCTTTTATTTTAAAAATAGAAGCTTAAAATGTGTAATCAAACAGTTAAATTGGATCTCCCCAGTTGTGAGATCTGCAAGAAGGAAGGTCCCGATACACTGATTCCTGTCCTGTGTAATTGGTTGCCTGCTCCCTGCTGGTGCTGCTTTCTGGTTCTGCATGCGTGCCTGTTCATTTCTTGGGTCTGGGCCTCGCAGCCTGGCTTGGTGGTGGAGCTAAGAATAGGCACAACATACTTCTGTGATATCTCGAAAATGAGTATTTATTTTTAACCTTCATGAAAAGCTAATAGTGCTAAATGCTGATTGTCACACGGTGAAGCAATGGAAAAAGGTAATTAAGGCTGCTGACACTGGGGCAGCGTTCGTCCTTGCATGTTTCTTTGGAGTAGCTTGCCAGGAGGAGCAGTGACTTGCTGCAGTGGCGAAGGAGTGATGTCCTGAGCCTGTTATGGGTAAGACAGATCTCAATGCTATCTCCAATGGCATTTTCATACTCCAGATAGTTGCAGTCAATGGGGGGATAAAAGTTCTTTGTGTGCTGTATGAGCTGGAAGGCGGCTTGTGGCCTTCTGGAAGATATGGGTGCTTTCAGAGGGGATGGCGGTGCCCTGAGGGCGCAATGGGAAGATTCTGGATGTCTCCAGCTCTCAGTGGTTCTCCTCTTCCTGTGTTTTGAATGCTTGTAGTCCTGGCTTTATTTAGTGGCGTAAGCTACAAAACAAACAAGACAAAGGGAAAAACAAAACAAAACAACCAAACAAGGGAGGAGTTTGTTGTTTTTGTGAATGGTAAATGCAGACTGTTAGTTAAGAAATTTGCTCCTGATTTAGCCTTGGAAGCTTTCCTTCCTTCATAAACTTCATGTTCTTGCAGTGCACTGCTTCATATGAAGCATTCTTGTGTCTTTACCAACAGCAACAGCAAAATGTGGTGTAATTAAAAGTAATCCTTGCATTTTTCTTGTTAATTGAAGAATAATTTTAGAAATGGTTGTACTGTAATCCATTGTAAGTGTAAGCAGTGTGCATTGCTAGGGTGAAGGCTTTAAAATGCCAAGGAAAAACATGCATTCTTGTAGTGGAACTTGATTGTGCAGATCAGCA
Source organism: Coturnix japonica (assembly GCF_054131305.1). Lineage (NCBI taxonomy): Eukaryota > Metazoa > Chordata > Aves > Galliformes > Phasianidae > Coturnix > Coturnix japonica. Next base: position 12,466,536 of record NC_140666.1, read on the forward strand.
TTTTTAGTTGTCCATAGGCTTGTATCTGTGCATTCAGTCTGCAGGGTATTTGGAAGACAGAGCTTCTTTATTATGGAAATTATGGGAATGGTCTTGAACTGAGACAGGGGAGGTTTAGGTTGGATCTTAGGAGGCAGTTTTTCACCCAGAGGGTGGTGACGCACTGGAACAGGTTGCCCAAGGAGGCTGTGGGTGCCCCATCCCTGCAGGCATTCAAGGCCAGGCTGGATGTGGCTCTGGGCAGCCTGGTCTCATAGTTGGTGACCCTGCACATGGCAGGGAGCTGGAACTGGATGGTCAGTGTGGTCCTTTTCAACCCAGGACATTCTAGGATTATTGTTTTCTCAGCCAAAGGGCCTGTCTCATGTTTTACCTGTTTACTGTGTTTATTTTCATGGGCTCCTATCAGGACTGTCCAGGAAAGCAGCATAGAAGATGTTAAAGGTTATTATGGACTACTGAGTCAACTCTGCAGAGCTCTGTCATCTTGCTTTTTAAAGCTGAAGACAGTCATTGGTTCAGCTTTGTTTTCTGGGATGCTTTTAAACTCTTGAAAATGTAAAACAGCCTGTATAGCATTACACATCTCCATAAGATGGATGTCATCTAACTCAACCGCAAACAGGAATCTACAGCATGGTTAAGTTAAGCTGCTGTTGTGTGTTCTGTCCAGAAGTGAGAGTAATGCATTAGTGCTGGTGTTTGTAGCACGTTAGCTCTAGAGCTGGTAAGGGTTGAAAAAAAACCCAGAACTAAAAAAAAAACCCCACTTTGCTTAGTGGGAAAATCTGCATCTGTTGAGTCAGAACACTTGGTTCCTTAAGTGGTGCCAGGCACCCTGGCCTGCTACACTGGGGCTGTGGGCACGCTGGGCTGCCAGCACCATGTGCAGCATTCCTGGTGTGAATGGGGGGAAATGCATTGATGGCTTGTGGATTTATTGCTTCAATTCTTGACATTCAGAACAAGCTTGCAAGACATGTAACATTTTGGTGAGCTGCGCTGGTTTGGTGATGTGCTTTTGGAAGGATCAGGAAGAATGTGAGAATTTTCAGCATGAATGTGGATCGTGCTGTGTCATCTCAGCTCTGTGCTGTAAAGCTGGAGGATCATGAGCAATTCTTCTAGTCCCAACAGTGTGTCATGAAGGATCCTTTGTGATGATAGCGCACACTCTGTAACCTCTTAGCTATTGTCTTTCTTTCCTTGCGATGATTCCAGCAGTGCTGGCAGCAGGAAGAGGCCAAAAGGAAAGAGCTGGGGCTGAAAACAAGTCTGATGGGCTGGAAGGGCAGTGAGCGCTCGGAGCTGCTGGTGTATCTACAGCAGTGCTCCAAGACCAGGGCAGACCAGCTGGAACCCACACTGGTTCCTTGTGCTCAGTGCCACCCCATGCCCAGCTGGTTTCCATCCTGTGTGCTGTGTGCCAGTCCTTCTCATACCCCATTGGCACAATGCAAACCAATGTCGGTGCGAATGAAGTTGGTAGGAGATGTGCGTCGTGTGGTGTCGGTTTATTTTAGAAATGTTAAATGTTCAAATGGTACAGAGTGTTTCATAGCATAATTAGTACCTCCCATCTGCTGTGCTGGTAGATCTCTGAACATCTGATAGAATCCAGTGGGAGCAGCGTGGGTGTTCTGTACCTCTGCAGAAAGGAGATGGATGGATGGTATTTCCCCTCCTTTCCCCATCAGCAAGGTGTGTCATAGTGAAGCTGGGATGTCCAATTCTCAGTATTGCTGCTTTGAGAACGAAGACTGTTTTCCCTAGAATTCCTGTCCCTGAGATACTGAAGCTGGGGTGGGGAAGTTGAGATTACCTGGGAGGGTATTCCTTTGTGCAGGGGATATGGAACCATATGGGGCTGTGTTGGGGAGATTACAAAGAGGTGACAACTGAGAAGCAACCTCTCACATTGTAGGGAGTCAAATAGAGTTAGTTCTTTTCCCTGGGACAAAAATACCTACTTGATTCTTAGACATACGTGAGCAGATTTGAGTGGTGAGCACACGTAAAGTTATCAGTGAACAGAACTCGTTTCATGTGTGACTTGGGTTTTGATATTGCTTTCTTGTGTGATAAACATAGTGGCTTTTTAGTTCTGTCTGTTTTTTGCAAAGACATTTATAAGATGTCATTTCCAGCCTCTTGCACTTGAAATATTTTTCTCTTGTTTCTCCTGTGTCTTGAGGGTCTCTTTAAATTACTGATCCTGAATTAGCTTTCCTTTTGTTGCTCAGTTCTATTGCTTTTGATGTTCAGCTTGGTTGTGGTTGAGGTAAATAAAGGCTTATTCTTGCTAGGCTTTTGGCCTTGCCTGAATTGTAGGTAGTGTGGGGCTGCCTGCTGGGTGTCTTGGAAAAGTGGTTTGGTGTGCATAGGGAGGCTAAAATTACTTTGTATAAACCACCAAAGGATAGCATAGAGGTGTGGTACCAAGGTGATGACTGCTCAGATTGCTGTTAATTTTATCCCCAACATTTATTAAGTAGGGATGTAATATTGAAGGTAATGGGAAATGACCGTGTTTAGAATTGGTTTGTGAACAACCAAAGTAACTGATTAGTTCTGACTTAAAGATTACTGACCTGTAGAGGATATGTGTGTGGTTCTTGTAGGGGATGTTTGTGTTTGGTCCTCTTAATGTCCTGCTCAAAGTGGCATTACTGGGTGTATTTTGACTTTAGGAGGCTTATTGAATCACTTTAAAGTGCTCTGTTGATCTCATAATGCATATGCTCCATGTTACATGCTTGACTCTTTATTTTGCTATAAGAATGATTCTATTGCATAAATGGATAGGAGAAAATACAGCCTCTTGGCCTTGAGCTTCTGTCCTCCAAGTACGTGTTTAATTGTATCCATTGAGCAGACTATTTCTTGGCAATCCATTTAACAGAAGAAGACTTTCTTGACATTAACTTTGGTGTTTCTAATTAAAACAAATCACAACAAAACCAAAACAAAGCGTATCCTTATTTTGAGGTTAAGTTGGAGAATGTAGCATGTTAACTAATCTTTATTTAAAACTAGGTCTGAAATCTTGGGTTTGCTGCTCTTGAACCTGGCTTTTCCCAAGAGGTGCAACCCATTGCATAGGTGCTGTTTCCAGACAAGATCATTGAGGGATTCACTGAGTTGACACAAGGTGTTTTTATAGTTGCTCACTTGCAGGAGTTCTGGGTTTTGGGTGGGGAAATGCTCCCTGTTGGTAAAGAGCTCATTCTGAACAACAAAGCAAATGATTTGAAGCATGGGAATGGCTGTTTCAGCTGTCTCACATAATGTTTCTGGTGCGATGCATGCAGACACAGTGCTCAAGCACGCAGTGGTGTGCTGCAGCATTTTTAGGAGCTGAGGATGCCTCATACTGAGCAGCTCTGGAGGTTTAGAATCCTCTGTGCTCTTTGAGCTGAGCTACCCAAAGCATTCACCTTCCTTTGCCATTAGAGCCTTTGGACAGGAAAGCAGCAGGTGAGCAATCACAGACTATCTCTGGGAGTTTTCCTGATGCTCTAGTTCCTGCAGTTCATTAGTCAGACATTTTTGTTAACTTATTTATTTTGTCTATGGTATTTTTTTGTTCTGAAGGGGAGGACCTAGCACAGGCCTGAGAATTCAGCTGAAACAATGATCTTCTCATCTGCTCCCTTTTTACTCTGTTCTTAAATTGGTTTATAACTCCAAGCTTGTTGTCTTTTTGCTATTTACCCAACCCATATCATGTCCTAGAAATGAGCAGTGGGATGTAACTGTTTAAAAAATACAGGGAAATCCTGTCCTTTCAGGCTCTTGCACAACATGGAGTAGAGGGCAGTGGTTCCTGCTGAGCCTGGTGCGCCAGCGAGGAGATCACCTCAGAGGTCTGAGCAGCAGCAAGGGAGCAGTAGCAGTTCTTGTAGTAGTCCTTACTTGTACTCTTGATTTTTTGGAGGAAGAATGAAAGGAAGCTGTCAGTATCTCGTTGTGTATTTCCTATATGTTTTACATCCACTTCTGTAGCCATGGATTAGGTGGATGTAGTGTGTGAATGATGCAGCATATTGATTAATGAGGAGTACCATTTTTTTGTTGTTAGAAAGCGGGATTAATGACAACTCACAGCTGATTCAAGCCTGTTGCAAAATCAAGACTTAAAGAACTTTTGTTGTTTTATCCTACAGGCTGGATGGAAAGAAAATCATGCAACGTTTATGAATGAACTGAAAAATCTGCAGGCATCAGGACTGACAACCCTTGGTCAGGCACTCAGATCATCTTTTGACTTGTTAAATCTCAATAGATTAGTGTCTGGAATAGACAACTATGGACAGGTAATCCATTTGTCTCTAGTCTTCCTCTTTCTCTGCGTTTCTAAATTATACTGGGGAGGGATTTTGATGGTTTAAGTATATTTTTGGGGTTTTATTCCCCTATTTTTCAGCGTTCTGTTGGGTAATTGTATGTTAAAACTCGATAGATTTGATCTTCTTTCTTATTGCATGTTGTGATCATACCATGAGATACCATTATCATACCATTTTTTGTTGTTATTGGACTCCAAAGTAGTAGTACAAATAACTTAGTCTGTAGTTGGACAATTGCTGCATTAGAGCCTGTACGCTGGATGGCAGCAAATTTCAGTTTTATTTTATCCGCAGTTCACAATTCTGTCTTTCTCCTTTCTCACATTTGGAAGATTTAGTTAAAAAATATTCAGTTTTTGCCCCACTGTCGTCGTGCAATAATGATGTCACTGAGTTGTTATGTATCATATATTTGTGGAATAGGAAACTTTGAAGTTATTACTGGAAAAAAATAGGCAAGTAATTCTAACAATGTGTTCAGTGACTGACTGTGCACATGCACTTTGTCAGTAGTTCTGCATGGCTCTGTGCCTGCTGAAAGAGAACTTCTGGTTTGATAAGTTGTTCATTATATTGCTTATTTCATGATGACAAAAATATTAGTCTACAGCTGAGTGTCCTGTGCTTTTGTCTCTAGGGAAGGAATCCATTTTTTCTTGAGCCATCTATTTTGATTACCATCACAGATGGAAACAAGCTGACGAACACGGCTGGAGTTCAAGAGGAGGTAAACTGACAGTAAATTATTTCAAGTTATGATCTTAAAATTTGGTGCTGTGTTAAGGTGAATATTTATTGTGCTTTTTTTCCCCTGCAAAGTGCGCTTCTGTTTCATCAGCCTGTTCTACAAAGCAGGGAAACTGGGTGTGCTGTCATTGCTCAGCCCCTAAATTCATAGCCCATGTGGATTTCCGGACTGTAACTTCAGTTAAACTAGTGGAGAGAAGAAAAATGGGGTCCTTTACAGAGAAATAGGTATTATGTCTTCAGATGGCTTGTCAGATATTGAAAACTTTCTTAAATGTTTCTTTACCAGCTTCATCTTCCTTTGAATTCTCCTTTGCCTGGAAGTGAACTAACCAAAGAACCATTTCGTTGGGATCAAAGACTGTTTGCTCTAGTGCTGCGTTTGCCAGGAGCTGCATCTGTTGAACCAGAGCAGCTTGGGAGTGTGCCTACAGATGAATCTGCTATCACACAGATGTGCGAAGTTACAGGAGGTACCTGGATATTACTTTGCTTTGGTTTACATTTGACATTTGCCTTAAAACATGTCATTTGATTCACTTTTGCTTTAGCTTTTCTCTCGCTCAGAATTACTCAGTGTCCTCCTGAGTCTTTGTGGTGCTTTTTGAACTTAGTTTCCTGTAGCACAGGAGAGCTGTTAAAGAAAGCCATGTTGTGCACCAGTGTAGGAAGGACTGAAAATGTCTTTTATTGTCCTCCCAGGGGCTGGCTTTGCTCACTTACAAGATTCATTATTTACAAGCATAAATGTTGAGTTGAGAAGGAAGAGGTGTTACTTACTGGGACAATAATTCTGCTGAATGGCTGATAAGCTAAAATAGAATCTTAAAATAATTAATTGTGGATTTTGATCTTAAAGATCTTACTCAGAGTTTTTGTTGGGTTGGTTCTTGAAAAAGTGTTGTATGGGTGGGGAGGTTCAGGTTTGTGTTGGAGTTGATTAGATTTGGATAGGCAAAAGCAGATGGATTATGCAGACTTCACGAAATCAGAACTTGTTGAGGGCCTTTATAAACTTGGTCTTAGTCCAGCCTGATTTAGCCTTGATGGCTTTTCTTATGAAGAAAAATCTGAGCTGTTTTTTTTCCTTTGTTTTTATTGCATTTGTAAAGCATTTTGCATCAATTTCTACTAAGCTTGCTGCTGTTATTTTTGATAAAGCTGAAAGCCTTGGCAACGTGACTTGATATAACAAAATACCTTCCTCAATTTACACAGGGATAATAGGAAAGCTTTGAGTAATCTTAATGTTTTCTTGTGTAGGTCGTTCTTACTGTGTTCGGACACAAAGAATGTTGAATCAGTGTTTAGAATCTCTAGTTCAGAAAGTCCAAAGTGGGGTTGTTATTAACTTTGAAAAGTCAGGACCGGATCCAGCTCCTATTGGAGAAGGTACAGTAACCATTTTTTCTGCTAATGCTTTAAAAAAAGCCTTTTGTGTGCATGCAGATGTCCTTAAGTGTCTTCAGTTTCCTTCCTACTGACTTTTCACTGTTGTGTACAGGATTTATCTGAGGCCTGATATGATCTAAAAAAAGTGATTAAACTATAAAGCTTCTGTGAGAGAGCTCTGGTTTCTCTTTCAATACCCCAGATCACAATGAATGTACTTTTTATAACTTGAATTGTGTTTACTTAGTTTTGTCTTTACAATATTGGTGAGTTGAGAAAGTGCTGTATGTTTGTATGGATTTGAATGGATAACCTTCCTGCTTGCCAGCTCTCCTGCCACTTTCTTCACCTCTTTTTTTGGAGGCTGAAGGAAGCAGCAGAGGGAAGTGAGTATTTAATGAAAGTGATAAGGTTTGAATTAGTGCTGTCAAAACTTGTGTATAAATGAAATGAATTGAGGTCTATTCGAGTCATTCTGATAACCGATCACAAACGCTTGAATGTTCCTTGCTGCAAGTGAAAAAGTCTGTGCTAAGAACAAGGGAATTGATCTGTCAGCTGCAAGTGAAGTACACGACCAAATAGGAAGATGCATTCTTAACATGGAACAGGCTTTTAGCTTTGCAGAATTCATGGCTGGAAAGGAGAGAGCTGTGACCAGTTTGTACTTAGAAAATAAGGATGTTCCTGGAATGACAGAAGCGTAATAGCTTTTAGGATCCCCCGAGCATCCTAGCATAGCCTGTTTTTAACTTTGTTTTCATTACTTGGTTTTAATCACTTTTTTCTTGCTTTATACATTTTTTTTTTTCTCCTTTTGCTTAATAAATATCATTTGATTGGACGTATGCTCAAGGCTTTCCTGTAGGGCCATGCAGGACAGCACCTCAGCACTTATTATTTTCTTGGGTCTCTATTAGCCCAAATAATTTCCTGTGGCAAAACAGCTGGTGAAATTGTTTTTTTTTTTTCCTTTTGTCACGTTTTAAGTGGTGATGTGCTGTGACTACGTATGCATGAAGATGCTGAGAGCCTTCACATAAATTGAGGAAGTTCTCATCTAGAGAGAAATTTGGTGTTTACCAGAGATTCCTTGCATATATAATGCAGAGGAACAAAAACTGATAGCTAACTGACAGGCACGGTATTATTGGCCAGCTGCCTAAAGCAGGTCAGTTTAGTAAACTGAAATAATTTATAGCTTCTTTAAAAAGGTGATCTCTTCTGTGCCATATGCATTGAAGAGCGGTCTGAAAACTGTTCTGAGATGCTGTGCTGCTACAGAGCTCTTTGCAGTCAGAGTGGAGGAACTCTGTGCTAGTATGCTACGGCAGACAGGCAGATAACACTGCTTTTTCCAGTATGCAGTGGAGGTGAAGTGTTCTGTGACTGCTTATTAATTAAGAATGTGACAAAAGCTGCTTCTGCCAGATGCATTTGACTTTTCCATGAAACTTTTCTCCACTTTCAGTTTCCATGAGTGGCAACATCAGTCAGTGAGCTTTGCATCCCACGGAGAAAGACTGTAAATGCAAACTGTCTGTCTTCACAGGTGCAGCAGAACTAAAACGAAAGACTTGCTATTGCTTATCAGATGGATGTCCAAGTACTGATCTTAGACAAATAGCATTTTCTGTAATATGAAAGTGCCCTGCTGCACTAATTATCTAATCATTATGCCACTGGTGTGGAGGGGTAGATGGACAAATGTTACCAATTCTTTCTCAGATTATGCTGTTTTACACTTGATGTAGCTTTTTTCGATCACTGGTGTAAAGGTCTGTGTCTTTGAAAGAGTTGTAATGAAACACCTTACTGGTTACTAATACAGAAATTTTGCTGGGAGACAAATGCATGCCATGTAGCTTTTTATTTTCTTTTTTTGTTGTTATTTTGCTTTGTTTAAATTTTAGATGGACTTGTTGATTCATCCAGGCCCATCAATTCATTTGCTTCTCAACCGTGGCATAGTTGTCATAAACTCATTTATGTACGGCCTAACCCCAAAACTGGTGTTCCTGTTGGGCATTGGCCAATCCCAGAATCTTTTTGGCCTGATCAGAATTCACCAACACTGGTAAGTCAAGAACTGAAAACAAGGATTCTGCACCTAATTAAATGGATTGAAAATGAATACAATTTTTTTTACGTTCTGTTTTACTAGTGTGATCTGACTTCACTTTAAGAGGGTGGTTAAAACCATTTTTAACACAAACGGATATTGTGGAGTTTATCTGTGCTGTTACTTTGTCTGAAGGGCTTACTTCTGTGTGGTTGGATACTTTGGTAAAGCTTTGAAAAGATTATAGAACTGATGTACAAATTAACTCATACGCCACAGCTTTTAGCTGGAAGCTTTATAGAATGCAGTTTGGGTGAAACAAGGAGTATTGGTTGGTGTGATGAGGATAGATCAACCTTATGTATATCATGTATGGCCTCTTCTTTCCCTACCAGAAAGGATTAAAACTGAAATGGAAAAGCTACCCATTCAAAAAAATAAGATAAAAAAACAGCATTAACTTTACCCTTTCTCACTAGAACGATCATGCACTTGGCATGCCTTACAAGCCTCTCTTTTGTTAGGCATGGTCTGTTCCTACACTTTACAAGTGGTCTCAGTACTGTTTCCACCCCCCCAACCCCCCACATCTGTGACTCAAGAGGAAAAAAGAAATCAAACTCAGCAGGGAATATCTTGAGAATATTGTTTGCAAAGTGAGCAGTTTATAATCTGTAATTCCGTGAGAACAGCAAGCTGGAAAGCAGAATTGGAAGTTTTCTTTAAACGTGGCTGTGATAGGGGTTGAACAGCACAGAGACATTTAAATATCAAGGCAAATAGTTGAACGTTAACCATATTTTTCTCTTGTTAGGGAACAGTGTCTGTGTGTTTAAGCTAGAGAAATGCTTAATATTCTGTTGTAGGAGCATGTCTCCTTTTTAAAGGAAACTGGAGATGGAGTGTTCAAGCTTAAAGGATAGTGAAATGTATATTATGAATCTTTTCTTTCCCTAAGAGTTAATTTTCTTCGAACTGTAAATACCAGATAACAGATATGTTGTATTTCTCCCCTTCCTTTTAGCCTCCACGCACAGCTCACCCTGTTGTGAGGTTCTCCTGTGTTGATTGTGAACCGATGGTAATAGACAAGCTTCCTTTTGACAAGTATGAGCTTGAACCTTCGCCCTTAACGCAATACATCTTGGAACGAAAGTCTCCCCATACCTGCTGGCAGGTATTTGCCCTTTATTTGATTCTAGAAACATAATGAGTATCCTAAAGTCACTGTGCCTTAGTTTTTGTAGGCCTGGAGGTTTTGGGGTCTGGTTTCAGACTGAATTGATCAGAAGAAGTGTGTCAAGGTTTCCGTTACCTTCTTTCTAATGAATTATGAAAAGCTAGAATGAGTGTTCCCTGTATAGGTTCTGTAATCTCATTTAATTCTGTTTCTAGGTCCCTTTCAGTTTGCTGAGAAATGACTCCCGCAAGCTCCATTCTTGGCTATATTGAAATTCTCTGTAGGCTTCCATTTGCTTTTGGGAAAACCTAGTGCTAGTTTCTGTTGTAGTTTCAGATGTTGGTTCAGTAATGGTTTCTATTAAGCTGTGGAAACTGCTGGTGCGAGTCAAATGGAAGCTGTTGATCTTGACTAGATGGCCTTGAAAAGGCCAAAGTTCTGTTGTTGAAATGGTCTGTGATTTGGATAAGAGATTTGTTCCTGCATTCTCTACATAGTAGGGCTTGTAATTCTCATCTAAATTGTGTTCTTGTAAGGGCTGCCTTAAGAGGTCCAAGAGGAGCTTAATGAGTGTATTATCTTAGCTGGAAGGGTGGGTCTGGAAGTATCTTTGTTCTGGTTTTGATTCCCTAAAACATATTACAGCTTCACTTAAAGTACAGCACTTTGGAAGTTGTTTTTAATGGAACAAATGGAAGTTAATTTTAACAAACTTCTTTCAGATGTGGGGTTAAGGTACTCACAGGTATTTTATTTCCCAAAGTCATCCGCACAATGTTTTTACTAAAACCTTTCTGCTGTTTTTCAAAACCTGCTTTTTCTTCTGCCTGCTCCACAGGCCCCCATCTGTACTTGGGAAATAGGCTTATTGCCTGAGAAACTGTAGAAGGAACCCCATCCTTTAGGCCACTTCCAACCCCTGTAAAGTCAACGTTAAGAAAATGGAAATACAACATAATTGAGAGTTGAATATTGAATATTTATGTTTGTGTAGACTTGCTGCATCAGTATAAAAAGGTTTAGGTTTCTTTTTATCAGTGCTGTAAATTTTAGTCGTGCTTTTTAATGAGTCAGAGTCATTTCACGAGGGTTGTTTTTTTTTAATGTATCTTTAATAATGGTCCCTTAACCTATTTAAAATAACACCCCCTCTTTCAATTTTACACCCTGAAGAGCATTTCTGTGCTGGCTGGTGTGCACTGAATGTTGCATGGCTGTGCTTTGTAGCTTGTCCTGTCGTATGCCACATTAAACTTGGCTGTTCTTGATAATTTGCTGTCTTATTGCAGTTGGATTCAGGCTTCGTTAAATGCTGTATGGTTACTATTCTTCCTGGTCCTATAATACAGTGATATCTTTTCTTTTTCCTCAGGTATTTGTGAGCGGCAGTGGGAAGTACAGTGAGCTTGGCCATCCGTTTGGGTATTTAAAAGCAAGCACTACTTTAACCTGTGTAAACCTCTTTGTGATGCCTTACAACTATCCTGTTTTGCTTCCATTGTTAGGTAGGTACTACGCTTACATTGGACTGCCGATGCAGCTACTTGAGAATAAAAGAAATAATAATTAAAAAGTGGTTAGTGTTCTGCCGTAGCTTGAGCTGTTATAAAGTAACAGACATTGGAGAGTAGAGAATGTTGCAAACTCTTTTAATATTCAATTTGGGAGGAGAGGATTTTCATACCCCCTCTCCCTTTTTTTCTCTCCAGCAGAGGAGGAGAGCTACCTGCTTCCAGTGCATGTTTGATGCTGTTCACCTCCTAGACACGTAGCCTCTTCCTTAACCTGGAGTAAGCTTCAACCTCCATTCTTTTCCCTCATTTAGGGTATGGTGTATCCAGGTTTTTCAGTTGCTCTAGTAGCAGCTCTTTTTTTTTTTTTTTTTTTTCTTCTTTTTTTTGTTTTTTTCTGGAAGATCAGATGCAGTTATGGGTGTTGGGAAGAGGGAATTCCCTGATGCTGTTTAGAGCTGTAAGAAAGAATAGAGCAGTGAAACAGCCTACAGTTCTTCCCTGCCCAAAGAACCAATATTTTTCACTCTCACAATGAACTTTCTTTCTACAAGAGAGGTGGTATGGAAAGGTGCTGTGTGAGTGACTGCCATACCATTGTGGCTGCTGGGGTTTTGGCTTAAAGATAATGGTAGAAAGTTTGTTACTAAGCATTTTAGTTACAAATAGAAGATATTTTAATTCTGTTTTTGTGGGTATATTTAGAAAATAACAGCAGAAAGCTAAGAGAGTTAACACAGGTTTGATTCTTACTATCTTGCACAAGATATTGTTGCATTCAATTCTGGAAAACAACTTGGCAGTGCTTTTTCCTCATTGATCTTAATGAAAATGAAGAGAAATCTGTTCTTGTTGGTAAGGTGAATTTGTCTTATGTAAAGATCCTTGTAGCCTAGCAGCTGTACCAGTGTGTGGAAGCAGGACGCGTCAAGACTAATTTAGTGTTCTCTGTACACTGGTGGCTGCTGAGTTACTGCTGCTGGTCTACTCACTGAAAAGTCATCAGTGATACCAATAGAATTTCCCTGCTTGTTAAGTGTTACCTTCAGATCTTGTTTATCCTTGGTCTTTAAGGCATGGTGGAATTTGTGTTTATAGTGGTCCATGATGGTAGGATCTGAATAGTATCACGTTCTGTAAGTTTGGTTATTTATGTCTGTCTCTGTAAGAGTGGGTTTTTAGTATGTTCAGCCTGAAGGACACTTCAGCATACAGAGCATTTCACAGAAAGATGCTGAGGTATTTCAGTGCTGAGTGTATTTGGCTGGCAGGTCACAGAAATTTGCTGTTGAAGGATTGTTTTTGATTGCCAAATTCATAAAGTGGAAGTGAGGGAATATACAGGGATCTAAGCAGAGGTGAGGTGCTGCATTGACCAAGGTGGGTGTTTAGTGACTGATCTCACTTGTGTTAGTGGGAGGTCATGTCTGCCCATGGAGGGCTGCAGGAGCATCAGAAAGGTTGGGAAGTCAGCAGGGAGTGGTGCTGTACTTGTCCAGGCGGAATTTTATGTGGGTGGTGATGTTTTTTAACGTTTTTACTTGGAGTTAATGTGGAGTAAGCTGTCACAACTGGACTGTTGTCTAATGAACTGCTCTGGTAATCAGGTTCCAGCTGAACTACTAGAATTGAATGCTTGTTGACAGTTTTCTCTATCTTTCGCTCTCTGTTTTTGAACTGTTCACTGAGTTTGAAAGTGCATCAGACACCCTTATGTGGCACTGGATATGGAAGATGTGTATTGGTATCTTGTTTGTCTTGATTTGGTGGTTCTCTGTATTGGTCTAGAGTGGATAAAGGACATTTGGAGCACAACTTGTATTAGCTGATATGTCTGTAGTTGTACCTGTTCCCTTGGAACTGTTACAGCTTGTGGGCCTTTCCTAGTGGTTACTAAATGCCATCTTCCCAACAATCAGCTTTTGGCTTTCTCTGAGTTCAGGAGAAGTCAAAAGGATTTTATATTGATTTCTAGACCATATGAAGTAGTATCTAAAAATCGATAGGTTGGGTTAAAACTGCTTCATGAAAATATTATTAAAAGTTTGCAATAGTATTTCATGTTATTATAATAATCATTATAATATTAGAAAACTTTATCCGAAGGATTTGGATTTAATCTATGAAAGATAGTTAGCTGAGTTGTTGTTTCCTTATTTATATAAATGATTGCGTGCAGCCCCAGTACACAGTGGAAATAGTACATTTCAAGTGCCTGTGTTACGTGCTGACAGTGCATGTCTCAAACTCTTGCAATAGAGGCAGGTAAGGTACTGGTGATAACCTTGAAACTTGTGGCTGTGCTTACCACTGTGACTTTCTTCCTTTTAAGAGGAAGCTTGTGCTGCGGGGAAGGCTCTCATTGCGGATAAGACAAGTCTTTGCTGAAGCTCTGCTTAAGTTGGAAAACTTACTCAGATAGCAAAGATCGTTATGTAGTTGAACCAGAGCATATTATGAGCATCTCTACTGTTTGAGAGTGGCTATGCGTGTTGAGCTTCAGGGATTATATACTGGAACAACCTGCACAGAGGAAGACATGGGACAGTAGTAAAGCACTGATAAGGAGTTGAAGGCTAAAGCTGTTACAACCATGTCATAGGCTTTAAAATATTAGAATGTGCTGTAACACTGAACACTTTACGGGATTTCTAATGTTTTTCATTTTCAGTTTTGGGAGAGAGGTATAGTTGACTTCTGCTATAAAGAGCTAATGGGTTTGTAAGACAAGAATGGGTATTGCTTCGTATTTGCCATATGTTGTGGTGCTATCACAGGTTCCTTAGGATAATGGTACTGAGCGTGTGGTATATTGGGATTTTAAGTGGAGTTCTAATTGAGCCTATCAAGCTCCACCCCCTTTCTTCAGGCCTGGAAAGAGAACGGCTAGAACATCTGTAGAGTGATTTTGATATGTGGTACAAAACTCATTTAGATTAGAAAATCCTGGTAATTGAGTATGGTTTGACTATGAGAAGTTGGAAAATTGTATCTTAACATCTGTTCCATTTGTGCAGAACACTATGCAAGTCAAATTTGCTTCTCCAAATATGTCTTCCTGAAAGCTCCATCTGGAGAAAACAATTTCCTTGATGCATCTGTCTTTTTCACACCTTCCTCTGTGCAACTGTGTCACCTGCAGCTCCCTCCAGTTAATTTTTGGACATCCCTTTCTCTAGCTGGGTCTTTACTTCCACTAGGCTCACTTTGCCAGGATGTTACAGCCCTACTAAAGAGAAACTCAATCTCAGTTGGTAATTTACAATTCCACATGATTAATTGCAGGATATTGTATGTTCACTTCTGTTTAGAGATCACTGTTATGATCCATAGCATGTGCAGCAACTGGCTATGTGCCTTAGGTCAGTGATCTTTAAACGCAGTATGCACATCTCTAGTGCAAGCAAGGTATTTGTAACACGGTCCAAAGGAAATAATCCATCTCATTGCCCCTCTCTTAAGGGGCAGCAGTTTTTGTAGCTAATTAGGCTCTCTCGTCTACATTCGTGGCAGTTTGCTGATCTAGCATGAGCTGGCAGTAGTGCTGAAGGTACTCCGCTCCCCCTTCTCTTACAGGGGTTTGGTTTAATCAGAAACAGGGAGTCCCTGATGATGCAAGAGAGAGACAAGGGAGGTGAAACTCAACAGGTGAATGAATCTGTTGCACCTTCTGTGTTACCGGTAGCTGTGCACAATATTTTAAGTCTGGCATACCTTGTAAGTTGGTCTGTATTGAGAAATTGTTCTGGACTGTCTACCAGAGCTAGGACTGGAGGTTCCAAAATCCTTCATACCTAAGGTTAAGAACAGTTTCTGTGGGGAAGGCCCATTGGGAGATGGGAGGAGGGAGAAGAAAAGCTGGGTGGGGGAGAACTTGGCAGTTGAATTGGTGATAATGCCACTGGTCTGGGATTATGTAAACAAAACCTTCTTTTGTTGTTTTCCTTCTTGCAGATGACTTGTTTAAGGTTCACAAACTTAAGCCAAATCTGAAGTGGAGACAGGCTTTTGACAACTACTTAAAAACAATGCCTCCTTACTACATACTGGTATGTTCCTTTTCTCGTTTTGTGCTCCTGGGTATAATAATGGCTTATGTGACCAGAATCCTGTGTACCATACCTCTTCCTAGTAAATTTTGTTGACATAATTACAGTGAAATGTTAGGTATTAAAGCATTTTGTTTTGCAGAGGTATGTAGATCAGGTCTAATGTTTTTAAAAGAAAGAAATTTCTTGTAATACTGAGTATCAGTAACAATATCAATATAACTGAATGTGTTTTCAGATCACTAAATGAGCTTTGATCTGATATACTTTAGATTGTAACCAAATTTGGCATTATTTTTATAACTTGGTAAGGAAGTGCAGATTTGTTTGTTCATTAATGTAACTGCTAGACCTTCAAAAGCTGATGCTAAGAGAACCGGCTGGGCCAGATAAAGGGTGGTGGGAGGAACCATGTCACCTTTTATACGTAGCTTGGACAATGCACCCCAATATGGACTTGCATCATCCCGGCTATTCTGGTACTGAGCCTCTGTGGAAATTACACCATGCCGTGTGGTGTCCTGGTAATGTGGCACAATGTCCATTGCAAGCTAGTTAGATTACCAAACTCATGTCACCTGTTATCTGAATAGACTTGAATTTTAGTTGCCAAAAGTGGAAAAGCTAGAGCACTAATCCATGTGCCTTAGCTTCCTGTAATTGATCTTATACAATTTTTTTTTAAAGACTTACTCTCTTACTATTGTGTATTTTGTTTTCCTTATAGCCATTAAAGAAAGCCCTAAGGATGATGGGAGCTCCAAATCTGATATCAGATAATTTAGATTGTGGACTTAGTTACAGTGTTATCTCTTACCTTAAAAAACTCAGCCAACAGGTAGTATTGATAAAACCTTTGCAATTAGAAGTGCGTTGATTATTTAGTTTGTGGTAATCTTGTTATAACACAGTTAATCCCTGTGGGAGTTCATATGGGTGTTCAGCATACATTGTGTCTAGGATTGGGTGAGGGTTTCCACCACAGATACAGATGAATTCAAGAGTGGCTTTGTAGCCAGAGACTGTGCCTTCTGTAAGTGGTGGAGGGGAGTGAGGAGAACTCCTCAGCTGCATTTTAAGTGCCTGCTAGACCTTTGCATTCCAAAGATTATCACTAATTGGATTTATGACTGCTCTTGCATTATTCATCAGAGCTGAAGTCAGAAGCTTGCTCTCAGTTTCGCATTTGTTCCATGGATGCCTTAGCAATGTGTACATTCCAAACAGTGTACATTCCTGTCCATGGGGAGTAAGATCGTAATTTGGATTTTATATCTGAGCTTCCTGTTTTCTTCAGGTCAAATCCATTATGTGTGTTGTGTCACCTGATAGAAAACAGTCGTATGGATCTTTCTCTTTTTGTCAGTAACGCCCTTTTGGGTGTAACTGCCTGAATGCCATGCCTCCTTAGCATGAATGGTTCTTGCAACAGTAGTTTAATATCTAGAAGTCAGTTGCAAAGCAGTGCAGCCCTTAGAAGTTACAAAGATCCTCCACCTTAAAGAATGCACAAAATATGTTCCAAAAGCCTCTGAATGACCGAGCATCTATTAGGCATAAAACTTCCTATGGTGTTTTGGAAATGTAATGACACACAAATTCTATTATTTGTCTGCAATATGGAGTTGGAATGGTTTGAAATGGCTACTGTGGTTTTCACAGACATTGTCAGGACGTGAAACAGTTTAAATGTGTCGCATGCAGTATATGCTCCTATATAGGGCCAAGCAATTCCAGAACTCTGGTGTGTTTTGTCTGTCCTTAAATTCAGAGTTTCCCATAAACATTGAAACAAATTCTGTAGAGGATGAGATCTGGGGGAAGTGGGTTGCAGTCACTGTGCTTAATACAGTACAATCATCTCTAGCTATAACGAGAAAACTGTGTTAATCGGAGAAGTAACATGTTTTTAGAAACTTAACATGAAGCAAATACCTGTAGGTTCAACTACTGTTCTCCCTTATCTTGATGCAAGCCTAGTACAAACCTTAGTTATTGGGTTGTATTGAAATGAAATCTGAAATACTGTTTTAAGCAGAACTTGACGTTAACCTGAGGCATCCCACCTCCAGATAGTTTATGGTTTTTCCCTTTTAAAAGTGATTTTTCAGGAGCACAGAAAGAAAGAAACAGACTTGCAGCAAAATCAGGGACATTCACAGACCCACCTACTGGCATATAAATTTAGATAAGCTGGCTAAATATTTTTTTCTCTATGCTAGCACAGTAGGAGTTTATTCTAAACTAGATCTAATATATGTACTCCAGTATATCCCTGGGTGTGTAGGTAGTTCTCCCATTTGTCGAGTGGTTGGGAACCAAATTGTAGTTTTATTCTGTTAATGTTTTATACTGAAAGTCTGCAATGCTTGCTCATTCTTTAACTCGTGATGTGATTCCATTTTAGACAAAAATAGAGTCGGAACGGATAATAGGTTCAGTGGGTAAGAAAGTTCCACAAGAAATTGGAATAAAAGTGAAAAATCATTCCAGTGGCCTCTCCTTGGTACACAGTAGGGATTTTAAGCAACTGCTTCAAGGTATCACTGGGGAATCTCCATTGAGACTGGCGGAAATGAATGTTAAAGAATTTGCTGGCTTCCACATAGGACTCTTAAACAAGGTAAACAGCACAGTGGTCTGAATGATTAAGCAGTTGCTTTGTTTTCAATGAGTAATTTTTATGGACTTAAAATAGGAGGAATAGAAGAAGTGCTTTTGCTGAATTCTGACAAATGCATCATAGATGTAAGGAGTGACCAGAGGAAATGCAATTTTTTGTGTGTACTTTTGGGACATAGTTTGGAAATCCCAGTGTTAGGCAAAGATTGCTGTGTTGTAAGTGACAATCTCTGCAGAAGGCAGCTAGTGTTGTCAGTCCAGAAATTATTGCTATTAGTTTTACTAAAACTGAAAGCACTGTTGGAAAAAAAATGAGTCCGTTGCATCCAGTTATGAAGATCTGAAGTTTAGAAGAATTTCTTTTTTAGTAGTTAATGTTACTACAATTAATGGAGGAATTGCTCTCGCATGTGAGTACTGGTGGGTTAACTGAAGGTTGTTTTATTGTAAAACTAGGATTTGAAGCCACAGGCATTCAGGAATGCATACGATATTCCTCGTCGCAGTCTTCTAGATCAGCTAACCAGGATGAGAACCAATCTTCTGAAAACACACAGGCACATCGTGGGGCAGGATGAAGGTATGCTGCCACTGTTACTCATTAACAGTTTGGAAGAGAGCACAACTGTTTAATTGACTGAAGTAGAGTTTTCTGTCCTGCATGTAGGGAGGAAGTGGACCTTGCATCTGTTATTGAGTCAATCATTATCTTTTTCTAGACTCTGAAGGGGAAAGAATGAAACATTTGCCTTCTGGCAGGAAGTGCATTGTGCTTGCTTTGAGTTTTAAAAAGAGATGTTGTGGAAGAGATTTCCCATGCAATAAATAGCAGTAGACCTGTTTTTATAGTGATGGTGGTATGAGCAGAGAAGGACAGGTGTCACTTTACCCTTGTTAATTAAGTGCTGGTGGTCTGAATTTGCAGTTGTTGGAATAGAGATTGAACTTGTTTATTTTTCATTCTTTTGCCGGTTAAACTTAAATCTTACAAACCTTATTTCTGAAGCTGTAGTCTTCTAATTTTCTACTTCTTAAGTATTGACGCTTGCAGTTGAAGTGTATGAGGCTTTTATTGCCTTAGTTTTAAGGTAGACTACATTAAGATATCTTGTTCTACTGCAGACTGCCTTCACAGCGTTCCTGTTGCTCAAATGGGAAATTACCAGGAATACTTGAAAATGATGCCTTCACCCCTTCGAGAGATTGATCCAGATCAACCAAAAAGGCTTCACACATTTGGCAATCCATTCAAACAGGATAAGAAGGTAGGGTGAATCTTGTTACCTGCTGTACTGTTATTTGACAGCCACCTGAATTGTTGCAGAGTGAATTAATTTAGGAATTGATAAAGCATTATGTATGTTTTCTTACTTGTTTTATATACATGGTTTGTATGTATATATATATATTTTTTGTTTTTTAATTTTTTTTTTTTTAATTTTTTTTTTTTTTTCCCAGGGAATGATGATAGATGAAGCAGATGAATTTGTTGCTGGGCCTCAGAATAAAATTAAGCGTCCTGGAGAGCCAAATACTCCGGCATCTCTAAAGAGAAGGCGTAGCATGTCACCACTGTTGAGAAGGCCACAGTCACCACCAGTTGTAACAAATCATGTTGGTGGGAAAGGACCGCCATGTGCTTCTGGATCCCCAGCACATATGAACCTCAAAGGGGTACCGACAAATAAAGGTATATTGAGTATATTTCTAGGCTAATTCATAAGGGTGCATAAGTTTTAATGTTGGTTAGGATAGAATTTCTTTTGTTGTAGTGAAACGGGCTAATCTTAGAGTTGATGAAGTCCCAAATGAGCAATAATTTGATGAACTGTTATTAAAAAGTTCTGAAGCCTTTCTCCAAGGTGGTTTGGAGTTAGCATGCATTTTATTTTAGCTCTTAGTTCTCATTTGTGTATTCTGCAGTGGGGAATGGATAGGTCAGGAAAGAGAGCGAAAACAAATACAGTTCTGTTTACATACCTATTGCAGCAGAGTCAAGAGAATACTTTTATTTGCTGGAACTAGGGGAGGAAAAACTCCTTTACTGTCAGAGTGACGGAGCACTGGAACAGGCTGCCTGGAAAAGTTGTGGAGTCTCCTTCTCTGGAGGTATTCAAGACCCATCTGGTCACTGACCTGTGCGACCTCCTGTAGCTGAGCTAGCAGTGGGGGCTGGACTCTGTGATCTCCAGAGGTCCCTTCCATCCCCTGCAGTTCTGTGATTCTGTGAATTTTAGTTTACTTAGAAGTCATAGCAATGCGGTAGGAATTGAGAAAATGATGACTTTGTGATGGTTATGTCAGATGGTATCAATCCTAAGGGAAATTTTCACTTGATTACCTTAATTGTTGGATAAAACTTCTGAAGAGTTACTCGGCAATATCTGACGACTTTACAGTGCTTTAAACAAGGAGGGTTGCAGAGTAACTTCCTTTTTTCTTTTGATACTGAATTATGCAGTAATAATATACATCTTTTTTCTTTGTAGACTCCACTAACAATATTGTCCAAGATGGTAATGGAGAGAAGAAAGCAGAAAATTGTCAGTTGCTGGAAAAACAGATAGATGGCATATCTGTACAAATGGCTCCTTCTGTTCCAGCTGCTATGGGAGATGATGAAATGTTACCCAATGACTTGGACTCTCTACCTGATGAGTTCAGTTGTTTAAGTGAAGATGGCTTGGATCACAAACCGGGTACCAATGCACTTGTTCAAGGGCCTCTAAATTATGGTGTGGCTGCAGACGACCAAAAACAAGTGATGGAGTCAACATCAGAATCTGTGCCAAATTCCTTTAAAATAACACCTATGATGTTGGAGGGAAACAATGCTGATATCAAAATTAAAGTGATGAAAGAGGTTCGCAAACCTGGAAGAAGTAAGTTCTGTATTAGTATACTAAAAGTGGGCTAGGGATAGAGAAGACTTCTTTTATGTCAGAAGCTATTTTGGAAATACGTAGAACTTCAGATTTCAAGTTATTTCTGATAACTTGTATATGGGCAGAAGAGTAACAGGAAAGGAGGAAGGTCCTTAAATGGGAGGGCAGGTGAGTTGGCAGCAGTGCCTGTGAAGATGAGTGCCAAGTGACCTTGCTTTCCCTTTAGGTTAGATTAACTGTTGTAAGAAGTATCTTATGAGGCAACTTTCACAGGTTTTATTTTTGTAAGTGTTACCAATGATATTATGAGACTTGATATTTCAGTAGTGGAAGGCTAGCAGGCAGAAATGGCTGTCTTAGACTTAACCCTCTATTGCAGCGCTCCTTGTATATACATACCCTGTGTACTTTGTTCTGTGTTTGTCAGAACTTGTGATTGAGGGCAAAGGTGTATGTAGTTATGAGGGTTGGTACGTCTTGAAATGTAATTGATAGAAAGGGAATATTACAGTTAGAAAGGGAATATTACAGTTAATGGCGCAGTAATATTTTATTAGTTTGAGAGCGTAATTAATGATGGAGTGCTGTAGTAAACATTCGTAAGAGCTAAAGACTAAAATTCATTTGTTCTCTATTTTCTTGTGAGGTTTAATAATTCCCCAGAATCTAAATTGTTAGAAAAGGTAACTTGGCACCTTGGCTTTTGTTATGTATACAGTAACTCTAGCTAATATGTGTGCTGTAGGACTTGCCATAGGCATAATTTTTGAATTCTTAAACTGTGAACGTCCTCAATGTAGTCTCTATCCAAGTGAGTTATTTCTACAATTTAAACTGCTGAGTATTTTTCTAATGTGTTGTCAAGCGCCAGTACAATTAATACAATGAACTATTCTTAACTCTTCTGAGCTTGTGTTGCTTTCCCAAAGCTTAGCATTTCACTGAGACATATAATCACTGTGGCAGATTAGTACTTGTAGTGCACCTTGCTGCACAGTGCAGGCAGGCATGAAACAGGGGATGCCTCTTTGCTCATATCATCTACTAGTGCTGGCACTGTGTTCATGGTGATGTGTCTTCTCTACTAGTCAGACCTAGCCTGCATTTTTTCGAGGGCTGACATTTCTAGCTGTAGCTTGTTTAAGAGAACCTAATTCTTCAGTGGCACATTTGGATACCAGATTGTCAGTATCACTTGAGATTATTGATATCACCTGCTTTCTTGTGCACAAAGCTCATGCTGGATATTGCTTTATCTAGCGTGTATGCTGAGGTTTGAAACTCTGGGCTTTGTTTGTTGTTTCCTTTGACTGTTGAGAGTTATTGAACCTGAATTTGAAGGATATATTTCTAAACTATCTGAATTTTATTATTTTTTTTTAGATTATGAAAAAATCTTCTCTCTTCTTGAGGAGGTACAAGGACCTATGGAAATTCAGAAGTATTTCATTGAATTTGCTATCAAGGAAGCAGCAAGGTTTGTATAGATAAAAATGACTCGGTCATAAATAGTTGCTTTTGATGACATTAATAAAATGAAAGCATTTCCACTACTACTACTTTGTTGTGCTATTTTGACATATATCAATTGATGTAGTTGTTTTAGCTTTCAAACTGCCCGTCAGTTTTCTGGAGTAAATGGCCATAAGCTGAAGTTCAAATGTAGAACAGAAAGATGGTGGTTATGGAATGGTGGCTGTATTAATTTATTAAATTGCATTTGCCATTCCGATGCCTCAAAAACAGGAATCTCTTCCATGCTGTTAAGAGAGGCTCTGGTGGTGATACTTGTCATAGCTAAATAATATTGAGTTGTAGGACTGTTACTTTTTTGGGGGAAAAAAATAATATTAAATTTCTTTCTTTCTCTTCAGGTTTAAAAAACGTGTCTTAATACAACACTTAGAGAGAATACTAGAGGAACTAGAGTTCAACAGCCTACCCAACAGAGTTAATCATG
The DNA here is from genome assembly GCF_054131305.1 of Coturnix japonica. Lineage (NCBI taxonomy): Eukaryota > Metazoa > Chordata > Aves > Galliformes > Phasianidae > Coturnix > Coturnix japonica. The sequence continues at coordinate 12,489,293 of NC_140666.1, forward strand.
TCAACAGTAGATAATAGTTTACCAGCCAGACGAATACGGACCAGGAATGAGTTTGCTGTGCCGCAGAAGAGTGGAAGAGAATGCAGCTGTTGCCGTCGCCATCTTGGCAGTCAACTGATTTTACTGTCAGAGTCTGAGAAGAAGCAGTGGAGCTTTAACTTTACGAACCTCTATCGGCAGAAGCTGGGCTATAACCTTAAGGATTTGCAATGAAAGGTGTGGCTTTTTTCCTGTGGAGGGTGCTATTTGCTCAACAGGCTGAAGAAAATAACCATTGCTGCCCCTCCTGCAGGTGATGAGAATTTACTCATTTGAACACTGTCATTAGACATTTTACGTGCTGTAGGCAGCAGGTTGCACTAAATGGGGCACTGTCAAATGCACACACTGTCTGCATCGTGGAGAGATCCCATGTGTTCCCCCCAAAAAAAAACCCTCCCAGAAACACCTGCACTGGTAATATTGCATGTTGCCACCACAGAGACAAGGGTCTTGTTCCTGAGAACTACTAGCCATGCCTTTAAACTTGAGATTCAGTGTAGATTGAGAGTAAAGAAACTGCTATTGTGTTAATGAAAGCTAAAGACAGCCCTGTGACTGTTACCACCTGATGGTCACTAAACAATCTACCTCAGACTCTCTTCTGTTTTGTCTGCAGACATTATGAAAGTGCACCTGAGGCTTCCCAGGTCCCCGACTTCAGTTCTCTTTCATCCTGTGAGGAGGACGGAGATTCTTCAGGTGGCCTTGGCACACGCTGTGCTTTGGAAGCACTAAAAGGAAACGCTTTTAAAAACGTGTATTTTAATGTTCATACAAAAGAGATTATTTTGAACAGTATTGTTACCAGATCACTAATTTGATATTTTAACTGTATAAATTTTTTTGGAACATAATGTATATATAAAATAAACCATTTTATTAATTTTTAAGAAGTGCTGATCTGAGGAGTCTGTAGCGGGCAGCATTGAGTTCCGCCAGTTGTCTGTCACCAACAGACTGCTGATATGTTTGTAATTCAGCTCTGCACGCCCTCAAACTCAGCTCATGGTGATAGCTGCAGAACGTGTTGGTTTTTATCTTCCTATGGCACGTGGCCTGGGGTGCCTGCCCCCATCAGTCAGTTCAGCTTCTGCAGGGTGCACCTTTCTGCTCATTATTAAAGGCACTGTGTTCCATCTTACCAAATCCTTGGTTACCTGACTTGGTATCCTCTCCTCTGTTCCTCTTGTCAAAAGGTAATCTTACATTCACAGAACATGCAAAGAAGACTGAAGCAGCTGCATGTAATTTGATTCTTCCTTTTAACAGCACCAGTAAGATTCCAGTTGTAGGTGGCTCTTCAGATAACTCTGTATTTTCAGCTATTCACCTACAAAAACGTCCCCTGATCCTTTTAACAGCTTTGTTTTAAAAGACAGGATGAAGTTGTGCTCGTGAACAAGCTCCTTATGAAGTGCTGTGAATATCCGAAGGGTTCTACTTGATCTGTCAGCACAAGAGGCAGGGAAACAGATAAAAGTTGGTGACCTGAACTTGTGTTCCTACTGGTGTTTTCAGTACTAGCCAGCCTGCGAGGTGTATTTTCCTTCTCTGAAGCAGCCGTGTCCCTCTGGAAGAGGTAGTTTGAACGTTGGAATTATACCAGTGAGATTCAAAAAGGAAATAAATTCCAACAGCCACAACTCTGTTACAGTGTCATGTGGATGAAGTGATAGAGGGAAAGAAGTTACTGTAAACTCTTAGCTGTTATTTATCTGTACAGTTGGAGATACTGTTAAAAGATACAGTAATGCCTCAGAGATGAGTGATGCAAATTGGGATTCATCTCTTCAGAATCACTGTGTGAAAGTTGTATGTCACTGCAATGGGCCTCCCATGCCTAATGTTGGGCTCTTGAGATGGAATTTATTTACAGTAGGTCCCACGTACTGCATGTATGTGGTTTTGAAGTGCACAGTTGTGTGATTATGCTGTTTTGGTGGTAAGAGGAGATGGCCTTCTTCTAGTTAATTCTTACTTAATTTTCTTTCCTGGTCCTGGAGCAGAGGCAGGGTTTTTTAGCTGGTGACTTTGTTTGTGTAGTATCTGAACGTACTCTTTTGATCTGTGATACTGTTGGCTGCCAAATCAGTTACAGGGAGATGGTGACCTTGTTTGGAAACGTGTACATCAGAAAATGCACAGGAACTACAGAATAATCCATACCACTCCAGAGTGGGAAATTTTCCTTACCTCACCGTTCTTTTATCTGAATAAAATGAATTTGGGTGAGAACGTCAGAGGAGAAGAAGCTTTACACTGAACTGAACATGAATCTTCATAAGACAGAAGGAAGACATGCCATCTTCATGGATTGTGTCAATGAAAAGATGAAGAAAACTCTGGATGCGCACATCCCAAATGGAGCACAAAGTGAAAGTTGTTTGCTTAGGAAGCCAGTGGATGTTGTTATTGTGTTAAAGACGATCTTAACAGAATCCTTTGTAAAACAAACAACCTTGTTTGACGTGGGTGGCAAATGCATTGAAAAAATGGCTTTCAAATAGCACAGTTCCCTTTGATGTTCAACTGGGACAGCCAGGAAGGGTTGTGCTGGTGTCAGACCTTCCTTCTGGTGCGTGGAGACCATGACCCCTGCAGCTGTGTTACCGAGTGTCTGGTTGGCTTCTGAGCAGCAGGAGTGTCCCATAGGATCAGGAAACAGGCACAGGCTGGGAAGTGGGAATGTGTCTGTAGATGGGATTTGGAAAGCTGTATGTGCTTTGTGTTTGTTGATCCCTTGTACGAGATGGAAATAATGCAGTGCATCTAAGGTGAAATGTTAGGGAAAGAAAAAACAACGCAGTTACAGTTTGCTGTGTTTTCTATGAGGAGCGTTGTTCAATAGGCTGAATTAACAGTGCATCATCCTGCTGAAGGTGGAAGAGCTGTGTGGTGCTCTGGTGTCCCGATATCTCTATGTGTTCTGCTTTTCCCATTTCAGGACCCTAGTTGGGCGTCCTCAGTGCTTGTTGTCTTTATTCTTCTCTTATAAACACGATGTTTTCCTCTTTCCTAAGGTGGGCCTGCAGCCTTGCTGCTCCCAGGGCCCACACGCTGATGGCAGGTTACTCTGAGGTGCTTCCGTTCCTAGATTGTGTGCTGTACATTTATGATGTGCAGGGACGTATTCTTCCCCAGGCCTAGCCTATGTCAGAAGGTGACTGTCATCACCCCAAATAACAGCCGGAGAGGCTGTTGCTCAGCCATACTTGGTTTTGCAATGGTTAAGAGGTTTCATATCTCCCTTTACAGGAAAAAGTAATTTACTTTTTCTCCTGCTAGTTTTCTCTGGGTCCTGCCTGTCAGCTGGCTGCCTGAAATGGCAGTCATGCAGTGTATTGAATTTTTGCTTCTTTAGTATCTGCTCAGAAGCTTCTGATGGAAAAAATAAGAGTGGAAATGGATTGCCTAATGGAAACACACCATGAGAGTTCGTAAAGCTGTACTGGAGTGTTTCATAACAGCCAGCATGGCGATATCACACCTTTAACAAACGGGCTCTGGAGCACTTGTCCTGAAGAATATGCAACCTAGTTAAGCTGGAAATGAGGCCAAAGACACCTCAAATCTGGCAATAACAGCATTTGGCAGAGATCTGAAGGAAGGATGTTAGTCACTGGGTTTAAATGGAGCTACTACTTTCAGGTCTGCGAAAACAAGCTCTGAAGTCTCAAGTGGAAAAGGAAGAAACAGGACGAGAATGCTTTGGGATTAAAACTTGTGGCCCGCAAGAGTTGTTAAGTTGTGCTTTTAAACCTGAATCCTGCCATCAGCTTTTTGACTGCCTTGCTTAACGGTGGCATTGCAGGTGGGGAAGACTGAACCAGAACCACCGGATGTGTCTGATTCACTGGGCCATTCCAGTCCAGCTGCAAATGATCATGTTTACTTCATCCCTGGAAGTGCCCTGCTGGCTTGGCTTTGTGTTGATGCTTTTCTTCTCTCGTGTGTCGATGATGCTGGCAGCTGTCTCTTGGTGGTAGCTAATGCAGCATGGAGTTCTGCAAGAACCCTGGTGTTGTCCATCAGTGAGTGCAAGTACAGGGTTTGATAGAGCTGGTGGGAAAGGCAGCAGCCTCTTGGGTGTTGTAAAAGCCAGTTTTGTTTCTTTTCTGCTTCATGCCTTATTTAAGAAGCATAGGATACTCTTCTTAGTGCTGGGAGTGCAGATGTGGTGACTTTAGCAGCTGGTTGTTGAGATTTCAGGAGAATAGTGTGATGTGGAAGAGACTGAAGTGTTGGTACAACCTTGTGGTCAGCTCAGTGGAGGCTATTTTCAGGTGTGGTGAAGCAACATCACAGCATCTGCCTGCCCTGGGTTGGCAGCCGTGTGTGGGTTTTCCTGGAACAGGGACTGCTGATATGGTGTAAAGAAAAGGAGCCTTTAACATGAGTTGGGAGCTGCTAAAGAAGCTGCCGTCCGTGTTTTTGAACTTGGACCAAAGAGTGCGCACAGTTTCTGGTGAAGCTGAGGGGAACAGCTTGGTCTGGGAAACACGCTGGAATGGAAACCCCCAGTCGGATTTTTGCTGCAGATTTATTTGTTTTCCGAGAGCCGGGGGAAGTTTTATCTCCACATCTGCAAGGGGAGCTTTGCAGCTATTTTTGATTCCGGGATCAGCTCCAGCAGCAATGGAAGCAGCTGAATCCTTGGCATTTTTGCTGTCATTTCAGTCACTGCCACTCCTCATGCAAGCAGTTTTATATAGAATGTATCACAGAGCCATTCCATCCTTCAGGAGGGATGTGGTTGGAAGGCTTTCCCTCTTGTCACTGTGCTCCGGCCTGCAGGGAGGGAGCATGCCCTGCAGCCATCCTGCTGCATGGGCTGATGGATGGACAGTGGCCGGGTGCAGACAGTGAGCACGCTGGGTGTTGGGCAGTGGGCAGCAGCTTTTGCTGGGTGTGTAGGAAGGCAAACTCTGTCTCTTGAGGTGGTGGTAGTGCTGTGGGCAGGTGCTGTGTGCACAGCTTGTTACAGTGGTTGGCGTAGCTGGGCTCTGAGCACGGGATGCTGAAGGCTTTGTCAGTTCTTGCTGTAGTAGTTGTTGGTAATGGGGACCTCAGGGCTCGAGGCTGCTTTTATAAGTCGGACAGGAGTAACAATGAGCCTTCCTGCTCAGGACTGAAAAGTGATACAATTTTTGCTGATTGCACACTCATAATGCAGCTGCTCAACAGTGGCATCCCAGCCATAGAAAAATAACATCACTTCTTGAAGCTATTTTCCAGTCCTTACAGCGTATTACAATCCTTTGTGCACAGCTGGCACATTCAGCTTCGATGGCGTTTAAGTGGCTGATCTGAGAGCAGCTCGGATCCCAGTTTCTTGCAGAACTGAAGACTCAAATTGTTCCAGTTCATCTGCGGTTGGGTATTTTGGAAGAGAGACAGACTATCTCAAGGGCTTCTTGGGCTGCTCAGTAGGGTGTCGTGGCACTCCTCCGAGAGCATCTTAAGAGATGGATGGAGGGACTTACCCAAGGTCGTACTGCGTGTCACTAGCAGAGATGATCAAATCCATGCCCTAATTTGGTCTCATACGCTGAATTCTTTCCCTGGTGTTGGAAATCCCACCGTAGGGCAGCATGCAGCCTGCAGGGCCCATTGCTGTCAATGGGGCTGAGTAGAGATGGAGAGATGGGGCTGGGACGGTGGGAGGGAGGAGGGCTGCAGAGGTGTGTCCAAAGTCCATAGGCTGGTCTGAGCTGCTCCTGCACCTTGTCTTTCTCAGCTGTTATAAAAACGTGTTTTAAATTCCTCTGGCATCCCTGGGTTCGGTGCTTTCTCCTCTGCCAACGAGCAGCGGGCAGAGTGTAGAAGCCACGATCCAAAGTAGTCATTAGTGGGAGAGGAGATAGTGGGAGACTGGCGAGCTCTAGAAAAGGCCATTTGAAATACATCACATTCAGCAAGTCCTTCCGCAGGAGGAGTGGTGAAGAGCAGGAATACAAACTCAGTGTACTTGAAATGCTGCGGCAGCACCATTCCCTCGCCTGGGGCTGGGTGCAGGCAGGGCGTGCAGGGGCTCAGTGCTGCCCTGGGCAGGGAGCTTCACCTGCTGCAGGTGAGGTGAGGTGAGGGCAGGGAGCTGGCAGCGTGTTCCCCATGGGGAAGGCGGTCTGTGGTGAGTCACAGCCCGGGCTGAGAAAGGAAGCTGCTGCTGGGTAGGCTGGGCTCTGGCTTTTTCCATAAGTGAGTGCAACGCAGCCCCGAGCAGGCTCTGACTTCACAGGGCAACTGAGAGCTGCCTGGGTTCCAGCTGCAAAATGCTGCGTTCACGCAGGTGTAACCACAGAGCACTTTCCTTCCTAGGGCCTGCATTGCACCTCGGGACTTGGTGTGCTCACCACGTTGAGGCAGGAGCGAGCAAGGACATGGAGGGGACTGCTCTTGTCACAGTAGGAAACCCGTGGGAGTTTGAAAATGCCAGTTAAAGCTCTATTCATCCTTGGACATCTGTGCCCAGAGATGTCTGTCTGTCTGAGATGGGTGCAAACCTGAGCCAGGCCTGTTTCTGGGAGGCTGCGTGCTCATTCCCATTGCCAGCCGGGGTTGTGGTTTTGGGCTGGTGGGCATCTGTGCCCTCCTGCTCCTCTGGAACCACATCTGCAGTGACTCACCTTGCTTTTTCCAGGGCTTCCGTCCCCACTTGTGTGTCAGCTGATCCCTGCTGAGTGTCCCAGCTGCTGGGAACATTGCAGGTTTGAGCTCTTCAGAGCTGTGCAGTTCCCTCTTGGTGTGAGAAGCAAGGGCAGAGAGGAGAAAGCCTTGCAGCCCTCCCCGTACTGCAAGAAGTGAGCACTGTTCATGTTGCGCAGGGTGAAAGGGCATCTCTCCCACCGTCCCTTTCAGAGGTTGTCCTCTGCTGTCAGCTCTGGCCAAACCCAAGCAGCAGCATGGCTGTGCCTGCACTACATTCAGGTCTGTTAACCAGCCCTGTTGTACCCCAGAGGATATGTAGGTCTGTCGCTGCAGCTTTTCTTTGTGATCCTTCTGGGGCTGTGCTCTTCAGGTGGGGACCGCGGCAGCAACACAAGCAGAAGAGCTTCCAAGTGATGATGGTGGTGGGGCTGTGGCTGAAGTCACAGTGGTTGCACTGAGGTCCCTGGGCACGTGTTGGTATGCAGCAGAGGGCTGCCAGCCACTTGTAGTGTCTGTTCTCTGCACTGGTGCACCCAGCACAAGGCGTAGATCCCTGCCTTGGCACTCACTGCAGCAGAGCCCTCTTGGGGCCCTGGGGCTCTGAGCACGTCAGCTCTGGCCTTGCATGGCTGGCCCTGAACTTCCCTAAAGCACACAGCTGAAAATTCTTGGGGGAGGAGGGGGAAGATTTTTCTGTTTTAGATCTGGAAGGCCTGCAGCTAATCCTTGGGAAACAGGTTCAGCAGCACCAGCAAGGGCAGGAGGGCACTGCCTGGCTGCGTTGATTGCATTGGAGCTCCGTGTGTTCCCATGGACCCACTGGTGTAGGACGAGCCATCTCTTGGGTAATATTTTACCCTTTTTCCCCCCTTCCTTCCTTTAAAAATGGCCTGATCAAGTGTGACACGGCACAGCCTGCACCCCTGCCAAAGTGCTCAGGGGCTCGTGTTCTGTGCTCCTGCTTTCTGTGCTCCTGACAGCCCTCCTACTCGCTGCCAGGCTCTGGGCTGCCTCACTGCTCCGTGAACTCCAGTTTGCCTTTCTTGGCTGGAAAACGGATTAAGTTAGCAGGACAGGAAAATGAATTAGCTGCCATTTAAAGGATATGGCTTTTGTTGCAGTCTGAAGCGTTTTGAAAGGACGTTGTGTCACTGAGACGAACGTTGGACTGATTTTCAGGCCTTTACCTGCTGGGGTGCCGGATCTGTGCACGCTGCAGTTCTCCCCCAGGTAGTGAAGGCTCCAAGGTGACCCTCAAGGCCAAGCAGCCAGGAGGAGTTTTGCCTTTGCTGCTGGTTGTGGCTGAGGAAAGCCGGTACCCCAACGTTTTCTGCTTGTTTAACATTCAGAACAGCTTTTCTGTGCCCTTCCTCTGGGCGCTGGCTGCCTACCAGGCCTGGGGATAGCAGGAATTGCATGTGGGGAGCTGCAGGATCCAGCTCCCACTGAGGGATGGGGGGAGACCTTTGTGGCAACCGGACTTGGAACAAACGTGTGCCAGTGAAGTCATCTTCAGAAGAGGTGCTGCAGTTCTGCCCTCCCCGACCCCTCTTAGAGCACAGAGCTCTCCACCAGAGATCCCCCAGCCCTGGAGGTGAATGGTCTGTGACACAATGAATGCAGATCCTCTATATTTTTAGGACTTAATGTAGTAAAAACATCGCATCCTGCAGCCAAATCAGTTGAAGGCGGTAGAATAGTGTTGGGTGAGGCTGAAACTCTTCCTATTTGGTCTCATCTAAGGGGCTGTTGGCACCATTTATGTTTGCTTTTGAAGAAGGCTGGCTTATCTGTGAGGAACTTCCATCCCTGGGAGCGGGTTAAGCTGCTTTAAGACACCTATTCCTGGCTTTTGCACCCTTGTATCTGGTGCCGGATGCAGACAGCTGTGGCAGCACAGGAAGCAGATGAAGGGTGAGTCTGCTGCTTTCTTTGCTCTGTAGTTAAGCAAGCTCCTCTGTTTTGACACCTTTCCAGCATTCCCCAGAAGAAAAGCAGAGCAGGCAGCGCAAAGGGATCTTGCTCAAGTCTGTGATTGGAACTACCTCCAGCCTGGAAGCAGCCTGTATGTTCCCCCAGCAGCTGTTGCAATAGCAGCCCTTGCTGGAGCCTGTCCTTGTGGGTAGGCAGGGCTAGGAAAGCCTTTGCTATGGTTAAACAGAAGGCAGAAGATATGTTGGTTAAGGTCTGCCAGAGCAGAAAACCACAGGCCAGTAACATTTCCATCCAACGTTTTTTTCTTTAGCCCCTTGCAGCATGTTATTTTCACTCCATACACTGATCTTATTGCCCAGTAATGAACACAGGGCCAGATGGACTTTCACACAGAGCTGCCATAATGAAGGCAAGATCACTTACTGTTGGTACAGTCACTTCAATACACCCTCACCGGGGATTTCCTGCAGCAGGATCCAGGTGAGAAATAAAAAGACCACTCCCAAACGCTTTTAAGATATCAGTTTTTATTGGACGTTGCGAGATCAATAAGAAAAAATAGTTTGTACAGCTTTGTACACCATTGCTGCTGAAGAGTAAGGCTACTTGTCACACCACAGCGACCTGGTGCAGCCAACAAGGTGCTCCCAGCACGAATCACAGCTGAGGAACTGATGTTTTTCTCCACGAATGACTTAGAACTGTCAGATGGCAGCACCACCCACCTTGGACAGGCCTGCGTAGCCTTACCAGAGCACGAATGGGGCTTCTTAGACATATAAGTGAGCAGCCTTGCTCTAAGATACCCTCTCCCAATGGCTCACCGCCAACCACAGCTGCAGGATCAGTCTGGTACATTGGTTACAGACCTTCGGCCTCATTTTCCCTCCCTGACACCAGCCAGGGGGGGAACCAGAACACTGAAGGTTTTAATTGGCAGAGTAACCCCTTCCAACCAAACCCAGATGTTTCAGGGTGATTGTAGAGCAGCAGCTACGGGTATTGCTCTAGCATTGGGGCACCCGATCCATAGGATGGGGAGAGCTAGGAAGAGCTCTACTTCCTATCACTTTACACAGTAGTTTTGCTAAGCTTTTTGCCTTTGACGTTTCTTAGCTGTTTAAAAAACAGGTGTTAGGACAAAAGGCTGACATCTCACAGAGGCAGTGAGACACCAGCCTCAGACTATGCAAAGTTCTAGTTGGCCCCAACAGTATCTCGCACTGCCCTCTCCTTGCTGTGCCAGGTGGGTGGGAGAAGAGTGTTCTGCTGCTGGAATGAAATGCCAGACCAAGGAAAACGTTAGCACTGATTCAGCCCCAGAGAGGAGATCATAATTTAGAAGTCGGTAGTTTAGGACTGTATCATCTGTCCTAATAAACGCAATCAAGACGGTCATTTTAAATCACCAAAGGGCTCAGCTAGAAATTGATTTTAATGGCTCTTTAGACAGAAAAGGGGGGGACTGCACTATAATTAGCTGGATACCTGTACTGTATTAATGCCAGTAAACAGATACAGCTGCTGGACCTTGTAACCTTTACAGAAGGGATGCTGCTTACTGACACTTAAATACCTCACAGAAAATGGGAGCTGGTACCGTTCTGAGGCACTAACACACCATTCAGCTGTCTGTACTCACAGTCACAGAACGAAAATGCACTGGGTGAGCAAAGTGAGCACAGCAGATGATGGATGTGATCAGCAGTGCGCTGCCTCTGCCACGTGGGCACCAACTGAACAGCCACATCCCAGGTAAATGGGGGCAACGTGGGACAGCTTGCTTTTAAAGAAAGGTGGGCAACAAGGAAATCGTGTGATAATGAACCATTAAGGGGGGAGGAAAAAAAAGCCCCAAACCAAACCCTTCACGAAACTACTCTCTGGTATCATAAAACCAAATGCAGCCGTTCTGGCTTCCTGTACCTACACCGCGCAGGTCTCTGTGGCGCTGTAGGAACAGGAAACGCTGCCCTTATAGTGCCGGTGAGCAATGCAGCGCACACAGTATTTCTGAAGGAGTTCTATAAACTGTAGTGCAAGCAAACAGAGAGAATAAACAGCGCTGCAACGCTCCCCCTTAACAAAGAGCAGTAAGGGTGATACAAACTAGCCTGGTTTTTGTTGTAGCTGAAGTTAAGTTACCTGCAGCTTTGGTTGTATGTGAAAGTTTGAAGATGTGTTTCACAGCGTAACTGTAGAATAATTTACACCGCATTGCCAATTCGATTTCATTAACAGCGTACAAAGAAGGTCCTTAGTTTTTTTATATATATATATGTATATATATATATACTTTATAAAGTCTGGAAGATCAATATAAATACTGCTCCAGAAATTAAAAAAACAAGTGTTTACATCCCCGACTTCAATATTACAGCTCAGCGTCCTGGAGTACTGTTAGAATCTGTCCAAGTCTTAGCGGCGCAGAGGTTCGAGTTTTCTATATTTCAGTGAGGAGCTGGATGACAAAGCATCTTGGTTTGAAGAAGAATTCACTGTGTCTGGGGACTGGAACAATACTCTACCACGATGATTAAATACGTAAAAAGATGGATGGTTCCTTAACGTGTCAAATGTCCTTCAAAGGAAAGGCAGAAAGTCAGTGTTAATAAATGTTTTAGGGCTGGAGTTGAAGACTCAGCCTGGGTTGTTCCAGCTTTTACAAAGCAATGCAAGTTTCAAATACAAAGCTCAGGAAGGCCGTACTCACTCCATATGTTTTCTAAACCAAGACGGAGAAAATAGGACAAGGGGGAATGGCTTCAAACTAAAAGGGGATATTTAGGTGAGATGTCAGGAGGAAGTTTTTAATCGGAGGGCAATGAGGCCCTATGCTGCTGCCCAGAGAACTGTGTGTGCCCCATCCCTGGACGTGTTCAAGGCTGGGCTGGATGGGACCCTGGGCAGCCTGAGCTGGTGGGGGGCACTCAGCCCATGGCTTGGAACCAGATGATCTTTAAGGTCCCCTCCAACCCCAGCCATTCCATGAAATACAGAGCCAAGGTGCCTGACAAGATCCTGCTTTGTTCAATTTGCACAGGCTGCCCATACTGCTGTCAAATTTCGCTTTCCTCCCCTGAGCTTAGAGGCAGATCTGTGGATGATTATTTGCACGTACACAAGTGACAGCCCCATGATTTATAACACTGTCAGTTTCCAATTCCTTTCTATGTCTGAACTTCAGGGTTTCAGATAAATGCTATGAAGCAAAGCTATCACAACATCAACTTGTTTTGTTTCCATATTCTCTTACGTTTATGGGACTGGCCAGAAAGGCCACCTCTACCACCCCACCTTCAGATCCTTATCAAAATCTCAATTCAAAGTTCCATATTTTCTTGAAATCCACAGAAATCTGTCATTCTGCCTGGGACATTTCACTGTGAGGTTCAAACAGCGCAGGCTTTTGCTGTGAAGAAGCCATAAACAGCACAGCCCTGTGATATCTGAGACTGCCTCATAACAGCGCTCTGTGACTGCCGAGCTCTTACTTCCCAGGCAAACACTTCTGCTCAGCAGGGTTTTGGAATAGGAGAAGCAAAGGGAAAAATGTATTTCATCTGTTCCAGTTATCTAACTCTGCCTTTAGTTCCATGTGTTATTGGCTTCCCCACATATGACTGATCCTGTGCATCACAGCTGTTTGTGTGAAACAACTGAGCTAAGGAGAGGCCAAGCCTGATGCTGCCACTTTGCAGATGTGCCCGGTTTGCACAGTGCGTAATGGATGTGTGTGGTTATGAGAAGAAATAAAACATACTTATTTTTTAGTTCTGAAGTGGCATCCATGTCTTTAAATTCTCCTGCGATATGTACTATCCCATAGCAGGTAACTGCAAAGGCTAACAGAGTCTGAAGAACTATCTGTAAGAGAGGGGAACAACGCAACACATCGATTACTTAGTGATAACAAAATCTCATCTTTCAAACAGCATCTCCTGCACTTTTCATCCAGTGACTATTCAATGGCAAAGTCAAAAGCTCACAGCACCTGACGGCCTGTCTGTGCTGCATGAACTGCACTGATTCACACAGCTCCACGGGGAGACCTGCACAACAACACGCTGTTGTAACGCACACAAGGATCTGATGTTTGTTCAGAGAAGCGTGTCAGTGGCCAACAGTAGCTGTGCAGAGGGGAGGTGGGTAAGCACCTCCTCACCTTTGAGGTTAAACAAAACCAGAACAGAAGGGGAGTTTAAAAAAAGAAATGAAATACAGAAGGCCCATCAGAAACAGGTTGTGCTGGCATCAAACAGGCACAGGGCCATATAAACAAATGTCAGCCAACAAGAGCCAGAGGGAGGACGGTGTTTATGCTGCAGAGCTGAGGGCAGCAGCTGTGTGGGGCTCAGGCTGTGTGAGAGGTGACAGGACAGGGGGGAGCAGAGGGAGGCCTGGGCCAGGCTGTGGTGACACAGCTGCAGATGTGGGGATGCAGAAATCACCTTCATTTCATCACATGAAAACTGAATTAAGGGTAACCTCAAAGCTGCTCACCGCAGATCCCTGCCTACAGCAGCACAACACAGACCCAGCCATCCAAACGGCACCGCGCCTCCCAACCAACCCCAACTTACATCTATGGGAAGCGTCTCGTCCTCCTTCTCCGTCAGCCGCATGTAGGATCGATCTGCAACACACAAAGCGCGGACCGTCCAGCACGGAGCCCAGCACGGATCCGGCCCTCCCGGCCCACCCGGCCCCGAGCTCCCCCCGCCCCGCAGCGCCGCGGCCCGGCCTGGATTCCCCCCGTATCCCCGCCGCCCCCCGCTCCATCCCCGCACACTCACGCTGTGCCGCCGAGAACGCCGCGTGTGCCAGCGCGAACAGGCCGATCCCCACCAGCCCCTTCCACAGCGAGGCGGCCGCCATCCTGCCCGCCGCGCCGCCGCCAGGGCCGCCCCCAGCGGGCGCGGGGTGATGGCGTCACGGCCGGGCGGGGCAGGCCGGGCAGCCGCACCCCGCTCGGTTCCCGTGTCCCCGTTCTCGGCCCGTTCCCCCTGTCGCCCCGCTCCCACGCGACCCCTCCGCCCCCCGTCCCGCACAGCCCCCCATCCCCATCCCCACCGCAGCCCCTGCCCCTCTCCGAGCTCCCGGCGCCCCGTCCCCGCCCCGCGCCTGCGCCCAGCGCCGCTTCCTGCCGTGGCGGGGCGATGTTGGGGCCGTGTCGGTGTCCGGGCCGGGGCTCGGTGCTGTTGGCCGGGATGTGGGTCGGGGCGGCGGCGGCGACAGGGAGACCCGGAGCGTTGGAGGAGGAGATCGTGTCCGAGAAGGCGGCGGAGGAAAGTCACCGTCAGGACAGCGCCAACCTGCTGGTGTTCATCCTGCTGCTCACCCTCACCATCCTCACCATATGGCTCTTCAAGCACCGCCGCGCACGATTCCTCCACGAGACCGGGCTCGCCATGATCTACGGTGAGGGCTGCGGATGGAAACGTGGTTTGAAGGCCGAGCGTGATGGGGAATGATTAACAGAGCTTTATCCGGGCAGGAGTGATGAGCGTGGCGCACAACAGGCGGCTCCTGGTGGGTGCTGCAGTCCGCTTTGTGCTGCCCATCCCTGGTGTTGCACAGCCACGCGTGGCCGTGGCCGAGCTCCCCGTGGAAGGAAGCCGTGCTGTGCTCTGTGCCTGCTGCTGGCCCACGGCTCAGCTGAATGGCCTTCAGAAAGGGGTGGGGAAGCACACGGTGCCCAGCTCACCCGTGGCCTGTTATCACCTGTCATCACGGTTATCACCTCCTGGCTGTGCTCTCAGAGGGCGGCCCTCATCTAAAACACATCATTTCCATCTGCTCTTTGACAGGCTGCACTTAGAGAAGTGTTGGCCAAAAAAAGTACCATCTCCTGCCTGGCCAGGCAGAGAATCCAGACTTCTCACAGCGTTTTATGTTCTGTCCCTTGGGTCACAACAGGGATGTGGTTTTGGTGGGACCCCACTGTGCTACAGCAACAACCTCAAGGCCGCTGGGAACAAAATCAGTGCTGTTTCAACTTGGCTGTGCCCGGCCACTGTGATGCTTTCAGCCCAGGGGAGGTGGGTGGAAGACATGGAGGTGCTGCAAACAGCCCCTCACATCAGGGCAGGGGAGCAGTTTGTAACAGCTTGTCTTTTGTTGGGAAAAAACAAACCCCGAGAACTGAGAACTTCTGTGTGCATTTCTTCCTGCTGACATACATCACAGTTCCTTGGTGTCTGTGTTCTCACCCTGAGTTATAAGCTGTTGCTTCGGGTGGATTTATACCTTACAAATTGCACTGTTGGCTCAGGGCTGGTGTTCAGGAGCTGGAGTTATTTTGCTGGGATAGACAATAGGTGCTCAGCAGCCCCTGGGCTTCATTTCAGAGTTTGAAATGAGGTTCCCACACCCCAGGTACTCAGCATTTAGGCCAATTAAATGAGCAGGCTTGTTTTATTTCGGCTCGGGGGCTGGCGGGGATGTGCCAGAGCTTCTCCACAAGTTCAGTTTCCTTGTACTGGTTCCCACTTGGCCCCTGGACTCATCCCAGCTGGGTGTTGGCTCAATGCTTTTGGGTACTCGTTGCATTTCTCTTTCCTTTTGGTGTCCAGATTAACGTGTGCCCTTGGCTTCCCGGTGCTGCTGTCATAATCTGTTGCTCTGTGTTTTAAATCTTAGCTGAGATACATTCAACAGCACCTGGGGCACAAAAAAATGCCCATGGGCTTTTGTTCTTTCTAATGAAGTTGGGATGAATGCTGTGAAAATAATCCTGTGCTTTGCACAGAAGGACTGCATGAATTCGCTGGCCTTGCCTGTAGCTCCTGGCTGCTCGCAGCTTCAGGTTCTCACTTTGGTACCACTTTGATACGGGTGGGTGGCTCATGGATTGCTGCTGGGACAGCCCTTCAAATGCCAGGGGATTTTAAGCTATTTCCTAAGAGACCATCAGAAAGAAGAGGACGTGCTGGGCTTGGTCTGCTTAGCCCAGGGCTGGTGCTGGTGTCTAACAGGTCGGGCTGTCTGGGTCGAGTTTGTGCCAGGAGCCTCTGGGCAGCTCCCTTACATGGGAGGTGAGCAGGGAAGGTTGGCTCCAGAGCATTCCCATCCCCTTCCTTCTCCTGTTCCTGGCCAGAGCAGGGACTTGTTTGGCATGCAGGGCTGGGAACAGCTGCATGAGTAAGCGAGCTGGCGGGGATGAGCACCACTATCAGATGTAGCCCCTCTTTGGAACAGGGATTAAGAGGTGAGAGGTGGTGAGTTAGGATCCTTCCTGAATTCCCAGCCGCCACCGAAACCTCTCCCTCCTTCCCCTGAGCAGGGCATCTCATTTCAAAGCCACGAGCCCTGGTGTCCCTGGGTGGGATTCCAGCTGAGGAGACAGACAGCTGCCACACAAGTTTGTGGCTGTAGGAATTCTGTGGCTCAGCACTGCCTGAAGCAAGGAGTTTACCAACCCTTTTGTGAAGAAGGCTGAATGGGAAGGGTCCATGGGACATCCTGTTCTCATAAAATGTGGCTGTCAGGAGGCACTGCTGGGAGTGTTCAGTGCACTGTGCCTGAGAGAGGGAGCTGGAGGAGCTGATGCTGGCAAGTGCCATCGGTCTGAACATGAGACCTTGGCATGCAGCTAACGAGCTGTGCAGCAAATGAGGAGTGCCATATAAACTGCAGATCCACCCCAGTGGACCCCAGCAGGCAGTGCTGACTCACCCTTGGGTTGGTGCTGGTGGTGTGGAGACAAAGGTGCAGGGCACTGAGCAGAGCACAGTGGTTGGCCCCAAATGCTACCCGTGTTACTGTGGCTAGGATTGCTGCTGGGAGGCTCCCCCGGTGCAGGAGGTGGCTGTATGGCTCCACTGCCTGTTGGGAAGGGTTTTGCTGTCTGGGGAAGAAGGGAGCTATTCCCATTGTTTCATGGAAGGAGGAGTGTAGAGGTTCATAGAATGACTCTGCTGGGTTGGAATGAGGGAACTGATGGCACTAAAAGCAACCCCAAACCATCTGTGCTGTTCTGGCCAGTGCCTATGAGCATCTCCTTCACTCTGGCCTGGGACAGAAAGATGCTCACTGTCATCAAAGCATTCACAACAGCTCCTGGTACCTTTTTTCATCCCCTGCCAAAAGATATTTCTCCGCTGGTCATACACGATCCTATCAGGTCTCCAGCTTCTCACAGCATCCATCCCTGGCCCTTTGTGCATCGTTCCCCAGGTGTCCTGGTCGGTGTGGTCCTGCGCTACGGCATCCACGTCCCCAGTGATGTCAACAACGTGACTCTGAGCTGCCAGGTGCAGACCAGCCCTGCCACGCTGCTGGTGAACGTCAGCGGGAAGTTCTATGAGTATACTCTGAAGGGAGAAATCAGCGCCCACGAGCTCAACAACGTCCAGGACAATGAGATGCTGAGGAAGGTGAGGGTGCTGGCAAGGAGATGGGGTGCTCCCCACCATACAGTGCTTGTGTGCAAATACAGAAACCCCGTGTCTGCTGGATTAAGTGATTTCTTTTAATCAATATTTGCTTTGGTTCCATGCTAACGTGCAACGCAGTGAGGCTGTGCTTGCAGCTGATGTTAACTTGAGCTGCTTTAGACTGTGGGCTGTGGGTCTGAAAGAGCTCTGACACCTCTCTGGTTACCTGGTGGGAATGCAGGGTATCTCATACCTCATTCTTCCTTCTCTTTTGTCTTGCAAAATGTTAACAAACCATTCTGCTTTTTCTTGTGTGTATTCGTTTTACAGGTGACTTTTGATCCTGAGGTGTTTTTCAACATTTTGCTTCCTCCAATTATATTTTATGCAGGCTACAGCTTAAAAAGGGTACGTACCTTTACAATGCCCACATTTTCAGTTCCTCTGCCCCCAGAGCATTTTTAATACTTGATAGTACTTTGAATCTTGCTTAGCAGCTGCGGAATTGGGTGCAGTGTTCCCAGTGCACACAGGGAAGCAGGGTTGTGGGGCTCATCCTTGCCTTGGGAAGGGTTGGCAACTTCAGCCATTGGGTTTGTGCAGGGGTTTGGGTGACAGCTGGGCCATTCCAGCCAGCCCAACTTCTGAAACACTTTGGGAAGTGGGGAGGTTTTAGAAAGCAGCAGCTCTGAAATGGAAAGGGAGAGGAAAATGATCCTGTTTAGCTTGCGGGAGAAGGAAGGAGAACATGTGCTGCATTAGGAAATCAGTTCCCAAGGCTCGAAGCAGCACCTTGTTAAATACACCGGTACAGGGAAATATCCTCATGTTTATTAATGCTGCACCAACTGTGCTGCTCTGGCTGCACACTGTGCTGCCGTGCTCACACAGCTCGTGGTGTTTGCACTGGACACAGGTTGCTGCAGGTATCGATCCATTGGCGCAGCTTGAAAGATACTGTTAGTGAAGAAGTGTCATCCGTTTTTCTTCTTCTGTTTCTTTTTTCCCTTCTAGAGGCACTTCTTCAGGAACTTGGGATCAATCCTGGCCTACGCTTTTCTTGGCACTGCGATTTCCTGCCTGGTGATTGGGTGAGCAGCTGAGGCCGGGCGGTGCTGGGGGGGCTGTGAGCTGTGCATGGAATGGGGCTGGGAGGTCAGGCAGGTTCCTGGGGCTCCTCTGGATGCAGTGTTTCCTTTGCACCTCATACAGAACAACTAGACATGCAGCCAGGCAGGTGAAAAAACAGGTGCTGACTTGAAGTTATTGAAAGTGCAGTCCTAGCAAGTGTGAGAGACACAAGTGGAGAGCAGGATCATCAGTGCGTGTCCTGCCCTTACTTGCTGGAGGCAGATGCCTGGCAAACACAGATTGTGTTTCAGACCATTTGTGTGCGCAGAGGGAGCCAGATAATTCCTGTTCTGAATAGCAGTGCGTGGACGTGTGGTGTTTTCCACTGGAGATCCAGGGGATTCAGCCAAGCTCAGCACCTGCATTATCTCTTCCTGGCTGGAAGCTTGGGATGTTTTGTATTGAGGCCAAGGCTGTGCCACTGAAATGGGTTGGCATGAAGTCTATCCCAGAGGTGTTGCTGTGGCCTGTCCCATTTCCCTGGCTGCTGCTCTTCTTGGCCGTGTTGTTGGCAGTGGAGTTTCAGCACCATCTCCTCCCAGTGCTGTACTTTGGTGCTGTGCTGCTGGTGCTTTGAATTCCAGTCCTGTACTCTGCTCCGGGACTCTGGTGTTGCGTCAGGCTGAGTTCATGCAATGCAGCTCGTTGGTGTTCCTATCCTTGGACAGCTTTAGGGGGTTACTTTAGCAGATTCTGGGGAACTCTTTGCTCTGCAGATCTGAGCAGTGGCCTCTTCTGCTCCCGCAGCTCGGTCCTGTACGGCTGTGTCGCGCTGATGAAGGTCACCGGGCAGCTCGGGGGAGACTTCTACTTCACTGACTGCCTCCTCTTTGGGGCCATTGTATCAGCTACCGACCCAGGTATGTCAGGTGTTCTTTTTCCCTTGTTTTGCTTGCGTTTGGGGAAGAGGGGAAGAAAGGAGAGATCTGAAACCTGCACGGTTTCCCATTTTCAGATTTCTTCCCTTTTGTTTCCTTCCAGTTATGTGTTAATAGATGTGTTAATACTTAGCAAACTTCTGCTTTTCTTAATCTTGGTCTGCTGTGAAGTCCAGGCTCTCTTTCAGCTTTTCTGGGTCCATTGGGACAGGTGTGCTGTCTGCTTCTGACATCCTGCACAAGTGGCGAGTGCAGAATGAGATGTACCGTGTGGGAGGTTTTAGTTCAACCTTAATGAAACCAAGTGCCTTCAGCCTCCGTTTGGATGGCATTTTGGAATGGGTTAATCTAACAGAAAACTGATCTTCATGACATGAGTTCCAATATATTTATCTTACTCGTATATCATAGAATCATAGAGTGGCCTGGGTTGAAAAGGCCCACAGTGGTCACCCAGTTCCAACCCCCTGCTATGTGCAGGGTCACCAACCACCAGACCAGGCTGCCCAGAGCCACATCCATTGTTGGGAAGGTCACCCCAAGGAGCTGGCTGGAGTTAGCAGCCCCTGGCAGCAGGCTCTGCTCTCTGCATTAGGGTGTAGACCTAACGCCCAGGATGTGTCTTCCTAAAAGGATGGGAAAGTCAATCATAAAACAAATCTGTGTCTTAAAGAACAGAAAGATGGCAGGAAGAGCACAGGGGGTGTAGCTGGTGTTGCTGTAAGTACAGGAAGGCAGCTTTCTAAAAGAGACCTTTTGTCTTTGATGCCACCAAACTGACGGCACCTTTTTGAATGTCTCTCTGTTTTTCTGTTTGTCAGTGACTGTTCTTGCCATATTCCATGAACTCCAGGTTGATGTTGAGCTGTATGCCCTTCTCTTTGGTGAAAGCGTCCTCAATGATGCCGTTGCCATAGTGCTGTCTTCGTAAGTGTGTTCTGTTTTTACTTTTAATTGTTTCATACATTACACATTGGGCACTGTGGGGAGCCAACAGGCCTCACTCCTGTAAAACAGGAGCATCAGTGCTGCCCATACCAGAACTTCCTATTGAGTGTCCTCAGAGGCTGTAGTGATCTTTTGATCACTCTCCCCCTTGAAGACAATACTGGGTAGTGTGGGTTGGAGTTACAGTGTCTTGCTGCACGAAGTTGTGCTCTCTGATGGCTGCTGACACAGCCTCTCTGACATGCCAGAAGCACTGCATCTCTATGCCAGCCACAGGATCCCACTGAAGCCCTTTGCTCATTGTCAGCTCCTGCCTGCCCCCCACCCACAAACACTGTGTTAGTTTGGGAATAGCTGCTAAAGCAGCTGTCTGCTTCCTCTGCCCACTGTCTGTGCCTCAAGACACAGGCACTGCTGGAGCTGGTATCCCGTGCTGAGTGCCCGCACCAGAAAGTGGCTGCCTTTCTAAAGAGTGTTTTATAATATTCTTTAATATTTGATGTCCTCTGCATGTGGGGCATATTTTATCCGCGTTGCCTTTGTGTTGTCATCGTGGGAGCTTATCTGGAAATATATCGTGTCTGCAGTTGTGACAGGTTAACTTATAGCTACGACTAATGCAGAAAACATTTCTGGAATACTTGTCATGCTGCTTGCGTGGGTTTTACTGACGTGGAGGCAGCACTGTGAGCTCTGGACTGGGTTGCATTTACTAAAACGAGCATTTCTGGAACTGTTTGCATCACTCCTGCCCTGCAAGGAGGTGCTTTGTGGCAGAGTTGGTGGCAGGGAACCTGGCTGCAAAGGGGAACTGAAGGCAGAACTGAAAAATGGTGTGCAGTGTGGGGCTGGGCTGCAGCTTGCTTCTCCCAAAGGGGATTTCACAGCGGCTGATGCACGGCTCCCAGAGGGCGCAGGCAATGGTGCTTTATTAGTGGTGCAAAAAGCAAAACCAAAAGAAAGGCTGCAAAAGGGTCAAGTGCCCAACCAGCATCCAAACAGGGGGAAACCAACTGGGATTTGAAAAAACAAACCCACACAAAACAACGAAACCACAGGATGAGACCATGGTAGTGAATGGGAAGTAGAAGATGGGTGAAAGAAATGAAACCTGTGGCTTGCAGTGTAAAGATGATGTAGAAGAATTAAACTTTATGAATAGCGGGGAAATTTAGCAAGGGAAGAAGGGAGCCATTACAAGTTGGAAAGTGTTGGTTTATCATTTGTGTTGCAGAAATGTGTTGGTCTGTTATTTGGGGGGAAGCTGGAGGAAGTGTTGGGTGACGGTAACCTTTTGTTCCAGCATAACTCGGAAGGTTAAACAACAACTACCCAAAGGTTACTTCTGAGAGGCAGCCAAGGGATGGTTAACCAGGAGTTAGTGGACCCAAGTGGGCCGGGGCAGTTTGCTCCCTCCCCACTGCTCTGTTTTCTCATGCTCACGGTTCATAGCAGTCGTAGCATTTTGATAAGCAGACTAAGGAGTGTTTTGTTCTTGTGTGTGCTTTTCTCCCCTCTTTCAGTTCAATTGTTGCATACCAGCCAGCGGGTGACAACAGCCACACGTTTGATGTCACTGCAATGTTCAAGTCCATCGGGATCTTCCTGGGGATATTCAGTGGATCCTTTGCAATGGGAGCAGCTACTGGAGTTGTGACAGCTTTAATATCCTTTTCTTTGTGTTCTCTTTCCCCCACCCCCCTGAGCTTTTTTGTAACAGCTTCCTCTTTAGCTGTGCTGCATTTCACCCAGACTCAGTGTTTCATGATCGTGTGCCTAAGTGAATGAAAGGCAGCCCCATGGCCTTTCTGGGGGCAGGCAGCACAGTGCTGCTGTGACATGCAGATTGCACACCCTTTCACATACAGTTGCTCTCCAAGTTGTCCTTAACCATCTGCAACGTCACCAAGTTCACCAAGCTGCGGGAGTTCCCATTGCTGGAGACTGGCCTGTTCTTCTTGATGTCCTGGAGCACCTTCCTGCTGGCTGAAGCATGTGGTTTTACAGGCAAGCTCCAGCTCCATCTGGGATAGAAATGTTCCTGGATCATAGATAGAAATTAGGGATTATGGTGCCGTTGGGTTTTGCTTCTTGCAGAGGGCTCTCCCTCTGCTTCCATGGGTTTAATTGCTCTGGGATTTAGGATTATTGCATTGAACCCCACGCTGCTGGGGTGCAGCTTAGCTCCCCTTTTGTGGCCAGGAATCTAACGCGATGCTGTGCTCCTCAGGTGTGGTGGCTGTACTCTTCTGTGGGATCACGCAAGCCCATTACACCTATAACAACTTATCTACAGAGTCCCAGCACAGAACTAAGCAGGTGAGAGCCCCTTTCATCCCCCAGATCTGCAGTTCAGTATTCTCTCTATCCAGAATGAAGGGCATCTGCCAGTCTGCAGCTGCATTTTGATGGGGTTGCTTCTGCAGAAGTGTATATTCTGTGATGGATGGGCTAACGTTCTTCATGTTAAATCTGTGTTTAACTTCCTTCTCATTTGTTTTCCTCTTTTAGTTGTTCGAACTTCTGAATTTCTTGGCAGAAAACTTCATCTTCTCCTACATGGGACTTGCACTGTTCACCTTCCAGAACCACATCTTTAACCCTACCTTCGTGGTGGGGGCTTTTGTATCCTTTAGAGTCTATTTTTCTTCGTTTATAAGTAAGAAAAGGAGAGGTTCCTCATTCCTGGTTTGTGGTTTTTCATACAAAGACATTTTTTCCCCCACTCAGCTTTATTTCTAAAAGAGGATTTCTCCTGTGTAATGATGCTGTTGCTGGCTTTTTATGATGATGTTTTCCCAGCTTTTCTTCCTCTTTGCTGTCTTGCCTGCTTCCAAGGCCCATCCATGGGCTTCTGCAGGTGCTCAGGGCTGGATGTGAATGTAATGCCTCATTGTGTGGCACAGGAGTGGCTTTGCAGATAGACACCTCTTGATGGAGTAGTTTGTTTCCTTTGTTCTGTTCTATTATCTTTGATTAACTCCGGGGGGAAAAAAAGCACCTTTTTTGTCAAAATAGCATAGTAGAGCTACAGGAGATGCTTCTGAGTGATGGAGTGAGAAAGGATTTTTCCTTCTGCTGGCTGATGCTATTGAGGACACACTACCAGCCCTGGTACATCTCAGAAAAGTGAGGATCTGAAAGCATTTGTTCATATTGCAGGGAAGCCATTGCAGATGTGCAGAATTATTTTCACCCTTTGCCTGCACCGAAGCATGTTTATACAGATGAGTAAATGTTATCTTCACCAGTGCTGACCTGTGAGTTCCCAGTGGGGTTTGCTGAATTTCCCCACTTAGCATTTGCAACGTTGCAGTGGGGTGAAGGAAGCAAGGAGCATGGAAATGCATATGGGTGCTCAGATTGAAATGATGTGCTCTGCTTCTTCAGTAGGAACGGGCTCACTGATGAAGTGGCTCATTCATGAGAAGGAACACGAGATACGTCTCTTATGCAAATTCATGATGTTCAAGAGAGAAGATAAAAGCTGAGAGCATTTTACATATTATTCGAGGCTGCACTGAATACTGGTGGCTGCAAGATTAGTTTTGCCATCTGGGTGCTGGTATTAAAAGATACAGCTTCAAAGAGAAAAGTGGTATGGAGGGGCTGCTCTTCCTTGTACCTCACAGGCTATGGAAACAGAGCATTAGGGTATTTATTTTCCATCTCAGCTGCTGCTGCTTTCATTTTGCTGAATAGTCTTTGGGAATGAGGCCTTGCTTATAGCTTCAGGCCGAGCTGTGCGGTGTGCTGAGGAATGGCAGGGGTTGTGGAAGCTGTGAAAACCTGAGCTTTGCAAAGGCCAAGTAGTGGTTGAGAAGGAGCATAGCACAGGAGAACGTGCAGTGGGAAGTGGTGTCTTTCCTCTCTTCTCTCTTGTCAGACCTGCCCTCATCATTTCCCCTGATTATTTGTGTTGGTCTCTGTGTGATATTCCTGATTTGCCGTGTGTGCTTCACTTTGGTGATGCATAGCATGCTCTTCCCACACTGAACTGGGTTGTTTTCTTTGCATCCCAAGTGCTGGTGTTTACGGAGCTCCTCGTATTCAGCAGGAATCAGCTCTGTGTGCAGAGGTGGGATACGATGGGAGACACAAGAACAGTTTCCTTAACAAGTACAAACACAGCTTGCTATCTTCCTAGGAAGAGCTGCCAATATTTACCCACTGTCATTTCTACTGAATTTGGGGAGGAGAAATAAGATTGGAACAAATCTGCAGCATATGATGATGTTTGCTGGTACGCTGTTGTATCCTTGCCTCCATGCACGTTGCACATTGCTTCCCAACTGAGCCACCTCTCAGGGATGGGCAGGACAGGGCTCTGTGGGACTCACTGGGTGGAGTGGGGGGGTCTGGACAGTGGGAAACCTGCAACAGAGGTGAAACCTTGTTCCTGGTAGCTACTCCACTGTCCCTTCCTCTCACAGGGCTGCGAGGAGCCATGGCATTTGCCCTTGCCATCCGTGACACGGCCACCTACGCCCGGCAGATGATGTTCAGCACCACGCTGCTCATCGTCTTCTTCACCGTGTGGGTTTTTGGTGGGGGCACCACGGCCATGCTGTCCTGCCTGAACGTTCGGTGAGTACGGCCACCAGTGTGGCTGCATGGGCACGGGAGCTGCAGAGCTCCCATCCTTCCCCATGACAGGCAGCACACACCCACAGGCACTGCCTGTGCTCACCTTGTGCTTGTTCTCTCCTCCTCAGGGTCGGTGTGGATGCAGATCAGGAGAATGTGGTGAGTGCAGCTTTTGGTCTTTGCACTGCTCTCCTTGGGGTGGTTATGGGAGCCTGGGAATGCTCCCCTCTGCTCTGCTTCCTTCTTACTGTGGGAGGATGTTCAGCAGTTTGCAGTCAGCTTGAGTCATTGCTTTTCTGTGCCCTCTGGAGTTGTAATGGGGTTTTCTTTTGTTCTGAAAGGAAGCCTCAGAAGTGTTTCATTGCAGTGTTTAGACAGTCAGTGTTATTGCTCCAAGACATTTTGTCTCTGTCTTTGAAGTTAATATCAAAATGTGTGTGACACAGAGGCTTTCTGCCATCCCAGCATCCTGTGCAGGACAAAAGTGCCATTCATTGCCCCATTTTGTGTAGCATCTCCAGTCTTGCTGTGCCTCTGTGTGCTGGGAGCAGCCACATGACCGAGCAGGGACCACTGGTGGTGATGAGTGCTGCAGCCCAGCTGTGCTGTGGCTTTGCCTCTGGCTGGTTTCTGCACCCCAGGGGCTTGTTTCATTCAGAGCCTTTGCCTGGGTTGCTCACCTCCTGGAGAGCAAGGCAGCTGGAATCCAAAAGCCAAATTGCCATGAAATGTGTAATTGTATTCATAGAACCTTCTGAACAGTTTTGTATTTTTCTCCAGCTAAAAGGAAGCACTGAGTGCCCGTGGCACGTGATTATTTGCATATTAAACCTCAAGGGAGATTAGAAAGAGTCTGGCCCTGTCAGCTGCTGTTAAGCATGATGGCTGGGCACACTGCTGGCTGCAAGGCACTAACCTCTGGGGCCAGAAGCTGGAAGGCCCCAGCAGAAAATCTGAGTGAGGTCCATGTGCTCACTGTGCCCAAAGCTCTCTGCTAGGGGAGCAGGAAGGCGTTCTCCTGCATTCCCTGGAATCTCAACATTTTGCTCTTCTACTGATAACATTTTGCTTTCTCACAGGGCGTCCCAGAGAGCGAGAGGAGGAGCACCAAGGCAGAAAGCGCCTGGCTGTTCCGCATGTGGTACAACTTCGATCACAAGTATCCTTGAGCTGCGCTCGGGGCTGTGCTAAATCCCTCATGCCAGCTTTGCAGATGAGTCAGCACTGACTTCCCTGTCCCATGGCCATTTAGCACAGTGCTGGCTCAGTCCGAAGCTGTGTTCCCAGCCTAGAAACCCAGAAGGTCCCCAAAGGTCTCTGGTGCCTGTTCCCCAGGGCAGAAGGGCACAGAGGCAGAGGGATGTTCCCTTTTATGGCCCTCCTGCTGGATCAGTGTCTCTCCCTCTCAAATGCTTTGCCATGAGCTAACATATGCCAGGCTGAGAGGTGCAGGATGATGAAACAATGGATGCTGCGTAGTCTCATGCAGTGCCCTGATCCACTCATATCCCTTTTGTTGGGTTGGTTATCCCTTTCAATTTTGTGGTTCCAGGGATTTGTGTTTCTTTCCTTCCTGTGATTTCCCCCAGACACCAAGCCCCACTGCTGCATCCACCCTGACTCTTTGATACTGCTGTTCTCCCCTCGTGTTCCTTGTTCTTCCTTACCTCTCCCTGCAGCTACTTGAAGCCTCTGCTGACACACAGCGGCCCTCCCCTCACCACCACACTGCCGGGCTGCTGTGGGCCCATAGCCCGCTGCCTGACGAGCCCTCAGGCCTATGAGGTGAGTCTGGTGGTGCCACCTCTTTGGCAGTGTCAGTGGGGCTTGATGTACTTGTGTTCCTCTGCTGCCTTTGGATGCCAAGGAGGAAGTCAGATACACGGGCTGAGTCCCATGAGCATGTTGCTCTTTCAGCTGACTGGCCGTGGAGGAACATATGCTATGTGGGTGGCAGTTCTTGGTGCTGGCTCCATGAAACTTGGGTATCCTTTCTCAGGTTTTTCCAGCAGGGAGGTTCAGGTGTTTCCCAAGTCTGCAGGGCCACAGTGTAGGAAAGGCTGCAGTACAGCACCTCTGCTTGTTCAGCACCCCGATGTTTGGGTGATCCTGTTGTAGTTGGACTTAGTGATCCTTATGTATCCCTTCCAGCTCAGGGTATTCTATGACTATGTGATTTCACACAGCTGTTTGGGAAACGTTATACATCACTTTCCCCTCTGTTTATCACCCAGAACCAGGAGCAGCTGAAGGACGATGACTCCGACCTCATTTTGAATGATGGGGACATCAGCCTGACCTACGGGGATTCTACCATCAACACCGACTCGGTCACATCCAGCAACGTGCCACGGCGCTTTGTGGGGAACAGCTCTGAGGATGCGCTCGATCGAGAGCTGGCTTTTGGGGACCATGAACTTGTGATCAGGGGGACACGCCTGGTCCTTCCCATGGACGATTCGGAGCCGCCATCAAGCGTCCTGGATAGCGCGAGGCACGGCCCAGCGTAAGGCTGCTTGGTTTAATTGACAGTAATATTTGCATATATGATCAAGAAATGTGTACTACCTAAAGTCTAATGCATGTCTCAAAATGTTTAAGCTGTATAAATATTATTTATATGGTGTCAGAAGAATATAAATATTCTCTGCCAAGCACTTGTAAAGAACAAGCTGCAATTTTAAGTTAAAAACCGTGTTGACTGCACTGTGTAGGGTGGAACCGTTTTAGCGTTAAGAGTCTTTTGCACACAGTGAGCTTCTGTAATGTGTGATTTGATGAAGGGTTTTGTTCCCAGCTAGGTAAGTAAGGGAGCTGACTCCCCATCCCTCCTCTGAATGCAGGAGGTGCTGTCCAGCAGCAGGAGTTGCTTTCTGCTCAGATGAGGGTCAGTTTTTGCCTCTGATCTTTGGAGATTGGTGTTCAATATGTCAGCAGAACACCAGACTGTGGGCTCTCATTGGCTTTGTGGGAACCTTGAGCTAGAGATTTTCTGGTTTTAGTGACCTGACAGCTCTGCCCAGGGCTGATGGCAGACCCTCCAGCCTAACAGCCTGATGGAGGGGTGGGTTGTGCTGGAGAAGGAGCTGGTCCCGTAGAAACCACACAGGGTGTGCACAGGTTTTAGGGCCAACTCTGTCTTTCAGCAGCCTTCTAGAAGCAGCCAGCAAACCCTGAATTGGCGACCAGATTTCACATTTGGGAAGCGACTGTGTCTTTGTGCAAGCAAATCTCTGCTGAAGTCGTGGACGTGCTGGACCAGAGCGCGGCCAGCCCCTATGGCTGCAGGCTGCCACGGTGCCTCCACGCTTCCCCGGGGGCACTCAGCACCTGGGTGGTACCGAATGGAGTTGTCCATCCATCCGTCCTCCTGTATGGTCGAAATCATTGCACTTTGTTTAATAACTCCTTAGCGTTAGCATGCTGTGTGTCTGTAATCCCCACCTGATCTCTCTCACGTCTTTTACCATTTAATGAGCAATGTTTGCCAGTTGATTTTCTTCTTATTATTTTTCTTTTCCCAAGGAAGAGCACAGAACAATTTGTGATTCCACACTAGTGTTACAGGATTTGACAGGAATGTCAAATAGTGACAGGAAAGGCTATAAAGGTGCGTTGAAATTATTAACCCTGGCATCCTTTTTTTTTTCCTTCTTCAATGGAGGAAAGCACCGAAATTCACTGTATGTGATTTTATTGTCTGTTTTAGCTGCAGTTTTGCTATACGAACCTTTCAAGGTTACCAACTCACTGTAGCACGTTCTGGAGTTAACCCACTCCAGAGGTCTCAGACAGAGGTGTTTAAAAGGAGTGTATTTGACAGAGCCAGGGCAGGGTGAGCCCTCCCAGCTCCCAGCAGCTTTCCTTGGAATGAACTGTGCATCTCATAGGATCCGACCCCGAGACCTCAGAGCAGTTTCCCTATGGCTGTTTTCCCCGGTGGCACCTGAGAGTTAAAGGAGACAGGAGACACTGAAATTCTGACTGTGTATTTATGGGTGAGAAAATCAATTCAAATATATACTTCTTTTTTTTTTTTTTCTTTCATTTTCTCAGGTCTAAGTAACATTGCCTTAAATTTATGGATGCGAAACCAGTTATTTTGGCAGTTTGTCCCCAAGAAAAAGCTTTCTTTTTCCTTCTGAACAAGATGTATATGTGTTGCCATAGGACCCCTCTAGAAGGAGGGTGCACTCGGTTTATATTTAGGTAGGGAATCTTCCTTGCACCAATAAATGGCAGTCCCGCTGTTAACGTAGCTGTCGGATTAGCGTTAGGCTCTTTGTTTCCTGCTATGCAGGAATTCCATAAAGTGTGCATTTTATATGGCATCTGTAACTTAACTCCATGTGTTTGGAAAAATAAATGATTAAAATAAATAATAATAGTAATAATAATAATAATAATAAAAGAACAAAGTGTTGGATTTAGGTTTACTACATCACCTCTCCATCCTTTTTGTTTGGTTTTGCCTTTTTCAAGAGGTATGATAAATAACCACCTCTTGCTTTTTCCTGTGTGGTCAGAATATGAATTCAACACGGCGCAGGCGCTGGGCTCCGTGCAGCAGCAGAAGCACGTGGGTGCTGCAGGGCTTCCCTCCTGTGATCCTGGCTGAGGTGCAGAGCTGCAGCCCATGCCACAGCCTTGGTGGCATCCTTCTCTTTCTCCAACCCTCCTACTTGAATCATTTATCCACTTTCTTCAAGCTTGCCAACAGATTACTGTAAGCCTCAGCTTTTGATGGCGGTCACGGCTCAATTAGTACATTAAAAAAAATAAATAGATTAACAATTGATGATTTAATGGGGTACCTATGAGCTGCTGTTATCCATACATCATATAAACAGGACTATTTAATCAAAACTCTTTGAAATAATTGAATGTACGCTGCAGTTTGGGGGTGATGCAGTAAATGACTCATCTGATCCTCAGCCGATTCCCTTCCCTGTTCTGCAGCACGGAGCCCACAAGTGCCGGGTTGGGGCATGGAGCTGTACTGCTCTGTGTGCTGCAGGGGCTGGGAAGGAGGTGTCCTGGACCCCAAGACCCTTTGCCAAATGGGACAACTCCGAGGAGGAATTGGACATGTCACACAAAAATACAGGGAAGGTGCCCTCCTCCTGTGAATTGAGTTGTCGTGGTTTTTGCACAGGAAAAAGCACTGTAGGTAAAGTTATGGTTTGTACTAGTACTGTCGATTTGTGTGGTAATGGCATTAACCCTGTAGCTGTGGTGTTTTGTGCAGCTGATCTGTGATAGCTGATGATCACTATTGGACCTTCTGTTTACACTAAACCCTTTACTGTTGCGTTGTACTGTGAAAGGATTCTGGGCCTATAAAATATCTTTTTTTTTTTCTTTTTTCTGGAATTGTGTGTAATGTTTCCTTAATTCACACAGAAAGAAACCTGTAGCAAAGAGAAGAGGTGCTGCTTTACCTTCTTGGACCTTTTTGTGGATGTATAGGTCTTGCTGCTCCAAGCCTACGTCGATCCATTCTGGCTCTTGTAAAAGACAGCAAGGCTACTTGATTGTGCCAGCAGAACAGGGGAACTCTTCTGTGCAAGGGCACAGTTTAGTGATCAAACAAATGCCTTTTGGCTGCTCCTTATCCTCACAAGCCCCCCGGAGAAGTGCAGCACACCCCTTACAATTAAACTGTGTTGAAATAGGGCAGATGACTGTGGGGCCCTCGGGCTCACTGTTGCTGGATGCTCTCTCCAGCACACCAACGCTCCCCAGTGCACATGGAGCTGTTTTGCAGCATAGGCATTGGGGCTGAGAGTCTGCAATAGGGGCAGCAGTGCACAGGTGCTGCTCTGGAGGGAGGGAGAGGCAGATCCAGCATAGACTTGCACTGCAGGTGGGTGCACAGAGCTGTTGAGTAGCCCCCATTCTATTAGTTCAATTAATTGGAGAGGTCACGGGCAGCTTTCAGCCAAGCCACTATGCTCATACGGGATCAATCAAGCCTTGGGAATTGGCCAACACTGTGTATCTACAGCCTCAAACAAACCACAGGCCTGCATTCAGAGCAGTGCTGTATTTTCATGCCTGAGTGTTGTGTGCTTGGCTCACCACCTCCATGCCATGCTGGGAAACCCCTCACTTAAGGCAAAATGACAAAAATAAAAAGCTTTGGAATTTTACTCCTTACCTCATGGTGGCACACAAGGATCTTCTGTCCTTGCTGGGCCCTCTAGATGGCAATATTGCAAAGGACAGCAACTGTCCATCTCCAGTGTCCTGCTGGCCATAAGGTCTACTCTGTTCCTCCAATACTGAGCTGCAAGCATCCCTCAGCCACCTGTGTCTGTGGTTGAAGAGCAGCTGGCAAACAAGGCAAGCAGTGAAATGAAGAAGCAGGTCCTGGCTGACACTCAGCTCCCTAGGAAACTCTCTAATGTTTAGGACTGCCATGTAGGAAAACTTCGGATTTACTGACAAACTTTCAGACATGCATAAATACAAAAGGAGCTGATGTTTCTTAATTGGCCTTTCACAGGCAGTTCCACCATCTGTCCTCCCACCAGAGGTGCCAGCAGTGCTCTGCCCCAAGGAGCCCGTATAAGGCTGCGATCCCCAGCCCTGAGCATTCAGCTGAATAGTGCAGTCATAGATACTTCTAAGGGTATGTGTGAATGTCACTCCCTTTCTTGTATGCATAAGCTGCCAGGAATGCAAGCAAAGATAAAAAGTGTACAAATTGCAGCCATTGGCTTCCTGCAGGGTACCTGCTCTCCCAGCAGCAGCAAGGTTAGCACCCTCCAGCAGAGGATGAGGATACCAACCACTGAGCATCAAAGCACTTCACAGTGTAAATGTACCCAGGCTGAGATGGACAGTAGGAATAGTTCCCCTCACCACTCTCTTTCCTCTGAGTACACCTAAACCATGGCTGCAGGTACCCAGCAACTGCCTCTGATTTAGGATGGGCTAATTAGAGACAATTGGAGGGCCACCTGTAGGCATGTTCTTCACCTGGAACGCATCTGCTGCACCTTCCTTGCCCCTCCAGTGCTACTGTCCATCCCAGAATGAATCCTTCCTGCTTAGTAGCTCTATAGGCATAACCCCAAGGATGGCAGAGTTCCTGCAGCACCCTCATCCTCTACAGCACTCTGAAGTGTCTCCTCTGTGATGATGGATGGTTAAATCTGCTTCTCAAGCTCCCAGAGCTACAAGAGGAACAACAGACTTGCTGTGCTTTTTAGCATTGGAGTAAATGCAAACATCACCATGTGAAAAAGCCATCTAGCTGAGGCTGAGTGGTCTGAGGTCGTTATTTGCACTGCTGTTTGTTTTCAAGGTGCAACACCAAGGCAGTGCTGGATCCTGGATGACTCTGACAGAGCAGGTGTGACCATCAGGTAAGGAGATACAACACTGCAAATGCACAAGGTCATGTTTTCCACCCTGGGATCTCAGAGCTGTGCCTGCTGCTCGCATGAGAATGCCCCAATTGTTACAAAAGGCAAATGAATTCCCCTGTGACTTGGTTCCTGCTTTTCCTGGACTGGTTTGCCAGCTGGAGCTTTGTTGCAGAGATATTTGCTGTCAATAAAATGCCTTAGCACTGGGCCAGCTGCCTTAAAGGGCTCAGTGCTATTGTCCCACTAGTGAGATGCCAGCACCGTTTGGCACAGTTGAATGCCTAAACTCAGCTCCCACCAGCAATGTGTAGCTTCAGCTGGAATCAGCCTGTGCTGCGATGACAGAGCTGATAATAGACTGATGGCACTCGTGACAAGGGTGTAAGGGTTGAGTAAAAAGTTCCCTGGAAAAAGATGATCATCCCAGAGTTTCCCTATCCAACAGTGCTCCCAATTGCACCAGATTATAGCTTGTAGATCTGCCAAGACTGGAGCACCTTTGAGCTGGGAAGAGGAGTGTGAGGAGCACCTGCATTTTTCTGGGGCTGATTCGAGACATCGAGGCGGTGGGATCACAGTGCGGCTGGAAGTCCTGGATCACAACAAATGGGACAGTTAATACCTGGACTTCTGTGGCTGGCCGGGCTCCTGATGTAGCAGAATGAGTCAAGCCAAGGCGCAGTGTGTAAATATTTACACCGCAGTTACCAGGTTTCAAGTTTGGCTGGTCCCTCTTGGCTCTGACCACTCCGTGTTTGTGGCTCTGAGTTGCCAGGGACACTCGCAGCCTTGCCCAAGGGGCACAAACCTCTCTGCAGGAGCCAGGGGCATTGCTGCAGAGCTGCTCCCAGGAGGCAGAGCACAGGGCAAGGGCTGGCTCCAGCTGCAGGGCAACATCCCAGCATCACCCCTGCACCTACCAAGCACCAGAAGCCTTGGGAAGGGTGACACGAGGTACTGATGAGTCCCTGAATGTTGTTCTGGCAGCATTTTCACCCCCCAGACCCTGTGTGTATGGAGAGAAAGGGTTTCTGTGCAGCGTACTACGAGGTCAGTGTATGCACCAGCCTCTGCCATGTGCAGATGGCTCCTTGCTGCAGGGTGCTGCTCATCTAAACGGCCTCAGCATACCTCTCACGTTCTTCCTCAGATCCACAGTGCCTACTGCCAAATATTTTTCCCCACTGTTGGTTCAGTGCATTCTTCTGTTCCCTCGCTTGAGCTGCCGAAGGGAAAAATCTCAATCTGTTTTTACCGAAAGGATTTATTTCAGTATGAAAGTGGCAGGAAGGCAGTTTCTCTGTATCCATGCACGTATCTGAGCTCTTTCTCTTGGGTCTCTTTCAGCTTTGATTTCAAACCGTCTCTGAATCACTTTTCTTCAGCAGAATTCAGTTAAAAAGAGAGCTCTCATTTTGGCGTAAAAGCTGATTCCCAGAAAACTTGGTTTAAAACCACAGAAAACACACCTGTGCTCCCTTTGTGATCTAAATCAGCTGCAAATCCCTTCTGAGATGGAAGGAAAGGAGAAGTCCAGCACAGGTAGATCCCATAGCCTGGTTTTGTGGCTGAAACTGTTCAGTAGAGAAAGCTGCCTGACTGCTATCTGCTGCAGCTCCTCCAGCACATGGAGCTCAGGAAATTGCAGTCATAATTTCCTTAGTGCCAAGGAGTTTGTAATTTTCCCATGACTATTTCTTTTTTGTTGTTGTTGCTTGCAAAACAAAGCCTTTGTCAAGTGCTCGCAGACTGACTTTTTCCTGACTACGAAGCAAATGTGAAGCACACAGTTCATGGGAACGCTGTCTACTTGTTTGAGATAGAGAACAAAGACCACAAGCAAGCTCAGTATTGGGGATTAAACCTTCTGTAAATAGCCTTATAGCTTTAATAAAAGCTTCCTGAGGAAAGGGGAAACTGAACTGAGAGAGAAGGTAAAAATGCTTGTGTAGACTGGGTGAATGCAGCCACAAAGCAGGGACTGAGTGGCTGTACCAGAGCCAGGCAGGTAGTGCCCTGGGGGACAGAGAGATTACATGACAGCCAAAATGGAATGAGGCACTTGTAGCAGGGTGAGGAATTCTGTTTGTGTTCCCTGAGCTGTAAGCCCCAGCCCATGCTGTACCTGTTGTTTCTCACGAGCATCCCAATGATCTAACCCAGTTGTGTGTGTGTTTTCATGGTCCTCAGCTTACTAATTGATTTGATTTTAGCTGCAGACTCAAGCAAAACAAAATTTGTCATGCTTTGAAAAACCTCTCTGCCACTTAAACACTTACTTTACTGACATTAGCCAGTGGGTTCCTTAAAATTATTATTATTATTATGATTATTATGAGACTAAGAGTTGAAGCTAAAATTAATAAAGGGACTTAATCTTGATCTAATATCCAGAATCCATTTTTCAGATGTGGAACATGAAACTCATGCTGAGCCTGACACCATGCAAAAAGAACATGGTGAGGGCAGTTATGAACAGCAAGATAAAACTAAGGATGTTTGAGGTGGCAATAAGAGATTCCTCTGCAAATCCCATTGCTATGTTAAAAGTAAAACCCTGTATTACTATAAATTCACCCTTTGTTTGATAAACATGGGTGTATAGGAAACTTGATCACAGCCTGAACCTCTGATTGACCACCTGAGGCAAGCATTGAGTCAGCTGTGGGAGCACAGGTGAAGGTAATTCAGCTGTGCCACCTGAAGGGGTTGGAGCTTGGCTCCATCTCTCCCAGATCTCATTTAAGGGCTGACCACCACTAAGGCAGGATCTCTTTCTCTGGAGATCGCTCTTGTGTGGAGTTCATGATGAGCATTTCCCATTTATCACAGTTTATCTTTCTATCGTGAGAATCTTTCATACAAAACATCTAGTTTAACCTCTGTTTGCTTACCTGTCAACTGTACACACGGGTTATCTGTTTGATATATGGATGAACATGTATCCACTCAGAAGCAATAACTGATGAAGACCAAGAAGAACCAAACCTTGTTACAGATGTTATCTGCTTTGCTTATGCAAGTACTAAAATATTTGAGGGCTCTCAGCTGAAGGTGTTTGCTGCAGGGCCGAAGTCTGGAAACACTTAAGCAAATGGTGACCCAGCAGCTGTGGAAGTCAATGGAAACTGACTTGATTTCAGTGGAGGGTGGATGAAAAATGTTAGTCACAGCAGTAGTTCTGCTTGAGGAAAGTTGTTGTTTTTTTTGCCCAAACTATTCCCCGTGCTGCAGACTGCAAGGGTCAGGAAAGGTTTACGTAAGCCCTGAGACTGGAGGAGGCCTCAGCATGGGTGGGGGGGAGCAGAAGTGTGTCCATTCATAGGGATAGCGTGTCCCATAGGTGCACACCCAGCTGGAGCACAGCTCCGTTCTGCTGCCCCTTGGCTCCAACATCCAACAGCAGAGCAAACAAAGCAAAGCATGTGAGCGTGGCTGGAAATGCTGTGCTTCAAACAATGCAGCACAAAACCTGCAGCACAAAACCTCCAGCCCTGCCCTTGGCAGAAAACCTGGCATGTTGAACAGCCCCCCGCAGGCTGCAGATAAATGCCTGCCCATGCGGCCAGCATTCCTTGAAAACTTATATTGTTGCTGGAAAGAGAGGTGGAAACCTTTGTCAGCATTGCCTTTTCAGAATGCAGCCGGTGAGCCAACAGATGGGTCCATTTCTGCAGGGCTCTGGTGCATCATCCTTTATAAATGGGAGTCACCTTTGTGATTTTCCATGTACTGGGAGAAGAGTTTTGGCCTCTGCCAAAGGCCAGCAAGCAGGCTGACATGGCCACCCCCCCTTAACCTGACAGCTGAGCCCTCCCCACAGCTGCTTTTTGAAGGTGGGAACAATCCTTAGTGAGATCCTCTCTCAAAGTGCAGGTTCTGGTGTCACTCAGGAAAATCAGAGTGGTGGTGATGCTTCAAATAACACGGTCACTGTAACTGCTCGTAGGCTTGTTTGAAGCACCAGCCTTTCAGCAGGTGATTTTCCAGCTTTTGAAACTCTCTTTTGAACCAGGTTTGCTGATGGCATTGCAGGGCTGTGCTACAGATGTATTTTGGCATTAAAGGGTGGCAAGCAGAGTAGGGTAGCAGCAGCCACAGCCCTCTTGTCATCTTACTGCCTGCCTGCTGCACTCAGAACCTCCTCCTGCATCCTTGACAGGTGGCCCTGATGGAAAAGGGTCCATTGATGCCCACTGGTAGTAATGTAATGCCTCTGTCTAACGTGTGCATGTGTATAATGCCCAAACCACAGCAGCAGGAAGAATTACATGGTATACAAAGATGGGTTTTACTGCAGAAAAAGCAGCGCTCTCTGCTTTGCAGTTTGTCACCTGCTGAGAAAAATCAAACAAACCCAAGCTGCACCTGGATGGGTTTGCTGCCTGCAGTGTATTGCTTTAGCTTCTCCAGCTAGCAAGGCCGTGGTCAAATAATGTTTTCTTTAAAGATGAGCACACAAACAGGCCTTTGCTGGGCTGATGGTCCACCCCAGGGAGGTGGAAATATGCAGCACTCACCTCCTGTCGAGGTTTGCTGGCTGCAAGGAGGGCTGAGCGCTGCTCCTCAGGCTCTGCTTTCTGCTTGACCAATGCCTGTGCTTTACAGAGGTGCGCCTGGCACAGAGCCTGACAGCTCAGCAGTCTCTGCATTAAACTCCATGGAAAAAGGGTTTACATCACTGATGCTTTATCCACACCGTTATAAAATTCCCAAAGCCCCACCCTTCTTTGCTCCCTGAGAGGAATGACTCTGAAACACTTCAGCTTTTCCATTACTTCTCCTGCTTGGCAATGTGTTGCTGAGGTCTGCCTGCAGGTGAGGCTCATCTGCTGTGGGCACTGACCCAGCTTGGCCAGAGCTGCCACCAAGGCCACAAAATGGCAGGCACGGAGACTGCTGTATCTCTTCCCTTGCTTTGTTCCTTCCCTTTTTCCACCAGAGGAATGTTTCCTGCTCTCAGGCACTGGTAGGATGAGGGGGTTGTGTTTGTGCCAAACCAAGGGTGTTTGCCTGGAGAGGGTTGGAGAGAGGAACTGGTAATTGTCCCACCTGGAGTGAGCAGCTGGGAGGGGAAGGAAGGGAGGAGGCAGGAGGGGGCTGGGTGCTGCCCGGGTTATGGTTGCTGGGTTTTTGCATGCTGTGAGGATAGGATGTCCCTGCTGGCCTGGAGAGCTATTCTGGCTTGGTGTGGCAGAGGAGGACTGCCAAGTCCACCCAAGAGATGCAGGACCCTCATTCTGCATGGATACACCTCAAAATGGTTTTCATGTGCAAAAATGGGCCTGACTACATAGAAAATTCCTCGCTCTGCAGCTGCTGAGTGATTGAATTAAAGCAGATTGGAGATCCACGGTGTCTGAGATCTACGACATCTGTTCCTTCGTGGCGTGGACCAGCTCCCTGCACTCAGGTTAGCCCTTTGCTTTGGCCTTGGGTCTTTCTCCTGCTCTTTGGGGCTCCTTCCAGCACTGCTCTGCTCTGAAGCAGTTTTATGAGCTCCACTATTTCCAAATAAAGTTTCCCAGCAGTTGGCTTTTGGGTGAGTAATGCAGCCGACTCAGTTTTAAGTGCTTCAGAGTTCATTTTGTTTGGATAGCTGGTCAGAGATACATTGGATTCCTTTTCTTCTTCTTGGATTTTTTTTTTTTTTACACTGTGTTTGCCAAAAATCAGTGTGCCCAGTAATTAGTGATGTTCCTCACCAAGCAGTGGTGATAGCACTCGGAGCTGCCTCAACCCTGTGAAATGGATTGTGTCATTTTTGCAGTGCATTCTTGCTCGGTACATCACTTTGGCAGAGGCTTTTATAGCGCTATGTTGTATTATCTGCAATACCAACTGGAGTGCTTCTTCCTTGACTTTAGTTATGTGCTGTCCGTGCACTCTAAATCATCTTCTGTTTAATTTCCAAACAGAATTAAGCTGCTATTTAGATGTGCGTGAGGCTAAGAGTGCTTAAATCCTTTGGTGTCAGGTATACTGGTTGCCTTAGATCTTTAGATTTAAGGTCTGAGCCTGCAAATACTGTCGTGCTGTTTGGTTATTTAGGTGCTGCTCCATTAGGCAATAGACACTGTACCTTAGAGCTGTTTTTGGTGATGGTTGGTGTATAGGATTGGGCAGTGAAACCTCTAATTTGCATTGGTCATGGATAGCATCTACATTTCCAGACAACCTCTGGCTGCTGTTGGGATGCACTGCCTCCTGTTTGCCACGCTGCTGGAGGGCTGCAGGTACCTTTCATTGCTCACCACAGAACCTGTGCTCCCCCAGGGTACAGCTGCAGGGGCACTGGGTCTCTGGTCAGGATTTTGCTGATGTCCCTGTTGGTCTGACTGGTTACATCCACTATAAGCACTAGAATTTAGGCTCTAGCTTGTTGTCAGATTCTTCTCCTATTACTTAGATTCTGATGAAAATCAAATGTAAGCTTCAGTGTATAATATTTCACGTCTGTCTTTTATGTAAGCCTGAGGTTCTTGGCAAGTGGTGGCAACCTGAGCTGTGAACCTCAGCAACACTGTTAATGTGGGCTGTGGGGATATTGGAAAAATGTGGGACTTGCTTGTTAGCATGAAAAAGGTGATGCACAAAAGTGCAAATGCTTTTATAAGGGGGGAGTTTGCTCTCAGTGTTTCTGTTTACAAAGGAAACAGGAATTTTTCAGACCAGGTATCGTGCTCTGCTTTCCAGGGGTATCTGTGGTCTCTCCAGCACACCCATAAGGGTGCCCTGCTTCTCCCATCCTTACTGAGAAGCTCTATGCTTCTCTAAGGTACCACATACAACATAAGTGTAAGGCAACCCAGGCACCTCCTGTGGAAAGTGAACTTGCCAGACTATGTATCCAATAGGAACATGGAGGAAAGTGGGAGAAGGCTGGAAGCTACGAGCAGAAAACAAATAGGATCAGGGATGGAGAAATTAGGGGGAAAAGACAATAGGATGAATGCTGTCAGATTTGCCTGCTGCGGTGCAGCTTCAATGGGCAAGTGTGTTTAAATGCAGGAATCATTTGCTACCTGACAGTTCCATTTCTCACGTCTTAAAAGAAAATGCTCGTCTTTTGGCACCGCTTGAGCTGTGTTCCCCCACTCCCTGTGGTCTGCTGCCTTGATGCACATCCCTCCTGTTTGTTTTCTGCCCTGGATATCCGTCCATGAACTTGATGGTGACATAAGGTGTGGCAGGAGATGCTTTAGATTTGGGAGAGGGTTGCTTGGACAGAATGGGAGACTGACAACAAATCTCCCCCCATACAAAGATTTGGTGCTGCACTTTTTTATGTGTAAAGTGCTCTGGAATCACTGTGGGTTAGCAGTGCTTTGCCCAGCCTGGTGAACCCCATGGTTACCAGCAACAAGGGGAGTGATGCTGGCCAAATGCCATAGCTGGTTGGGTTTTCCAACCCACAAAGTGCTGGTGCAGAGGCCCTGGGAGGAGCAGGCTGTTCCCCCCACCTCCAGCTGCTCCCTGAGCAGGACCAGTGCTATTGGCTGGATTAATTTTTTGCAACGCGCCTCCCTGCTATAAGTGTCAAAGCAGCAGCTGTCCAGCCAGGGGCTGGAGGCTCAGCCCTGGACCGAAGCTCTCCTACGTCCTGCCCACAGCACAGCTGCACGGGGAGTGTGCTCCATCCCTTCCCAGCTCCGGGCTCTCCAGCTGCCAGTAAGCACACGCCTCTGTCTCACTCTTCTCGAGCATCCTCTCGCTGAGCACGGAGCATTTCAGCATCCTGCGTTCCACAGGTCTTTGGATTTCAGGGCTCGTGCTGGTTCCTCTCTTTGCCTTGGGGCTGCTTGGCTGGGGAATTGGCTGGGGAAGGATAGTGAGCGGGACTGGGGGAAACGGGAAGTCTGTGAGTGCAGAATGTACTTCTAAAGCAGTCTTTTTAGCAAGCAGTTTCCTCATGGGAGACTGCCTCTGCTTTGGGGGTGTTCTGGTTGGGGGATTTATCTAAATTCTTGCTTCTGATTTCTCTTGCATCTCATTTCTCTTATTTCCCCCCCCCCGGTAAGGTGATGGCTTTGAGAATGCAGGCAGCCACTGGGGTATAAATAGAACTTTTCTCTCTGCTTCCCAGCTAAGTGGGTGTTTGGGTGTGTTTGCAGTGGTGTAGAGCTGTGTGTGAGCTGTCAGCAGGGCTCTCCAAGGCAGGGAATCAGCTTTGCCTGTTTGAAGTGGTTATTAACAGCTGGGGAGGAAATAAGCAAACCAGCAGCGGCTGTTCTGTCGGCAGCTCAGGTGATGTGATGTTCTTGGAAAGATGGGAGTTATGCCCACTGTACCAAGGGAGAATGCTGGTTGGGACAGAGCTGAGGGATGTGGAAATGCAGCTTTCAGCTAGGAACTGTCACTGCTTTCTTTCTATATTATGAAGTATCAACAATTGCACATTTTCTAACCAGTGGCACTCACAGCCGTCCCCATCTGAAAGCAAACACCTTTCTCTTTACCTAAACGCTGCGCCCTCCTCTCTATCTGTATTTGTGGAACTGCCTGGATGGGTGAAACTATTCATGGATGTGTTTGCAAGATGGGTGTTTCTGTCATCAACCTTTTCTTTAGCAGCTGCCCACGAGATAAGTTAATGCATGAGATTCTGGTGCAGCTGGTGCTGGTCTGTGCCTTAGATATGGATGGGGTGCTTTGTAAATAGCACACGAAAGGGAAAAAGTGATTAGAGCAATCCATCTACCAATTAGTTTTACCTTGTTTTGAGAGGAAGTGCTTTCTGCTTAAGAAAACTTCACAAAGGAAACTCCATCAATTCTTAAGCTATGATGTATGAAGCAAATAGCTGATGGAGCAACCAAATATGGCTTTAAAAAAGGAAGTTTAAATGTTAATGATAAAAGCACCCACATGCTTCATTGCAGTGACAACACCCTCTGTGTTTTTTCCTAATTCTTGAATACAAACCAGTTCCTAATTTCCCCTTAAAGAGCACAGACCAATTCCTTACTGAGTAATACCTGTTGGAACAACAGAGGTGCAGGTGCTAAAACCAAGAGCTCAAAGCAGCAGAAATCCAACTGTTCAGGTCTGGGACTGGAGCTTGGAGGGACCCTGTCAGGGCTGGGGTTTACAGCTGCTATCTGACTTGATCTCCTCTTGGGGAGCTTTGGCCAGCAGAGGTGTATTGGATTGGGCTCTTAGAGCATTTCTAACAGAAGTCATTCCCTTCTGTGAATGATGGCTGGCCTCCACCTACGCTGATATAATCCTCTGCCTGGATGTAAATAAAGGCAGCTGTTCAAAAGGAGGCAGTGTTTATGGTACTCATACACTTGAATATAAACACTCTCCAGCCCATCTTGGCTGGCCTCTATTTCGGAAGCAGCCTCTCCATCGAACTGCACCATGAATGGAAAATGGAGATGTGTGGCACGGGGCAGCTGGTGGAGCTCTGTTGGGTCCGTGCTCATAAGAGAGGGAAGGATGCTGCAGGATGCGCTTTAGCCCTGATCTAGTCTCATATTCTCTAAATATATCATATAGTCTCTGTCTGTTGCACTGGCATATAACACAAGCTTTAAATAACTCTGTTACTTGTCCCAGGGAAGAAAAATATTCCTTTTGTGTGTAATACCTTGTGAAAACAGGGTTGTTGCATGATATTCCATGGTTCCTGGGTATCATGGCTGAGCGATTGCCCCCTCCATCTCTGTCTTGGAAACTTGTACTTGCTGCCAGTGCTGTGAGCACACAGCTCCTAGCACACTGAGGCTGGGGCACGTGCTCCAGTGGAGATAATGATGATGTGAGCCAGGAATACTATCATCTCCTCAGCAGTGACCTATGTGAGTGATGCTCTTTTGATCTCAGTCCCACTCTGGGGACAGCGCTGGGTAATTTCGATAGCAATGCTGATATTTCAGATATGGTTCTCTAACTTTAGTTATGTAGAATTACTTTTGCTTGAGAACGTAACGGAAATAATGTCTATATAAGAAATATTTCCAGACTCGGCCTGTCACATTTTTTTTAATTAAAAAACACACTGTAAGCTGTACAGCTCCAATGCTTCAGCTTCATTCAGTGTGACTTTTTTTCCTTCATTTTGATATCATGGAAAACTCCAGACAGGGATGATAACAAAGTTAAAGTGTCTGAGATCAGATATTTCATGTCTGACTTTGGCAGAGGGAGTGTGGGAGGAAGAAAAAGACCTCATGTTTCATTTAGATACCCTGATTTGGAGAGGAATTTTAACCAGATGGCTCTTGAGACAAGAGGACTCTAAAGGATTAAATGCTATTTAGATAAATGCTTTGTTTCCACTTCTGCGGCATAGTTTTAGGAGAACTGTGCCATATCTTCTGGCTTCAGTACGTTAATCCCCAGGCTCTGGCGAAACCCCGTCTGCAGCACTTGGCAACACATAGGAGCAAAGGCACTGGGGTATCCCTTGGGGTCACACGTGGATACAGCCCAGCGTGCTTCAGCTCTGACCTGCGTGCTCTGGTGCTGTTGGAGGCCAGCAGCACGGAGCCAGCCCCAGGCACATCACATTCTATGGCAGGACAAGGTTAAAAAGTCTTTTAGGGCTTAGGAGCTATTCAAAAGCAGGGCAAGGTTTGCACCATGGGCATGCTGGAGTGAGATTAAACGTGTCCTGGGTGAGGCTGTACAGGGTTCCCAACAGTGTGGGAGCTGCAGCCCAGGGTGGACATGGTGGTGTTTTGCTGTGCGCCTGACTGGAAACTTTAAGGCT
The DNA here is from genome assembly GCF_054131305.1 of Coturnix japonica. NCBI lineage: Eukaryota > Metazoa > Chordata > Aves > Galliformes > Phasianidae > Coturnix > Coturnix japonica. The sequence continues at coordinate 12,531,936 of NC_140666.1, forward strand.
AAGTTACAATTTTGGTTGGAATGGTATTGCAGAACTGCATTGTTTTTGCAAGTAGGAAATTCAAAACCTCTTAACTTCAGACTGCTGACAGATGAGCACAGAATGGTGTTTTCAGACGATCCACTCATTTCAGGGGTGTGCCTGCTTGAGCTGAACCTCATGCTTGGTGCGCTTTGTGATGGCTCTCTCCTGTGTGGTGGGAAAGAGCTGGAGGTGGAAAGCTCTGCTGTCTCCTGCCTGCTTGGCACATGAGTGCACAGTGAGCAGCTGCTAACTCGGAGGGATTAAAGTGGTGGGTGCATTTATGTTCTGCTGGGATTGCCTGTTGTCACTCAGACCTCCAGTGAAGAACAGGAAAAGACCATTCCTGCTGGAATAAGCACTGCAGGCCTTTCCACTTCCTTCTTTCTAATATATTTCCGCTCATAGAATAGAGGAGACTGAAATCTGCCTCGCAGGAGGCTGCCTGACAGGTGTATCTTGGAGTTCAATGATTGCAAATGAAGCATATTGGAGCCAGCTTACTTCTTGCTGAGCTGTAGAACCACAGTAAAATGAGTTTGTTCTGACATCTGTCTGTACATTTGTGATGTACTTGGTGGGAAGAATGGGAGAAATAGCTGAGAAATGCTTTTCCTTCTGTTTGCCTTTAAGACATCGGAGACCCTGATGCCTTGGGATGGGGCAGCTATGGATGATGGCTGACTCCAGTGGCATCTGCATCGTGAAGTGTTGCTAGCAAACACTTGTGTATGCTGGATGTGCTAAGGGCTCCTTCTGGGAGGCAAACTTGGTGTAGAGATTGACAATCCACTTATTTTGCTTGAAGCTTTTGCAAGCTAGCTGTAGTGACAAAGTAGTTGCACCAGTTTGCAAGCTCTCCTGTGTGACACCACTGTCCAAGCAGCAGAGGATTCAGAGCTTCTGGCACCGCAAGAATTGTTTTGTTTGGCCAGTGGCAGCAAAAAAGAACCCACCAACAAACACTCAGTTCCCCAAGACTGTATTCTGAACTAACATGCTGGATGTGCCTTTCTTCCCTTGCTAAGAAAAATAATGGTCAACACACTAAACTCACAGTGGCTCCAAGTTGGCTTTTGTGCTCAGATTTGGCTCCCAGCTCTTCCTTAATGCCTTCAGTGGGGAATATTCAGTTTTGATAGGCTTTTAATTGTCCCTGACCGCAGTACCCCAAAGAGTAGCTATGAAACTGCTCAAAGCACAGCTTCCCCATCCCCGATAGGGTGCTGAGGTGGATGGGAGAAAGTAATGTATTTATTCTAAAGAAATGCCCCAAGCTGCAGGAACCGTTCTGAGTTGGCGGGCTGCTCGCATGGCATTTGCTGCTTGTTTAGATTGGGATTGGCTGCCCCTGGCAGTTGTTACCACTAGCTGCCTTTCTTATCTCTTCTTTCCTATAATAAACACTGGAGCAAAGGCATGGAGTTAGTCACTTCTGAGGCACTGCCTGCCTTTCCAGCTTCTGTCTTATCATCTCATTTTTGGACCTTTGAGTCTTTTCCACTTCATTCTTCACCCCTTGGCTCACCCCTGCTCCTGTTCGCACATCAGAGGGCTTTTTAAAAGCATCCCATATGTGCCATCCTCAGGACTACCTACATCCCACAGGATGGGCTGCCATGGTACAGCTGTGTGCAGTCCTGCTGGGCTCAGTGTTATTCAGTGCGACTTACCCAATCTGGTGATGTGCCACGTGAACCATCTGGGTGATGTCCACTGATGAACAACCTGCAGGGGCTCTGTTAGGATCCTGTTAGCATCCCAGGGGCTTGGCGCTATGTCCTGCTCTTCTGTACAGCATTTACCGCAGTGCTATTGGTGGTTCGAGGAAATGCAATGCAGGCAGCACCTCCAGAAGCGCAGGGCTGTGTGGTTCTAATTCAGTCCTGATGCAGATGTATGAGTAATTCCTACTGATTTGCTTCCACTTGAGAATTCCCTGATGATCTCTAGGCGTTGTCTTGACCTGGCCGTGCTTCCAACAGTTCCACAGGCTGCAGTAATGAGCAGTCAAGGGTGCAAGAATCCCTCCCTCTCTCTCTGGTCTCATCTCGCTTTAAAAATACACAGAGCTATATATCTCACTCAACACATGCAAATGCTGTTTCCTGTCTACCCCTGCTCTGCTGACTGAAAGCCAGTCACGCTTCCACCCTGGAGCAGCCTGCCAGGTAAATGCTGCTTGATAGATAAAGCATGTCAGTGCTGCCTTTGGAAGTAGCATGGGAGCGGGACCAGGACGCAACCCATGCTCACCCCACGGGGACACAAAGTTGCTTGGCAGGGATTAAAGTGTCTTATTTTGACCTAATATTCACAGACATGTCGTCCACCTCCTGCTGAAATCTTCCCTTCTCCTTTATATGATGGTTGCTTATCTGCAGGGCTTCCAAATGTTTTATCTTGCAGGACTGAGCCCGTCTGGGTAGAGTCTTGCAAAAATACATTCAGTAAAATGAATAGAAGCCCAAATATCCCTCATGAAATTTATGAGACAGTTGGGGCAACTTCTGAGCTGTATCATGGCTTGGGTTTGGAGCCGTGGATGAAATGGGCACCTCTGATTTCTTTTGAGTAATCTGCAGGCAAATAACAGTGAGGTTAGTCCTGCTTCCTTGGCTTCTCCCTGCCCTTTGTGCTGGTGCCTTTGATGAATGGGGGGAAAATTCTTGTCCAAAAGTATAAGCAGGCAGTGGATCCTATAACTGGCTTGTGTCCTCATGGTTCTGACTTGTGAAATGGAGCTGAGGAGAGCTGTGTTAGTGGAACTGAGGCGGTCAGGTACCTGTTTGGGGAGGGATTTCTGGCTGGGGAGGATTGCAAGCAGCCTCTCTCTGGCTTGTTTTGCTGTGTTGGAGGTGACTGACACCTGCCTGCTGTCTGGGACAGCCCGAGGCTGCTGTGCAGCAACACCTGAGCTCCCACCATGCCATGTGCCTGCTTTTTGCCATTTCATCTCATTGGGGCCAGGTTCATGATCAGCTTTCCCCCCGACCTCCCAAGCTAACGTGACCCATCCCCATAGCAATGGCTGTAAATACCGTCCTACGCGCTTTTGGACACGGTGTAGTGACACTCTCTGTGTACTTCACTCAAGGCTGAAACAAACAACCAATAAATCTGCTATAAACCAATGAGTAATTTGTTTTGGTTACCAGGGAGATTGCCAAGTGCAAATGCAACCTGAAATAGCGATGAGCTCATCCCCTGAGCAATGCCGGTGCCTGAGCTGGAGCAGCCGGATGGAAAGGGAGCCAGCTCCAGGAATGCTGTCTGCTGGGCCTGCATTTGGACACTGTGTGTGCTGCTTTGCCAGACAGCTTTTGCCTTGCAAATGAGCTCGTGCAGGGGGTGGTGTGTGGGGCTGTGGCTGGGCTCAGGCCTTCGCAATTCCTGGAAATACAGCAGTGGTTTCCTGGTGGGGCCATGGCTGTGAGCTGCTCTTTCTTCTTCCTGAGGTGTCCTTGGTTCTTGTGCTGTTTATCTTGCTCCACAGTCCTTCTTGTATTCCCACATATCCCCTATCTCGTGTTGGTAAAACCTCACCCACCTTCTGCAATACACCCTGGGTAAGGGCTTGAAAATGTGGGTTCTGCCATAATTGCACCCTGAAGTGTTACCAGATTAAGTAACCAGAACAGAGCCAAGACCTGGACTTGTCTGAGATTAGTGACAGCATATCGTTGTAAGCTCAAGGAGGGAAGGTTTAGACTGGATGTCAGGGAGAAGGCCTTCACAGTGAGTGGTGAGGTGCTGGAACAGGCTGCCCAGAGAGTCTGAGGATGCTCCATCTCTGGAAATGCTCAAGACCAGGTTAATGGGTCCCTGGGCAGCCTGGTCTAGAACCACATCTGGAGGTTTATGGCCCTGTCTGTGGCAGGGGGTTTGGAACTGGATGGTCCTTGGGATCCCTTCCAACCCAAGCCATTGCATGATTCTACGTTATTTCATTATGGCAGCTTTCTGCATCTGCCCATCCCTGCAGTGTCCCACACAGCACTGCTTTCCCCTTGCTGGTGGCACCCACAGAGATGGCTGCAGCACCCTGAGCTAATGCTCTTGCTCTCCTCGTGCCCTCTGCAATGTGCCTCAGGATGGACACAAGGCCTGTGCTCGGAGATGGGGGTCTGCAGGAGGCTTGAGACCCAGTTCACTCTATCCTTTAAGACATAGGTACTGGTGATTAAAAGCAGATAACAGTTATTAACGGCACCAATACAGGCAGAAGCTGAGCAACCGAAACATAATCCTTGAACGTACTCACATGATGCAGAAACACAATCTGTTCTTGGATTAATGGCATCACTTAGCCAAACGCATGCTGGAGCAAGGGACAAAGGCTGTGTCTATAAAAAGCACATTGGTTTCAGCAGGGGTATTTTTATGTTCTGGAAGCCTTTTATTATAATTTTATAGGCACCGAGTGTCAGGTCTCTGTGTTCTTTCAAGTCTCTTCCAGGCCTGGGGGCGGATTTTGTTAGCTGCTCTCTGGAGCCACATGGGAAACGTGCTGGGGACACAGCTGAGTCTATTGGCACTGTGGGCAGCACCAGGGAATGGCATCAGGGAACTCCAGAGTTTAGAGCATGTTGGTATTTGAAAGAAGGTGATTTTAATGTGAGCAGCTTTGACCAAGTGAAATTTGGGCTTGCACAGCTGGGAAGAGAACTTAGGCCAATAGCAAGGTGATGCTGGAGTCCCACCCCATGCCTTGTTATTGCTGGAGTCCCAACCCATTCCTTGTTATTGATCCTTGTTATTGCTGGAGAAATCCTCAAGGTTTGGGTAACTTTGTGTTTTCCCCATTGCCCTGCACTGCTCACAGCAGGACATGGGTGCTTGTGGGCCCTCGGGCAGTGCTGCTGCACAAGTTGGTTTTAAAAGAAAGCAGGCTGCTGTTTCACATCTGCTTTAGCTTTTTGATGGTTTTCTCTGGCACACGTGTGCAATTAACGCTGCTTTTTCGTTGTGTGGAGCCGACCCTCTATTGGTTTAACTTGGGTTGTTGTTTGACAGCCAGCAGCAATTGTACTGAAAAGGGCCGCTTCCCTTTGCAGACTGTGTTACTCACTGTGCCTCAATTTATTGTCTCACTCCTACTTGAAAAAGTTTTGGGCCCAGATCCAGCTGCAGAGCAGAGGATGCCTTAATGAAACACTTAAGCAGTTGTACCAACTCCACTTAATTTCTATGTTTCAATTCAAGCATGCTTCTAAGTATCTTATTTTTCTTATCCTAAGCTTTCTGCCTGAGAAATGTAGCATCCCACAGGCTTTGCCCATTGCTCTGAGAGAGAGAAATGATAGTAATGCTGTGCCACTCTGCTATGAGGCCTGTGGAGGGAGCATGGGAGAGGAGGGGGGATGTCCAACTGCTCCTGCAGTCCCTGGGATGTGGGGATGAAGGCATTTGCAGCTCTGGCAAATGGGGAGCAAATTTAATTCAGCAGCGTAATTCCATCCTGTAGGTGGGGTGCTCAGCTGGGGCACTGCATACCAGGGCCAAGGGCTGTGTCCCTCTGGTTTTGGCTGTAGCTGAATCCTAACCCCACTGAAAGATATTAGTTCCTTTTTCTTTTTCCTTTTCTTTAAATTTTAATTGGAATCAGTGTTTTCTAACCAACCCATGGAGAGCACTTTTCAGCATGGTCCTTGCCCAGCTCTCATCCGCCACGATTTCCAAGGAGACCTGAGATCCTTATCGCGTTATGAAAAGGGAGATTTACATTCTTGTATCACACAAGCAATTTAGAAATATTATCCTTGGCTGCAGAGAAATGGTTCATACGTTTTAGTGCCACTATTAGAAATTGAATTGACAATGTTTATTCTCAGTGGAAACTGCTGTGCAGCTTAAGGGAAAGATATGCAGAAGGCACTGGTGGAGACCAGAGAGCTCTGGTCACTTTGAGATGTGTGTGCTTTGGGCAGTGCTTCTGCTGAACAAAAGGAGCAAGAGAAGGGGAAAGCAGAAGAGTGTGGGCCAGCAAGCAGGGGGTGAGATGGCAGTGGGGTCGGAGCATTGAAACAGCGCCTAGTCTGAAGGTGTGCTCAGGTAATAATGATCTGTACAGAGAAATGGAACTGGGTGAGTGCTGGCTTAAATGGGCCTCGGGGTGAAGATCTACTGAGGTCTCAGGAGGCTCTTACAGGTGTGTGGGTGCTGTGGGCCTCCTCAAGTGAAAGACCTCTCCTCTGCTTGCTCTGGAGCGCATCCCCTGGCACATTCAGTGAGTGCCTATGTGAGGTGGTGCCAACAAAAACAGCTGTGACTTTGGAGCCGCTCCAAGGTGTGAAGGGTTTTCATTTCTGCCCTTGTGATGTGGTGTGGCCCAGCCTGGCTCAGCCTTTTTGTTGGCATCAGGATGCAAGGAAGTGGACCCTTCCTCCATTTTCATATATGCTTCTCTGGAGCTAGACATGGAACCAAACCCAGGTGGCTGAGAATAACTTCTGTGACTCACCCAACTCCATAGGCTTCACTGGAGGGGGCTTTGCAGCTTTGTTTTTCCTTGTAAAGAATGCACAGCATATGTGCTGACAATTAGTCAGAGTGCCCAAAAATACCTCATCATCCGTGCAAGCTGATCTCCTCTGGCTGAGATGGATGCAGGGTTATGCACTGTGGGGCTTTGGGAAAGGTTATTTTTAAAGATGACCACGTAACAAGGGTGATTTGGTCCTTTCAGCCACCAGTGCCATCTAACAACTGAAAGCACAGACAGCCAAATGCTAATCTTGCAGGAGGTGACCATCCCATGCTCACGGTGATGGGCTGACTGCTATGATAAACCTATATATGCCTGGGCTGGATCCCGCCACCTTGAAATCAGAGCTCGGGACATGGCCTTAGCACTTGTGCCAAGTTCGGGCAGTGCTTTGATGGTGTGCTGGATGCCAGGGAGTCTTCACTAGTTGTATGCCAGTGCTAGGAAGGACATGTCCTTCTCATTGAAACGGTGTTGTCTTCACCCATAGCTGGGCAGTGTGCTTTTGCATGGCCCCTTTCTGAGAAGAATCTGCTTAGCCCATCTCATAGAATCACAGAATATCCTGAGCTGGAGGGACTCACAAGGATTATAGAGTCCAACTCCTGGCTCCAGGCAGGACCACCCAAAATCAGACCATATGACCAAAAGCAATGTTTAGACACTTCCTGACCACCTCAGCTGAAGCTGTTTATCCTGAGTGTTTCACAAGTGCTGAGTGAATGCAGGATGCTCACATAGTGTATGCTGGGAAATATTTCTGATCCATAACGTGTAGATTTCCAGGGAAGGTGAATGACCCAGTGTTCAGGCAGTGATGCAGACTAATAGTTGAACCTCTGTGCTCATCACAGTGAGCTGTTTAACTTCACTGAGGGGACAGCGTTGCTCAGCCAGCAAAGAATGAGAAGGAATTGAAAGCAATTAGGAATGCAGAGAGCACACTGGAGGCTGTGAAATATTATTTCAGTGATGGCTCACTAACAGCCTGGTGAAGCCCCAACACAAGTGGTTATTTTATGGGTACAATAAGGTTATACTGCTGTGCATACATATCAGAGCTTGTTTCTTCTGGAATAGGCTGTCATGCTGCCTGGCCAGGTGCTCTGTCCCTTTGCTGCAGGTCTCCGTGGTTCTGTTCTCCATCTCCAGTGCAGGCAAGGAGAGAGCTTGTCTCTACAAAGCAGCTCTTGATTTATACACAGATGCTCTGCTCGAGCTGTGGTGTCACTTGGCTTTCAGCAGCCACTGAAGGGCTGCCATGTCAGCAACAGGTGATGGGAACAAGTGCCAGTCGGAGCGTGTGTGGAGGGGAGCTGCAGAGCAGATGGAAGCAGGGAAATAAACTTGGAGCTGCCATGGGAATAGTTCTGGAACCAGTCCAGCCTGCGGATGGAGGCAGATGGGAAAAACCCAGCTTATATCTTCCCAGTTCTGCTGTTTTTCAGATCCCTCTGTTTCCAGTCCATTATCACTGTGCCATTCCTTCCTGTCTGTTACTACATCTTATTTTTTTTCCTCTTTTCTCATCCTCCCTTCTTTTCCCCCCTTTGTTTCTACTTACGTTACATCTGAGTTCATGGAGGGCTGTCTACCTTGTGCATGTCTTCTTATCAGCTTAATCCCACTTCCACAGTGCCATATCTCCGTCGCTGATCCTAAAAGCTTCCCCTGGGTGGAAGGACCCAGCCATGTGGGTAGGATTCCAGTCTCTGGGCTTGAGGTCAGCACAGTAGGAAGGAAATCATCCTTGTTCCCTCTCTTTGTGGGGCTGCCTGCTTATAGCCCTCCCAGTGCAAACACCACTCCATGGTCCTTCCACCACCTGGAAGGAAACCTGGGCTCTTGCTTTGCTTTCACATGGAGTGGCTGAATCACTGCTGTGCTTTTCTGTGCAGGTTCACTGTGCATTGCAAAGCATAGGAGCCCATAGGAGCAGAAGGTGAAGTGTTAGCCAAAGAAGTGGACAGGTGCCCCCTTCCTGCTCGTATTTACTGCTCCCTGCTTCTTTCTTTGATGATGGTGACTAATAGTTCATCAATGCCTGGGTTCCACTGGCTCTATTTAGGACTCACAGCCTCTTGAGTGACAGTAGGATGTGTGGGCAAGCTGAGACGCCCAGACCTTTTCTGGCAGGATTGTTAAGGCAAGAAAATACTCTGGAAAGCACAATGTGAATCATTTGTCTATCCGAGCAGATGACACTATGTGCCAGCCATGCTGCTCTGCAGTCAGACCTGTGTGATGGGATCACTGTGTCCAGATCCTGCTGTGCTGAAAACCCACAGGACACACTTCATGCTAAAGACATGAAAACCCAAGCCTGTGTGTCCTGCTGTGTGCTCACAGCACTCCTTCCTCTCTGCCCGGCTCTGGCACAGAGTGGTGGCATGGATGGGGTGGGAGCAGGGGCCTCATGGTGATGCTGCACACGGCTGTGCGTTGTGCTTGGGAGTGGGATGTGCTGTCAGCAGGGACTCCCCTCCTTTCTCTTGGACGTGCTGTCTTTCCTGGTAGCTTCAGTTCTATGTCGTGATCCATAGGGTGACAGTGTCCCTCCTTGGTGCTTGACCTGTACCTTGTGCCACTGGTGTGTTTAATTGCATTCAGAAGGAGCTGGGCTTGCAGGGATGAATTAGACCTGTGGGGGGGAGATGGGAATTACCCAAGGTCATACGGCTAAAATGAGACAAAAAACATACAAGAGCAGCCCTGTCCTCTCAGTAAGGCTTGTTCCCAGCCTGTCCCTGCTGCACTGGCCCAGGAGGCCACAAATTCAAGCAAAATGGCCTTGCTAATACAGAATGCTTTTGGGGAACTGCCAGGCTGAGCTGTGCAGTAAAATGCTGCTGCATGGAGACTCATGGTGAAACTTTATGGGCAGCAGTATCATATTCCTGTGTCCTGCTCCTGTTGTTTGGTTGAGCTTCCTCCCTGCCACCTCTTCCAGCCCATGCCTGTTGTTGCTGCAAATTCATTTGTGCACGTGAAGCATTTTGATGGCCAAGTACCTGAGATGCTGCTGCACCGCAGCTGGACTGCAGCCACCTCTGGGTGGGACCTGGCAGTGCTGTGCTGCAGTTCAGGATGGGGAGCAAAGGCTGTTCTTTGTGATTGGAAACAGAGGGTATCCTAGGGGGAAGTAAGAAATGAGAGCCATGTGGGAATGCGTCAGCTCTTTGAGAATGGTTAATGGTGCTAACTTGACATGTATTGCCAAAAATGAACTCATGTCTGTAAATATTACACTGTGCACTGCAAGATTAGCACAGGAAAACAGCAGTTGTTGCGGTTCCTGTTACCATCTGAATTATTCAAACAATTTGCAAGAGCTTATAGGTGAGCTGGGGCAGAGTAAAGTAAGGCTTTTCCTAGTCCAAGGGATTTTGGTGTGCTTGTCCTTTAGCACATTTCCCAGCCTCAAACTGCTACATGAGTGGGTCCATGCTGGGCTGTTCAGGGATGGCATGCTGGCAAGTGTGATTTTTCCAGGCCACGTTGAAAACATGAGGATGCTGGGATGATGCTGACCTTGCATGTGTACTGATGACACCCATACAGCCCGGTGCTGGGCTGAAGGCTCTGTGCATCATGCACTATGGTGATGAACTCCTGCCATCCTTGGTGAGGAGCAGAGATGTGCCGTTGTGTGGCTGCTCAAAGGCCAGACAGCGCTGTGTTGGCCTGTGAATGATAAACACTGGCTGTCAGGAGGTTAACTGCCTTTCCCACGGCCGTGCACTGAGTCAGTGTCGAAGCAGGATTAGCAGCTGGGCGGCCCTGGCCGCAGCCCCGAGTGCACACAGTGCTGCTGGCTTCGTGACCTGGAGAACAGGGCTGTGGAGCTGCCTCAGCCCACATATCTCCATGCAGGAGAGCCCCGAAGCAGAGCTCCCTCTGCCCTCTGCTCCGTGCCATGGCTCAGGTGGAACTAGTTGTGTGGGTTCAAATTGTGTACAGAGCTTCGTGGGCATGTGGGCAAAGAGGGCAGAGGCACCAGCCAGGGCTCTGTAATCCCACGGGGGAGGGAGCCCAGCTGCGCTGTTAGATGCTAGAGAAGCCCCATGAACATGAAACCTGGCTTTTTAAGTGCTGCTCTTCAGGGACTTGTTTGCTTTGGATGATTAATGCCTTGAGCTGCTTTAGAGTAAAAGCTGGAGGAGGCCCAGGCATGGTGGTTTTACCAAGACTTCAGCTTGCCCCTTGCCTTCAAGACAAGTCCAGCTCCCATGAATGTACCTTTTGGTGCTTCCCAGGCTCTCAGCTGTGTCCCCAAAGATACAACCTATGGCTGCTCTGGGCCCTACAGCCAGGGGACAGCGCCTATGTGTGGTCTGGGGCTGATTCCTTCCACCGCAGCCCTGCTGGCCCTGGGGGCTGTGATTCTCCTCTTCCCTTGGGCAACAGGGGTCAGAATTAATGCCAGGTCTGTTATTTAGCTCAGGACTGATATGAGACACAATCTAGCTCTAAAGCCAAGGCCAAATAGTACTAGCATGGGGTCAAGTTCCTGAGGCACTCTCTGCCTTTGGGACTAATTTGGGTGCTGAGTAGCAGGGCAGGTATTTACATGTTGCCTACAGAGGTCTCTCGATCCTATTCTTCTCCCTCAGATCACCTAAAATGGTAAGAATTTTCAAGGGGGATTAAGGTTGTGATCTCTGGGGAGGGGAGTGGACATCTGGTAGGAGTCCTGTCCGTATTAATAGCCTTCGTTTAAATGTATGTTATCAAACGGGGAAGCTTCTGATCAGCCAAGAGACTGTGCACTCTGTTGCTTGTGACTTTGGGCTGGTAATCATGGCTTTCCACAGGCACACAGGTAACGTGGACGCGCTGCTGTCTGCATGTATGCTCTGTGTGGTAAATGGGGAAGAAAATTTTGCTAAGGGCGTCTGACTCTAGAGAAATAATTCATTTGAATGTGGTTTTACGTCTCTGCAACCTGCAGCTTTGACTAGTGGTG